>NC_090266.1:508590833-509225298 GCF_040414725.1 Anabrus simplex | reverse complement strand
GTCGACGGTGAGTAGTGTTCATTTCAGTACGAACTTATTCCGATTTCCGTTGGATTTCTAAATGGCCCCGCATAATCCACATGGCGGGAGGCTTGATGGGAATATAAGAGGCCAACCTCGTGTTCAACGGAGGCTTGAATACAATGCAAGTTGCATATGCCTTAACGAGTTCCCTAATCTCGCTGTCCATCGATTTCCGGACGAAATGTTTTCTGATCTCTTCCTTTGTCTTGTAGACACTAATATACACGCCGAGAGACGTTTCATGACAATACTTCAACATCATAGGCACTAAGACAGAGGGAATAAGTATTTTCATTTTCTGGTCGTGATGGGGACAATACAAAACACCATTCCTGGAACCATAAGGGTCAACATGTTCCTCGGTTTTGATAGTAGGGCCAAGTACATGATCCTCGCTTTGGTGAGGTCAGAAAAGATGCCATTTACAAAATAGTTAACAGAAAAAGAAGTTTGAGAAATTTTCACAGGGTAAGAATCACCATAACAGTCAGAAATCATTCTACTCAGGCTGCCAGCGACCACATTCTCCGGTCAACGAATGCGCCGTACATCAAACTTAAATTCAGAGATTCGAATAGCCCAGCGAGCTAGACGGTCAGTACGACGAGGCTTACCAAGAACCCAACTCAATGCCGGATTGTCCGACTCCTATTCAAACCAACAGCGTCGAGGCATATGCGGTATTTCTCTAGGGCAAAGAGAACTGCAAGACCATCTAGCTCGTATACCGAGTACTTTGCCTCTTGAGGAGAAAGAGTTCTAGAGTCACAGGTAACAGGGCGCCTACAAAGTTCAGAATCTTTAAGAGAACAGTAGCGACCGCAGACGAAAAGGCGTCGGTCTGAAGTACTAATTTCCTAGAAAAATCCGGCGTTGCAATGACTTGCTCATTACAAAGAGATAACTTAAGGTCTTCGAAAGCAGCCTGCTGGGAAGCACCACACCCGTTCAGAATCCTCCTTACGGTTGAAGCTGTTGGTGTACGGTTAAACGAATCCTGGCTTCCAGTCCTGAAAAACCTTAAATCCAGGAAGACACACAGCCGCGACAGGCCAGAAAAAGCAACGGTGATCAGTTGCCTGACTCCGCAAAGGCAGGTCGACGTACATCGGGCTCCTTCATGCTTCAATCATTGGCCGAAGAACAGTCAATTAGCGACCGCCCCTCCAGCATGGTGGACCAACAGGCGAGCAACAAGCCGTAGCTTGCACTGTATAATGAGGTGGAATTGCAATACCACACAATTTCACTGTAAGATTCGCCGCTCTCGAAGTCGGTCGGAACACTTGATAACGCCGAACGCAGTTTTCGGTGAAACGTCAGGACCATCACATGCTCCTGGACCACGGTCTACAAGCCGGAAAACACTGACATGATTTGTAACGCCATCCGTGAAACCCCCCAATCGCTATATAAGCATATATTAGTTTACTCCATACTGACACTTGCATTAAGTTAAGTCCTTCAAAGTAAAAGCGAGTGTTGCAATCCTCGAAACTGTCCACATAGCGCGACAGAGAAAATATAGAGCTTGGGCCAGAGGACTTTGCTAGTTCAGTCTTCAGAGTAATTGTACGCGTGATTGCACGGTAACAACGGGAGGATAGGTGCAGTCAAATAAAATGGTGGAACGGGCCTATAATGAACGCTGTGGCGCCTCTGTCTCTAGCGATTTACTATTAAAGCTCAAATACACCTTTACGTATCTTTGATTGACATTCATTAATAGTCAAGGCGTAGAGACATTTCGCTTTTTGCCATTGTCTAGGGTTTCTCAGGGATCATTAGGTGACCGGTCATGTTTCTGAATAAAACGCCATCCACATCGGACCGGAAACATAAAAATTTCCTCAGAATGTGTGTGCGTTTCATTGCATTTGTCGCTGTCCGCAGTGATCACTAAGGCTCGGAAGTTCATGCCCTAAAAAACTAAGAAATGTGCATGCAAATATGCTCTAAAAACTTGAAAATATGACAATAAATATGCACTATTAAAATGAAAATATGGCAGTAGACAAGTCAGGTTAGTATTGACAGTAATAATTTATTTACATTTATTCCTTGAAGGATGAAACAGAAATGGTACCGCTGCCAATGCTCAGTTATGAATTGCAGTTCACAGCCATCACTTTACACAAATTTTCAACTGAAAAACATCATCTTGTGTCTCGCAAAACCCTTTTATAACGTGGAAAACTCCTTTTCACATCACAAGATGTTATTGGGGCATATTTAAATGACGATAACTGCTCCACAGAAAGAGGCAAATCGATCTACCAGTGGGAAAGAAATGCGTATTGTCTCAGCTTGCGATTAAAAGTATGTGCTAAACAATTTATATGAATTAAGTTAGGAAAAATGCCTTTCAGTGTTTGTCCAGATTTTAACATATATGTACCTACATCGGTAACAAAGAAAAGTAGCCGGTCGTATTTGATTCCAGATGACCATAATAATTTCAATGAGTCCATCACACACTGCGTTACAGTTACATTGTTAGTGACCGGCAATTCACACATATTAAGACGCCCACAATTACATTAGCAATGAAGCGGCCCTCAGAATCAGTGGTTTCATTAATAGACAACCACACAAACTGATCCGCTAATTCAAGTTGTAAATTTAACGATACGTTATTGTAACAACGTCCTACGTAACTCTTACGCAATGTACTTGTTTCAGGTACATGTTGTCGAGTGTATATGGCAAGAAATGTTTTAATGTGGGGTTATTAATTTTATATAAGGGAATATCAGCAGCTAAAAATGCTTGGCACAAGTCGTAAGAAAATTCACTAATCTCACTTCCTACGTTTGGACCGGCTATTTATTTGCGAGTTTGCTAGTTAAATTCTCCTTATGGTTTGCTGTGTTCATGTGTTGAACTATTTAAAATCTTCTCTCACACCGTATAATTTTCTCACATGCTCGACAGAAGAGTACCCTATTATCTGTAGATATTAAGTCACCTAAAAATATCCTTCTGTAAATTAGTTAATCTACAACTCGAAGTTGTTCTTATTTTCGGCATTTAAAGAACTTTTAAATGAACACTTTATACGCGAAGCATAGTTTGGTCACAACCAGTTCACAACACCGTTACACGACTCAATGGACAGCCAGTCGCCAGCTAAGCACAAAACGTGAGGTTAGATGATGAAACAGGGGATTCACATCGCGTCATCATAACTCCTCACCACATGACAAGTTGCATCATCATGCGCAACATTACTGCCAACATCAGCCAGATGAAAAAATGATCAAAAGATACTGTAAAACCATTGAACTGATTAAAATATGACATATCAGCGCTAAAATATTAAAATATGATGCATTTATCAAAATCACTAAAATATGCAGTTACATCCACCATAAAAGCATGTTCAAATGACTGAAAATTCCATAATTCGTGTACATAAAGTATAAGCATACCTTTTTAACCCCCTAAGAAAAAACATGCAAATGCATGAACTTCCGAGCCGTAGTAATCACGCATGTAATAATTCTGTATGTAACTACCTCACGTGAGTGGTACTGCATGGATAGTGTTGGACAACATACGAGTATTATGGTCCGTTATCACAAGATTGCCTTTGGAGTGCAGTTCTTCGAAAGTGCTGACACATTTTGTTGATTCTATTGTCTGTGAAAATGCATTGACCTTCGTTATCGTTATGCTCCGTAAAAAAGTGTATTTTTATTAATGGGGAACGCTTTCACTCCTACTCTGAAAATTCTTTGGAAATAGATAATTATCATTTTAATAACTTGAAAAATATCTGGATTTCATTTTTAAGATAAGAATTATGAAAATGCAAATAGTGAGTAAACTCATAGAGTAGGCTGTTAAGGAAATGTGTAAATAAAAAATAAAGTTTCACTCTATTCCTCATGAAGTGCAGAGATCGAAGAAGGTTCATATTTCGTTCACTGGACTTGACTGTTGATGTTTGTGTCATCAGTATATAGACTGGTTTGATACAGCCTTCTATGCCATCTTATCATGTGTCAATCTTCTCATTTCTACGTAACTACTTTATCCCACGTCTACTCTAATCCGTTTGTCATATTCATGCCAAAGGCTACATCTACCGTTCTCACCACCTGTTCTTCGTCAAAATCTAACTGAGCAATTCCTGGGTGTCTTAAGATGTGTCCTATTTCTTCTTCTGCTCACATTTCGCCAAACCGTTCTCCTCTCACGAATTCAGTTCAGTGTTTCTATATTCGTGATTCGACCTGTCCATCTCACCTTCAGCTTTCTTTTGTAAAACCTCATGTCAAAAGCTTCTATTCTCTTACTTTCTGAGCTAGTTATTGTCCATATTTCACTTTTACACAATACCACGCCGAAGACGAAAATATTCAAGAACAGCTTTCTAATTCTGACTGAATGTTCTAAGTGAGCAAATTCCTCTCCTTTAAGAAAGGCCTTCGTTGCATGTGCTAGTCTGCATTTTATGTCCTCCTTACTTCTGTCATCGTTAGTTATTCTGCTGAACAAGTAACTTGATAATAAATGGTGATGCAAGGTAACCTGAAGTGGAACAAAATGATGGGTGTGCACAGATGGAAAGAGACCGAATGTAAAGAAGAACAGTACTTTCCATAACCAGACTTCATCTAAGCACTGTAAAATGATGATCATCATCTCCCAATCTTAGCTACTAGCTACAGAACTGGTGCTTTGAATTACTCACTTTGCTAACGTAGATGCGTCTAGAAGATCAGTCTGGGCAAGACTAAATTAATAATCACTTTCTGTTATCATTCGCATTTAGCATTCTAAAAAAGTCTGCTTAATTGTAACCTAACTGACCTTTTATCTGCGTCACTGAAATTTTTGGTCGATTCATTACCAATAACATGTTCGAATGCTTAAGAGTCAAATATAACCCTTCCATTAACGTTAATATTTGTTCTATCATTACGAGTATAAGGGAGATGTTACCAAATGTAAACCAATTAAACTGGAAGTATTTAATCATTTGCATTCGAGTGAGTGAAATTCCACCTATGATCAAAGTGCCCTAATGTGCTGCGTGAGTACCAACTAATGATTTTCCTTTTGTGACTATGAATATGAAGGCATGTAATATTCATGTGTATGAAATCCAAAGTAGCTTATAATATGTTGACATCAAACAGAATGCTGCTATGTTCGGAAAAAAATAGATGGAACTTCCACAGTGCTGTCAATGACAAAGCCTTAACGTCCGCGAGTTATTAAAGTGAACGATATTAATATAGAGTGACAGGACAGTAACAGCAGCTTCATTCAGTAAATATTTTTTCGGAGGGGTGACTCACAGTTTCGTTCGATAGATTCTAATTCTTTACGTCACGGTAAATTGATTCTTGGAAGGTAATTTGTTAATGCATTCAAAATAAAAGTTGTGAGCATCCTGCCTAACGACAATAACAACCGTGACAGGTGATAGAAGTACATGCACAATATAAGGCAATTCTTGGCGTTTTACATTCAGAAAATAGCGTTTTCATGCTAAAATATATTTTGTCCAGGCTGAGAGAGGTATTTTCCTTAGGAAATATTTGCCAACAATGCTGTACAATATGACGGTACTAAGTAGAATCTGAAGAAGGTTTATCGCTTAAACTGTCACTTCTTACTAATTAAAAACAGCTGGACCGTTCGATGTTCCACCTTAAAAACCTGGTGGATTAACGTATTTCTTATATTCATGCCCGCTTTTTGGAATAATGAAAATGTTTTTGTAATTTATTTGGCGTCTCACCGACACAAGAAGGTCTTATGGCCACGGTATGACATGGAAAGGACTGGAAATGAAGATTTCGTGGGTGAGGTACATACCTAGCATTTGCCTCGTGTGAAAATGGGAAACAACGGAAAACTTCCTTTAGGGCTAACGACAGTGGGGCCCAAACCTACCAAGTGCTGGATGCGAGATCACAGTTACGTGTCCCAAACCGCATAGACCACTCACTCGGACCCATTAATTGCTTGTGATGTTATGTCTATATACTAGGTTAACCGTTTCCTACTCTCCTATTCTATTCCATCTCAAGTAGGTTCAGTGGCTAAAACGGTGGAAGGATAGGCCTTATAGCCCAAGTTGCCGAGTAAGATCTGGCTCAGTCGGGTGATATTTGAAGGTGATATTTGAAGGTGCACAAATGCATTAGACTCTCCTTGGCATATTTGCCAGCAAGTAAAATAACTCTTGCGGGACGAAATTCCGGTGCCTTGGGTTTCCAAAAACCAGAGAATTAGTTAGTGGGACGTAAAATCAGAAACATTACTACCACCAACTTTAAATACATTGTTAGGTACTTATCCGATGAGAACCATTAATCTTGGCAATTTACAGGCTGGTAGGTAACTGATGCACCACAGTAATACAAACAATAGGTCTTAGGGAGAGGTTCACAATTTTGCGTGTTACAGAATTGTAGCTTGCACCGTTATCGAGTAAAGTCGTGTTCTAGGAATTGCATGAATTACAATGCGGAAGCTGGCAGTACGTACTTATGAGGCTGCGGCGTACGTGCGGTGGTGATTAAACCAGTTGCGACCTGGTGTTATATCTTCAGTGTCGACCGTCCGTTCCCCAAGGAACGAATAGCATTAGAGAACTGGCATAGTTTTGTGAGAGTACAGGGCGTGATTTCACTCTTTGAACTTAACAAACGTAATGAACTTTCGCTAAATATTCAGTAATGTGACATTAATTGTAACATGGCCTATTCCACTGACGATAACTCCTGACCCTTATTTGTATACTGAAGGTGAAAGTAGGAAACCAAGGAACACTATCTCCAAGATAGTCGTCAGTGGGTTTCAAACAACTCGCCATGCGATTGCAGCAAACTCGCCGAAATAGCATGTCATTGAAAACTGCACCATGCTGCTGTGGTTGGCCACTAAATAATACCATAATTAGAACACACCTTTCCAGGTGCATAGCTAAACTTCTAGCGTACCAGCCTTCCGTCCTTGAGGCATCAGGTTGGATTCCCTTCCTGGAAAAGGATTATTACATAAACAAGTGCATTCCTGTTGCTCGGAGACGGGGTGTTCTGTCATCTTCAACATTTGAACGCAGCAAACCACAAGACACGACACCAACCACCACGATAATAACACGCAGAATTTCTCCTGTAATGGTTGGAGGACAGAAGGGCATCCGGCCATAAAACTCTCCCAAATCTCTTGCAAACACTCACCTCGTAGGAAAAACGGGACCACGTGGGGTGTGATATAAACAATTCCAGTGGTATCGCTGTTCGCTTCTCGCCAAGACAGTCCGGGTTGATTCCCGGTGAATGAATGTGGGATTCACGAAAGGAAAAGACACGCGGGTCCGATTCCACATACGAATATAAGTATCATGGCTTATGATCACTAGAGGGCGGATTCATATATACTAGAAACAGCAATATACGAATTTTATACGCACTGAAACATAAAGTATGCACTAAGATAGTTATATGAAAAATAAAAACCATTACCAGGAAATAAATATAAATGTTACATTTTTGTTAAATACCTTAATGCATAAATGAAACTAACACAATAATTTTGCCGTGCGTTAATGGCTAAAGGTATCCATTATACGTGTCTTTAACAAGGCCCCTGTTGTCTGCACAGTTTAAGTCTCACGTTCACAATAAATTTTGTTTCTGTAAGAGTAAACAATTAACTGCTTCTCCAAATTCGCAGACAGAAAGGACTTTCTTTTCACCTGTGAGAATGTTTTATATGTTGAAACTGTCATTCTACTTCATATGAAGTTACAAGTGCAAATTTCATAATAACAATCTCTCTTTTCATCTACGATCAACTCCCCGTCTGTATCAGTCAATGTTTGGAGCCATTACCAATGGGCCTTCCTTTCAGGTTTACAAGCTGCTCTCACTTCATCATTCCACCAAGATGTTCGCTTTTCCCCGTCTCTACACACAATTGTTCCTAGGTATTCCCTTGCTGTTTCTACTACATATTACCTCCGAATGCCACAAAATCTTCTTCTACATCCTGAGCCTGCTTACTGTCTATTGTTTGGAACATTCCACATATCATATCCTTGTACTGTTGTGCAATTTCTTTGCCCAGGAGGTTTCTACCACTATTCATCTGCACGCAAATTTCACTTTCTCTGTCCTAGGACTAGAGATAGTTCACTACTAATCAGATAGTGGTCTGTACCATCAAAATATCCCCCGAATACCCGCACATTCCTAACAGACTTTCTGAATTAAAGTCGGTTATGATATAACCTATTATGGATCTGCTGCCCCTACCCTCCTATATGCAGCGGTGAATAGTCTTATTCTTGAAGAGTGTATCCCATGGTTTCCCATTTTTACACCAGGCAATATATTGGGATGTATCTTAATAAAAGCCACGTCCGCTTCTTTCCCACTTCTAGCCCCTTCCTATCCCATCGTCGTCTTAAGACCTATGTGTATCAGTGCGTAGTAAAGCCAATCGTAGAATAACCTCTAATGCTATACTAGCACAGAATCATAGTAATAATAATAACAATGACATTTGACCTCCGAAGAGGCCTGGTGCAGGTCTTTCGAGTTGACGCCCTGTAGGTGACCTGCGCGTCAGTGGGGGTGGGGCTCTACCTATGATGTATTCTAATGATGAAGACGGCACACACACCCAGCACCCGAGCCATCGGAATTAACCAATGAGGATTAAAATCCCCGGCCCGGCCGGAAATCGAACCCCGGTCCCTCTTGACCAAAGGCCAGCACGCTAACCATTTAGCCATGGAGCTGGACACATAATTCCTGTAAACGCTTCCCATTCGCGTTAGCTTCTCTAACTTCTCCATACCCATCAACTGCTCAAATCCTTCATTTCTATTTCCAACTCTCGCACTGAAATCGCCCATTAGCACTAGCCTATCCTTGCCGTTGACCCTGACTATGATGTCACTCAGTGCTTCATAAAACTTATCAACCCCCTACTAATATGCACCCTCATACGGTGAATACACTGAGATAATTATCGTCCTAATTCCTCTAGCCGCCAAGTCTACCCACATAATTCGGTCATTTACGTGTAGAACAGAATTTACGTTGAATGAAATATTATTTATGATGAACACTCCTACCCCGCACTGGGCCCTATCCTTATTAACACCTGTTAAAAAACTTCATTATCTCTTAGCTCTTCCTCGTTATCTACCCTTACCAGAATATAATTGACTCCTAACACATCCAGACTTTACCTCGAAGCTGGCTCAGCCAGTTCTACATTCTTTCTTCGACAGTCCCCATTAATATTGATAGACCCCATCGACTTACAAAATATTAATAATAATAATAATAATAATAATAATAATAATAATAATAATAATAATCAAGAGGGCGGTGATCGAATAAGTTCACTGATGACAGAAGTGTTGTCGCTATTTTTTATTTGTATGGAGTTACGGTTTTTATGATATCCTGTGTTCTAATTGGTGATATCTTGGATAGTTTCTTTACAGTGTGTGTTATTTGTTGCTATTTTAAAAAGACAATGCTGAATGTTGATACTGTTTTCCATAGTTAAGGGTTACGTTATATTTTACTGATGTTTCATTCGGTAGCCATAACGGGCTTCTAACCGGAAGGTTGTATATACTGTAACTCTTAATTTTATCCCAATAACATATAATTTGCCCCATTTTATGATAAAATTAAATTTGTATTACTATGGCAACTTGCTTCTGGTTGAGAATTAGGTCACTCTAATGCTTTTAAAGGCAATCTATTCTCGTCCTCACCTACAACAGGTACTTGATGCTGTTGGGGTCAATAAGTTTAAGCATAGAGGAACCAACTACGTCATTTGGTGACCCACCTGATCATGTTGATTGTAATCTCTGTGGGAAGAACTTTATTAGAAGTGGTATGACTAAACATTTGACCAGAAATGCCTCATCGTGGTCCCAAACACTTAAACAATATGAAGAACCAAATCCTGAGAGGCCCTTTCCTAAATTTTCCTATTGTGATAAAGTATGTCACTTTGCACATGGTGTCAACATACATATTAGTAGAGCTCATCCGAAAGACTATCATGCGAATTCTTCGTATCCCGGAGAAATTTAACAGAAAGTCTACTTCATTAGTTTCTAACATAAAGGAAAATCTGCAAGAATTCCAACCGTCACCATCTGTAGCTAAAATGAACACCATAACTTCTAAAAATCGTTGTAGAGAAACCAATGTAGCAGATGGGCATACTCGAGGAGAGGCTAGAATTCTCTCATCAAAATGTGGGACAGCGGAAAGCACCCCTAGCACATTCGAATCCTTTAAACATAAACATCCTCCACTGTTACCCCCATTGTCGTTTCCCGATCATCCTGACATTAGGGAATAATCTCAGCGTGACACCGGAAACGGTTTTGGAAGGAGTGAAGACGTTCCCTAACGTTTCTGTTTCTGGAATTAACGATATCCATCCTCAACATCTACAAGACCTTACGTCTCAATCAGCTTGGGATGCCTGGAGAATACTTCGTAAAAGTATGCTATTTCATGTTAAGAGGGCGAGTTGGTTCTGAAATATACCCAAATTCTTATGGGGTCGTATTTTCAGAAAACTGACGGAGGCGTTGGACTTATCGCTGTTGGGAATACCTTTCGAAAGCTGGTCGCTAAATTATCTTGAACGGCAGTAAAGGAGCCAATATTTCTATAGACACCAACTTAATTTTGGTATTTCAAAAGGCTGTGAAACCATTACCCGTTCACACAAACTTCCCTACATCCATATACTGTATCGAGTAAAATATTAGCAATAATCGACTTCAAAAATGTATTTAACACCATTGATAGTGATTCCGTGTTAAAGACAGTAACAATTAAAATCCCAGAACTTCATGCTTTCATGTGGTAAGCTCATAGATACCCTTCTAACTGGTGTTCGCTTTGTAATATAATTTCGTCACACTCTAGGGCACAGGAAGATGATTCAACAAGACCATTACACTTTAGTCTTGCAATTCGTCCTGTTATCGCAGACTTGGAAGGCCTTTTAACATATTTTATTAAGTTGGTGTAACCATAGGCGGTGATCCTCTACCGTTTTTGTGGGTCTGAAGAGAATTGACACTGGTTGTAGAAACATCGGACTGGAGGTAAATCCGCATAAATGTGAAACCGCCTTCCCTGCCGGGAGAAATGAGGCAATAGATTCTGCAAATTATTTATTTATTTATTTATTTATTTATTTATTTATTTATTTATTTATTTATTTATTTATTTATTTATTTATTTATTTATTTATTTATTTATTTATTTATTTGACTTTACAGTGGCGTAATTTACAGATAATATATTTATAAAATTATTTCCTTTATCGTACGACACAAACTATGTAGACCGCAAAATGAATATGAGAATTATTTGAAAGTATGGAATAAACTTTTACCTATTATGTACGCACTGTTAACATGCGGATAACTTGTTTGTTTCGTGATCAAAGAAAGGAACCTTTGTCACTAGAGGTTTTTAGAATGTTCGATCCATTTCTACATAGGTTACTGCAGACTCGAGAATATACGAGAAAGCACGTTGTGTAAGGGGGCGTACATTTATAAGAAAAGTTCCTTTCTTAACATATTTAACATGGCCTAAATATGTAGGGGCAGAATATAGACCTACTGACCCGTGCCTTTTGGTCTGTTTACTTTTTAATTACATTCATTTTGATTCAAGTGTGTAATAGACTAGCATAACTTGGAAACAATTCTCTAAACCCATGGGTAAATAGTGAAATATCGAGCTCGATTAGTGATTATTTTTATTACTATTTTTATATTATTATTATTATTATTATTATTATTATTATTATTATTGTTGTTATTAATGTTAATATTATTTACGTAGTTATGTACGGACTTTATTTGGTACAAATCCCAGTCGCATCTTTTATTATTTTCGTGTTGCATGATCTGTCTTGAGTAACAAAACATGTGTGGTCATTACATGATACGTCTTCTGTATGTATATTAATAAGACTTTATTTAATGTATGAATAGGTAATTAATGGTATATAATTTATTATTACCTGTAAATATGATAAATAAATCCGATGGAATGTTGTGCAACACAGGGTAAGGTTCAAGAACAACGCACCTTTGTCACTAGAGGACCGAGCTCGATAGCTGCAGTCGCTTAAGTGCGGCCAGTATCCAGTATTCGGGAGATAGTAGGTTCGAACCCCACTGTCGGCAGCCCTGAAAATGGTTTTCCGTGGTTTCCCATTTTCACACCAGGCAAATGCTGGGGTTGTACCTTAATTAAGGCCACGGCTGCTCCCTTCCAACTACTAGCCCTTCCTTGTCCCATCGTCGCCATGAGACCTATCTGTGTCGGTGCGACATAAAGCAACTAGCTGTCACTAGAGGTTTATGGAATGTTCGATCCATTTGTACATAGGATACTGGAGACTCGAAAATATACGAGAAAGCACGTTGTTTCGTACTTTTCTAGGAGCGTGGACAGGCAAAGTATATAATGAGACAGTCTTGGGAGTTGTTGGCGAGTTGTTGCTAGTGAGAGTTGTAAGTGTGTGAACTCATGTTGTGAGTTTGTTGTGTTGGTAGTTGGTTGACATGCTAATGTGGCAGTCTCTTTCTCCATCTTCCAGTCATTTCAAGATGGCAGTTCATTAATGTGTGAATAATGTGAATAGCATTAGTAAATAAAACAATGTACACAACTGACAGCATCTCCTGTGTGCGTCTTTGTGATTACGATACTTGCATCGTATAGCTATAATAACTTCGGCTGATAACGCTACTCTCACTCGATTCTTCACCTTCCATTTTGTTTTACCATTCATTCATTACACGTATTAGGTCGTGTTGCGTACATGTTGTACGTGTTGAAGAGATGTTAAGTACAGAACAAAAATGGCCAGCCGGACACCAGTGGGATCCGAACCCACAACCTCCCGATTTCCCGTCGGTTGCTCTAAAAATTGAGCTATGGTGGCCTAGGCCATCTTTGTTCTGTTTGAAAGGATCTGAGCTACAGGTCTGGCACTGCTGCTAGCACACTGTAGAGTGCGTTTAAGTCGCCCGTTGTGGGGCATGTCAATGAATATTGAATTTTCACGACCTCATTGTAATCGAAACATACTTTCAACCTATTAGGTCGTGTTACGTACATGTAGTACGTGTTGAAGAGATGTTAAGTACAGAACAAAAATGGCCAGCCGGACACCAGTGGGATCCGAACCCACAACCTCCCGATTTCGCGTCGGTTGCTCTACCAATTGAGCTATAATAAGTTATATTTTAAATTTTCTCATTCATTATTACTCTCCTGGTATTCTTTCAGGATGTCTTTCTTTATGAGTCTTCCTCTTGTTCGTTCATCGGTACATCCGATTTATTATTTGTCCCTGTTATGCTCGTTAAATTATCCTATTCTACACGGCATTCTAATTTCTGTTCTTTGACATCTCGTTGCATATGATGCTTCAATATGCAGGATACCAACATGAACAAGTATTCAGATATGACGCTTCAAAAATGATGTACACTTCAAATCTAAACTATTCTAAAAGAACACAAATATAAGTAGCTAACTGCGTTGCGTGAAGTAAAATACGAACAAAAATTCATTCAGAGCAGTGAAAATGCTGATGCATGTTCAACATTCCCAGCAGTGTAATTGTTCCATAAGGGAGAGGTTTGGTATCTGATGATTAAAGGAGCAAACATACAGGCATCTATGAACATGTTTAAATTATATTTGTCTGTGGGTTCTAAGTTAACACTGCAGTGTGTTCCTTCACTGATAGCGTACTTTAATACTAACTACGTGAAATAAAAAATGTGCAAATATTTTACTAAGCAGTTCTCGTTTTTCTAGGCCAAGGCCCTCAATCAGTGGTTAGTAAACAATACTTTTTTTCTTCAGGCGGGGGTATGGAGTTCATATGAAGCTAATCATCATCATCATCTGTTTACCCTCCAGGTTCGGTTTTTCCCTCGGACGTAGCGAGGGATCCCACCTCTACCGCCTCAAGGGCAGTGTCCTGGAGCTTCAGACTCTTGGTCGGGGGATACAACTGGGGAGTATGACCAGTACCTCGCCCAGGCGGCCTCACCTGCTATGCTGAACAGGGGCCTTGTGGAGGGATGGGAAGATTGGAAGGGATAGGCAAGGAAGAGGGAAGGAAGCGGCCGTGGCCTTAAGTTAGGTACCATCCCGGCATTCGCCTGGAGGAGAAGTGGGAAACCACGGAAAACCACTTCGAGGATGGCTGAGGTGGGAATCGAACCCACCTCTACTCAGTTGACTTCCCGAGGCTGAGTGGACCCCGTTCCAGCCCTCGTACCACTTTTCAAATTTTCGTGGCAGAGCCGGGAATCGAACCCAGGCCTCCGGGGGTGGCAGCTACTCACGCTAACCACTACACCACAGAGGCGGCCATATGAAGCTAATACTCTAGTTTATTAACGAATTTTTCTGTTTTACTGGGAATAGATATATTGTAAATGGGGAGAAAATAGAAATGATCCTTAAGGCGAGTCTTATTTGATTCTCTATCCAAAATTCATTTCAGACAGAACTTTCCCAAAGAGTGAGTGGTTGTCATAAAAATGAGGTATTTTTTCTAATTAATTACGTGATGAATGTGCACTTCGAGGTTCAGGTAGGGGAGGAACCAGCAGGTAAATGAGATAGGTTAACTGGAAGAAGGAAAGGAAAGAGAATGACTTTTTTCTAAAAGTGATTTCGTTATACCAAGTTTGTATCTTATATGAGTGTCATGTAGAGTATAGACTAGGTGATCTCGCACCTACAGGAAAGTGTCTTCATCACTTGAAGTTTTCTCGGCCGGCTCTTGTTCTTTGCTCTCAGGCTCGTTCATTATTACACCTGACAAGCAGAAGTTCCAAGGCTTTTACTAAATATGGCTTTATGAAATATCACTTATGTCCATTTGTCTAAAGTCAGACATTTCCTTTCAACCCTATCTATGTGTTCACACAGTTCTCTTTTCTCTTATCTTGGTTGCCTTTATTTAACACCATCCCAGTTTCTTTTAATTAAAACACTTTCTCTTTCTCAGTCACTCTCTCTTTATTCCGTCTTTTCCATGCATTAAAATTCTTTCCCCTTTCTTATTCACCTTATACATTGGCTTTTCTTTGCGCTTACTACACTTTCCTTCCACCCTGTGGACTCCCTGGTATCTTCCACACGTTCCGCTGCTTTTAAAGTTTTAATTTTGGGCCATAAATGGGCTCCATTTTAATTAAATTAGGGTGTGATACAGGAATCAGCGGAGCTCAGCTCCCGGTTGTGCGATATTATCATTCCTTTTTAATGGATTGGGAAAACCATGAAACAGAAGCAGATAAGAATATGCCGGTCCTAAAAGAGAAATATCAGACCCTCCATATTCGGCTAGGAGGTAGGTATATCGAACGGTTGTTAAATGTGCAAGTAAATTTGCCCTCTCATATCCATATCTACGAACATTTCAAATAATTTCCTTTACGGTACATCACTTCTAGGCATTGGCTAGCGGGTCATCTGGTGCGCGTCCTTGCATGAATAATGTTGAGCTTCACTTGCCATAGATTTATACATTGATATTTCTCCACACGTCACCACCTCTTTATAAATATTAGAAATTGGTTAAAATCAACACTTTTCATCACTGCAAAGTCAAATAATTAGGAAATCTGTATAGTTGGATAGTCACTGGTTTACTATTCGGTACGTGTGTAGGTGGATTCTTTTCAAGGATGTTCCAGTTCAACACCTTCTTTTCCTTGATTCCCGTGAGGTTACGGACCTACGCAATCTTCGTTGTAAATCAGAGTTGAAGATATTAGTAACATATGGACGAACGAAGTCACATATCTCCCCATTAATACATTCAATTTTTACCCTTCCCGGCTCTTTCCTATCCAATCGTAGCCGATTATCTGTTTGGCCAGAGAGCAGTACCAACCGTTATTGCAAAGAGCATGACGTCTGTGATATCATTCGAAAGTGTTTTTTGCTATTTGCTTTACGTCGCACTGACACAGATGGGTCTTATGGAGACGATGGGATAAGAAAAGCTTAGAAATGGGAAGGAAGCGGCCGTGGCCTCAATTAAGGTGCTCACAGCTGCGCGCCCCTGACCACACGGTCAACTCGCCCGGTATTCGAAAGTGTGCAAGAAAAAAATGTAGAAACCCATTTTTTAGAATTGGATTTACGTTGCACCGACACAGTTATGTATTATGGCGATGATGGGATTGAAAGGCCTACGAATGGAAAGGAAGCGGCCGTGGCCTTAATTACGGTACAGCCCAGTATTTGTCTGTTGTGGAAGTGGGAAAACACTGAAAACCATTATCAGGGCTGTCGACAGTGCGGCCCGAACCCACTATCTCCAAGATGCAATCTCGTAGCTGCGCGCCTCTAACCTCACGGCCAACTCACCCGGTACACGAAGTTTTAGGTGCAATGGATAGGTAATAAAAATACAAAACTGAAATATAAAATCATGTATACACATTGCATCTATTTAGACAAGACAGACAATATGCAGGCCTGTACGTAAGCAATGATCTAAATACAAGCAGCTCTCACGATGAGCACATTCCATGAACGCAGGTTCATCGGAAATGTTTCTACAACACTCCTGAAGGCAACTCGATTCAAAGCACTATAGAATAGGTGTTTGGAACTATCCAGGATGATTAGTCGCATAACTACATCGAAGGAATATAAACAGAATGCGAAATCGTGGTGCGGGAAACTGGTAATGAACAAATCACTGTTCTCTGAGAAAGTGTTATCTGTGCCAGTAGTTGAGGCTCATACCACCACAGTGTTCGTTATGAATTTCACAATTTCCTGAAATGTACGAAAAGCATAATAATACATATCTGCCGTCTGCATGAGTCCTTTTCATTTTACTGGTACCGACATCTTCCAGAAGTCAACGCCGGCAGGAACAGTAGAGATCATCATCCCTGTCCAATGTTCAGGAGTCCACTAATGGGAGCACGTGCTTCCTACTTGTGAAATATGGCCATAACCAGTCTTTCAGAAATATCTGATCATCTTTTATGGACATGTTTGATGACTTGGTAATCTTACCAAGGTATCGATATTCGGCTGATTACGATTCATGTTTTCAAGAAATTTCCCGTTTCTTCAGACACTAAATCATACATTTAAGTCCGAAGAATCCAAACCATTTGTATCATACAGAAAGTCGTTCGGGATCTCTGGGGACGATATTTGAATGGTAATTAGCTTACGAGAAGCCATGTCTCACCAACGATCATGCTCAGTTGGAAAGCCAGCATTTCTAGCCGTAGCCCGACAACGTAATTTCCATTGCAGCAGACTTTCTTGCAGAGCTAGCATGTCTATCTTATCCCACTCCTCCTGACAGACTTTTCAAAGGCCTTTGATAGTGCGTGGACGTCTATTTCGATATCCCTCTTTAGGTGTCCAAATGCACAGAAGTCCATGGGTAAGCTACCGTGTGCCTTGAACGGAATGTCAGTGAAATGAATTGCACGAACTCCAGTTTCAATCTCCAATCTCTCTAAGAACAGACGAGTCGAATATGAGGTGAGGCTGGATTCTTTATCTTTATGTACCCGTAGCTCATTTTTCGCCCTCCCGTACACTGCTGGGATATTTGTGTTGTAAATTGGGCTGAAAACCGCTTGTTGATAGTATGTAGAGTTCACCTTGACATTATTAGCGACACGGCGAATCGTTACCTTGCCGAGCGAGTTGGCCGTACGGTTAGGGGAGTGCATCTGTGTGCTTGCATTCGGAAGATAGTGGGTTCGAATCCAATTGTCGGCAGCCCTAAAATTTGTTTTCCGTGGTTACCCATTTTCACACAGGGCAAATGCTTGGGCTGTACCTTAATTAAAGCCACGGCCACGTCCTTCCCACTCCTACCCGTTTCCTATCCCATCGTTGCTACGAGTATAGCGGTAGGACGTACTTGTGTCCATACGACTTAAAGTCAATTGTTAAATAATTCTACCGTAAAATATTTACGTACTCAAACAATTGTAATTTTTTACTGCAGTTTTTAACGGAACGTGGTATCAAATGCATTTTGACTTGGTGAAATGATCAATTAAAACGTCAGAATGTCGCAGCACGCTTGTCGTTTTTACATAGGCTGTCTACAGAACGACAAATGTGAGTGAACCTGAACAGAAATTCGGCAGTAACGTCGTTTACGCAAAGAAAGTGTTATATGAATAGGACGCGCGATTAAGTACAGATGAACAGTATTACATACTGTTAAGTACACTGACTGACAGACCAAATGCAACACCAAGAAGGAGTGGTCAGAACTTTATGCCAATTGCAGGGTAGACTGACGTCACTGAGGTATGCTCATGATGTGAAATGCGCCGCTGTGCTGCGCACGTAGCGAACGATAAATGGGACACGGCGTTGGCGAATGGCCCACTTCGTACCGTGATTTCTCAGCCGACAGTCATTGTAGAACGTTTTGTCGTGTGCCACAGGACACGTGTATAGCTAAGAATTCCAGGCCGCCGTCAACGGAGGCATTTCCAGCAGACAGACGACTTTACGAGGGGTATGGTGATCGGGCTGAGAAGGGCAGGTTGGTCGCTTCGTCAAATCGCAGCCGATACCCATAGGGATGTGTCCACGGTGCAGCGCCTGTGGAGAAGATGGTTGGCGCAGGGACATGTGGCACGTGCGAGGGGCCCAGGCGCAGCCCGAGTGACGTCAGCACGCGAGGATCGGCGCATCCGCCGCCAAGCGGTGGCAGCCCCGCACGCCACGTCAACCGCCATTCTTCAGCATGTGCAAGACACCCTGGCTGTTCCAATATCGACCAGAACAATTTCCCGTCGATTGGTTGAAGGAGGCCTGCACTCCCGGCGTCCGCTCGGAAGACTACCATTGACTCCACAGCATAGACGTGCACGCCTGGCATGGTGCCGGGCTAGAGCGACTTGGATGAGGGAATGGCGAAACGTCGTGTTCTCCGATGAGTCACGCTTCTGTTCTGTCAGTGATATTCACCGCAGACGCGTGTGGCGTCGGCGTGGAGAAAGGTCAAATCCGGCAGTAACTGTGGAGCGCCCTACCGCTAGACAACGCGGCATCATGGTTTGGGGCGCTATTGCGTATGATTCCACGTCACCTCTAGTGCGTATTCAAGGCACGTTAAATGCCCACCGCTACGTGCAGCATGTGCTGCTGCCGGTGGCACTCCCGTACCTTCAGGGGCTGCCCAATGCTCTGTTTCAGCAGGATAATGCCCGCCCACACACTGCTCGCATCTCCCAACAGGCTCTACGAGGTGTACAGATGCTTCCGTGGCCAGCGTACTCTCCGGATCTCTCATCAATCGAACACGTGTGGGATCTCATTGGACGCCGTTTGCAAACTCTGCCCCAGCCTCGTACGGACGACCAACTGTGGCAAATGGTTGACAGAGAATGGAGAACCATCCCTCAGGACACCATCCGCACTCTTATTGACTCTGTACCTCGACGTGTTTCTGCGTGCATCGCCGCTCGCGGTGGTCCTACATCCTACTGAGTCGATGCCGTGCGCATTGTGTAACCTGCATATCGGTTTGAAATAAACATCAATTATTCGTCCGTGCCGTCTCTGTTTTTTCCCCAACTTTCATCCCTTTCAAACCACTCCTCCTTGGTGTTGCATTTGCTCTGTCAGTCAGTGTATTTTTTCTTCCATTATAAATAATACATAATTCAATCCATAGCGATACATTTTTTTGCTAGTTGCTTTACGTCGCACCGACACAGATAGGTCTTATGGCGACGATGGGACAGGAAATGCCTAGGAATGGGAAGGAAGCGGCCGTGGCCTTAATTAAGGTCACAGATGCAGATGTGGCTCACTGCTACGGAGTATATACCCATACCATCACTGGCCTGATATCATCCGCACGTCATCGTTCCTGATATGGTCTAGTCGAGATAAGCCGTTGGACCATAACAGCAACTTAACTTCCATTGCATGAAGGGCCGTACTTGTGATATGTTCATAATTTACTGAACGTGTTAGTAAAATAGGTTTTCAGGACATGAAATTTTGTTCATGATGCCAAAATCTAATTTTCGATATAAGGCCTTTTATGAAATTTTATAATAGAACTATTGGCAATTTAACAGGAAATGCCCGACTAATTTCTGAATATTCAGTCACTGAATTTATTGCGGTAGAGCTAGTTATTGCCTTTACAGGGCATGACCGGTAATAGCCTGGGGCAATATACAGAGTGAGAAGTTCTAACTAAAATAATTAAATCTTTCTTGGGAACTGAATGTATTCAGTAATAGTTTAAAGCATATCGCCATACAAGTGCGTATATATCTGGACATCGTCTTCCTACGTAATCTTCTGGGTAGCATCAACTCCATGGCACCACGTTTCCTTGTCGTCAGCCATCACCATATTCCCACTTCGGTCGTTTGCGTATGATTATAGCAACACGGCTTGAACTTGTGTGATATATCGCAGTTTACTATCACTGGGTAGATTTCGTGGTCACTAGAACCTTCACACTCGTTCTATGTGAAAAATAAATGTTAAAGTTCAGTCATGAAATAAACTAGTGGTGACTTAGCACTTGAACCGAAACTGTACTAAGTTCGAAGCTTCTCGAATCTGTGTTGGGTTTCCACAAAAATTATAGAAAAAAACTGCTAAGAGTTGAATGAGTTCCATATAGTCTACCGGCGCTGAAATTATAAATGTTCTAATGTACTAGTCGCCACTGGTTTTTGAGTGACCGATGAAGTAATTAACATTAACATTTCCTATAAAAATACTCTACGAATTTTCGTTGGTATTGGGTTAAATGTCCGAAGTAATTCTACTTGTACTACTGCACTTATTGATGGCTAGTGTCTATGAGGAGAGTTTGATTCGTAAATGCAATTCACTTCGCGAAATAATATAAAGTCGCTTCCTTTGAAATGTTCAATTTTATCTATAAATGTTATTCACCTTCACTAAAGAATTCAAAACCACCCCCGTTTGGAATGTTAAGTCTATCAAAGTTTAAGTTCGCTAGAATTTGAAATAATTAAACCTTGAGAGAAGTTATAACAGCTCGAACACACGAGAATGTGAGTTCAAGTTCGACTCTCTACAGAAGAAGTACAAGTTCAAAGACAAATTTCACTCGTAAAATTTACAAGTTCACTCACGAAAATAAAAGTCCATTGTCGTCTCTTACTTGTGAAATGTCCGAAGTTGAATTTATTCACGAAAACACAAGTCCGTCGTCACAGGCGATGTTCACAGTTCATTTCGAAGTGAATGTCTTACTTCGCTCGGACAGAGTTTTGTTCTCTGACAACCGCGACGTTTCAAACCGCGAGTCAGCGTAGCGGATCTCCGGTGATCATGCGTACTATGGCTCAATCAGCCAGATTTTATACTTCTACCATGCTTACGTCATCCTAGGACCGAATTTTTTATTACCTGGAATATCTATGCTATTCCTAGATGTGTCTTAATGAAATTAATATGTGGAGAAGTTTAAATATTGGCGTTACTCTTAAATTTTTACCTTGATTATAACGGATGTTAGTAAAATTTTCAATCGAAGAAACATCGAGGTCCGCCTCTGCCGTGTAGTGGCTAGTGTGATTAGCTGCCACCCCCGGAGGTCCGGGTTCGATTCCCGGCTCGGCCACGAAATTTGAAAAGTGGTACGAGGGCTGGAACGGGGTCCACTCAGCCTCGAGAGGTCACCTGAGTAGAGGTAGGTTCGATTCCCACCTCAGCTATCCTGGAAGTGGTTTTCCGTGGTTTCCCACTTCTCCCCCAGGCAAATGTTGGGATGGTACCTAACGTAAGGCCACGGCTGCTACGTAGCGCCTATAAGAGATTAATCGTGATCATGTGGAATCGAGACTTGTAACGTTAAGCTTGCTCTCTTGTATACTGGCCTGGGTGTTGAGCCTGTGTCTGTATAGTTAGCACTCACTGTAAAGTTAGGCCTGGGGTCGAATCCAAGCCTTTGAGATTAAACTTGAACACATAGGAAGCCGCCCTACTTTTCAAATCATCTGCCAAGTGACGTTCTGTAAGGATAAGCGTACAGTCTTAGTCAGCACATTTTGTGAAGGGGAGGCTGCAGAACCCGCCCAAAACCACCATTTGTGTGTTTCAATATAGAGGATCATGGAGCAGAAGGAACAAAAGCAGAGACGACGCAATAAAATCGTATTAGTGAAAATCTTACACTGAACCTAACGATACACTAGTAAGTAAGGTTATTACAGTCGCATGTAGACGTTTTCCACCACACTACAAACGTCGAGGTAAGAACAGCAGTACCGATTCGGTTGGCCCGAATCCAAAAATAAAGGGCTGTGGACAGTGCATGTGTAAATTAAGTAATGTATTTAAAGCTATGTTTTAAACTGTATCCATGAGATGTAAATATGTTCGATAAGCAAAAACTAACTAACTAACTAACTTTTATTTCTTGGTTACAATAAGCCAGTTCTATTACGGCTACTCCTACTACCACAATACGTACTACTTTCGTTGATGTACGTATGTACTGTTATCTAAATTTTTTCATTGTGCTACAAATAAGTATTATTTCATGGACGCCTTTTAAAAGATAATGTTCCAGTTACATATCTCTGGAATGTCATTGGTATATCAGGGAAGTGTTCTAGAAGGGAAATAGCATGAAGGGTTTTCAGTTCTAACATGAGGGTTTGATCTCCGATTGTTTTAAAACTACAGTAGGCTAACAGAACTAACAAATCTGTAAGACATGTGCTTACAATCAGATATTGAGTCTTCCAGTCACCGAATACACACACACAGAGTCGCGCGTAATGGTCGACTAAGAGGCTAGCGTAGCAGGTCGTATAATTACCGCAAGAGTTCGGTCTGTGCGTTACGGAACACGCGTACGGGAAGGTCAAAACCTGTTAAAAGTTTTCATTTTTGAATACCAGTGCAATAAGAAGAAGAAAGAGATGATGGAGGTGGAGGGATACAAAGAAGAGGATAGAGCCCGTTCTACTAACAAAATTTGCTGAAGTCCACAAGAATCGAACCCTTAAACCCAAACTCAGAAAGCGTATACTACTTCACCCGGGAATTGAACTCGAGCTCGTAAGGTTTATGTTAGCCATGGTATCGAATTAGAGTCTGCGATGTCAGAGGTGAGAATCGAAGTTGATCTTACCAATTTAATCAATTTAATGAGCACAAACTGAGAGAGACATCTAACCATAACACTGAGAAGACCATCTGTGACTTCAGAGTCGAAGTCGAGTCTGAAGTAATGAACTCAAGCTTGTCAGGTTAATAAACCCAAACAGAGAAGGGCATCTCTAGCCATAATACTAAGAACGGTCGGCACCGAGACACGACAGTGTCCCTACGCTAGATCTTTAGAGTTAGTCTAATAAGAGCAATGTATAGTGGCAATCCTCAATAACATATGCTCATCTCTGAGACACAGAGATAACCTCAGCTGAACTCAACACAGCTCTGAGTTCCAGAATTATCTTTACGCCGTTTACCTACAGTTAATAATGTTAGTAATGTTAGTAAGAGTAATGTATATTCCCCATCTAGCCTATTAACTCATGCAATGGCAGGTCAGTACCCAATTATACTTCATTACTTAGAGGAGTGGGCTAACCTCCCCCACTAGGAAAATTGCCAACTGTCGACCGGTAAGCGTTTCCCGGTCCGCTCTGCACATAGAGGAGCGCCGGACTGACTAACACGTCATAACAGTCGAGCGACTCTTGAGAACAAGCGTGCGAACGTAGCAGCGTGCATGCTGCCATCTTGCTAATTAGCAGAACATAGTGGCGGTCAGCGGAAGTACAGTAACTGCATACGCGCTGCTGTTGCAATAGTGGTGAACTCTGGAACTGACAGCAAGCTCACCATGTGCACGCGCAATTCCTCTCGCTACAGCTCCTTTCCTCAACTACTATGTGCGCGCACAGCACACCTAATATAGCCACCCCTCTCATCACTTACCCTCCTAGACACGTGCTGTAGGAGAAGAGAGCAAATGGGCTTCGGCGTCTGTCTCCCGTTCACAGAACGACCACTAACTGGCTTCCAGCCCCAAGAAAGCCGGTAATTTTTGGTTTGTCGGGAGAATGTTTAGGGGAAGAATCCTCTCTCCCCTTATTTTTGGGAGGGTCTAGAGATGACGCAAGGGTAAGAACCCACTCCCCCAAATCTCGGTCACTGACTTAACCGATAACGCTCCTCCATAGTGAGTCTGTGCAAGGTGAGGTTACCAACCGTATATGAGGTTAGGTTAAGACGGCTTGGTGACATCCGAACCCCACCTAAAGGTCACTTGATCGATAGGACTCCTCCATCGGGAGCCCATGTGAATTAGCTAACGCCATTAGGAAAGTTTAAGACGTCAGAGTGACATCCTAACCTCACCTAACGCCTTGACTGCACCAAAAAGAAATGCTGACTCAGCAAAAGTTCAAACTTCGTGCCAAAACAGTTGGAAAATTCTGATTCAGCACCCCTGATTCAACATAATCTGCTCCCCTACTGTAATTCCTTTCCTCCAACACACAGGAATGAGACCATGGACTGGAACCCGCAGAGGAAGAGGTACAAATGTAGACCAAGGTACTCGTATTGAAGAGCTACCTACACGAGGCACAAGAAGAAAGAAAAACTTGGACAAACAAAACGAGGTAGGTTGTCAGTACGACTAGATTTTGATGCTTTGTTGGTGCACTGTATTCCATTGTGGACAGAAGGAATTAATGTACCTAGGCAGCTTTTCAGTCTGTCCAACACACAAGTTCAATATCAATATTACACTATAAGGTACGTGTAAATACACAGTATTTTTTATTCCTTGTTTAATAATGTGTTTTAGAGGTATTATTTAGTGTAATGTTTACAATTAAGGTGTGTGTTCCATAGCATGGAAAAAGGTTAAGGTACATTCAGAAGGTATCAAGTCAAGGTAAGTCAATATGTCTAAGACAAACAGTTTTACAATTCGAAAGGCTATGACATGAATTTAAGTCTGTTTTGAAGAACATAACGAACAGTACTTAACCTCAGATATGACAGTGATGAAAATGGGGTTAAAATCTTACTCTTGGTTATCTTGTCTGTCTGTTAGGTCATCAGCCCAGAGGCTGGTTGGTTCCTCAAATACCATCACCGAAGGCTATGCAGTTATAGGGAAACCACAAAAACCAATGGCAGAGCCCAAATGAGGCGTACTAGGCAAGATGAGGAGTGAGGTAGTTTGCCATTGCTTTCCTCACTGGGCCAGACAGTGCTATTGTAGCACAACTAACCCTATGAGCAACACCTTTCAGGACACTCAGACACACTGGTTGTGCTCTGAATGTCATTAATCAGCACCACCCATACCCCAGCAGCTTCCATATTGTCACAGCCATGGGTGAGACTGGGACTTCAGTGGAAGCTAAACTTTGCTCTGGCCTGTGCCAACAGATGGATGCAAAAGTACTGTATCCATCAAGAAATGACAGCAGGCAGCTTGGTTATCTTATAAGTTGTTATCCGTGTTATCCACCTCCAATACAAGCAAGTGAAAGGATGGTATCTAATGAGATAAACGATTCGCTTCCATCCCAAAGTTAACCACAATTATATACATGTAACACACTCTAGTACACATCAGTGGTTCTTAGAAAGATTCACAAAAAACAGGTCATGGGGTTACAGACGGATATGTCTCTGGCCTCTTACGTCAAGCACCAAAAAATTCTTACCATAAAATATACCTTAACTTTTCAAGTGCTAAGTATTCCTAGGCGAACAGACAATTCTGAGCTGTTCACATCAGTGCTTCTAACTAAGGCTATTGATTAATTGAAACTATCAACCGTTTAACTACTATATCACGTGATTACTTTGCTCAGTGTTATATAATGATGTTTCCGTTGACACATATGTATGGTGCACTTAATTATGTACATTTCCTTTGTATAATCGTTTCACCGCCCTTTAATGAATTTTAAGCGTGCGTTGGTATAAACAACGTTGTGATGCAGGAACGTTCACGTCATATGCTTAAATCACTAGAAAGTTTTCAAAATTAATCTTAAATGTCTGGGTTGGAGAACGATTCAATTAGTCCATTAGAAGGCGGATTACGAATATATTTAAATTACTTAAACAAAATCGTTTATAACTGTCATGAATGTTGACGTACTTAGAGAAAATTTCTAAAATTGTCACGAGATGCGTGGTTAGTCTACGTTCTAATAATGTCGCTGTACCATGCAATACTTAAGAAACTGCTTAGCTAATGAACCCTTCGTCAGCAAGGTTACAAAGGGTTCAAGGGAGTGCTGGAATTCTGCTATGGAGAGAAGATTTGAACTTGCTTATAAATCCAATGACAAGGGCTTTTCACATTTAATCACTCCTAACTGCCAACCGCCAACGGCCGTAGCCGTGTTGAAACAGCGGATCCCGTGAGATCTCCGAAGTTAAGCAACATTGGGCGTGGTCAGGAGTTGGATGGGTTGCCACGCGCTGGTGGTGGGGGGTAAGGGAATTGAGGAGCGGAAAGGAACTGGCCACCCTACCGCACGTAAACTCCGGCTCAGGAACACCTCTGCGGAGGTTCGGACCTGCCTTCGGGCAGAATAACCCTTACCTAATTTAACTGCCAACCGACAGCAACGAGATTCTTTCTCGCATACTTGAACAGTTAAGGTGAGTACTTCAATCAAATATGCTACGGAGCCGTTCGGCGATGTTGCAGAAGAAAGTCATAATGCCGTATTTGCAATATTCTCTAACGTGCTATTAAAGATGAGATTCTACTAATATTAAAATTCTGGCTAGAAAAGTTTCATCAGGCAAAAATTCTGACCCTTGCGGACATATCCATGAATTGGCCAAACCGACGTTATTCGTTTCTAGGTCAGTGAATCCATTTTGTGCAGTTATTGAAGCAGTGATTCAGTAAATTCAGTGAACAATTATATTTCATTAATGATAACAGTGTGAACAGTTCAATACACATTTTAACAATAGTAAGTCATGAAAGTTTCCCTTGTTGTACACTTTGGTTTTAATTAGATATTATGTTGCCATCAGACTCGTGTACACTGTTACCGTGAACGGTTATGTTCCTCTCACAATTTGTTTTACGTCGGACCGACACAGATAAGTGTTATGGCGACGATGCTATAGAAAAGGTGTAGAAGTGAAAAAGGAGCGACCGTGGCCTTAATTAAGGTACTGTCCCAGTATTTGCCTAGTGTGAAAATTGTAAACAACGAAAAACCATTCTTTTTTTTTTTTTTTTTTTTGCTATTTGCTTTACGTCGCACCGACACAGATATGTCTTATGACGACTATGAAATGGGAAAGGCCTAGGAATGGGAAGGAAGCGGCCGTGGCCTTAATTAAGGTACAGCCCATGCATTTGCCTGGTGTGAAAATGGGAAACCACGGAAAACCATCTTCAGGGCTGCCGACAGTGGGGTTCGAACCCACTATCTCCCGATTACTGGATACTAGCCGCACTTAAGCGACTGCAGCTATCGAGCTCGGTGAAAAGAAACCATGCTTGAACGCTATTTCTTAGTCTGCGGTGATCACGGTGGCGTAGTCCCATAGTATTATTTCTCCTTTTCCGTATCATTGTAGAACATTTTACCATGGCAGATCTTCGATAAATTTGAAATTTCTTTGAAATAACTTAAGAAAAGTCTACGTAAGGAAATGATATTAAATCTTACATTTGAGGTTCAGCCCTAAATCTTCATCATGGGCGAATAATACATTGATGATTGTAGGTAATAACAATGGTGTGCGTCCTCCTCAGAGGCCCTGATGGAATGGTCAGAGTTGACGCCCAATGTTGACCAGCACTTCTGTGAGGATTGGACCATATCTGCGGTGAAATACAATGTTGAAGACGGCACAAACGTCCAGTCTCCGAGTCAGTGAAATGTCCAATGAAACCCTAAATCTTCAACATGTACGAGAATTGAAACCGAGAACCCTTAAACCCAAGGTCAACATTTAAACCTGTAAGCCACGGTTCTGAACATCGTAGCAGGTTCGACCCCGTCTGAGGACGGTATAATTTGTGGTTGTTCAAACCTCCTATCATTGTGGAATAATTTACCAAGGAAGAAATGCAATATTTTTCAAATTTCTTCGAAATCATTTAAGAAGAGAGTAGGTAAACAATGCGGTTTAGCCTACCACTACTATTACTATTAACTACAATCACACAATTACTCTTTAAATTAGTTGAGCGTAAACCACCGTAGTAAGCGACGAATGCGGAGAGCATACCTTTTATATTTATTACTAGCTGATGTACCCGTGCTTCGCTACGGGATTCTCAGAAAGACTGACTTTGTGGTTTTCCTAACTGAATTCAACATAGGTCATTACAAAAACGTCAGTAGGAATGTAGCGATTGAAAGCAATGTTATCATATAAAATACTCGATCAAATGAAAAACCGCACACTTTCTCACTTTCAACGAACAGTACTGCGGTGCCGATCTAAGAGTCCGAAGTTCCAGAGCTGGAATAACCATGTCGCAGACTGCCGTGACCACTCCTCTGTCATTATTCCGTTAAATATGCACACTACTCATTCCAATCAGTGCCTCAGAGTAGGGATTGAATAGCTCGAATTCTATGATGAACCAGTGTGTTACGTACCAAATATATCAGAAAATGTATGAACCAGAGGAATGGCATGCTGAAGAAGAAAGTTATCTTACTCCCCAGCTACTTCCCGCCAATATACAGACAGGCTGTTACAGTCGGTACGACCAGGCGAGTTGCGAGTTGCCCGTGTGGTTAGGGGCGCGCAGCTGTGAGCTTGCATCCTGGAGATAGTGGACTCGAACCCCACTGCCGGCAACCCTGAAGATGGTATTCCGTGGTTTCCCATTTTCACACCAGTCACACCAGGCTGTACCATAAAGCCAAGGCCGCTTCCTTCACACCACTATTCATTTCCTATCCCATCGTCGCCCTAAGATCTACCTGTGTCGGTGCGACGTCAAGCAAATTAAGAAAACCTCGGTACGCTGCAGTAATCCTATCTATCGGGGATGAGAGGAAACAGAAGACAAAAAGCACATCACAACAAACAATGGTCAATGTAATGTATTGTTGATAAAGTTTATGAGCTTTCTATATTGCAGGCCTTCACATTAGTTTTCTTTCGACTCTGTTATATTAGGGTGTCTTACAAAATTATTGATATCGTAGACTGTAGTTCCATATTCTCAGACTTTACATACCGATTTTCACTAAATTCTGTTTACCCATTTTCTCGTGACTCGGCGCTGATATGGACTTAGTAACAAAAATCCAAATTCATGAATATCTCTGATTATATGCGGTACGGTAACAATGTATAAGACATAAGTGATCGGAAATTTAATAACTTCTTACATAACTACTACTAACTTACGACACAACTAAAGTTATGTTAGTTATGTAGTATTTATCGATACGACCACTAACAACATAAATAACTTATTTGAGAATTACATTTCAGGCCTTCCAATAAATTACCATTTCACTCAACGTGAAGAAAATAATTTGTAGCCTAGATTGCAGTGGTTCATCACCCGACATCACATACTGATTTCTTTATTAAATTCTCTTCAGCCATTTTCTATTGATGCCAGTACAGACAGACAGACAGACAGACAGACAGACAGACAGACAGACAGACAGACAGACAGACAGACAGACAGACAGACAGACAGACAGACAGACAGACAGACACACAGACAGACAGACAGACAGAAATTACGGAAATGTAAAAAATGCATTTCCTTGTTACTGTCGACATGACGGGTACAGAAATATCATTCATTTCAAATTCTGAGCAATGCACAGGCAACACACTTATTTTATATATAGATTACATTTCAGGCCTTCCCCTAAACTACCATTTCACTCAGTGAGAATAACATGATTGATAGTCTACATTATAGCGACCTATTCCCCGATTTTGCATACCAATTTTCGTGAAGATACGACCACTAATAAAATAAATATTTGACAATTAAATTTTAGGCCTTCCCCTAAACTACCATTTTTCTCAGCGTGAATAGCCTATATTGTAGCGACTTATTTCCCATCTTTGTCTAGCGATTTTCATTAAGACACGGCCACTAATAACATAAATATTTGAGAATTAAATTTCAGGCCTTCCCCTAAACTACCATTTCACTCAGCGTGATTAAAATAATTTATAGTCTACATTGTAGCGGTTCATCACCCGACTTTATATTCCGATTTTCATTAAATCTCTTCAGTCGTTTTCCCGTGATGCGTGTACAGACAGACAGACAGACAGACAGACAGAAATTACGGAAAAGTAAAAAATGCATTTTCCTGTTACTGTGGTCATGACCGATACAGAAATACCATTCTTTTCAAATTCTGAGCAATGTACAGACAAAACTCTTATTTTATATATATAGATTCTCAATGCGTGGGGTGATATACTCACACCGCTGGCAAAATTTACAGGAATATTGATGAGGACAGATGTAGATTGTGGTCGCATTTCCACAATTGAAGATTGTACTTGGAAATTGAATCAATTGCTATTATTAAAAGAAAACTGAATTCATGACTATACTTTATATCTGAATCAACTTGCATTAATTTAATTGAATTGTTGTAACAAACAAGGAAACCTGATATCAATTCAAGAAGCTATTGGCATTTTATTCGAATTAAATTTTATATTGTCGCTAATTGGCTTCTTTTTGTTATTTATGCAGAACGTGTCTGATGCTGATATCCCAATCACCGCCGTTGAACTTCGCATGAATGGAGCCACCCAGTTTGGTTTGTACTAGGAAGCTGTTGTCTGTTGTCTCATCTTCTTGTGTACCTGAAGTTGGCCTACATTCCCTGTCCGAGTGTAATGAATTCTATGTGGTCACGTCCACTCATATTCATTGTTAGAAAACATTACTGAAGAACCTGTAATATTTAGGCATGCTCTCTACTCTAGTTTCACACATCCTGATAGCTAATATAGAGACTGTTGATATAATTAAAACAGTTCTATGTTATGTTAGACACATTTACAGTATGCATGATTCAATTCTCGATCAACGTTCGCGAATTACGTAATATAATTAAATTAAGAATTCGAAGCACACTAGCGACTGTTAACTGCATGTACCGATTAAAGTCGATATATACTGCCTATAGATCTAAAGAAAGCGGCACCAAGCCTCTGGGGAATATACTGACATAAACTAGTATTCGGACGTTTTACCTCGCAATTAGATGCTGCTGCTTCTCCATCAGATCAGCACAAATTACCAAATTCCTCATACATTCTAGAAATAAGAAAAACTTGGAAAAGGATTTGTAAATTGGGCTTTAAATAATTTGCCTATACCTGAAATTCATTTGCCAAGATATAATTATTTTGAACCATGTAATAAACTTGATAGAAGATAAGCTAGTGGAGTTAAATTAAAAAATCAATTAGATAAATCATGTAAACAAAATGATATTGCTTATAGAGATTACAAAAATTTAGAACATTGGCATGAAGCTGATAAAAAATTAAAACAAGCTGCAAAAGAATGAACTTTTTTCTACATCGAGTTGAGCCTCTATAGACTGCGTGGTAACAACCAACTTCATCTTAGTGTCTAGGTCTTGTTCTTGTTCCGGGTTTGATTTCCTGCTAGTATCTTATGAGCCCAGCGACGAGTGCCTGTTCATGCTCTTCAGACATAGGTCATTTCCGTCTTCTGGTAGTTGATACCATTTTGAAACCTTGATAGTTGTTCACCAATCTTCTAAATGCGTTCCTGTTATGAATTTCTTGGTCTGAAATATCAATCTGCCTCAGACCTTTTTCGCATTCCTTGAACCATCTCGGCCTTTTTGCCTTAGATTGAATAAAATTCCATATTCTTTTTGTTAGTCGATCATCAGTCATCCTCATAATAGTAGCCGTCTCTTCTTAACTGACGCTGTGAGAGGTTCTGTCTTGCTGTACAAATCCTCTTTGGTTTCATTCGCCACTGTCCATCAACCCACCTATTACCTAGGATTTTTCTTGGTATCCTGCGCTCTCTTTTTCCAGCCGGTCAGCTTGACCTTTACTACTTAAGGTCAAAGTTTCAGACGCAAATAATCCCTCAGGTTTTACAACTATGTTATAGTGTCGGAACTTGGCCCCTATACTCTTTATTTAGACTTTTTATTATAGATATACTTTGCCATTTGGTATGCCTGGTCTAAAGAAAGAATATTTAATAAACATGCAGATTTTAAAGGAAGATCAGCGACAACAACTGTTACTGGGATTATGTTTGGAAAAAGAACATTGGGAATCGGTGCTGTAACAGATGAAAATTATTGGTGTTTAAATTTATTTCATATGTATATATCTCCTTTATTAAATGAAAGGATTTAGTATTGAATATAATATTTCCCCAAAAGGTAATGCAAATCCAAAAGTAATTAAATTTAAATTATCAAATGAAGATTTGAAAACCAATAACTTTATAGATAACTAGCTAGATACCCGTGCTTCGCTACGGTATTATAATGAAATTTATAATTGAATGTTTAACATTTTATATATAATCCGCCCAAATTCATGAACTGACTCGTTTTCTCAGAGAATCCGCCAAAATTCGTGATCTGAATCGTTTTCTGAGAGATTATGGAAAAGTTCCTCTCATTTTTCAATCCTTCCTTCCAGCAATCGATTTCGTACTTCCCGGGCTAGGTACAGATATTTCACCCGGTCACCCTAAATCTGTGCCATCTTTTCCTATAAGCATTTTTAATATGGATCAAATCCTTGAGTACATCCGGCGTGGTGTCGTCTTGGGTGCCTTGGCGGTACTGAAAACGCGGCCGGACTTCATTTGTGGTCATTACCCGGTCAGGACCAGCTTCAGGCGCGGACCGCTCATTTTGACGACGGTCCAGAACATTATTTTTATTATTATCATCATGGTGGGTGATATTATTTAATTTAGGTTATTATTATTATTATTATTATTATTATTATTATTATTATTATTATTATTATTATTATTATTATTATTATTATTGCTATTTTGATGTTTTGGACTCCACAGCAAGATGCAAGACCGCTACTTGGCGGTAAATTACATTTGCTGCCATTGTCATTGCTGTCAATGTGGCCAGCACCATTGTCGCGCGTAGGCAAGTGCCCGGGATTTCTGACGGTACGAATAATAATAATAATAATAATAATAATGTCGTGTGGCTATTTCTAGCCGAGTGCAGCCCTTGTAAGGCAGACCCTCCGATGAGGGTGGGCGGCATCTGCCATGAGTAGGTAACTGCGTGTTATTGTGGTGGAGGATAGTGTTATGTGTGGTGTGCGAGTTGCAGGGATGTTGAGGACAGCACAAACACCCAGCCCCCGGGCCATTGGAATTAACCAATGAAGGTTAAAATCCCCGACCCGGCCGGGAATCGAACCCGGGACCCTCTGAACCGAAGGCCAGTACGATGACCATTCAGCCAACGAGTCGGACACGGTACGAATGATATACGTATTGACCTTATAATAGAGTTGAACAACTGCACGGTCGATTTAATTCCTATCGTTTATTTCAAATGTGTCCGGCTCCATGGCTGAACGGTTAGCGTGCTGGCCTTCGGTCAGAGGTTCCCGGGTTCGGTTCACGACAGGGTCAGGAATTTTAACCTTAATTGGTTAACTTCGCTGGCACGGGGCTGGGTGTATGTGTCGTCTTCATCATCATTTCATTTTCCATCACGACGTGCAGGTCGCCTACGGGGAGTCAAATAAAAAGACCTGCATCTGGCGAGACGAACTTGTCCTCGGAGATTCCCGGCTATAAAAGCCATACGCCATTTCATTTCAAATGTGCTTTTTATTTATATGCCAGGAGAATCTACTGTAATCTAACTTTAATTTCTCCAAAGGAAAAGATGGCTCTTGAAAACGAACCCAGGAAAGATTAAAATGATCGTTTTATGATCAGAATAAGTACATTATGAACGGTAAAAGAAATTGGTTTCAACTCATTTTTCACCCCACCGCCATTAAGTTGATTTACCCCCCCCCCCTCCTCCTCCAAAAAAGGAAGGCGTGTTTCATTATGTTTAAAAAAAGCAAAGCAATGTCTTCTCCGTACAGGATATGAAGGCCCTGGGAGGGGTTGAAATTAAAGTCTTCCACAATCCGTAACCTCGGCACTTGAAGGGGTAGAGTGGTTAACTCTACGCCCGGCCAGCTTTGCCCCCAGGAATTAACCTGGTACTCATTTTTGGTCTGGGCTGAGGGAACCTCAGGGCCATATGCACCTCCGTAAGAGGAAATCTCATTTCTTAAATTTTACGACTTGCTGACGAGGTTTCAAACCACGTCCTTCCGGGCGAACCGAGCACGCCTTTACCGCATCGGCCAGATTCCAAATACCAATGTTCACGTCTGTTACATTCAGTTTTGAGATATAAGTATCGCCATAAAAAGAACTCAGTTTCTTTTCACTTCCCTTCACATTCCCCACCACCTAAGTGAATTTTCCGACAAAAATACTTGTTTCTTTAATAGTTAAAGATCTTCTAAATACCATTTATCCCTACTCTAACATCTTCAGTTTTAGAGATATGTGTCCTGATAAAAGGAATGCAACTCCTTTTCACTGCCACCCCCAAGATGGTTTCCCTCAAAAACGTTTTTTTCTTTGTTTCTATAGGAGATCCAAATATTAACTTTCACGTCTGTAACAACTTTCGTTTTTATTAGATGTAAGTATCCGCATACAATTATTTTTTCAATTCTTTCAACTCCCCCCCCCTCCTTCATTGCATTTTCCGATAATACGTGTTTCTTTACTTTTAAAGCAGATTCCGAATACTAATTTTCACATCTGCAAAATATTTCGTTTCTCATATAATAGTATCTTCATACAAATAATTCAACTAATTTTTCAATTCCGCCCCCCTTTCTAAGTGGATTTCAGAAAACAAAAAATACGTATTACTTCATTTTGAAAGGAGATTCCAATTACCAAGTTTCACGTCTGTAACATCTTCAGTTTTGAAATATCAGTAGCATAATTAAAAGAATTCAACCCCATTTCCAGTCACCTTTTACCCCCCACACCACACCCAATTTGCCTTTTCCGAAAAAAATACATGTTTCCCTATTTTTAACAGAGATAAAAATACCATTTTTCATTTCTGTAACATGTTAAGTTTTTGAGGTATACTATAGAAATGCTCATTTTAAAATTTCACCCTCTTTTTAGTTCCTCTTACATGGAGTTTCAAAAAACCCACCACCTATGTTTCTTTACTTTTACAGGAGATTCCAAATACCAGTTTTTTACGTCTGCAACATTTTACGTTTCTGAGATATACCGTAGATATATTCTTTCTGAAATTTCACCCAAATTCGTCACTCCTGTTTAATCCCACTTAATTATATTTTCCAAAAACAAAAAAATACGTCTTTATTTTTAAAGGAGATCCCTAATACCAATTTTCAGGTCTGTAATATCTTCATTTTCTGAGATTTAAGTATTCTCATTTAAGGCATTCAACCAATTTTTTACCCTTTTTCAGCTCTCCTATTGGGATTTTCCGCAAAAATATAATAGGCGTTTTTTTACTTTTAAAGGAGATTCTAATACCAATTTTAACACCTGTAAACTTTGAATGTTTTGAGATATAGATACACTCATTTTAAAAATTCACCACCCTTTTTACCCCCCCCCCCCCCATTAACTGGATTTTCCAAATACAAAAAGTACGTATTTATTTTTAATGGTGATTCCAAATACCAATTTTCAGGTCTGTAATGACTTCAGTTTCAGAGATATAAGTATTCTCATTAAAGGCACTCAACCCATTTTTCAACCTTCTTCACCACTCCTATTGGGATTTTCGGAAAACTAAAAAAATACGTGTTTCTTTATTTTTAAAGTAGATTCTAAATACCAACTTTTACATCTGTAAACTTTTAAAGTTTTGAGACATAGATATACTCGTTTTAAAATTTTACTCCACTTTTCACCCCCTTAGCGACGGAATATGCAAAAATCCTCCCTTACCGAGCACCTACCTTGTAATATAGATGTATCCTCAAAATTTCATTTCTTTATGTACAGAAGTTTTGGCTCGGCGATGATGAATCAGTCAGTCAGTCAGTCAGTCTGTCAGTCAGTCAGTCAGTCCATCAGTCAGTCAGGACAAGTTATTTTATATATATAGATTACTTAACTGACACAAAAGAATCAGAAATCAACAAAAATTTAAAAAGGGGAAGCTTGTTATTAACATTTGCTATTCCAATTGTACAAAATATATATGAATATCCAAAAAAGAAAAAGTTGGTTCTGGATTAACTAAACATGAGGGTGAGTTTCTGCCAATTTTAACTCCTGCATTAGGTGCTCTTGGAGCATTAGCTGGTGGGGAAACAGGAATTGCAGCTTCCTTTCATAATAAACAAAAATGAAGCTGAACTAGCTAAACAAATAAGACATAATTTGTAAAAGGGAAAGAAAAGTATTGACTTAAAAGCCGAACTTAAAAAAATGGAAATGTAATTAAAAGATATAAGAAACCAATGAGTAATGTTGATATAGAAAAATCAGTTAAAGGACTAAAAATAATTTTTTTGGAATATTTTTATGATTGATGAATTACCTAAAAATCTTCATTAACCCTCTTGGAGCCAAGAGCCGATCTAGTCGGCCGCTCCCCATCAGCTGGAAGAGGCCAGAGCTCCGCCTCCACTCTACTACTGTAAAGTGCCAGGCCGTTTTCAGTGGAAATACATGTATTTTAAAATTCGCGTATATCTACCGGTGTATAGCAAATACTTGCATGAAATTTTCTACATATCGACTACGCAGAATAAGAAACTGGTTTGGAGTGATATAAAGAGTCAAAAACGTTTTATTGTTGATTTATAGTTGTCGAAAACGTTTATTTTTAGGAAGAGAAAAATATTTTCGCACTTTCTCTCTCAATATCTACTTTGAAAAAATAATTTACGATACAAAAGAGTATACGTAATTATGTATAATGTATTTCTAAATACAATTCTATACAATAACTAATTTGAACGAGAAAAATAAAAACCTAAAAAATAAAAATTCAAACATATGTCACTAATAAAAACAAGACGATTTTACTCACCGATAAAATTCGCGTGTATGTATCGATGTTTGGCAAATACTGACAACAAATTTTCTACGTGTGGACAACACAGTATTAAAATAATTCTGAATTATTAAATAAGTAAAAAATAGTAGTTGATATTATAGTTTTTTGTTTTCAGAAAAAGTAGTTTCTCGTTTTCGGTTGTAGTATATATTAGAAAAATAATTTTACAATACAACAGAATTTACGAAATTAAGAAATGTATGGCACTAAAGCCGTGATTTGCTTTGAACTACTAAGCGATCGCTGCTCAGTTCGGTACCTGCACTTTACGAGGTGAATCATGGTCAGTGAGACAGATCCTCTCAGTAATTATTCTTGGTTTTCCAGACCGGGGTCCCCTACCCTCAGATATCTCCTCAATTGCAATCACCTAGGGTCGCTTAGATTGAGTGAACCTCGAACCAACCCTCAGGACCAGGCGAAAATTCTTGACCTGGGCGGGAATCGAACCCATGACCTCCGGGTGAGAGGCAGGCACGCTACACTTCACCCGCGGAGTCCGGCATTTAGGTAATGATAGAGGACTATATGTGACTGTAAGGTTTAGCAGAGAGTAAGTGAAAAGTAAATAGAAGTGTGATACGGGCGGAGAATCAGACGGTAGGGCATGTTTAGGTCCAAGAACTTTCTTGAAGGAGACAGGAGGTTGAAGAATGTTGTCGGGTTCATTGGGACAAATTTCCACAAAATGTTCTCCAGAGACATCATCATCATCATCATCATATTCGTTATCACTAGTTTCATCTACCACCATATTCAGAGCAGCTTTAGTGCTGTTAGACATAATTAAACGTCTCTCCTTTAGCTGCGGTGATTCCGCGGACGTGTCCGGTATAATTTCGCCGCTACTCTCTGAACTAAATTCCCTATCGCTATCCGATAAATCATCAGCGTTAACTTCACACTGTTCTAAATACTGCATTAATTTATAGTCATCAATACCTGCTGAAAAATTATCACGTGAATAACATGCCATTTTCCTGTCACAAAACCACTCACTGCAAGGGGCAATCTCTTACTGACCGGTTAGCGGTATTTGTAAACACAGGAAACGACTCTTGTGAAAGGTATAACACCCTCTTAGAACTGCCAAAGCAAGGCCAGGCACACAATGACGTGTAGCCCCTTTACTACAGGTTGTAACAAAGGTATGCACTTCACTATAGGTTGCCTCAAAATTACGTATATCACAGAATTTTAAGCCGGCCGATGTAATCGGCTCTGGCAACTTCCGACTGGATTGTTAACGGCCGACCAGATCGGCTCTGGCAATTTTAAGGGTGGATGCTCGCACTACCGCCTGGCACCAAGAGAGTTAAAATGAATCAGGAATTGTTAATTTAGATGATACCTCTGACAATGTTGGTAATCTCTGCATTTGTTGTTTTAAAATAAATCATTAAATGTTTGTTTTTGATTCATTTGGAGGAAATATACCTATACAATTAGTAATTATCTAGATTAAAATCATTTGTTTTATAATACATAAGGAATTCAAAATTTTGAGGAACATGTATGTGTTCATTTGTGTATTTTTGTTCTAAAACTGTTTTCGGAAAAGTATAACTTCTATGAAATTTAGGATATAAGAAATAGAGATATTCTTGAATAAAATTGAACATGATGAAAATAAATAAATATCTGCACTTAACAACCAATAAAATGTTTAATAAAATCTGTAAATTATAAGTTTTATAAAACGGCGGATATAGATGATAAAATTAAGCCTTTGTTATCTAAAGAAAATTTTGATAAATAATCCAAAAACTATTAGAATATTAAATAATAGTAATGATAGTGTTTATAAAATGAAAGGTAGAGATATTAAAATTAAGGATTTGATATCCAAATTGAATAGAGAATGCTTAGGAATATCAAATTTAATAAAGAATTTTTATGAAAAGAATGATGTAGATGATAAAATTAAACCTTTCGTATCTGAAGATAAATTAAATGAAGAATAAAAACTATCAGTTATGATTCAGGAAAAAGATATTAAGAAATATTGGTGATTGTGTTGAAGATAGTGATACAATTAATTTGAGACAATTTAAGAACGCGTTAGAAAGTCACCAGTTCGAAAGATATATCTAAAGTTGAGTAAAAAATATTATACAAGAGTTGCAATTGAAACAGTATTTCTAGCCTATTCTACAAAATCAGAAATTGCCCCTATAACAAATGAGATTCATAATCTAACACGAAAGGCAAATGAAACAAACACGGAAGTATTTGATAAAACTGAAATAGAAAAGAATTGTGAAACTGAATTAGATATTAAAATTAACCATATGTTTTGTATAAAGTATATATAAAAATAAACGTTTCAGTTTTTGATTCTAAAAATCCTAATCTAAAGGTGAATATAGGTGATAATATAAAAAACTACTTTCTGTATATCTTAAAAGATATAGGTTTAATAACAGTATTATACATATAGGTTTGAGCAAATCAATACAAATTGGTCTTTTACGTACATTCATTTTTAAAATTGGTGATCATCATAGGATCTTACCTGCTGAAGTGAAAATAATTATGTTTGGAGAATTAATGCTTGATGATTCTATCGAAACATAATTTGATCCCAGTGAGGGTGTTGTTTTATACCATATTTTTCTATTAATAAATGCATGATTATATTTGGTGTTTGAAATGCAAATAAACTAATGAAACATCTCATCCTCATAGAATTATGACTAAAATGGACGAAGTAGAATAGAGGCATTTTGTTCAGAATGTAAAAGTAAGAAAAAAGCAGATTTGTAAAAATGTAGAAAATTTAAACATTAGAAAGGAGATAATAAATGAATTTCATAAACCCATGTGAAAATTTTCAAAGACAAAAAGTTATATCTTATGATATCGATGATCTTTAGCAAGCTGATTTAGTTGAAATGGATTCTGGAAATACAAAAGGTATACGTGAAGCTTATTTCCAAAAGGTACCTAATCCAAAGAAATCAAAATTGAGATTATGATGGAAAACGTACGTAGCTAGGTAGCTCCATCGTGTGAGAGAAAAAGAAATAGCCAAAACGACCCAAATCCATATCACACAGGGCATTAAAAATCTCGTTTGATGCCAATAAGTATCAAATCCTTTGGCCCAAATGGGCAAATACGTACCTTATCAATGCAGCCAATGAGGGACCATTTCTGGGTCACGTGAACAGCAGAAAAATGGCGCGCTATGTTTACATGACTTGAAGTGACAGTTTTCTTACGAAGTTGGTTATGTTCCTGTGTGCTATTTGTTTCTCAAATGTATGGAATCATATATCTCAGATGAGTACTGTGATACTCCTGAAGAAGTAAATAAAGCAAGGAAGAGAGTATTAGCTCCAGACAAATGGAAGAAGACGCATACTAAAGTGCAAAATTACGAGAGTAAAGCGAGTGTTAAGCCAAAATTGCTTGTTTCCACAATGTCGGTGAGTTTTGTAGAGCACGTGATTTAACAGCACAAGAAATAGTAACGTTTCAGGGTGCTTTCTGGGAGAATAAAGATGCTGTTTCTCAAATAAATGTATTGCTTCGTACATTGATGTTGTATCACCAGAAAGGCATAGGCGTAATCAAAGACACAATGTAAGAGTGTTTCGAAGAAAATGACGATTAAATATAAAGCTAGAAGTAATAGAGGTGTTGTCAGTGTATTTAGGGATACATTTTTAAGCCTCCTGAATGTCGGTCAAAGGAAAGTTGAGAATGCTGCTAAGGAGAGGAAAGAGAAGGGTAATATACGCAAAGAAACTAGAGGAGGTTCAAGAATGTCTGATGATATGAGAAGGGTGCAAGATGAAATCATTGCACATATACAGAGTTTCAAGTGTAGGGAGAAACATTATGGCAGAGATGGATTTCCAAGACGGAAATATCTTCCTCATTACCTAAACGTGTGAAAGACGTTGGATGTTGTTCTGTGAGGTTCATGTAAACGCTGGACGGTCCTCTCCTTACTACAAATATTTCCTGTACCATAAGACAGCAATTTCAAATGTTCAGCAAATCTGCTATCATTTTAAGCAATTTCTTACTTTCAGTCTCTTTTAAGGTAGATAGCTCTAGTAAAATTGTAAAATTTTTATAATTACCTGATACTTCGCACTGCTTCAATCTTCTTGTGAGGATTAAATTACCTGCTTATCTAAGACTTCCTGCAATCTTCTGGGCCTAGATTTATTGCCTGAATGTATATGAAGCATTTTATCATCATGTAGTTGCTTAAACTAGGGGCTGCCTGGCCGAGGCGGTAAAGGCGTGCTCGGCTCGCCCGGAAGGACGTGGGTTCGAATCCCCGTCAGGAAGTCGTAAAATTTAAGAAATGAGATTTCCACTTCCGGAGGTGCATATGGCCCTGAGGTTCACTCAGCCTACACCAAAAATGAGTACCAGGGTAATTCCTGGGGGCAAAGGCGGCCGGGCGTAGAGCTAACCACTCTACCCCATCAAGTGCCGAGGTTACGGATAGTGGAAGCCTTTACCTTCCACCCCTCCAAGGGCCTTCATGGCCTGTACGGAGATGACTTTGCTTTACTTTGCTTTTTTTAGTTGCTTAAACTTACACTTATATTTTATTAACATCTTCAATTGCAAATTTTTGTAACCTAGTATAATCTTGTATTTGGAAGTGTGAAACAGGATGTTTGCAGTGAATGCCTTCACTTAAAAGTGAAATTGAAAACATACACAAATTAAGAAGGAAAGAAAAGCCTGGTTGTTCAACAACCTGTTCATAAGCATCGAGCCAAGGCCTTTTTTCAGCATTTTCATGAGATTCCAGGTGACACAGTCACAGTGAATTTTGATCTGATGCAAAACCAGCCACTTACCAAAACTAACATTGGTGGTGCATATTATGCCAGGTAGATGTGGTACTATGTATTAGGGATACTGATTCTTGAAACTGAAAAAGAAATCTGCACATACTACCCTTTTCTATCGCTGGTTAGAATGTGAGGGAGGGAGAGGGCCCAATGAAATAAATTCATGTCTGTGGGACTTTTTCTTAATGATGCTGAAACATTACTGTGCCAAAAATAATATTTCAATCATTCGTGGGTTCTGTGACAGCTGTTCATCACAAAACAAGAACTCCTGTAACATTTTCTTGTTCTGCACTATTTCCAATCATTTTAGCTTCAATGTAGAATGATTCCTTCCTCTAAGAGGACACCCTTACATGCCTGCAAATAGGGCTTTTGGACTGGTAGATTAAAACTTAAGGGAAAAAGTGCAGATTCTGCTCCCTGAGGAATATGATGCTTTGTTTGGTCAAAGTGGAACAGTTCATGTGGATAATGTAAATTTTCACTGGGTAAACTGGCAAGAACAGTCTAAGACATTTATGACATCAGGGAAAACTTAAGAATAAGTGAGGCAAAAATAATCACTGTACAACAAAGAACTGGTCTGATTGGATTGCATCCTTTTTATTCCCTTGCGCCATTCTGTGAACATAGAATATTATAGAAAGGTCTGAAATATGATAGTATTCCAACATAGCTTAAGCAGGTTGAAAGTCAAAATAATATCAAGGCTGCAAAGAAAAATGATGTAATCCAAATTCTCAGGGACATGGGGTACAAGGTGGTCGACTTCCCTATTTATTCACATGCATAAAATTTGCCAGATGATAGTGTACTTAATTATAATGATATTCGTGACACTGAAATACTTCGTGATAGCACAGAGACCACAGAAGTATAGAAGAAAGGGTTTGGATTGGGTTAACATTTTGAGTAGTGAAATTTAATTTTGCATGTTTTTGTTGTTGTCATATATTATCATTTTCATTATTTATTTAACTTTTAGTACTGCATAATATTATCCATTGTCTAGTTCACAAGTTATTTACTATATTCATGTTCTTTAGACACAAACTACAATCATAATTCCTTAAGTTCAGTACTGGTACTTTGCATCGTTTTCATTGTTTTCTTCAATTTTATTTAATATTACTTAAATTAATGATTCATAGTGTGGGTTACTGTAGTAACGTCCTAGTTCGTGAACCATGGGCAACGGCAGAGTGTCCTAGTAAGTGGTCCTGAGAGTCAGGCCACCAGTTGCTATTGAATGTGAGTGGGCATCTCGGACATATTCTGAGTCATGACCCTCCTTGTGCTCAGGCGGCTAGGGCTATACAATCCACCGGTGGTTGATAACCCGTTAGAGGAGAGATCCTCACTTGGGATATGTGTAAGTAGGGTAGCATCATGCTTCATGAATTTACCGAGCTCAGAACATTTTAAGCAAGCCTCGGACCTATGGGAGCAACGGCATTTGAGAGGCGAGGGACTCCTTGGAAAAAACTTGGCGAACGAAATGAAATTCGAAGGGGAGCTATCAGTATTAATGGGTCTTATGGAAGAAAGAAAGTAGAACTGGCTGAGTGAGCAAAGAGGATGCACCGGGATGTGCTAGGAGTAAGTGATATTCGGGTGAGGCGAGATAACGAAGAAGAGATAGGAGATTATAAAGTGTACTTGACGGGTGTTAGAAAGGGAAGGGCAGAGTATGGGGTAGGGCTCTTTATCAGAAATACTATTGCACACAACATAGTTTCTGTTATGCACGTAAATGAGCGAATGATGTAGGTAGATTTGTCAGTTGCAGGAATTAGGACGAAAATTGTCTCAGTGTATTCACCATGTGAGGGTGCAGATGAGGATTAAGTTGACAATTTTTATGAAGCAATGAGTGACAGCGTAGTCAAGGTCAACAGCTAGGATAGAATAGTGCCAATAGGCGATCTCCAGGATGAAGAAATTAGACAGAAGTACATGGATATGATTAGTGAGAAGTTTCGAACAGTAGACAGTAAGCAGGTTCAGGATATAGATAGGGAATGGGTGGCATACAGGGATGTTGTAGTAGAAAGAGCTAGGGAATGCCTAGGAACAACTGTGTGTAAAGATGAGAAAAGCCGAACATCTACGTGGAATGATGAAGTGAGAGCAGCTTGTAAACATAAAGACAAGGCTTATCAGAAATGTCTCGAAACAAGGGCCGAGGCAGACAGGGGTTTGTTCATAGAGCATAGAAACAGAGCGAAACAAATAATTGTTGAATCCAAAAGGAAGTCGTGGGAAGATTTTGGTAATAAACTGGAAGGGTTAGGTCAATCAGTGGGGAAACCTTTCTGGACAAAATAAAGAATCTTAGGATGGGAGGGAAAAAGGGAATGAACAGTTTTTGGAGTAATTCAGGTGAACTCATATTAAATATTTCGAACATCTTCTCAACGTAAGAGGAAACCTTCCTGGTGGTGTTGCTAACAGCCAAGCTCAAGGGGACGAGGAAAATGATGTTGGTGAAATTACGCTTGATGAAGTGGAAAGGATGGTAAATAAGCTCCATTGTCATAAAGCAGCAGGAATAGATGAAATTATACCTGAAGCGGTGAAGTATAGTGGGAAGGCAGGGATGAAATGGCTTCATTGAGTAGTAAGATTAGCAAGAAGTGTTGGTAAGGTACCTCCAGATTGGACAAAAGCAGTAATTGCACCTATCTATAAGCATGGGAACAGGAAGGATTGCAACACCTATCGAGGTATCTCATTGATTAGTATACCGGGCAAAGTATCCACTGGCATCTTGGAAAGGAGGGTGCGATCGGTAGTTGAAAGGAAGTTGGATGAAAACCAGTGTGGTTTCAGACCACACAGGGGCTGTCAGGATCAGATTTATAGTATGCGCCAGGTAATTGAGAAATGCTTTGAGGGGAATAGGCAGTTGTGTTTATGTTTCGTAGATCTAGAGAAAGCATATTACAGGGTACCGAGGGAAAAGATGTTCACCATGCTGGGGAAATACGCAATTAAAGGTAGATTATTAAAATCAAAGGCATTTATGTTGACAATTGGGCTTCAGAAAGAATAATTGTTGGTAGAATGAGTTTTCGGTTCAAGGTACTTACAAGAGTTAGATAATGCTGTAATCTTTCACTTTTGCTCTTCGTAGTTTACATGGATCATCTGCTGAAAGGTATAAAATGGCAGGGAGGGATTCAGTTAGGTGGAAATGTAGTAAGCAGTCTGGCCTATGCTGACGACTTGGTCCTGGTGGCGGATTGTGCCGATAGTCTGCTGTCTAATATCCTGGAACTTGAAAATAGGTGCAATGAGTATGGTATGAAAATTAGCCTTCCGAAGACTAAATTGATGACAGTAGGTAAGAAATTCAACACAATTGAATGTCAGATTGGTGATCCATGCTAGAAAAGGTCGAAAATTTCTAGTAATTAGGCTGTGTGTTCTCCCAGGCTTGTTATATAGTAAGTGAGATTGAATGAAGTTGTAGCAAAGCTAATGCAGTGTGCTCGCAGTTGCAATCAACAGTATTCTGTAAGAAGGAAGTCAGCTCCCAGACGAAACTATCTTTACATCGGTCTGTTTTCAGACCAACTATGCTTTGCGGGAGCGAAAACTGTGTGGACCGAGGATATCTTATTCATACGTTAGAACCAACAGACATGAAAGTCGCGAGAATGATTTCTGGTGCAAACAGGTGGGAACAATTGCAAGAGGGTACTCGGAATGAGGAGATAAACGCTAATTTAGGAATGAACTCGATGAATGAAGCTGTACGCATAAATCGGCTTCGTTGGTGGGGCATGTGAGGCGAATGGAGGAGGATAGGTTGCCTAGGAGAATAATGGACTCTGTTATGGAGGGTAAGGGAAGTAGAGGTAGACCAAGACGACGATGGTTAGCCTCAGTTTCTAGGGCCTTAAAAATAAGAGGTATAGATCTAAATGAGGTCACAGCACTAGTTGTAAATAGATAATTGTTGCGACGTTTAGTAAATTCACAGAGACTTGCAGACTGGACGCTGAAGGGCATAACAGTCCTTAATGATAATGTATGTATGTATGTTTAATAAACTATGCCTTCACTATAAATACCTTGAATCTAATTATTGTATAACTAAATACACTCTGTTTTATAAAAGATTCTGATAACTGCTGTGGAGTTTTTCTGTCGGGTAATGTATTTAGAGTTTCAGTGCCAAAAAGTACCAAACCCATCATTTTCTTTGAATATTTCCTAAACCACAGAAGCTTAAACATGAATAGTTTATAAAACAATTCATTTAATCTCTCTGAACATAATAAAAGTGCTCAAATGGATTTTCAGTTGAAATTTTTCACGCTGAGCGTTTTTCCACTCTCCTGTAAAATATTACATTTTGGATTTGGTACCTTTTGGAAATAAGCTTCTCATATCTAAAATTAATAAAGGATATAAATATTTATTGACAGTTATGTTTTTCAAAATATTCTTGGGCTATTCCAGCTGAAGAGAAAACAGGCAAAAATATTGTTAAATCCTTTGTAACTGTTTTAAAAATAGAATTCCAAAAATCTCTGAACTGATAATAGTACAAAATTTAAAAAATGAATTAATAAATTTAATAAAGAATATAATATTAACCATTATCCAACTTATTCAGAATTAATAGATAATGTTGTAGAAAGATGTAATAACACATTAAAGGAGAAGATGTGTGAAGCAGTTTGAACTTCAAGGTAATTATAAATGGGTTGATATTTTATCTAAATTAGTAGATCATAATAATAATACAAAACATATTAAAATGAAAATTAAACCAAAGGAAGTAAATCAAAATAATGAGAAACACATTTTAGAAAATACTTTTAATAGAGATATAACTTTGAAGAATAAGCCAAAATGTAAAATCATTGACATCCGAGAAACATTAGCACCAACTTCTTTATGCCCTTGGTACAAATGTACCGTTCATTTAATGCTCGTGAATATGGTAGCAATCATTAACGGCAGTGTTATTTCTTTTAGTTAAACTACAACGAATATTGAAAACAACGTGCTAGGAATATATCGTGGCCCGCGGTGCGTCACTGCTGTTGCATCAGCTACGCTGTGTGTAGTAGGTTTGAATCGTGGGCTGGAACACTTATTTTTTATTAACTCCGTTTAGAGTGACTGTAATATGGCCGCATATCATCCTGTCCCAAGGAGTGAATTTTATTTGGTCCTGAAAAGAACCGTATTTATCCGATGTTACGTAACCAGGTTGGAATACGACGTGATGATCTGTAGATAGGGAGTAGGGAATCCGGGATATTCTGACTAACATATGTTAGAAATGTTGACTACTTTACAGTGTTAATTTAACTTTTTACCATTACTGCGCACGTGGCATGTATTTTAACCCGACCGCACTTCTTTCTTTCTTTCTTTCTTAATTCGTTTACCATCCAGGGTTTGTTTCTCCCTCGGTGAGTCCGAGGGATCCACCTCTACCGCCTCAAGGGCAGTGTCCAGGAGCACGAGACTTTGGGTCGGGGATACAAATTGGAAGGAGGACAGTACCTCGCCCAGACGGCCTCACCCGTTACGATGAACAGGGGCCTTTTTGGAGGATTTGAATATTTTAATGGTTAGGCGAGGAAGAGGGCATAAAGCGGCCGTGGCCTTAAGTGAGGTAACATCCCGGTATTTGCCTGGAGGAGAAGTGGAAAACCACGGAAAACAACGTCGAGGATGGCTGGGGTGGGATTCGAACACCCCGACTACTCAGTTTACCTTCCGAGGCTGAGCGGACCCCGTTGCAGCCTTCGTGTCAATTTCCAAATTTCGTGGCAGAGCCGGGAATCGAACCCGGGCCTCCGAGGGTCGCAGCTAATCACACTAACCACTACAGAGGCGGACTCGACCTACTTTTTCCATAAATTAGCAACAATTCAACGTACTTTTCATAGGAATACATCATGAGGAAGTTGTTAAGTGCTGTTCTCCATAAATTAGCAACAATTCAACGTATTTTTCATAGGAATACATCGTGAGGAAGTTGGTAAGTGCTGTGATGTGACCTGGTGGGTGTGGATTATTATTTGTGTGCGTTGGATTCGGTAGGTTGTGGATTCGAGACCCATGCTGGCCGTCCTGAAAATGGTATTCCTCGGTTTCCCATTTTCACCACCAGGTGAATCCCGGGACGGTACCTTAGGAAACGACCAGGGCCGATTTCCTTCCCAATCTTTCCCCTAACCATCCTTAGGGGAAAGACGTGAAATCAGAGTGCACCCCTTGAAACAAGTAGCAAAACATTTCTGTTATTTACTGTTGTATTATTGTATTATTTATTATATTACTGTATCCCCGCTAAAACTGAGCACCACTATGCTGCCTGTACTTACACATCTCGTGCTTTCGACGTAAACCGATTCAGCCATGAATTCAACATGTATGATGCTCACTAGTGGTTTTGTGATTAAGTGCGGCCGTCCCACCTCGAAATTTAACACACGTGTCAAATCTTCAATGAAGTTTGACAGTGTTAATTTAACTTCCTTACATTACAGAGAACGTTGCATAACCTATTCATTCGATCGTTTGAAGGGTACCTGTGTTATTTCAAGGCGCAAAAAATCACGTGATTGTAGAATGGTCCTTACTATTTGGCGCGGAATTGTGAGTAGTAGTTCCTCTTTTGCTAGGTTCATGGATAAATTTACAGTGATGACACACAGGTAGGGGGAGAGCCTTATTGACCATGCGGAGAAATTTCAAGTTATTTGGTGTTAAAAAAACTAAATGATAAGAATCAGTAGGTTATACGCGTTATTTGGGTTGCCAATCTCCGGTATATACCTGGTGGTTCACCAGCGCCTTACTTTTTTCTGAGGTAGGTAACCCATCTAACGCGTATATCACAGTCATTTGAAAAACGTTAGTACCTGCTCCTTTATGGCCTTAGTACAATTATACCGTTTATATAATGCTCGCGACTAGGGTAGAAATCGTTAGCGGCAGTGTTATTTCTATTATTTAAAATAAAATGTATGTGTAAAACGATCACAACTGAGAATAGCACTGTCTTACGTTAGGACAGGAAGTGTCTATAACCACTGCAATGTGTTAGCCATGTAGCACGGCTCGGGATAGCTAAGGTGGCTAAGCCACGCATCGCAGGTCACGTATCAGCCAAGCTCTCTGGTAGTAGGTTCGATTCAAATGCTGGTACACTTTTCTTCGATTAACGCCGTCTAGAGTGACTGTAATATGGCCACATGTCATCCTGTTCCAAAGAGTGAATTTTTATTTGGTCTTGAAAAGGGCCGCTTTTATCCTATTTTACGTAGCCAGATTTGACTACGACGTGATGATCTGTAGGTAGGAAGTAGAGTACCCTGTATATTCAGTGTAAGAAGTGTTCGAAATTTTGACCACCTTGGCATAAGCAGATTTCAGCACGGCGTTTTAAAGACATGTAAGGCGTAACAGCTTAGCATGCCTCGGCGGTCAGTTGTCGAAGGTGACCAGGATCTTCAGACTCCTGTGTATTCACAACATGCTTTAAATGCCCCCACAGAAATAAGTCAATTCTCGTTAGATCGGGTGATCTGTCGGACCAGTGAACGGGTCCGCTCTTTCCTATCAATTTATTTGGATACGAAGCATGAAGATGGTTCTGGACGACTATTGATTCGTGAAGTGCGGCCTCGTCCTCTTGACACCACATTCGTAGTCGCTCACGCAGTGCCACGTTCTTCAACGACTGTGGGAGGTCATTTTGAAGAAAATGAGGATAGCGTGCTTCTATTAGACGTCTGTCGAAGAAATATGCACTTGAAATGGGCCCTGTCTTACCCAATGGATATTCTCCGAGCACCAATAGTCCATATTGTGCCGATTCACAACGCCATTGTTGTGAAATCGTCATTCATCTGAAAACAGAACTTTTGACAAAAAAGGCTGCATTACTGGTCAGCCTACATAATTCCCATTGACAAAATGTTACTCTATCATCGAAATCACGTCCGCAGATCTGCTGGTGTAACTGCAGATGGTATGGGTAAGGACCGTCTGATGTTAGTCTGTTGCGCAAGTGTCCGAGTACTAATGTGAGGGTTACTATAGACAGCGTGCAAAACAGCATCTTCATTTGGACCAGACGTTATATTAGCATCTCTCACGGAAGTTACCGTTCCAAGCATCCAAGTTGAACGCAATCTTCTTTCAAGGTTTCGGGACGTATTGGTAGTCGGTAGTCTTCTTTCAGGAAATGCTCGTGATGGGCACGTTGCAACTGGACTGCTTTCTGCATTGTTTCCCCATACATGAGCAACATACCAACGTACTCGTCACTGGAATACACAGTGAGTGTATGAATACCCTCTGTGATATGACCTGGTAAGTGTGCATAAACATTGTGTCCGCTAAAATGGGGTGCGATCTGTCGGTCATAAAGAAAAAATGCATGCATAACGTTGGATTCTAAACACTGCAATACCAGTATTCAGACATCTTGTGTCACTGGCCCTTCACTAGCTCATCCACAAATACAATATACACAGTTCAAAAAATTATTGGAACATGTGCAGTAACGTCTGCAATGTGAACGTTAATTTGGTAGAAAGGGTTCCAATGGCCGTCCATCACACAAATGGGATTGTGAATAAAGGTTACAGACCTCTGCACATGTTTATGAGGGTGTTTAGGGGCTGTAGGAAGGGTGTAAAGGAGAGGGCATACAAGTCTCTGGTAAGACCCCAAATGGTGTATGGTTCCAGTGTATGGGACCTTCACCAGGATTCAAAAACTGGTAAGTCCGCCTCTGTGGTGTAGTGGTTAGTGTGTTCAGCTGCCACCCCCGGAGGCCCGGGTTCGATTCCCCGCTCTGCCACGAATTTTGGAAAGTTGTACGAGGGCTGGAAAGGGGTCCACTCAGCCTTGGGAGGTCAACTGAGTAGAGGGGGTCCAATTCCCTTTAAATTAAAAATCTAGAAAAACAATAGTTAGGAAATTTGCCAACTGGGCGACTCCCCTAAATGCGGATCAGTAGTGATCTATTGATACACGCAACGTTTTAATTTTGCAGACAAAGTTATAAATTTCACGTTTGTAAGATGTGTACAATTAGCATAATAAATAGTGGCTTTAACTGAAATCCGGTGCCTTATATTATGAAGTTCCACACAGTATATTATTTCTTTCCGGTTTCGTTTGCACTTGGTGGCATCTTGCGCATTATCACTTGTACCAACTTTCACCTTTGACATCTCTGTCTACAGTACAGCATAGTGCCCTAAACAACTTCATACATCTATTACAGTCCATCCCATCCTCTTTCTGTAGCATATGATGGACTGAGTGGCTGTAATATTGCAGGCTCCTTCATAACTTCCTTCCCTACAACTCTCAGGGTGTTAACTCCACCTCTAGTTTAAGGGCCGGCCTTCGATCCGGATAAAAAAGGAGAGACAACCGAAATAGTGCAACATGGTACATAAACATAATAGAGAAATAATAAAGCGTAATGGTGGACTAGGGAGGATTAGAGAGGATAAATAAAACAGAGGAGCCTAGCGAAATGTTGAGGTAATGCTAAACCTAGAGGTTCTGGTTTAAACGTTGTAGGACACTGAGTTCACTTCAGAATGAATATGACATGATCGTACACCAGGTCGGTTGAGTGTAAAGGAAATATCACGCGTGGCGGCCAACTTTCACATTTTCCCTTTTGCCAACTCTCTCCTTTTCTTACCAGATTGTCTCTGAGTTCCTTCATGATTTCCTTGTAACAGAATGACGATACAGGCGACAGTACCTAGATATTGATTTATCAATTAATTACACAATAGCTTTAGCAGATATCTAGTAACAGATTGGTTTGAATATTGAGCTCCGTGAGCCTGCATTCGTGGAATTGTAATGTGGACAGATTTCTATTAGCTCCCACGGTGTACAAATGTAGGCTCCTGAAACTATACAATTATTGTGTTTCCATGTGCCGAGATGAGTGGCTCAGGCGGCTGAGGCGTTGGCCTTCTCACCCCAACTTGATAGATTCGATCCTGGCGTAGTTTCGTGGTATTTGAAGGTGCTCAAATACGTCAACCTCGTGTCGGTAGATTTACTGGCACATAAAATAAAAATATCCGGCACCTCGACGTCTCTGGTAACCGTAAAAGAATTTAGTGAGACGTAAAACCAACAATATTATTATTCTTTTACTGTACATGCACTAAAATCCAATTTGTGTTTTACAGTCCATTGAAAATTTAACCACAAATCCTTTAAATGTGATCGCATTAGGTTAGTAGTGGATTTTCTCACGTGGCCAAGATTTTGGTGTCATATCTATCTTCGTTAGTCTTGAGATGCTCAATAACCTTAACTGTCCTATTCCCTTATCTAATTGAGAAGTACATCGATGAATGGTAATCTGCAAAGGTGTCAAGAGAGCCATTATCAATCTAGACACCTACATTTTATGTTAATAAATCACAGTATTGAAATTATTAATCAAGTTAAACTTTGAATCGGCCTAACTGATCAACGATAACGTGTTTCGAAATTATTGTCCCTCCGATATTTGTAGGTCTTGGCGGATACAAACTGAATGGCAGTGCATATAATTTTGCTCATAATCTTTTAATAATTAAGTTCATTAATTTTCGCTCAGGTATACTCCTATTTTTACTTGTGGTTAGGCGTCCCTTGACAGTGGTATGGAAGAATGGTGATGTACAAAGAACCTTGAGTCCATAAAGCTGTAATTCTGAACCTAGCCTAACTGACACCTGCCTGCAGTTAATGGAAGGAACAAAGATCAATACGTCGGTAGTTGCCGCAAGAGAAAATCCCTCCTAAACCTGTGATTGTGGGGGATCTGGTGCCAGGTGTCAGGCCTGTTGTATTATGTTAACATGTCTATCCATTTCAATATCTTGGTGTAATATATTGTAGTTAAATATTTACAACATACGCCGATAATCATTCCTGGATGCGGATAACCATTCGCGGATGCGGGTACGGATGATGGAGGTCAATGGACATGTGGTAGGGTGACCACTTTCGCAGAATCTCCTCATTTGCCACAGTCTCACAGGTTTTGCGATCATTTTACCCACAACACACATCAACAGCGTACAGGATAATGCCAAAACTTCCAACGTTCTTGATAGAGTTGTCCTTGAACCAATGGCCTCCTGGTTAGCAGTTTGTTAGCGTAAGCAGTATAAAAGGGAGGTTGTTCAGTGGGTTTCTGGCCGCATTTTCATTATTTTCCAGTGATGTCACACTAAAATCTTTAAATTCAGTCATACAAATCACCCTGCTCTAAAGCCCTTTTGTTCCGCGGGCCCACACTCCACAGCACTATAAGCGGGCGGGCCGGCAGGCGATGAGCGTGCAGTATGATATTCAGCTATTCCCAGACCGTGAACGTTGGGCAGAGGCTTCTCAGTCACTCTCGATTATTGCGGCGATACTCGAGTTTGAAATGGAGGCAGAACATAATGAGATAAAGAAGGCAGCAATCCACGTCGTTTTCAAATTGCTTTGTAAAATATCAGTTATTTATGTTCACTGCAGTATATTTCTTTAGACCGGGTATTATAAAGAGTTATGCCATCAACCTCAAATATTTTTATGCTGTACGTAATGAATTACAGTTTTCAATATAATATTTTAAGAGGTGCTTTAGAAACATCTCTAATGTTGTGTTGTTTGAGTCATCAGTCCATAGACTGGTTTGATGCAGCTCTCCATGCCACCCTATCCTGTGCTAACCTTTTCATTTCTACGTAACTATTGCATCCTACATCTGCTCTAATCTGTTTGTCATATTCATACCTTGGTCTACCCCTACCGTTCTTGCCACCTACACTTCCTTCAAAAACCAACTGAACAAGTCCTGGGTGTCTTAAGATGTGTCCTATCATTCTATCTCTTCTTCTCGTCAAATTTAGCCAAATCGATCTCCTCTCACCAATTCGATTCAGTATCTCTTCATTCGTGATTCGATCTATCCATCTCACCTTCAGCATTCTTCTATAACACCACATTTCAAAAGCTTCTATTCTCTTTCTTTCTGAGCTAGTTATCGTCCATGTTTCACTTCCATACAATGCCACGCTCCACACAAAAGTCACACATCTCTAATATAATATGGAATTAAGGTGGATAAACTGTGTCTTGTGATTGCTTGCGTTTAAATGTTCCGATAAACTCACCAACAATCCAATCATGTTTACTGGGCATAACATCAGTTTACTATACAAAGGGCACTAGGAAAGTTTTGCAATGTGAGTGAACGCTTTAGACTGTTTCAAAATTACTTCCACCACACTCAATAACACTTCTCCATATGTCGAAACCAGTCACTGAACCAACTCTGCCACTTTTCTTTGGTTACATTTTCACACTCTTGATCCCATGCTGCCAGAAGCTCTTCATCGAATGTAAAACGCTGCACTTTCAGCTTCATCTTCACTTCTTGGAAGAGTTCGAAGTCACATGGGGTAATAGCAGGTCTGTATAGAGGGTGATCAAGCACAGTCAACCCTGATCTGGCAAGAAAATCCATTGTTACATTAGCACGATGTGCTGGAGCGTTGTCGTGATGCAAGAACCAAGTGTTGAGCCGTGACATTGGATGGACCTGCTTGAATATAGAGTGTATAGGCCGGGAGGGCACCATTATCACTCTGTCTCCTTGCGTGAGCGTTCTGTCATATGGAATACAGGAATTTAGGGTGTTAAGACTGAGACCCTAAATTATACTCAACAGGTGATAAGCAGGATGACGTTAGGCAGACAAGTCTCACTGCACCACTTCGCAGTAACTGTCCTTTGTGTTTTTAGCACAACCCGAGTCAGGATGCCGCCCCGTTTAGTGAAGAATACTGCATTCATCCTTTTCTTCACTGACCTTGACTTTCGCACAGTCACAGGAATACTCTCATCTTCAAACAGCCATACTTTGTTCTGGAATTTTGTTGGGTCATCGTAACAATAAAGCGAAGTTTCGTCACCTGTAACGATGCTATTGACTTTACGCGAAGTCCCATTTTCAAACTGTTTTAGCATTTTTCGACATCATTTCACTCGATGTGTCCTTTGTTCCTCTGAAAGTGAATGGGGCACCCAAAGGGAAAAAACCTTTCTAACATGGAGATGGTCGTGTAGAATTGGATGAATAGCTGATGCAGGGATGTGGAGGGTCACTTCTACCTGCCGATATATCAACCGCCTCTCTTGCTGCAACATTTTCCTCACAGCTTCAGTGTTTTCCTCAGTCACTGATTCAGACGGTCACCCAAAATTTCCCCTCTGGAATTCTTTGTACCAGTGGAAAATTGTTGTCCGATGTGAACAGCCTTTCCCCAGCACAGGAGTCATTTCCTACAGGCACTGGTCAACAGTTAATCCACGAGCAAATTTGTAGCGGATAATTGCCCGATATTCACTTTTAGACCACACTGACATCTTAACTTGCTTTCAATCCCACTGCTTGGTAACAACTGGTGTGAAGGTCGCGCCTTGCTGTCTTCTTGACCGGTTTTCACCCCTATTTTCATCCCTCACCATAACAGGGGTGTCCAGCCAACCATTTTTGCGTATTGCAAAACTTTCCTTGTGCCTTGTGTATCTATTTCGTAGATGCATTTACATTGTTGTTGTACTTTAATCTTGAATAGTAAATATCTACATCCTCACTCGTGATGAAACTCCCTCACAATTTAAATGCTAGCTATTATCATCGGTCACCTGAAGGGTAAGTTTCAAATAGTATTATCAGAAATTCAGTGAATAGAGAAAGTCACATAACACTACAGCACTGTGCAAAATAAAGTAGCAAACTTGTTGAATTGAACATGCACAGACTGTTTCCAGTCATTCGACTGGGTTCAGGAATGAAATGAATGGAGTACCCATCTAGCGGCAAGGATAGGAATTACGCCGGCTGCCGAAGCCTGTCGCACTCCTCCGAGGCAATGATTAATGACTGAAAATTGAAATTATATTACAGGGTGTTGCTGGAATGAAAGATGACAGTAAAAACGGAGTACCCGGGAAAAGAACTTTTCCGCCTCCACTTTGTCCAGCACAAATCTCACATGGAGTGACCGGGATTTGAACCACGGAACACAGTGGTGAGGGGCCGCCGCGCTGCCGTCTGAGCCAAGGAGGCTCACCAACTCGCTGAATCATGTAAATACATTACGTTTTGCTGAATGAATAACGAGAAGTTTACATTTTTTAATGGAGATACTGTAATTCCTATCCAAGGAATCGTAAATCGTAGCTTGTAAGCTTAAACTCTGTATGTTTATAAATTGTAACACAAACGAGTACAGTATAAATCAAACCGGAATATATTGTAAAGGTCGGTTTTCATGCGATTATAGCTGTTTTTTTCTGTTTTAGTTTTTTTGATACTGTACCCGAGTCACCATTTCGCTGAGTACTGGAGGAGAGTTTCATAGTCACAATCGAACGACAATGCTTCACTTCCCTGCCAATTGTGTACTATCTCTCGCTTCACTTTGACATATGCATGCTACGTAAGCTGTCTGCATTTACGTCAGGTCAGCCCGGCCTCACTGGGCTAGCCTCAGAGGTTGCCCGGCTGAGCACCTCTGTTCTAAATGCTGCCTTACTCCTGCAGCCACATAGTTCTAACATGAGCAGTAATTTTTGGCTCTAGGTTTTCCTTCATTACACAAATACTTATTTTGTCATTAGTGGTGATGCTTCCAAAATAAGCAGGGCTCTCTTTTTACAATCTGCTTTACGTCGCACCGACGCTTATAGGTCTCATGGCAACGATGGGAGAGGAAAGGGCCAGGAGTGGGAAGGAAGCGGCCGTGGCCTTAATTAAGGTACAGTCCCAGCATTTTCTTGGTGTGAAAATGGGAAACCACGGAAAACTATCTTCAAGACTGCCGACAGTGGGACTTGCACCCACTATCACCCGGATGCAAGCACCGTTAAATATACACACTGCTCATTCCAATCAGTGCCTCAGGGTACTAATTGAATAGCTCGAATGCTATGATGAACCAGTTTGTTACGAAACAGAAGTATCAGAAAATTTATGAACCAGAGGAATGGCATGCTTAAGAAGAAAGTTATCTAACTCCCCACCTACTTCCCTCCAATATTCAGACAGACTGTTATACTCGGTACGACCGAGCGAGTTGGTCGTGTAGTTAGGGGCGCGCAGCTGTGAGTTTGCATCTGGGAGGTAGTGGGTTCGAAAACCACTGTCGACAGCCCTGAAGATGGTTTTCCGTGGTCTCCCATTTTCACACCAGGCAAATGCTGGGGCTGTACCGTAATTAACGCCAGGGCCGCTTCCTTTCCACTCCTAGCCCTTTCCTATCCCATCGTCGCCATAATACCAATCTTTGTCGGTGCGACGTAAAGTAAATTTTTTTAAATACTTGGTATACATTAGCAATCTCATCTATAGGACATGACTGGAAACAGAAAACACAACAAACAATGGCCAATGTAATGTTATTGTTGTTCAATGTTATGAGTTTTCTGTATTGTAGGCCTTCACATTTAGTTTTCTTTCGACTCTGTGATATTAGGGCGTCTTATGAAATTATTTGTAGCGTAGACTGTAGTTCCTTATTCCCCGACTATACATAACGATATTTATTACATTTTGTTTACCCATATTCTCGTGACTTGGCGCTGATTTGGACTTAGCAAAAATATCCAAATTCATGAATATCTCTGTTATCATAGCTTTTACGGTAAAAATGTATAAGACATAATACTCTATAACTTTAGTTATGTAGTATTGACGATAGGACCACTAATATCACAAATATTAAAGAATTAAATTTTAGGCCTTCCCCTAAACTACCATTCCACTCAGCGTGAATAAAATGTTTCGTGGCCTATATTATAGTGACTTATTTCCTGACTATGCACACCGATTTCCATTCAGATAGGACCACTAATAACATACAAATTTGAGAATTTAAGTTTAGGCCTTCCCCTAAACTACCATTTATTTCAGAGTGAATAAGATTATTTATAGCCTGGACTGTAGCGAATTATCTACCGACTTTGCATGCTGATTTTCATTAAGATAGGACGACTAATAACATAAATATTTGAGAATTAAATTTCAGGCCTTCCCCTAAACTACCATTCCTCTCTGCGTGACTTAAGATTATTTATATCCTAGATTGTAGCGACTTATTCCCTAACACTACATACGGATTTTAATTCAATTCTCTTCATCCGTTTTCTCGTGATGCGTGTACAGACAGACAGACAGACAGACAGACAGACAGACAGACAGACAGACAGACAGACAGACAGACAGACAGACAGACAGACAGACAGACAGACAGACAGACATTACGGAAAAGTAAAAAATGCATTTTCTTGTTACTGTGGACATGACCGATACAGAAATACCATTCTTTTCAAATTATGAGCAATGTACAGACAAAACTCTTATTTTATATATATAGATTATAAATCAATGCACTGGGTACCCTACAACCCTTTGCCTTCCTTGGGACACGTTTGAATATCAGGTGTTCAGCCAGGGATAAAAACAGCAGAATATATTATACAGCGGATATTCTAGCGCTCTTCATTCATAGAAAGAGCCTAATGAAATCAAGTGACATTTTACTCTTACATTTCCGGATATTAAATGTGTGGATAAAGACCACGACTATCGGTAATACATTTGAGGCTGTGCTCTGCACGGAACGAACGTGCTGTGTGGCCTCAGGTGAAGGAAAAAGAGATTTCATATCTCCACCTGCTTGAAAAACAAAATGAAGTGCTAAAGCGCTCTTGTGCCTCTCATGAGCGCCATACCTTCATTTTATATTAGCCTCTCCTCCATATATGTTCAGTTTGGTCCAGAGAACATGGATTCCCACTTTCATGCTTTTATCATAATACCTATGATTTCCCGATTATTGTCTCTCTCACCTGTCTGCGTTTCACCTCCCATCTCTCCCTTAGTCTCCCACTTACAGACTCCACCGGAGCCATAAATAGCAGCATATATCCTACATTTCCTTTATTTTTATTTTTACCGCAAAACTATTTCAGTGTCATTGTGCAATAGATGTGAGAATTAGATTCATCATATCATCATCATCTGTTTACCCTCCAGGTTCGGTTTTTCCCTCGGACTCAGCGAGGGGTACAACCTCTACCACCTTAGGGCAGTGTCCTGGAGCTTCAGACTCTTGGTCGGGGGATACAACTGGGGAGAATGACCAGTACCTCGCCCAGGCGGCCTCACCTGCTATGCTGAACAGGGGCCTTGCGGGGGATGGGGAAGACTGGAAGGGATAGACAAGGAAGAGGGAAGGAAGCGGCCGTGGCCTTAAGTTAGGTACCATCAAGGCATTTGCCTGGAGGAGAAGTGGGAAACCACTGAAAACCACTTCCTGGATGGCTGAGGTGGGAATCGAACCCACCTCTACTCAGATGACCTCCCGAGGCTGAGTGGACCCCGTTCCAGCCCTCGTACCACTTTTCAAATTTCGTGGCGGAGCCGGGAATCGAACCCGGACCTCCGGGGGTGGCAGCTAATCACGCTTAACCACTACACCACAGAGGCGGACAGATTCATCATATACCAAGTAATATGCAGGCTTCCAGGCTATGTAGCTCAGAAGGTAGAGCGCTGGCCTTCTAAGTCCATCTTGGCAGGTTTAATCCTCAGTACGGTGGTATTTCAAGGTACTCAAATACGTCGGCCTCGAGAAGGTAAAATTACTGGCACATTAACGAACTCCCGCAGCACCAAATTCTGGCACCTCGTCGTCTCTAAAAAGCATAAAATTATAGATACTGGGACGTAAGAGTAGTAACATTAATATTACCTGGTGACTTAGTCTGTCGTATAATGGAATATAGTTCATCCACAAGCGGAAACACACCTGAAACCAAGGCAAATTATAGCAGAAGAGAACAAGTTATCTGTGAGGTGACGGCTAATTCCAGAGCAAACAAAATAATGTCTTTTACTGGTGGCTTAACATCCTTCTAACTCAAATAATTTTCTACGAATACGAGATAGGACAATGCTAAAGGATACGACTGGGAAGTAAACATCTGAGGCGTTATTTAAGGTACATCCTCAGAATTGCTGCCGATGGAGGTGTTCGAATCCACCATCTCCCAAATCAAAGCTTACAGCTATGTGTCCCATATCGCACAGCTAAATCCCTCAGTCTCTTGCTACTTTAACAACGTCATCCTCGCAGATTGGTAACGATTAGTTTGATTTCAGATATTTCTCTTCATTTATTCATTATATCACTTCATATGCTGTTATTTTACCCCATGAACTGTTATTCCAATGAATAACAAGCAGCCGACTTAGTTTTGTGACTTTAATAGATTTTGAATAATTATTAATTGTTATACTTCTAGCTCATACTACTAGCGAAGCTTGAATAACGTAGAGACTAGACCTGGATATCTACACTGTTAGGAAATATGAGATTTCAGTCCTGACATTAATCTTGGCACTAGTGAGATTTTAAACCAAATTTGGTTCCCTTCTTTTTCACTATTCGAACATTAAGGGAGATCTACTGTTTCAAATATCTCAGGAATCGATACAAGGCTTCTCAGAACTGCCGCCTAGATCGAAAATTCTTAGATAAACTCTATAATGTTATTGGGAAGCTATAGTTCAATTGGTCAGTCTTACAGGAATCAATCAATCAATCAATCAATCAATCAATCAATCAATCAATCAATCAATCAATCAATCAATCAATCAATCAATCAATCAATCAATCAATCAATCAATCAATCAATCACTGCTGATCTGCATTTAAAGCAGGTGGCATATTCCCTATATGTTGTTTTCCTAGTCTTTTCTCAAATGATTGCAAAGAAATTGTAAATTTATTGAACATTATTACTATCCCTAACTCCCCTTCCTTTAAAGGAATATTTGCGAATTTGTCCTCTTGAATTCTAACTTTATCTTCATATTTTGATCTTTCCTACTTTTAAAGACACCATTCAAACATATTCGTCTACTGATGTCCTCCCACGCCATCTCTACACTGACAGCTCGGAACAAACCACTTAGTCGAGCAGCTCGTCTCCTTTCTCCCAAGTCTTCTCAGCCCAAACCTTTCAACATTTTTGCAACGCTACTCTTTTGTCGGAAATCGCCCAGAACAAATCGAGCTACTATTCTTTGGATTTTTTTCCAGTTCTTGAATGAAGTAATCCTGGTGAGGGTCCCATACACTGGAACCATACTCTAGTTGGGATCTTACCAGATACGTGTATGCCCTCTCCTTTACATCCTTACTACCACCAGTAAATAACGTCATAACCATATATTTATGTGATTACTCCAATGAAGATCTTTCCTTATATTAAGACCTAGGTATTCACCATGATCCCCAAAGGGAACTTCATCCCATCAACGCAATAATTAAAACTGAGAGGACTTTTCCTAAATGTGAAACCCACAACCTGACTTTTAATTCCGTTTATCAACATACCATTGCCTACTGTCCATCACACAACATTATCAAGATCATATTGCAGTTGCTCACAAACTTCTAACTTTTTAATTACTCTGTAGAGAATGACATCATCTGCGAAAAACCTTATCTCTGATTCCACTTCTTTACACATATCATTGATATATGTATGAAAACATAAAGGTCCAATAATACTGCCTTGAGGAATTCCCCTCTTCGCCTACTCTAATTCCCTGAGTTCTATTTTAGGGAAACATAGCCACACATTCAGTCACTCATTTGTCAAGTCCAACTGCACTCTCTTTGAGAGTTATCTCCCATGATCTACCCTATGAAATGCCTTGGATAGGTTAATCTCGATACAACCCAATTGACCTCCTGAATCAAGGATATCTGCTATATGGGGTGTTCAGAGCACAAGGGAATCAAGTCCATTTTTGGTCATTTTGGACATATTCCACCTTTAAGTACTATTTATGAAGCTGCTTTCAGAGCATAAATGATTCATGTCCAGATATTGTAAATAACTGTCATATGATTAACAATTCTGTTGAGCACAGAGGGAAGCAGTCGTTTGTTCAGAGCACAATGGGAACATGTCCATTGTCACAGCTCCCATGTTTGTTTTGTTGGTGTGTGAGATTTAATTAAAATGTCATTGTCTCTGATGAAGTTGTGTCAAGATCCGAGCATGAATGTCTCAGTCATTGATCACAAATTCTTGGTATCAGGACATTATTACTTACCTAATGACAGTGATTTTGATTTAGTGGAGAAAGCCGGTAGGAAAATCTTGCACCTTTACACACAAAATGATTTGATGGATATCGTTAGACAAGCAAAGAAAACGTCCTCTGGCTTTGAGGTAATTGAAATGAAATTCTCAGATTTCTTATCCACCAAAAACTTGGAGAATTCAGTAACGAACAGAAATAAAATAGAATGGTTGATGGTTATGACATCAACTGGCTAACTATGAGATGGTTACGTTATAAAAGATAATCTCCTTTTACCCTGATGTTTAAGCAGACTCTGAACCCTGATATGCAATTTGATGAAGTTGCCGTAAGAAAGAAGTCTCCCGACCATCGCATTACACACCTTTATAACATCCAGCAAGGCCCTCTTTATACCCAATGTCGACCAGTAACAAAAGCGAAGAAAAAGGACATTAAGGATTTACTGCTATACATTCCGCCTGTGCATCATCGTTTTTTCAAGAGCCTACCGTGTGAAAATGCCACAAGAGCTTCCTAGGCTTTAAAGGGCAAGCAGACGAAAGTGAATACGTATTTCTTTGAATCTGAATTGTATAACTTACTGCCTGGAAATGTTTGTTGCAAGCAGACATAGGGAAGAAAATTATAATTATATATTCAAGAAAGGTATTACCTTTACTGTTTCCTTAATAAAACCAGAAGCCTATGATAAAGAGGAAGATACAATTACAACACCTTCAGAGCACAAAAGAATCAAGTCCAAATACAAGGTACAAGTTCAATAGATTCAGAGCACAAAAGAATCAAGTCCAAAACTTTACTTTTCTATTCTAGTTAGCATGTATTAGCACTTATATTTACCCTTTTGTAATATGGGAATACATTATACAAAATAACTTCTACTACTGAAACATTTTAAAACAGTGTAAACGTCTTCCTGTAATTAATTATTCAGCAAAACCTTTATGTCTATTTTTCTAAAAACATTCTTATTGTGACTTTATTCCTTTGTGCACTGAATGCCCCATATCTTGCTGGAATCCTACAAGTTGAGCTTCAGTGGAATAACCTTTCCTAAACCCAGACTGCCTTCTATCAAACGAGTTATTAATTTCGCAAACATGTCTTATATAATCAGAAAGAATGCTTTCCCAAAACTTACATGCAATGCATGTCAAACTGACTGGCCTGTAATTTTCAGCTTTATGTCTATCACCCTTTCCTTTATACACTCGGGCTACTATAGCAACTCCCTATACATACACTTCCATTTTTCACTAAACTTTGTATGGCCATCACGTTATCCTTAGCTGACTTCTTTGTTTGATTCAATTTCCTAATAAGTTCCTTCATTTTCTCCTTACGTCCACAGCCATTTCTAACTCAATTTCTTTCCAACCGTCACCTCCTTCTTAGTATCATTACTTCCCATTTATAATATAGTTGATCTTTACCATTCCTTACCACCTATAAATGTACAAGCCTATTTTCACATTCCTCAACAATTGCTATAAAACCCTTCCCAGAGTCCGTTTACATATTTATTTGCCGTTTTCCACCGATCATAGTTACTGTTTAAAAACTCCCTCATGCCTTTTTGATCAGCCATATGGTACTGCCCAATAGTCCTAATTTTAATATATTCCTATCTTTCAAATATTATTTTAACTACCACTAAAACAGCTTCGTGATCATTTATAGCATCTATTAATTCGGTTTCTCCATAGAGCTCATCTTTTTTTACCAGCACCATATGCAGAATATTCTTTCCTCGAGTTAGTTGTATCACTTTCTGAATCAGCTGTCCTTCCCAAATTAACTTATTTGCCACTTGCTGGTCATGCTTCCTGTCGTTCACATTACCTTACCAATTGACACTTGGTAAATTGAGATCACCCGCTACAATCACATTCCTTTCCTTATCGTTTCCCTCATAGCTGATTATCTTATCAAATAATTCTTAATCAGCGTCTGCGCTACCCTTTCCCGGTCTTTACACTCCTAAGGCATCAAGTTGCCTATTATATTTAGAGATGAGAATTTCATGTTTGTCATCTTTAACATTTTCGTAGCTTACAAATTCTTCTTTCACCAGAATGAAAACACCCCCTCCTACCATTCCTATACTACTTCTACGATACTCCCTCCAGTTCTGTTACAAAATTTGTGCATCCATTATATCATTTCTCAGCCATGATTCAACTCCTCTTACAATATCTGGCAGGTATATGTCTATCCAATTACTTAATTCTATTCCTTTCATTACAATACTTCTGCAGTTGAGCACTAACATTTTTATGTCATCCCTACTTTATTTCCAGTTCCCAGTTCCCTTATCACCGCTCCCTAGTCCACACCGTTTCCCTGAATGTACCTCCCTATAACCCTTCTAAACAAATTTCCTAATTTATATGTACTACTGCGATTTAAGTGAAGGCCATCTGAGCGCAGATCCTTATCTCCTATCCACCCATTAGGTTCTAGAAATCTCATTCAGTTTCCCACATACCCACTCCATAGTATTTAAATCCCCAATCACCTTCCAGTCAGTATCCCTCCTACACAGTATTCCACTGATAACAATCTTCGCTTCCAAAAACTTCACGCGTGCTGCATTTACCAGGTCCCACACATCCCCAACTATGTTGGTACCTATACATGCTTCTCTTCTACTTTCCTCAACATCTGCCTTAACCTAATTCCTGCATAACACTCTGCCCTGGTACCCTTTCCTCCACACACTTTCCCGACATGTCTAACGATGAAATCCTCCATGACCAAGGCCTCAACCCTGCCCACCTCATTTGATCCCCTCCCCTCCTGGTCAGCCCTATCTTTCTGACAGCTGCAGAAGCTACTTCCTCCTCCTTTTTCTCCATCCCATGACCCTGTTCCACCTGTATTTCCCTATCCACTACTCCACATTTGCCTTTCCTACCTTTTCCTATTCTCCTACTTCCACACATCTCAGCAACAGTTCCCCGTTCCTCATCTTCCCTCGGTTGTTCTAACTGCAGTGACTCGTACCGATTTCTCACTGACATCCGTCCTAAATTCTGATCCTGAATGGAACCTTTAGCCTGCAATCTCCTTCCTCTTAAAACATTAGACCATCTGTCTTCTACAATTCCCCCCTTTCCTTCCCATCCTTCTTTTACGCCTACTGTATCCTGTACATTGTTTGAGCGAGACCTACTTTCCTCTCCCTCAAACTCTCCAATTCCTCCCTCATACTTCTTAATGCCGGGCCACACCCACAGTTCCTACACTTGCACTCCTTACCCATTCTTTACTGAATAATGAAAAGAAAAGCAAAAGCAAGATAACGTTCGGCTTTCGTTCTAAATTTAGTATACTCTTAGTATTCTCATATATATATACTAGCAAGATGCCCGTGCTTCGCTACGGCATTATACTGAAATTTAGAATCGAATGCTTATTGTTTTATATATAATCCGCCGAAATTCGCGATCTGACTCGTTTTCTGAGAGAATCGGCCAAAATTCGTGATCTGATTCGTTTTCTAATAGATTATGGCAAGCTTCCTCCCATTTTTCAATCTTTCTTTCCAGCAATCGATTTCGTACTTCCTGAGCTAAGTCCAGGTATTCGACCCGGTCAGTTGGGTCCCTAAATGTTTGCCATCTTTTCCTATGAGCATTTTTAATATGGATCATATCCTTCATAAGATCCAGCGGGGTGTCATCTTGGGTGCTTTGGCGATACTAAACCCGCGGCCGGTGCAATCGTAGTCATTACCCGTCCAGGACCCGTTTCCAGCGCGGTCCGCACATTTGACGACGGTCCAGAATATTATTATTATTATTATTATTATTATTATTATTATTATTATTATTATAATTATTATTATTATTATTATTATTATAGGTGTTCTGGACCCCATTGCAAGATGCAAGACCGCTACTTGCCGGTAAATTTTATCTGTTGCCATTGTCATTCTTGAGAATGTGACCAGCACCATTCTCGCGCGTAGGCAAGTGTGCGGGATTTCTGGCCATACGAATGACATACTTCCGTGCATTATTGACCTTATTATGGAGGAGAAAAATTGGACGGTCAATCTCATTCCTATCGTTTATTTCAAATGTGTTTACATTTTTATTTATATGCCAGGAGAATCTACTGTAATCTAAGAACGTTCTCCGAAGGAAAAGATGGCTGTTGAAAACGAACCCAGGAAAGATTAAAAATGATCGGTTTATGATCAGAATAAGTACATCAAAAATCTACAGCCTGTTCCCAGTCATTCGACAGGATCAGGAATAGAATGAATAAAGCACCCATCTAGCGGCGACAATAGGAATTGTGCCGGCAGCCGAAACCTGTCGCACTCCTCTGCGGCAATGATTAGTGGATGACAAATGAAATGAAATGATATTGGACAGTGTTGCTGGAATGAATGATGACAGGGAAAACCGGAGTATCGGGAGAAAAACCTGTCCCGCCTCCGGTTTGTCCACCACGAATGTCACATGGAGAGACCGGGAACTGAACCACGGAACCCAGCTGTGAGAGGCTGGCGCTTTGCCGCCTGAGCAACGAAGGCTCCTTATAAATACATTATGAACAGTAAAATCAATTGGTCTCACTTCCTTTTACACCCCACCGCCGGAAAGTTTATTTAACTCCCCCCCCCCCAAAAAAAACTAAAAGAAGGCGTCATTCTTTATGTTTAAAGGAGATTCCGAACACCATTGTTTACGTCTATTACCTTCAGTATTGAGATTAAAATAATTCACTTTTTTTCACTTTCACACTCCTCCCCCCCCCCAAGTGAATTTTCCGGCAAAAAATACTTGTTCCTTTAATAGTAAAGGATCTTCCAAATACCAATCATCACGATTGTAACTCTGTAACTTCTTCAGTTTTTGATTTATGTGTCCTCATGAAAGGAATTCAACTTCTTTTCACTCCCGCCCCCCAAGATGATTTGCCCGCCAAAACACGTTCTTCTTTGTTGTTAAAGGAGATCCAAATACCAATTTTCACGTCTGTACGCCCTAACAACTTTAATTTTTAATAGATGTAAGTATTCTCATACAATTAAGTCAATTAATTTCTCAATTCCTTCACCTCCTCCCCGGCACTCCTTCATTGGATTTTCCGAGAATACGTGTTTCTTTACTTTTAAAGCAGATTCCAAATATCAAATTTCACGTCTGTAACATCTTCATTTTTGAGATAACTGTAGTCTAATTAAAAGAATTCAATACCATTTTCAGTCACTTACCCCCCCCCCCCCTCCACCCAAGTGGTATTTCCGAAAACTAAAAATACAGGTTTCTTTATTTCTAATAGAGATAAAAATACCATTGTTCACTTCTGTAACATGTTCAGGTTTTTGAGATATACTGTATAAATTCTCATTTTAAAATTTCACCCACTTTTTAGTTCCCTTAAGAGGAGTTCCCAAAAACAAATCACCTATGTTTCCTTACATTTACAGGAGATTCCAAATACCACTTTTTACGTCTGTAACATTCTACCTTTCTCAGATATTCTGTAGATATAGTCTTTCAAAAATTCACCCCAATATGTCACTCCTGTTTAACCGCCATTAATTGGAATTTCCAAAAACAAACAAAGAAAATACGCGTTTCTTTATTTTAAAGGAGATCCCATATACAAATTTTCAGTTCTGTAATCTCTTCAGTTTCTGAGATATATGTATCATCATTAAAGGCATTCAACCCATTTTTCACTGATTTACACCCCTCTTATTCGGATTTACAGAAAACAAAAAAATACGTGTTCCTTTATTTTTAAAGGAGATTCTAAATATCAATTTTTACATGTGCAAACTTTTAAAGTTTTGGGATATGGATATACTCATTTTAAAAATTAACCCCCCTTTTCCCCCTATCATTAATTGGATTTTCCAAAAACAAAAAAAATACGTGTTTCTTTATTTTTAAAAGAGATCAAAAGTACCAATTTTCAGGTCTGTAATTCCTACAGTTTCTGTGTATAAGTACCGGTATCCTGACTGAAGGCATTCAACCCATTTTTCACCCTTTTTCACCCGTCCTGTTGGGATTTTCTGAAAACAAAAGAATACGCGTTTCTTTATTTTTAATGATGATTCTAAATACCAAATTTTACATCTGTAAACTTTCAAAGTTTGGAGATATAGATACACTCATTTTAAAAATTCACCCCCTTTTCACCCCCCGATTAATTGGATTTTCCAAAAACAAAAAATACATGTTTCTTTATTTTAAAAGGAGATCTAAAACACCAATTTTCAGGTGTGTAATATTTTCAGTTTCTGAGATATAAGTATCCTCATTAAATGCGTTCAACGATTTTCCACCCCTTTCCACCCCTCCTATTGGGATTTTCCGAAAACAAAAAAATACGTGTTTCTTTATTTTTAATGGAGATTCTAAATACCAATTTTTACATCTGAAAACTTTCAACGTTTGGAGATATAGATACACTCATTTTAAAAATTCACCCCCTTTTCGCATCCCCCCGATTAACTGGATTTTCCAAAAAAAATACGTGTTTCTTTATTTTCAAAGGAGATCCAAAACACCAATGTTCAGGTCTGTAATATTTTCAGTTTCTGAGATATAAGTATCCTCATTAAATGCGTTCAACCATTTTTCACCCATTTCCACCCCTCCTATTGGGATTTTCCGATAACAAAAAAATACGTGTTTCTTTATTTTCAAAGAAGATTCTAAATACCAATTTTTACATCTGTAAACTTTCAAATTTTTTATATATAGATACACTCATTTTAAAAATTCACCCCCCTTTTCCCACTCCCGTTAATTGGATTTTCCAAAAACAAAAAAATACGTGTGTCTTTATTTTTAAAAGAGATCAAAAGTACCAATTTTCAGGTCTGTAATATCTTCAGTTTCTGAGATATAAGTACAGGTATCCTGATTAAAGGCATTCAACCCATTTTTCACCCTTTTTCACCCGTCCTATTGGGATTTTCTGAAAACAAAAAAATACGTGTTTTTTCATTTTCAAAGAAGATACTAAATACCAATTTTTACATTTGTAAACCTTTAAAATTTTGAGATATAGGTGCACTCATTTTAAAATTTCACCCCCTCTTTTCACCCCCTTTGCAACGGAATATCCAAAAATCCTCTCTTAGCGAGCACCTACATCTTAATATGAATGTATCCCCAAAATTTCATTTCATTATGTCCAGTAGGTTTGGCTCGGCGATGATGAATCAGTCAGTCAGTCAGTCAGTCAGTCAGGACAAGCTATTTTATATATATAGATATATGTGTTACGAGTGTAAGTTCATGAGATACAAACTCATTTCTAGACCCGAATAATTTCAGTTACCATTACTAAAACAGAAAATTATAACTACACTTGTTAAGCCCTAAAAATGGAACCCATACTAAGAAAAGACTTGTCAGGCAAAAAATGGTGTACAACAAGTTGAATTCATGAACAACCATCCTCAGAAAAACATTTTAAGGAGTGATTTACGTGACGCATATGTGAAGTTTCTGTGTGTTGATGTACGACTTCAGTAGGTTCTTCAAAAAGTAAACTTGTTATTCAGTCTTTAATAATCCTTGGGACACGTAATAGGTATTGGTGAATCTTAGTATGTTAAAGAATTGAAGTGGAATACTCACGTACAAATCTTATATAGGTAGCGTACGTTCACAGACCTGGGGAGTAATATAAGCCTACTGTGCCATTTCAGTTCAGCAGCAACTTCTTTGACAGCCGAACATTTCGTAAAGGCCAATTGGTGATAAGTGACCTCGTGAGCGCTAACAAAATCATTTTGCTACAATCGATATGTGTAGCGTCGTAAACTGTCAGTACAACGATCATTTGGTCAACTCGGTTAACGATGCACGTATTACAATATGCTCGGTTGTTGACCACAAGACTGTTGAATAAAACTTGCTACATGGAATGCTACTGGAGAAGAAAGGACCCTGATGTTTGATAATAATAATAATAATAATAATAATAATAATAATAATAATAATAATAATAATAATAATAATAATAATAATAATAATATTTTTGCAAGTTGATTTACGTCGCACCGGAACAGATAGGTCTTATTGAGACGATGGGACAGGAAAGGGATGGGAGTATTTATATTAATAATAATAATAATAATAATAATAATAATAATAATAATAATAATAAGCTGTTTCAAAGAGGTGGAATTGGACCTACAAGAAATGGGTACCACTTATGAAGATATACAAGAATGCAGCCCACTCAGAAGGAAACTAAAAGACCAACAGAGATTAAAAAAATGTCTAAAGTTGAAGACGGGAAAGACGTGGACGGAGGAAAGAAAATAGCAACACCGACAACGAATGAAGAACCACTGGGCAAAGATCAAAGACCAGAGAAGACAGCTAAAATAACTCGGTCCTTTGTAGGCCGTTACGATGGAAAAGTAAATAATAATAAATTTCGTGTGGCTCTTCTAGTCTGATGCAGCCCTTGTAAGGTATTCCTTCCAACGAGGATGGACGGCACCTACCGTGTATTGGAGACTGCGTGTTAATGTGGCGGAGGATAGCGTTATTTAATTACTAGCGAATGTACCCGTGCTTCGCAACGGTATTCTACAATGTATTCGAATATCGAAGTAAATAGTGTACATGCAGTAAATAAGATTGTTTTACAATTGCATGTCTCTTAGCGTTATCCGAGAAAGAGCATGGGGAGGTCCCCGTACGTTGTTTCCAATGTAAAGTGTTTGTTATGGATTTGTGATATAACGGCAGGCTCACTTGCCTACTGCCATTCACAATCGAGTTGGGAAGTTTACATTATAATTGCAGGCCCCATTGCCTACTACGCGGACAGAATCGATTTGGGGGGTTTCGTTAAAATGTCAGCCCCCTTTCCTACTTCCAGACAGATTACAGTTGAGGAGTTTTTATTATCATGGCAGGCAATTACCCTACTATCACTCGACAATGATGTCCCCGACATAGTCAGTCAGCGAACACGAGACACCTCAAGGGTGCTCAGTTCGATGGCTGTAGGCTTATAAAATAAATGAATGTGGCAGGATTAACATAGGGTTCATCGAATAAGCATGTTCCAGGTATAGAACAAATACGACACTTTTATTTAATTAAATGAAATATTAACCATCCTAAAGTCTGTGATTATGACTATGATCACTACTTTATGTAATTTAATATGGCTCTTGATGTAACAAACCTAAGTGCAAACAAATGGGATGGTACACGGCAGTTGTTTCCCTAATATTCTAACAGAGTATTTTACATTGTTAATTTTCTTTATCGTCTTTAAAGTCATTAAATTATTTATTTAAAGTTGAATCAAAAATTGTCATTCAGAAAAACGAGGTCTGGGCCAAGCCTTCATCGACAATCTGGAAAAATGCAGTAATTGTAAGAACGAGTATAGTAAAGAAATATCCAAAATTCAATAAGTTAACAATTATAGCAAGATAAATTTACGTTCGTTATATTAACAAATTTGTAGTTATAAAATGAAAAGTTGAATTTGCCTTGGTTTTCTGTAATTTAATCCGAGACGTCGGATATACCTGTTCACGTCGTCTCACATCTCTTTTCGTGAGAATTAATACTGAACTTTAAGCATCTGATCAATAGTTAAACAAAATAAAACGCCTTCTGAGCTTACGAACATAAGTAAATGGGGAGAATATCATCCATGTGGAAATCCCATCCACTATCCATCGATAATATCAAAGTGTCACACATTATCCGAACAAAACACATAGAAAATAATTCTCTAACTACTAGCAAATTACTACATCTACCGCTAACTACGGAAATTATCAACAAGACCGTGATTACCAAGAAGAAAATATCTACACTATTTACATGTCGACGAGTGTCGATCAACCATATTACTCTCCTGTTAACAGATTCTTTACGTTCCAGCAAGATTGAGTTACCTCATGAGATCGAAAAATTGCATCAACGAATGAACTTGCATAGTCACGAATCAAATATTATTGAGATATTTCGTCGAAGATCTGTTCTTCAGACCTAAGGCCTTAGCGAACATTCACCTGTACCTTCAACTTGAAATTATTGAATTACTTGAGAAAAGTTGGGATATTCCCACGAATTAAGAAGTACATCGATTAACATGGACTTTCATTTTCTTCATCTGAAGACACTAATGTTAGACTACACTGCATTCATCTCGAATAATCCATATTCACCTTACAACCTAATCAACATCAGGCTTAATAATATTACGACATTAACATGTGAAAAGCTCAGTTTCAGGAAGATTCATGTCATGCGCAATTATTCCATATACTTTACACGTACAGTGTACCACAACGACGACTCTAACTTGTCGCATCCTAATCTCAAATATGTGTAGCCACGAAATATCAGGACCTACCATCGTCCTACAAATACATAATATCCACTTAAATGTGTCTCGATGATTAATTACTCCAATTAATTATCACATGCCCCAATGCACATATTCACATTAAATTCGTACATAGAATTCAGACTTAATGTCCCGATGACACGTTATCTCAGACACGAGGTACAAGTAGAAGTTCCATTACAAGGAAAATATTAAAAATATTGACAAAATATCCTATCATTAAATCCATCGGACATAAATTAACTCATATTCGTGACGAAATTCACTCAATAAGCAAAGATGGTGTCGATAACACATGGATAACTCTATCAGTACCCTCGCTGTCAAATTCATGGCCACATGGTCATTAAGCAATCGCATGTGTCAGTTTTACGACATATCCGAGCAAATATACAACCATAAAATGTGTCAAAATAGATTACTAAGAAGAAAGAAAGAATAGAACAAAACTACATAGAACAGATATAAATGAGACGTAATCGACTTAACTTAAGGAGAAATCTTCACGTCTGGAAGTCTGGATTCTCAATCAGCCATGCTAGGATGAAAGAATCTGCATCCCGACGCTGCCGACGGTGGTCGATGGTTTAGAACTTCATGGTGAAGCACTGGTAATCCATAATGCGAAGTTTCGTCCTCTTCTGGAAATGATCACGTTCAAGTCTTCCACGTTCACTCGTGAGAAAGCTGAAACTTACACAAAATGCTTTAGAATAAACTCCAAACACACACGCAACTGTATTTTGGAAATGACACGTACTTAAGGGATTAATATCTGCACATTCGACGTCTGATCACAGTACTGTTCTAAGTTGTGTATAATTATCAGAAGTGTAGAGCACAGGAGTGAAGCCACTGTTCCTGACGACAGTATTCACGATGTTCTACGTTGAAAACCTTGCTGTCAAGGGCTCTGAGCGACTGAAGATGATAGTCCGAGAACACATCAGTATGTGAGAGTGAGTACTCTTATCACATGACTTAAATATCGTGTCTGGTGCTCGTGCACGGAAGTAAAGTCAATTTAGATACTAAATTCTTCTACCGTATGAATATACAATTTTATCACCATTTTAGCCAAAAGGTCGTGTAAATTAGTTCAAAATTTTAGTTTGTAATTTATATCCTCTAAATGTGCTATTATTTATCCAGTTTATTTTAATTTAATCCTTGAGCCTTCCGTAATTATGCATGTCACGCCACCAAAAGTATTATAAATACTTCATTCATATCGTTCCTCGCAATTACCAGTGACGCGCGCTAGCATCTTTTTCTCTCGCCAACCTTCATTTTTTTTTATTTGGTTAGCCGACCGGCCGCCCTCTTCACGTAAAAAAAAACTTGTTCTCGTCCTCGTCAAGGTCGTGCGCACCCCATCTCGCCGACAAGCGAACACAAGCCACACACCAACACCTGCCCAGTCAGTTGTGACCTCCTCACGGTCAGTTGTGCAGTTATCATTATAATGCCAGGCCCATTTTCCTACTTCCAGCCAGCTTACTGCCAGTCACACCAAGTTGGTGAGTTTCCATCAAAATAGCAGGCCACTATGCCTGATGCCAGTCACATTTTAGATGAGGACATTTCTTTATAATGGCGGGCACACTTGCCTACTGCCAAACACAATCGGGTAAGGGAGTTTTAAACAAAACTGCATGCTCACTTGCCTTCTGCAAGTCAAATCGAGAAGTGAACTATTCATTATAATTGTAGGCCTTCCTTACTAATGACAGTTACACAGGAGTTGGAGAAGGAACCCTTTCATACTGCCAGTCAAAGTCGGTGTGGGGAGTACTGATTACAATAGCAGACCCACCCTTTCTCGATCGCTACAAATCGACATCATTGAATATATATATATCGACATACGAAAGTATATGCGTGTTTACAATATTGAAGACCTTCATTTACAGATTAACTGCTACTAAACGTACGTCATATCGACAAAGGATTATACCATAAGACACGCGGATTTATTGGCCTAAATGGCTGGTCTTATGATATGTAATCTATTCTTGGGTCAGATTGAGTTAGAAACGTGGAACTGGTAACGTTCTTGTAAGATTATCTCACATTACATTACTTTTCGGATAATTATGTGACAGCTACATACATAGCATTTGGCTCACATATGGCTACTGGGTGGGCCAATTTTCGTGAAGAGTTTGATGATTCTGTATTTCATATAAGTAATCGAAAGTATGAATTATGCATGTGAACATTCCAAATTGACTTAACATCGATTAATAGAGAAAAATCAAACGTAAAAGGGATACAGATACGGCAAAAAGTCATAAGACCAAGGTTGTAGATCATTCCAAATTGAACGGAGATTGTGCAATCTGTTATGTGATAGGAATTTCCGAAGGTCTGCACCATAATTAAAATTGCCTGCATATTTCGATATTCTTCGGGGATAAAAAGTGAAAAATTTAATGATCTTGGATGTTTTCCGTTCGTTACAGGCTAAAACGTATAATTTTGTCAAATTTCAATTCTTCTTTTCATTCTGGCAGATTATGCCGCAATCTGGATTTTGGGCGAGGCGGGTAAAAATTAGGACTGTCAGGAAACTAAACAGAAAATTATGCAGATGGTCATTATTACCCCTTAAACGGAAAGCTGTACGAAAATTTCGCCAAAATAGTCAGTGTAGAGGCACACTGTCGTTGCGATTTGATTTATATAGATAAGGAATCTGCTCCATGTATAACACCTTTTTGGCTGTGTCCGCTGGACTTAACCTGCAAAACTGACCATTCATGATATCTCCCTTATTAATCCTCCTGACGAAAAAATGCACATAAAGAAAGGTTTAGAGTGGAATTCCATCACGTTTGGTCGATTTCCAGTCAGGTTGGTCTTGTTCTGTATATATTGTGGAAGAGTAAAATCACCATTTCGGTTCCCTATAAACCGCCAGTCCATTCCGGAACATTAAATGTTATTTACATTTAAAACCTACCTTTGGTCAGGTGGATGCTAAATATAAATTTTGGTTCGAATGTCTTCAGTAGTTTTCAAGTTGTAAGGAATACGCTTTACACGCACCCGCTCGTGAGTTAAGTCCGATGGGACTTGTACAGAGAAACGGTCCGTTAATGATATCACCCTTATTAATCCTCGTATCGAAATGATGCACATGAGAAAAAAGGTTTAGAAATTAATTTCTACCAAAGCAGGTAGATTTAAATTAACGTTGGTTGGTTGTGTATATTTTGTGGAAGTGCAAAATCACTGTTTCGGTTTCGTATAAACACCCAGTCAGTTCAGAGATTTAGAAAAAGTATTTGCCCTAAAACCTATCAAGGACAGGTGTATTCTAAATATGAGTCTTGGTGGAAATACATCCAGTAGTTTGTAGCACTCACGTATATACGGCGTAATTAAGGAAGAAATTAATACAGTTAAGAAAGTTGAAATTAATAGAAAATGGATTATAACTGAGTACAGCCGGATAACGACAAATATGTAAATGCCAAATTAATGTATTGGAAAATCAAATGCCCCTCAATAAATTATGCTAGTGTGAGTTATGGATATAATAAAGCGGTAACAGAGGAGATATTTAGGTCCAGTGATTCCTAGGTAAACAAATAATAAGAAGATGACTAATGGTGTTATTAATCTATTCGAGGGCGGTTATAACCTCCAACGATATTCCGCCAATATCCCGCAGATAGGCCGATTGAGGCCTCTCTTGCCTTCTACCTAAGGAACAACCACGAATTTAAAAGCATGATGAGGAAAATGGCAATACGTTACTTCCCTGCTGGCATGCAGTCAGAGACGTTGCCATGGTAACCTGTAGGTTCGTTGTCGGTCTGTCGGTCACTCAATGCAGAGCATGATACCAGCGGAAAATTGTAAATTTCTCCGTCATGTGAAGGGTAAGGTAAATTATGAACATAACGAAAGTTGTTTATAATGAAGAGACGTTTCACGTACGGTAAACGAAGTTTACAGAAAATCAATAGTATAAGAGAAAATCCCCCGTGTGTTCAAAGATTTTAAAATGATATGCATATCGAAACCTTCCCCGGGATGAGTAAACTCTAAATATGACGTTTGGTTGAGATCTATCCAGCCGTTTCGACGTGATGGTGGAACAGACAAACAGACAAACAGACAGACAAACAGACACACAAACAGACACGAAACGTAAAACCCACCGATTCGGTGTTGATTTAACCTAAAACGGATAAATCTATATATATAAAACTAGCAAGATACCCGTGCTTCGCTACGGTATTATACTGAAATTTATATTTGAATGCTTATTGTTTTACATATAATCCGCCGAAATTCGCGATCTGACTCTTTTTCTGAGAGAATCCGCCAAAATTCGCGATCTGACTCGTTTTCTAATAGATTATGGCAAGTTTTCTCCCATTTTCAATCTTTCTTTCCAGCAATCGATTTCGTACTTCCCGGGCTAGGTCCAGGTATTCCACCCGGTCACTTGGGTCCTTAAATCTTTGCCATTTTTCCTATAAGCATTTTTAATATGGAACAAAACCTTCAGGAGATCAGACGTGGTGTCGTCTTGGGTGCCTTGGCGGTACTGAACCCGCGACCGGACTACATTTTTAGTCATTACCCATCCAGGACCCGTTTCCAGCGCGGTCCGCACATTTGACGACGGTCCAGAATATTATTATTATTATTATTATTATTATTATTATTATTATTATTATTATTATTATTATTATTATTATTATTATTATTATTATTATTATTATTATTATTATTATTATTATAGATGTTCTGGACCCAACAGCAAGATGCAAGACCGCTACTTGGCGGTAAATTACATCTGCTGCCATTGTCATTGTTGAGAATGTGACCAGCACCATTGTCGCGCGTAGGCTAGTGTGGGGGATTTCTGGCCATACGAATGACATACTTCCGTGCATTATTGACCTTATTATAGAGGTGATAAATTGGACGGTCAATCTCATTCCTATCGTTTATTTCAAATGTGTTTAAATTTTTATTTATATGCCAGGAGAATCTACTGTAAGAACGTTCTCCAAAGGAAAAGATGGCTCTTGAAAACGAACCCGGGAAAGATTAACAATGATCGGTTTATGATCAGAATAAGTACATCGAAAATATACAGCCTGTTTCCAGTCATTCGACAGGGTCAGGAATAGAATGAATAAAGCCCCCATCTAGCGGCGACAATAGGAATTGTGCCGGCAGCCAAAACCTGTCGCACTCCACTGGGGCAATGATTAATGGATGACAAATGAAATGAAATTATATTGGACAGTGTTGCTGGAATGCATGATGACAGGGAAAACCGGAGTATCCGGAGAAAAACCTGTCCCGCCTCCGTTTTGTCCAGCACGAATGTCACATGGAGAGACCGCGATTTGAACCACGGAACCCAGCTGTGAGAGGCCGCCTGAGCAACGGAGGCTCCTTATAAATACATTATGAATAGTAAAATCAGTTGGTCTCACCTCCTTTTACACCCCACCGCCGTTAAGTTTATTTACCACCCCCCCCCCAAAAAAATAAACTAAAAGAAGGCGTGTTTCTTTATGTTTAAAGGAGATTCCAAACACCAATGTTTACGTATATTACTTTCAGATTTGAGATTAAAATAATTCACCTTTTTCACTTTCACCCTCCTCCCCCCCCCCCCCCCAAATGAATTTTCCGGCCAAAAATACTTGTTTCTTTAATATTAAAGGATCTTCTAAGTACCAATTATCACGACTGTAACTTCTTCAGTTTTTGATTTATGTGTTCTCCTGAAAGGAATTCAACTCCTTTTCACTCCCGCCCCCCACGATGATTTCCCCCCACCCCACCCAAAACGGGCTCTCCTTTTTTTTTAAAGAAGATCCAAATACCAATTTTCACGTCTGTAGGCCCTAACAACTTTAGTTTTTATTAGATGTAAGTATTCTCATACAATTAATTCAATTAATTTTTCAATCTTTTCATCTCACCCCCCCCCCCCCAATTCGTTGGATTTTCCGAGAATTCGTGTTTCTTTACTTTTAAAGCAGATTCCAAATATCAAATTTCAAGCCTGTAACATCTTCATTTTTGAGATAACAGTCGCTTAATTAAAAGAATTCAACACCATTTTCAGTCACTTTTACCCCCCTCCACCCAAGTGGTATTTCCGAAAACTAAAAGTTCACGTTTCCTTATTTTTAATAGAAATAAAAATAACATTTTTCACTTGTGTAACATGTTAATTTTTTTGAGATATACTCTATAAATTCTCATTTTAAGAATTCACCCCCTTTTTAGTTCCCTTTAAGAGGAGTTTCCAAAAAGAAATCGCCTAAGTTTCTTTACATTTACAGGAGATTCCAAATATCACTTTTTACGTCTGTAACATTCCACGTTTCTCAGATATTCTGTAGATATCGTCTTTCAAAAAATTCACCCCTACATGCCACTCCTGTTTAACCACCATTAATTGGATTTTCCAAAAACAAAAAAATTCGTGTTTCTTTATTTTTAAAGGAGATCCCATATACAAATTTTCAGTTCTGTAATATCTTCAGTTTCTGAGATATATGTATCCTCATTAAAGGCATTCAACCGATTATTCAACCTTTTACATCCCTTCTATTGGGATTTTCCGAAAACAAAAAAATACATGTTTCTTTATTTTTAAAGGAGATTCAAAATACCAATTTTCACATCTGTAAACTTTTAAAATTTTTAGATGTAGATACACTCATTTTAAAAATTCACCCCCCTTTTAAACCCCAACATTATTTGGATTCTCTAAAAACTGAAAATACCTGTTTCTTTATTAAAGTAGATCCCAAATACCAATTTTCAGGTCTGTAATATCTTCAGGTTCTGAAATATAAATAGCCTCATTAAAGGCATTCAACAAATTTTCACCCTTTTCCACCCTTCCTATTGGGATTTTCCAAAAACAAAAATATACGCGTTTCTTTATTTTTAAAGGAGATGCAAAACATCAATTTTTAGGTCTCTAATATCTTCATTTTCTGAGATATAAGTATCCCCATTAAATGCATTCAACCCCTTTTTCACCCCTTTCCACCTTTCCTGTTGGGATTTTCCGAAAACAAAAAATTACGTGTTTCTTTATTTTTAAAAGAGATCAAAAGTACCAATTTTCAGGTCTGTAATACCTTCATTTTCTGAGATATAAGTACCGGTATCCTGATTAAAGGCATTCAACCCCTTTTTCACGCCTTTTCACCCGTCCTATTGGGATTTTCTGAAAACAAAAAATACGTGTTTCCTTATTTTTAAAGAAGATTCTAAATACCAATTTTTACATTTGTAAACTTTTAAAGTTTTGAGATATAGATATACTCATTTTAAAACTTCACCCCCCCTTTTCACCCCCTTAGCGGCGGAATAACCAAAAATCCTCTCTTAGCGAGCACCTACATCTTAATATGAATGTATCCTCAAAATTTTATTTCATTATGTCCAGTACTTTTGGCTCGGCGATGATGAATCAGTCAGTCAGTCAGTCAGTCAGTCAGTCAGGACAAGCTATTTTATATATATAGATAAGAGTTTTGTCTGTACATTGCTCAGAATTTGAAAATAATGGTATTTCTGTATCGATCATGTCCACAGTAACAAGAAAATGCATTTTTTACTTTTCCGTAATGTCTGTCTGTCTGTCTGTCTGTCTGTCTGCCTGTCTGTATGTATGTACACGCATCACGAGAAAACGGCTGGAGAGAATTTAATGAAAATTGGTATGTAAAGTCGGGTGATGAACCACTACAATCTAGGCTATATATTATTTTATTCACGCTGAGTGAAATGGTAGTTTAGGGGAAGGCCTAAAATTTAATTCTCAAATATTTGTTATTAGTGGTCGTGTCTTAATCAAAATCGGTATGCAAGTTCGGGGTAATAAGTCGATATAATCTAGGCCATAAATAATTGTATTCACGCTGAGTGAAATGGCAGTTTTGGGGAATGCCTAAAATTTAATTTTCAAATATTTATGTTATTAGTGGTCGTATCTTAATGGAAATCTGTGAAAAAGACGGGAAATAAGTCGCTACAATATAGGCTATCACAATTGTATTCACGCTGAGAAAAATGGTAGTTTAGGGGAAGTCCTAAAGTTTAATTCTCAAATATTTATTATATTAGCGGTCGTATCTTCACAAAAATTGGTATGCAAAGTCGGGGAGTAAGTCGCTATAATCTAGGCCATCAATAATTTTATTCACAGTGTGAAATGGTAGTTTAATGGAAGGCCTGAAATGTAATTCTCAAATAAGTTATTTATGTTATTAGTGGTCGTATCGATAAATACTACATAACTAACATAACTTTAGTTACGTCGTTAGTAGTAGTTATGTAAGAAGTTATTAAATTTCCGGATACTTATGTCTTATAGATTGTTACCGTACCGCATATAATCACAGAGATATTCATGAATTTGGATTTTTGTTACTAAGTCCATATCACCGCTGAGTCACGAGAAAATGGGTAAACAGAATTTAGTGAAAATCGGTATGTAAATTCTGAGAATAAGACACTACAATCTACGATATAAATAATTTTGTAAGACGCTCTAATATCACAGAGTCGAAAAGGTAACCAATGTGAAGGCCTGCAATATAGATAGCTTATAAACGTTATCAACAATAACGTTACATTGGCCATTGTTTGTTGTGATGTGCTTTTTGTCGTCTGTTTCCACTCATCCCAGATAGATAGGATTACTGCAGCGTAACAAGATTTTTTTAAAATTTGCTTTACGTCGCACCGACACAGGTAAGTCTTATGGCGACGATGGGATAGGAAAGGAATAGGGGTGTGAAGGAAGTGGCCTAGGCTTTAATTAAGGTACAACCTGGTGTGACTGGTGTGAAAATAGGAAACAACGGAATACCATCTTCAGGGATGCCGGTAGTGGGGTTCGAATCCACTATCTCCCGGATGCAAGCTCACAGCTGGGCGCCCCTAACCACACGGCCAACTCGCCTGGTCGTACCGAATGTAACAGCCTGCCTGTATATTGGCGGGAAGTAGCTGGGGAGTTAGATAACTTTCTTCTTTAGCATGCCATTCCTCTGGCTCATACATTTCCTGATATTGCTGGTACGTAACACACTGGTTCATCATAGCATTCAAGCTATTCAGTCCCTACTCTCAGGCACTGATTGGAATGAGTAGTGTGCATATTTAACGGAATAATGACAGAGGAGTGTTCACGGCAGTCTGCGACCTGGTTATTCCAGCTCTGGAGCTTTGGACTGTTAGATTGGCACCGTAGTACCGTTCGTTGAAAGTGAGAAAGTGTGCGGTTTTTCATTTGATCGAGTATTTTATATGATAACATTGCTTTCAATCGCTACATTCCTACTGACGTTTTTGTAATGACCTATGTTGAATTCAGTTAGGAAAACCACCAAGTCAGTCTTTCTGAGAATCCCGTAGCGAAGCACGGGTACATCACCTAGTATCTGAATAATTGGCAAAACAAAAGAAATTACAGACAGCGGACCCCCTACAATTTTATTTATATAGATTTCGTATGGCGTATAGAGGGTAGAGAGAAACTATATATATATATATATATAATATACACTTAAAAACTATATACACTTAAAGTATAGAAAAATAACAATCGGACAAAGGATCAATAGATGGAAATTAATTTATAATTTAATGTCCAGAGAATTTAGCCAATTCACTGCCTCTTCACTTGCTGCATGAAGTTCGCGGTATCCTCCCTGGAAGCTCCGAAGTGGGCACATCATTACAACGTGGTGGACTGTCTGAGCCACGTTACCGCAGTCGCAATGAGGGCAATGTCGCAATGTCCCCACTTGTGGAGCCGGAAGTTGCATCTTCCAAGACCGGTCCGCACTCTGTTCAACGAAGCCCAGATACTTCTTGGCAAGTTGAACCCAGCAAGTTTCCTACAAGGGTCAGATATCAATCCTAGCTGGTCAGGGTTTGAAGTAGCCCACTCTTCCTTCCAGGCATTATTCATGTTGTACTGTGATTCAACCAGCCTCTTTCCTAGTTGCCATGATGGATGTCAAAATTTTAACCTTCCATGCTTCTGAGGGTTGCAGTCCTGATGAATCGGCAAGAGTGTATTTGCAGTACACTTTAACCATTCCTTCTCCAGAGCAGTTAGCCTTCGAAGGTGAGGAGGATGGATTTTAGTTAATACCGGCACCCATTTAAGTGGTGTGGATTTGAGTGTGCCAGACACTGTCCTCATAGTATCATTCAGCTGGACATCAACGTTTCCTTTGTGTGCGCTGTTGATCCATACAGGGCTGCAATATTCTGCAACTGGGTATACTAGGGCAAGAGCTGTTGTTCGGAGGACATTAGCATTTGCTCCCCAACCAGTGCCACTGAGTTTGTGAAGGATGTTGTTACGTGTTGCAACCTTTGCTGCTGTTCTGCAGAGGTGTTCTTTATACGTCAAGGAGCGATCCAACACAATACCCAAGTATTTTGGATGAGTCAGATTGGTCTTGTTCTGTATATATTGTGGAAGAGTAAATCACCATTTCGGTTCCCTATAAACCGCCAGTCCATTCCGGAACATGAAATGTTATTTACGTTTAAAACCTACCTTTGGTCAGGTGGATGCTAAATATAAATTTTGGTTCGAATGTCTTCAGTAGTTTTCAAGTTGTAAGGAATACGCTTTACACGCACCCGCTCGTGAGTTAAGTCCGATGGGACTTGTACAGAGAAACGGTCCGTTAATGATATCAGAGCTGTTGGCCTCTGAATTGAATTTGTGGAATGTAATGGTGGGCTCTCTTGTTGTCTAGATGGAAGGTACTAATCTCTGTTTTCTTTGCATTGGGTTTCAATCGCCAGGTGTTGAAGTATCTATCCATTTTTAGGAGATCTTGTGTGAGAATGACTTCAGCGGTCTCAGTGTCTGTGGACTGTGCTGTTAGGGCTATGTCGTCAGCATATATAAACTTTCGGCACCCAGTGGATGGGAGATCTGCCGTCTAGAGATTGAAGAGAAGTTGAGCAAGAACAGAACCCTGCGGCAATCCATCATTTAATCTGTAGGATCTGCTTCTGTTTCCATTGAGATGTACTTGAATTAGGCGATTGCATAGCATGTTGTTGAGCAAGGAAGCTAGGGTCTTGCAAGGGATAATTTTCAGGAACTTCAGGAGCATCCCTTTTCGCCAGACTGTATCATAGGCTGATGATAAATCTGCAAACATAGCAACCGTTTTAATTTTTTCTTGAAAGCCCTGTTCAATATGGCTGGTTAGAGCCACAACCTGATCGCGACAGCTCCTGTTAGGTCTGAATCCTGCCTGTTTAACTGGAATGTGCTGAAGTACTGTAGCTGAGATTCGGTTATAGATCAGTCTCTCTAGTAGATTGTAGCAGATACTCAGTAGAGAAGTAGGTCGATAATCTTCCGCATTACAGCCACTTTTCCCAGGCTTCACAATAGCAACTACTTTAGTTCTTTTAAGAAGAGGTGGGAGCCTTTTTTTCATTAGGATGTCACTAAAGAATTTAGCAAGCCATTCCGTAGTTCAAGGACCACTGTGCGTCTGAAATTCGGGATGGATGTCATCCAAGCCTGCTGCTTTCCCCGATTTTGTTTCCTTCAAAGCAGCTGAGATCTCTGCAACAGAAAAATCCTCGGAGAACTGCGAGTTGGTTTCAGATCTGGACAGTTCTATCTTAAGCTCGTTTAGGATTTGCCTTGTTTCATCCTTTTTTTGTGTCTGCTGATGCTCTGCTAAGCCAGCAATTCTGTTTGCTATATGTTCCGGCTTTAGCTTAGAGTTCTTGCTATGGTAATTAGGCGCACTACTGCCCAGATTCCTAAGGAGGGACCATGCTTTTCTGCTGGAGTGTTGGAGTTAATACTAGAGTCAATGTATGCCATTTTTCCTTCCTGACAGATTCTAAGCAATGCAGTAATTCATCATCGACTTCCGTTTGATTGCTGCGTTGGTATTCTTCGTACAGCTCATTGCACGTCTCGCTCCAACCTGGGATGTATTCATTTCTAAATCTTCGGGGAATGTGCTTCTTTGCTACAGAACATATCCGCCCAGTAAAACGGTTATAGTTTTCAAGAGCTGGTGAATCCATTGGATATTGTGTTCCATCTCACTGGTGAAGAGATCCCATTTAGCCTTTGTAAAATTCCATCTGGGCACTGGATTTGATCTCATAATTGGAAATTCAATACCGACTTTCAGAAGAACTGGTCTGTGCTGATTGTCTAATACTATTCTTCTGCAGGGGAGAGGTCCTTGTTTTTAGGTCCTTGGAAACAAAACAGAGGTCTGGGTTATAGTCATGTTTCCATCTAGCAGAGTGAAAGGTACCTCTCTCTTTGGCATCATACATCAAGAAAATATCTTCAGCCTCTGCCCATTCTAGTATACCGTTGCCATCAGAATTGGTATCTTTATATCCCCAGATGGAATGACGACTGCTAAAATCCCCTAGGATGGCAGTAGGATGTTTCACATTCTGGATGGCTTCATTAACCCTGGGCTGGGAAGGAGGTTTATAGATGTTGAAAACTTCTATGCCAGCAGCTCTAATTTGTTGGTGAATATATTATTATCAGTGCTTGTACTTAAAGCTTCTATCTGCTCGATGATCTTAGCGCAAGTTGCTGTTCCGAAGCTCTCATGGAATGTTGCTGCAACAAGACTGTATCCTGGTAACTTACATCTGGACAGAAGTTGGCTTTGGTCTTCACAGTGAGTTTCTTGTAAGAGTACTACATCCACTTGGTTGTCATTCAGCACTCTTGTAAGTATATCGCTCACTGTCTTGCTTATGCCTTCAACATTTAGTTGTAATATTGTCAGCGAATATCCTAGGTCCTTTGTTGTTGTTTGGTTCTGAGAAGAACCGTTTGTACTCATGATTATGTATCCTCTATTTGCTGGGATATCCGCAAGAAAATTTATTTTGGTCCTGCAGCCGATGTTGTTGCTAACTTAGCACCACCCGGGGGACACGTGTAGGGTACTTTAAGGTTATACCGACGGACGTAAAGCAACGATGACCCCCGAGGATAGTGTTGAGGCCGGTGCATGACTTGTAGAGACGTTGGGAAGAGGAAAAATACCCAGTCCCAGAGCCAAGGGAATTAACCATTTAAGACTAAAATCCTGGGACCTATGAACCGAAGGCCACTATGCTGTACATTCAACCAAGTAGCTGGTAATAATAATAAGAGTAATATTAATAATTTCGAGTTTCTCCTGCCAGCCCAGTGCAGCACTTGTAATGCAGACCATCCGGCAAGGATGAATGGCATCTACCGTGTATGAGAAACTGCGTGTAAATGTGGTGTATGATGATGTTTTGGATGGTGTATGAGGTTTGAAATTTATAGCTGCCGGCGTCTGGCCAATTCAGCCAAGAACGCTTTTGTGAACCGATTGATTTTTGTTACATAAACAAAATCACCACACACATAGTTCTTTTGTATTTGCTCATACCTTAAAATAAGAATGGAGAAGGAAACTATAATAAACCGCTTATATTGTCGCTGTCACTGATTGTTAACTGTAACATACTAACATAAACACACACATAGTTTTTTAAATATCCATACTTAAAAAGGAAAACAGAGAAGCAAAGTAGGATAAACCAGTCAAGCTGCAATTTGAGCCCTAATCAAAAATATATACAAGAGTTCATAGAGAGAGTAGCTGAGTCTATTTAGCAGAATTAGTATGGATATCGGCAACGCATGATCCAGGGATTCGTCTTTCCGCAACAGAGCCAAGAACTGTATGAAATGGTGGATACAACTGAAGAAAATATAATTCATGTCCCCCTCTCATCGTTGTTGCACTAGGAGCAAGCAGGTAAATTAACATCGTCTCTTTGACGCTAATATTGTGGAAATTGCCACTTATTAAATTTCAGGTGCCTGGGATGGGCGAGACACACGTGTAGGTGTTCCGTCATTAAGAATAAACATTTGTTGGTCCTCAAGAACTTCCAGAGGCTTCTGCAATAGTCATAAGACGGGCTTGTCGAAATACTATAATGTCCACTGAAGTCTCGGGAACACATGCAGAGTGTGGAATCTGAGAAGAAAGACGATGGAAATCCTTCTTGGTAGTCTGAACATCTCGTTAATCGTACACACAGACCAGTTCAATATGCGTACCACTAATCAACAGTTTAATAGCACATGCTTCCAAGCTGCTGTTCCTCATATTCTGAGGCCAAGAGTCATACAACAGTGATCGTCTAATGAGTATGTACACTCCACCATAACCCTCATACCAATCAGAGCAAATGATATTGTAACCTGAAAATAGAAATGTGATTGTTTAATCTAGCCATGTTTCTTGCACGGCACAGACAGACATTGTGTGTTTTAAAAAGAAAGCTATGTTTATTCAACTGAATAGACCGAGAGTTCCATAATATCACACGCTTAGTGTTACATTGTGTCTTCATTTTGTTACTGATATAAGACAGAGGTGGTACCATCACGAATAATATTAGGAGAAATCCTTCATTCTGTCGATTGAATGGTATTTGAAAAAACTCTACCAATATATTCACATCTCCATTACTGGGTGCAGTATACACAGGACCGGAAGTGTTATATCCCAATGGTTAACTAAAATGGTTTCTTTTCACATTGTAAAACGTTTTCCGTAGATTGTGAACCGTTGGTCGTAGTGGGTGAGTTACTTTCGGAGGATGTAATGTACGCTTCGGAACGATAACAAATGCTGCTGTTGTAACACTCTGCGGGACCTGTACTGTCGTTCATGGGTTCTGAGGGTCCAAGGGTGGAAAATCGTGTACTGAGTCTTAAGTGTACGTGGAATGTTGAATGAGTTGCGGGGATGTTTAGAACAGCACAAACACCCAATTCCCGAATTATGAGAATTAACCACTAAACGTTACAATCACGGACGTGGGTGGAAATCGAACCATAGACCCTCTGAAACGAAAAACACTACGCTGACTATTCAACCAAAGAGCTGGTAATAATAATAATAATAATAATAATAATAATAATAATAATAATAATAATAAAAAGCTAGACGAATTTCTCTCTTCGGAGTACCACTTTCAAATGACCTAGTTTGACGTGACAATAAAGCCCTAGTTTTAGTGTGCATCCATCGTTTGCCCCTTTACGTCACTTAATGCGATTCTAAGAAGCAAATGCAACGAAGGTAAGATGTGGGAATATTCATTGAGACTTTGGCGGATCAGAAGCAGTAGATCCAGACATTTGGTTCTCTACACCAAGATATACGGAGTAAATAAGTGAATCAAATGTATTTATATAAAGACAGCGACCAGTGGCTTAATACACTTTTCTGCGACAAGAAGTTCAGAGTTCTATGATGTGGTGGATCAATCAACTGTGACAATATGGAGAGCAATACATGCATATCCCCTTCTCCGTTGACCCTCCTAACGCTCAGCGGCCCTCCCGCAGGGCACTAATAGCCGTCACATCAAGGTGAACATTCCAGTCGGGAAGTCCCCTGCAGCATAGTAGCCATAGGCGCCAAATACGTTCTCCTCATGTCCGATAACATAAAAGTAGACAATATAATGCACTATACCATGGCCATATAGACAAGAATTTCAGGTAGGCTACGCAGTATTCTGAATCTATTTACTTAAAACACTGGGCTGATTTTAGTGACCGCGAATATGAGAGAACGGCTGAAGCGATTGACATCGTACAACATTCTGACGGAAGCAGATATATAGATTTGCATAAATTCACTAACAGCATAAACATTACTTGGAGAATATTTTTCAATTATTAAAGAAAAGTGTATCATTCTGATTGGCCAGAGCGCTCAGCAGTACTTCAAAGCCGCCTGAACGGTGAGAGCACTGAAGTTTCTGGCAGTATATAGAGGGTGGAAGGGGGAAGAGTGTAAGCACACATGCTCAGTCAGACGTCTTCTTGGTCAGCTGTACTTCATGGGCAGGAATAGCCGCTGTTTTGCTGTCCAGTGTTTGAATAGCGCACATTACATTCAAAACACCTCTAAACTTAAATTACAGTTCCATGTCCCGATTAAAATTAAATTGCCAGTCAGCTGACGATATTTGATTAGCACGGCTCAATATATGATAAAGCCCCGATGAATCGTTTTCTAAAATACATCATAGGTAACGACATTCCATTTCGTAGGAAAATTATTGTTCCTGGGGGGAGATTTCATAAAGGTAGTACCTGTTTTTCCAAATGCTTATCGCCAAGCAATTATTTTTTTATAATTGTATTAAACATTGTTTACCCTTCTTCAAAATATGCCGCTTACACAAAAATATGAGGGGAAACCACTACAAAATGGAATTCGATGATTTTTTTTGCAAGAAATCTGTAACGGATCAAATTTTAATGAACTACCAGCCCGAATTTTATATTATGATAATATCGTGTTTGAAATTTATAACAAAACGTTCACTTCTGTGAAGGATGTCATCGCATTTTCGACAGTTGCCATTCTTAATTCATTTGAAAGTCATTGGGCTTATACTCGGTAGTTCAAAACCTTTTAGCTATTTGCTTTACGTCGCACCAACACAGATAGATCTTATGGCGACGATGGGGGAGAGGAAAGGCCTAGGAATTTGAAGGAAGCGACCGTGGCCTTAATTAAGGTACAGCCCCAGCATTATCCTGGTGTGAAAATGGGAAACCACGGTAAACCACTTTCAGGGCTGCCGACAGTGGGATTCGAACCCACTATCACCCCGATGCGTGCTCACAGCTGCTAGTTCAAAACCGCACACTAGCGTCAACAGATTAATGCCAAAATTCCCTACATAATTCATGAATTCCTTGGAATTATTGGCTTGATTCTATTAAATCTAAAACTAGCAGGCTTCTCAGGTTCCTTTTCATATACTTTACAACCGTTTCCTTTAAAGATGTTAATATATTTTCATGTCTGTGATTGCATATTGTCACTCTTCGGAGTCTCATTTGCAAATTACCTAGGCTGACGTAACAATAAAGCCCTAGTTTTAGTGTGCATATATAGTTTGTCCCTTTACGTCATTTAACGTTATTCTAAGAAGCAAATGTACCATGCTCCCATCATCCTCCCCACCATGCTGCTGTTGGAGAATTGAATCGCCAGTCAATCTGATGAGCATTGCAGTATTTGGAAATCTTGTTCCAGTCCAATTAACTGAAGTCATTGAGAGTCCCAACGAAATTTCTACCATTATCTGTATATACAGTTGAAGGCCTGCCTCGGCGAGCTACAGCATATTTCTCTGTGGTTAATCCTAGTATTTCTAGAGCCCTTAAATGAGTCTTAATTTTGTCATAGAGAGTGGTAAGACTGACCTGCGTGTGTTTAGAATTCATAGCTGAAATCAATTTAAGTAGTTCCCTGACATACAACTCTACTAAAACATCATCCCGACCAAACCTAGATTTCAAGCACTCTATATCCTTGCTAAAGTTACAGCCTATAGGGAAAAACCTTCCACTACTTCCCTAGGTCTAGCGTTTGGCACCATGGCTTGTAACAAATATTGAAATTTATCGGAATCAGCAATCTCAGGATCATCATTTCTTTTCTTAAATTGTCCCCGAACCGTTAGCCAGTCCTTAACCTCACCACGAATTTTTTTCAACTCAAGAGCAGGCAATTTAAATTTTCTCTTGGCTATGTTTGATTCAGAGATAGAATCATCAATAGCATTTAGTGATTTTTGCAAGTAAAGGCTTCTTCTCTTGTACTTGCCTGAGTATTCAACCGTGGCCTGCACTTCCGTATCCAATTCCTGTTGTTTAGTAGCTGGATTTTGGAGCAGCAATTCCAAAATTTCTGCATCTAAGCATGCCAGCTCCTCAAACTTCTCACGTAGCAATTCCAGATCAGCCAAAATCTCCACATCATCTTGAGTTTCGCCATTTACACTGGAATTTCGTCTACCTTCCAAGATATTATACCTTCCCCTATTTTTTCCCGAACATATGCAACCAACTAGGAATTAAATGTCTCTTAGTACTATCTTGCGCAACATCTTACAGCAATTTTATGTGCAGTTAGCCCGGTATAGACTTCCCCACACAATGAAAAAACGGTACAAGAGGCAGTAAGTGAGGTCCATCTCTGTACAATTTTATGTACAGCGGAGTCCAATGCTCCAGTCATTTTTACCAAATGTTACTGTACTGTACAAATCATAGCCAGTTCTTCAGCTGTCGGCAGAGAACTGCGCGCCTGATTGGTTCAAGAGGCAATTTTCTTTTGATAGAAAATGGTGGTCACGGTATCATAGAAAACTTGACAGATCAGGACCAATTACAGACATATCAATTCACGCCATTCTGTATAGTATCATACCATCGGTCCGCCTCTGTGGTGTAGTGGTTAGCGTGATTAGCTGCCACCCCCGGAAGGTCCGGGTTCGATTCCCGGCTCTGCCACGAAATTTGAAAAATTGGTACGAGGGCTGGAACGGGGTCCACTCAGCCTCGGGAAGTCAACTGAGTAGAGGTGGGTTAGATTCCCACCTCAGCCATCCTGGAAGTCGTTTTCCGTAGTTTCCCACTTCTCCTCCAGGCAAATGCCGGGATGGAACCTAACTTAAGGCCACGGCCGCTTCCTTCCCTCTTCCTTGCCTATCCCTTCCAGACTTCCCATCCCTCCACCAGGCCCCTGTTCAGCATAGCAGGTGAGGCCGCCTGGGCGAGGTACTGGTCATTCTCCCCAGTTGTATCCCCGACCAAGAGTCTGAAGCTCCAGGACACTGCACTTGAGGCGGTAGAGGTGGTATCCCTCGCTGAGTCGGAGGGAAAAACCGAACCTGGAGGGTAAACAGATGATGATGATGATGATGATGATGATGATCATACCATCGAAATTGTTATAAAAGTGTTTTTCAGAGTATTTCATTATCTATGGCACACAAATGCTGTACAGAAGATATGCTAGTTTACGCCATGTAATTACTACCGTTACTGCGTTCAATAAATTCCTAAAACCGGACCACAAGGCTGTAACACATCAGTAATTTTACGAACTGAGAACTTTCGTTTCCCTCGTTAATACAGAGTTGTAAGAGCTGGACATTCAAGCAGGAAGTAGCTGCGTGGAATTAGGCGTGTAAGGTGTACGAGGATAAGGTACATAGAACAGTAAGGGTTCGAAAATGTATTAATCCACGCCATTTTTTAAATGTTCATTTCGTACGCTTCTCGGCATCCTTTACGAAGACTTCACTTTTCTGAAGTCTCAGATAATCTTCTAAGGAAGTTACAATAAAAAGACATAATCATTATCGCCACGTAAGCACCGACTACGGACAAATTTATTGTGAACTAGCCGATGTACCCGTGCTTCACTACGGAATTCTAGGTTAGGTGGTATACACGTTGTGAGCAAGATTGTAATAAATTGCATAGCCCTTAACGTTAACGGTATCCTAGAAACGCGACGGGGAAGTCATCAAACGTCTTTTGTTATGTTAAAACTGGGTTAGGGAATTTTTATTGTAATGGTAGGCCTTCTTGCTTGCCATTAGTCACAATCAAGTTGGGGAATTTTCATTGTAATGGCAGACTCTCACTCTATACCTGCCTGTTTACATCCACAGAAAGACTGCCTTAGTACTTTATCCAACTGAAATCAACATTGGTCATTACATTAACGCCACTAGGAATGTCGCGATTAAAAGCAATGCTGTCGTATGAAATACTCGATCAACTGAAAACCACACATTTTCTTACTATTAACGAAAAGTATTATGCTGACGATCTAACAGTCCAAAGTTCCAGAGCTGGAATGACCAGGCTGCAGACAGCCGTGAAGGGTGAATACTCTTTAATTTCGGGGGCGAGGGTAGATGGGGCGAAGAGTGAGGTGTCCCAGGGCAAAACACCCTTTTTCTCTCTGTTTCCTGGGAGTGCCCGATGAGTTGGAAAATCTCAATTCATTACACTGGTGGGGGAAAATCTATCTCACTTGGAGGCAAATGTTTCCTCCAAGCCAGAGGAAATATTCCCTCTTGGCTGCTAATTTGGAATAAAATTAATGAAGAATTTAACAAAAGTGAAACGGCTCATTTCATGGTTGAATTTTGAGTTTTTTAGAGAATTGTGGTGCTATAATTTAGAATAGGGCGAAATTGTAATTCTAGACCAGGTTATAAGTGAGACTGTGCCATTACTCCGTTAATTGTGCGCAATGATCAATCCAATCAGCGCGTTAGAGTAGGGATCGATTAGCTGGAATACTATGATGAACCAGCGTGTTACATACCAGCATTATCAGAAAATGTATGAACCAGAGGAATGGTATGCTCGAGAAAAAGTTACATAACTACCCTGCTATTTCCCGCCAATATTCGGTCAGGCTGTTATACTCGGTACGCAGCAGTAATCTCATCTATCGGAGATGAGTGGTAGCATAAGAGACAAAGAACATCACAACAAATAATGGCTAACGTAATGTTATTGTTGATCAATTTTTTGAGCTTTCTATATTGTAGGCTTTCACATTTAGTTTTCTTCCGACTCTCAAATACCACTCTTATCATAGTCGGTACGGTAAAAGTGTATGAAACATAAATGATTGAATATTGTATTCTCCATAAATCCTGTTATTTAGTACTTTTCTATAGGACCAGTAACATATAGTAGGTATTTATGAATTGAACTTTCAGGCGCCTTCCCCTAAACTATCATTTCATCCGGGATGAATAACATTGTTTATAACATAGACTGTAGTTCCTTATTCCCCAACTCCATGCACCGATTTAAATTAAATTCTGCTTAAGCATTTTCTCGTGGCTCGGCGTTTATATGGTCGTAGAAACAAAAAAAAATCATGAATATCTCTGTTATCATAGCTGGTACGGTAAAAATGTATAAGACATAAATAATTGAAAAATTATTTCTATATACTCTAACTTAAGTTATGCAGTATTTATCTATAGGACCAATTATAACATAAATTTTTGAGAATTAAATTTTAAGCCTTCCCCTAAACTACCATTTCCCTGAGCGTGCATAAAATGATTTTTAGCCTAGATTGTAGCGGCTAATCCCCCGACTTCACATACCGATTTTCATTGAATTCTCTTCAGCAGTTATCTCGTGATGCATTTAGATGCATTCAGACAGATAGACAGAAATTATGGGAAAATAAAAAGTGCATTTCCTTGTTACTGTACATACGACCGATACAGAAATACCATTCTTTTTAAATTCTGAGCAATGTACAGACAAAACTCTTAATTTAGATGTATAGGTATCACCTGCAACATTATGCTGAACTCATTCAACTAAGTAATAGGTACACACTCTACGCGTAGGGAAAAGTTACAGCTATCTGGAGTTAAAAGATGCATGCTTATTTAGCATACTGTTGCGTTTGCAGCAAGGTAAACTTGTCTGCACATTCTTGTTCAGAACTTCTAATATCCAAGATCAGTTTCGAAGCGATAGGCTAGATTATTCCATTAGTACAGATATACGAGAACTACTCCACGTGGCCTGGAATGGCTATTTGGTACTAATCGCAGCCAACATGTGATTTTCTCGACGGATTCAAAGTTCGATTCTTGCTACGAAGTTTTCATTTTTTTATATACTCTTAAAAGCATTCGTAATTGAGGTTTAACTTTCTTTCTTTCTTAATCAGTTTACCCTCCAGGATCACCTTTTCCCTTGGAATTAGCGAGGGATCCCTCCCTCTACCGCCTCAAGGGCAGTGTCCTGGAGCGCGGGACATTGGGTCGGGGATTAAACTGGGGAGGAGGACCAGTACATTGCCCAGGTGGCCTCGATTGCTCTATTGAACAGGGGCCTTGTAAATAGATGGGAAAATTTGAAGGGACAGGCAAGGAAGAGGCAAGTAGGCAGCCGTGGCCTTAACTTAGGTACCATCCCGACATTTGCCTGGAGAAGAATTGGGAAACCACGGAAAAACCACTTCGAGGATGGCTGAAATGGGAATCGAACCCACCTCTAATCAATTGACCTCCCGAGGCTGAGTGGAACCCTTTCCTGACCTCATACCTCTTTTCCAAATTTCGTGGCAGAGCCGAGAATCGAACCCGGACCTCCGGCGGTAGCAGCTAATCACGCTAACCAGTACACCACAGAGACGGACACGGTTTAACTCACTAAGGTTTAACTTGATTAGCTGCTACCGCTGGAGGACCTGGCTCGTTTCCCGGCACTGCCACGAAATTTGAAAAGTGGTACGATGGTTGGAACGGGGTCCACTCAACCTCGGGTGGTCAAATGAGTAGAGTTGGGTTCGATTCCCACCTCAGCCATTTTAGTCATTTTCCGTGGTTTCCCACTTCTCCTCCAGGCAAATGCCGGGATGGTACCTAACTTAAGGCCAAAGGCAGTTCCTCCCTCTTCCTTGTCTGTTCCTTCCAATATTCCCAGCCGGGCTGAGTGGCTCAGACGGTTGAGGTGCTGGCCTTCTGACCCCAACTTAGGAGGTTCGATCCTGGCTCAGTCCGGTTGTATTTGAAGGTGCTCAAATACGTCAGTCGCGTGTCGGTAGATTTACCGGCACGTAAAAGAACTCATGCGGGACAAAATTTCGGCACCTCGGCGTCTCCGAAAACCGCAAAAGTAGTTAGTGAGACGTAAAGCAAATATAATAATTATTATTATTATTTACCAATATTCCCATCCACGCCACAAGGGCCCTTTTCAGCATAGGAGGTGAGGCCGTCTGTGCTAGGTACTGTCCTCCTTCCCAGTTTTATCCCCCGACCAAAAGGCTCCCGCTCCAGAACAGTGCCCTTGAGGCGGTAAAGGTGGGATTCCTCTCTGAGTCCGAGCGAAAAACCAATCCTAGAGGGTAAACAGATTAAGAAAGAAAGAAAGAAAGAAAGAAAGAAAGAAAGAAAGAAAGAAAGAAGGAAATATTAAACCTCAAGTCTCAAAAGTCATTTTTCACCTTCAAAAAGGAAGCATACTTTAAAGATGAATAATAGTATGGCATATGGCAAACAGCTACAACTCGAAGAAGGACTGGACTTCATACGTAGGCACATAAAAGTACACATAGTAATCTTTACAGCATAGTGCAGGCAGGTTCCACCACTAACATTGCAGCAAGCAAAAATGACCTCTACCGTGCTCAGATTTCCATTACCGAACATTTGCTTCATTAATCGAACGGCCCTGCACAAACTCTGTCGGTTTTAGCTTATTTTATTGCAAATAGCTCTTTTACATGCTATAACAGAGTACGTGCAATATGAGAAGTGGTCATAATTTACATTTGTTTTCAACAACGCGACTCACACGAACATTTAACAACGAAAGAGAAAAAATCGTCCTGTACCCGATTCGAACCTCCGACTAACGAGCACCGCTTTCCTCCTCACGCTCGGCTATCACTAAATGTCGTTTGCACTGGATATATCAAGGCTACGTCTAGTCATTCAGCCATCATGTTCTCCGTACATGAACTTTCTGTGATACAGAATGGAATGGCGTATGGCTTTTAGTGCCGAGAGTGTCCGTGAAAATCTGTGATACAGAATGTTTATGTTTCTGTACCATCGTTTGGTATTTTATCGTTAATGCTGATTTCGTTTACACGGATAAACGAATAATAGAAAGCGTAGTAAGAGGAGACATCACTGTGAGTAGCCAATGTAAATGTTTTTGTTAGGCTATAATCTGCGGGTTGCATAAAACTGAGTGAATAAGGGCAGCTGTACCACTCGGTGTATACGAGTAAAAGCCAACCGCAGTACCGCTCGTTTCTTCTTCAAAGTATCTATCTATCTGTACCATTACACATCTACTGGATGGATGTGTTCACAATTTACGTACGTTGTGTTCCGTTAACATGCAACCCAAAATTTAATAGAGTCCTGTCATGGTCGCCATATATTAAATCTAAAGCCTACCAGGCGATCTCAGGTTTATATTCATATACTTTACAACCGTTTCCTTAAAAGACTTTAATATATTTTCATGTTTGAGATTGCAAAGAATATTACTCTTCCAAAATGAGTACACAAAATAATGAAACATTAACTGAATATGAGAGTTTATACGTCAAGGAAACTGTATTCTTTCATGGCAGAGCCATCTTAAGTAATCCCACAGCATCCACATAGTTTTATTCTAAAAATTGGAGTCAGAGTTCTGCTCCTTAGAAATCGTAACGTGTCCCAACGGCTCATAAAAGGAACGAGATTAGGGCCTAATTGTAAGTAGTATGTACGAAAATTGTTTGGATTTGGGAATAATAAGGGGAGATAAATCTGTACAGAGAGCTATAAACCCTCGAACTAAGCTAACATCCGATAAAACAATTCAATTTTTCTTTCGAGGGCATCAATTTCCAGTACGCTTGGCATTATGTATGATGAACAATAAACCTGAAGGGACGTGATGGTCTCCATTTAGGCCTACCTCTGACAGTTTTCAGCCATGACCAATGAAATGTTGCAATACCAAAAGAGAGATATTTTATAGTTGCAGTAGTACCAACATTTAATTGTAAGGTAATTCACCAAGCAAGTGGCTGCGACATTTATGCCACGTAGCTATCAGTTTCCGTTCGTGAGATAGTGGGTTCGAACTCCGCTGTTGGCAGCCCTCAAGGTGGTTTTCCGGGGTTTTCAATGTTCACACCAGGCGAATGCTGGGGTTGTACTTCCTATTCCATCGTCGCCGAATGACCTCTCTGTGTCGGTATGACGTAAAGAACAAAGAATATCGTATACCACGAAATCCTTCAATAAATATTTACCCCATTGACCGTCATGTTAGACAGAAGTTTATATCAAATGCCTAAGCCAGCCAGTGATCTCAGTATAGGTCATGAAGGCCTTTGAAGGACTGGAAGGTAAAATCTTCCTCTACCAGTGGGACAGAGTAGTTAGCTCTATGCCGACTGTATTCTCCCCCAGAAATGTATCGGGTACCGATAAGAGGTATAGAACTAAATGAGGCCACAACACTAGTTGAAAATCGAGGATTGTGGCGACGTTTAGTAAATTCACAGAGGCTTGCAGACTAAACGCTGAAAGGCATAACAGTCTATAATGATAATGTATGTAATGTTATTTTTGTGTTGCCTGAGTAAATTTCAGTGAAATATATCCCCCGGATGTGAAAATCTAGTTTCTAAATTTGTCGAACTGACAGGAAATCGAATCAACGTCCTTCCGGCAGAACAATGCATGTCTTCACCACCTCGGTAGACAGTCCTTCGAAATGCCGCAAGTCCGCATTAATTTCATTATTATTGTACATACCCGTCATTAAGTTATAGATATGTTTACTTCTTTCTTCGTTATAATATCGTGAACGGAAACGGGCAAATACAGGTCATGCTTTAATTGCGTCGTGCAATGTATTTGCATCAGTCTCCAAAAGTAAACAGCGATTCCGAGTTAATCAAATCACGGCTATTTGAACTATACGAGACTCAACAGATGAGAAATAGATTATATTGGTGATGTGTGCTTTACATGACGTGTCTCTATTTTTGAAGGATGAAATGAAAAATTCAATTTTAAACGAGAGTAAACTCGTATATGAACTGAACACCGGATTTATGTTTTGTTATTTACAATTTTGAAAATTGTCTCTATTTTATCTGAAATAGGTTAACAAAGTTGCTGTTTAACTACATATTATTAGACAAACTAAATATCACTGCTCTAACTATCGTAACGATATTAACAAATACGCAATACAACAACCTTGCTTTTAAAAATAACATGTATTTCAGTTGTGTTTAATAATATCTTCCAGTCTTAATTCAGGCGTTCAGTTTTCTTTTGATATATCATATTGCTGAATTATACTGTTTACAGATGTCTCCGAGTTCATTTTAATGGCTCAATCTTCTTTGAAATTATCAACAGGATTTGGACTCTTCTTGGATCTGTGGGATATGGCTCTGTGACTTGTATCAGGGATCGAATTCAAATGATTCCACACCTGGATATTTCGTGTTAGGGAACACCCTGGCATTGGTCGGTAGTTCCCCGCTTTCAAATCGCTCGCTCTGTCCCTTGCATGCTGTTTGCCGACTCTCTCTTCTCTTTGCGTTCCCGAGACATCGATGAGCCTTTCACCAGTAAAATTACTGCATCCTGCCTTGGTTCGTCTGAAGGAAAAGCGCCGCAACCTGTTTGCTACGGGCTGGACACGAATATCAACACGGTCACCCAGCGTTTCTAATCTCGTTCCTAGGCGCTAAATTCTAAATGTTCCACAGTGTTAAACCATTTTAACTGGACCGTGATATGATATGGTTCACATCCCTATTGGACCGGGTAGAAAAAATATGGAAATACTTTCTTCTTCATCTGATCCCCTAATAATTCTTTAACATTGTGTCTCCATTTCTACACTCTCTCGCTGTTACCTCTCCTCGACAATTCTCTGGTTGTTCTTCCTGAGCTCTGTTTGCTCCTTCCTTGCTTGGAAATATACGTCTAATAAGCCTGGAATTTCCTTTGTTTTCCGCTGCATTCGTGACATTCTTGAATTGTTAGTAAAATAGATTCAAACAAAACGGAACGTTGCTCTCGAGAATTTGAAGAAAATAATAATAATATTATTTGTTTTACGTCCCACTAACAACTTTTACGGTCTTCGGAGGCGCCGAGGTGCCGGAATTTACTCACGCAGGAGTTTTTTTACGTGCCAGTAAATCTACCGACACTAGGCTGTCGTATTTGAGCACCTTCAAATACCACCGGACTGAGCCAGGATCGAACCTGCCAAGTTGGAGTTAGAAGGCCAGCGCCTTAACCGTCTGAGCCACTCAGCCCGGCAATTTGAAGAAAAGGGCTAACCTTTTTTGACAGTTTACACGAGTTTTAGCATTCTGCTACACACAGTCTATTCTGCGCTATAAGACTTCAGTTCTGCTTTGCACACTAGAATCCTGTTATGGTAGCCAATGCTGCCTCAAGAAACTACGGTCTTTGTAATTATTCCAAGAAACCTAGAATTTGCAGAGCCGCTGCGAAACATCGAGAAATGCTGTAGAACTGGCTGTTAAGAAACTGAAGAACAATAAAGCTCTATGAATTGACCTTATTCCAACGCCAATGGTGAAGAATGCAGGACGGACATACATTTGTCACCTACATCAGTTAATGAACGTAATTTCGCTTGATGAACCAGTTTCTAAAGAACTGAATCTAAGAATAACATCATGGGTTTCCAAGAAAAAATATTTTGTCCAAAATTCTACTTTTGAGAATGAAGGATTTGAAATTTTCCAGCCTTAATTTCTAATAACTGCTGTAGGAACAGAAATAATTCTCCTCAAAATTATGCAATGGTTTTGTTATAGAATGCAGAATAGCGCTGTATATCTTAAATTATATTTTAAGTAGCTAACAATTTTTAACTAAGAGTCTTATCAAGACGTATCACAGATAAACTGTACTTAATGTGGTTTGTCCGTCGTAAGTGGTTCAAGAGATATAACATAACGAGATTTGGTGTCCTCACCGAGTAGATTAGGCTCCGAGTTAACAGCGGCTAGTTTTACTAGCTTTACAACTATACATTCGGGAGGCGATGGGCCTAGTTTACACCATCAGTCGTCCTGAGAATATTTTCTGGGAGTTTTCGTTCCTCTGCACCAAGAGGAATGCCGAGACACTTCCTACCGTTGGCCACGGCCGCAACCATATCACCTTCTCCTCAAATCACATCACCAATACAAATCTCCCTGGACTGACAGACGGCGTTACCGTCTAGGAGGCCCGTCGTACCCTTTCCGGGTATGGAATGAAAATTTTAACTCCACTAGTGTCCTTTACCAATTTATTCTTTACTAAATACATAATTTTGAGCAGTTAAGCCAAAACTAGGTAGCTTATTGTGAAAGAAAATTAAAGTTTAAAATTTAAATTACGGGTAAGTTTATTCCAATGAAAGAGTATAATGACGTGAAACAGCATCAACGACGAACAAGAGCAATTTACAACAATAAAAATTCTCACTGTAACAGGCCAGTATGACGTAACGTAATATAATGTATACCGTAATCGGTAATGGGAATAAGTTTCAAATAACAATCAACGTTAACAGGATAAGTAAATATAGTTCATAAAGTCAGTATTCAAAACACAGTTAAATCTGGTTAAACACGCTAAGTCAATTTTATATTTTACCAGAAGGAAATTTGCCTCTTGAGATTGTGCAAGAAAATGATAGGACATTTAGTAACCAAATTTATTCGTACTACTTCATAGATAAGACCAGTGAATAGAGCAGAAAACATTGCGTATGGTAGTAGAAAAGTGACAAATATTCATAAACGGACTTAAAGTGTCAATTTAAAGTGTTAAGGTACTCATCGACACTAGTGATGAAATTTCAGCAATGTTATTATATTTTCTTCAAACTTATATCACGGATTCTAAGGGTATAAACTAGTGGATTTCTGGCATAAAATAATACAAAATGAATTTCTAGTTTTTCCCCAAAGAAATTTTGAAAAAATAACAAGCATTTTTGGAACGTAATATCTCTGCTCCTAGTCAACAATGAAGGCTCATTGTTGCTTCAAATTGCTTTGCAAAACGTTCTGAGTGTTACATAGCAGAATAGGTTTTGTAGATTTCATAGGGCCCAATTTATTCATGTTTTTCCATAAATTGAATTATTCTCATAGAGAAAAAAAATTAATTGCAGGGGTCCGGACCCTTAATTTCAATGTAATTGTATTATTCTGCTATACAACATATCTGAATTATTTAGCTGCAATTTAATTTTTGAATGAAGTTAATATCTCTATTCTAAGTGTAGATTTCATTTGCCAAAGTAATAACAAATGCTGAAAAAAAGAAACGTAAGAAAAAGTCACTTAAAGTTAAGATACATATTTAGAGTAAAGTAGCTTACTCATATGCTCCTAAAAGCCTTCTGATGCATAGGTGGTGCCTTCTTCTTGGGATTTTAGGTCAATCTTGTGCTTCCTCTTCGCCCGTAAGTATCACCGACGTTGTTTTTGCTCCGGAGTACACTGCTTCAGAGCCACAGTAAAGTGCTCCTTATCTGCGGCACCTAATCCGGACACTGTATACTTGCCTGGATTGATGCCAGCCTTCTTGAGGATGGCGAGTTCTGACGTACAGCCGTTGTTAAAGTGGCAAATACTGTCCATTACTCCAAGTTATAGGGTTTTCGTCTCGTCTTGTGTTTGATAGCCACACATCTTACATGATAATAGTATAGAAATGGCCCAGCCTATGTCTTATTATCTACTTCGTTTATAACAAAACTACCACATGTCAAACATTCAGGGCATGCTACAAATAAAATCGAAATAAAAAATCAAAATCTCTTTATTTGCAAATGAGGTGTCTACCTCGGTGGCAAATGGTACACCAAAAGACTTTATTGTACCCGAGTGACTTAGGCCCAAAGTCAATCATGATTTGATTTATGAAGGGAAATAGTACATTTATTGAAATACAGAAGTGTAGTTGAAAATATTTCGTCTGTGTAGTGTTGAAATATGAGCTAAGGAACACGACAGACTGGTGCCTGACGGATTAGCTCGACACAACAACATTTAGCTACTTCACAGCAGGGGATCCCATTAGTTGGCGACCAGGAAAATACAAGTCCACAAATAAGTCTTGGTCGGAAAGAGAAGGGGGTAGTTTGACACAAAGGAAGCTTGCAACATGAGTAGTGCGCTGTGATATTTTTGGCGGACGGAAATTTCCGTGACGTCATGGAAAAGTACAGTGGTTGCGAGGACATTCGCTAGCCTAGGTTATCGCAGGTGGAAACTTAAATCACGTGACCACTTGCAGGCCAATCACGAAAATTTATATGGAGACTCAGGGATACCATCTTGAGGAATGATGGATGAGATATTCTCGTAACTTCAAAAGTAATCAGTAATAAATTATTGTGAGTACACGGAGCAATGTAACGAATTTATTAGATGTCACGCATGGAAAAATAATCAATAATTATTGGCAAATTAAATAAATTGAAGGCTGGATTTCTTGGAAACCAGACAGCTTGAATGTCATTGGCTGGACGAAAACCACGTTGTAAGGGACGCTTCCAAAGGCGCGAAATGTGTGGAGCTAAATCCACCCGTATCTCCTAAATCTATGATCGCCAGGAGTTCATATTTAATCCAGAAAATAAGCTAGAGGAGTGGATTAATTTGATGTAAATTTTAACGTCCAATTCGGAGTGCAAGTGCCGATATTAAAAATCCACCCCTCCTTCATGGGTATGACGTCAATGAATCCGCGAGGGAAAGCTTCATCCATATACACGGGACAAGGGATACTCGCCACCACACTTGAAATGAATCTCTGGAGCTGAACCGTCGTTCGCAGCTGACTTCAAATCCGTCGGACGTACAGTAACTCAACATTTAATGGAGCGAGCATCCGCCAGTACTTATAAAATGTGATCGCGCTCAAGCAACATGAACTGGAAGTAGTTAACTTAGGACAGTGTTTGCCAGTTATAAATATCATAGTGAAGTCAATTAATTGCATTGTAAGAGTGAGTAATATAAATTGCATCGCAATAAGTACGTAAATAACATACTGTGTGACGAACAGTACTTTGATGGAATAATAGCCTGTACTTTGGAATATCGAACCGCTATCATGAACACTTCAAGAGGGCCGTATGAAACAGGCGTATCGCGTCGGACGACATAAATCGCGACGGGCGTAAAATTCGATACACCGTCGTACGTGTCCATGTCCATGTGTGCGGTAATTGGACGAAGCTTAAAACAGTGTAAAATATTAAATTTTTGGGTCTAGGGTATTAATTTGTTTTATAAAAGTAAAGTTTTCGGTGTTAACATTGTCAATGGTGAAGTATTGTGATAATTCAGGTATTAGTGTAAAAATAGTAATGTGCCAGGAAATCATTTGTGGAACCACGCCATCAAGAATGGAGGAGTAATACGGCGGCGAGGGGCCGAGAGGAGCCTCTCATCTGCCAAGCTGCAATGGATTACCGATAACTAAGATGAGTACTAAAATGTAGATAATATTTGGGAAATGTTAGCGTGATTGGAAAAATGGGAATAATTTGATTAGACTTGGTTACCTTCTGTAACAAGATGAGTCGCTTAACGACCCCATCCTAAATTTTTAGCACGGACAGTATTAAATAATAACAATGTAAATAATCGGGTCTTTTTATGTATTCAGTTTGTTGTAGGTGTAAATTTTGTAGATATAGGGTAGTACGTTAAGTCATGCATGCATTCATATTTTCTTTGTATTCAAGAATAATTTTCTTTATATTTGATTTTGTTATCATAGTCAAATAGACCCGATATGTGCTTTTCTGTTTGTCATTTTAACGAGCTATGTAATGACATTGAAGGAAAGTCCAGCCTTGTCATACCAGTTGTGTTTTGTTGTTGATTAGTGTGTTCATATTTTCAAAGTGAAGTTGTTAAATTTGTGAGAAGCGATATTAATAATAATAATAATTCTTGAGATATTGGAAATTTTAGTGAGCAGTGCGTAATAATAAAATTTAAGTGATCAGGTGTTGAGTTTGTCGGGAATCATTTAATGACGGGAGGTCGTTTTTAATTCGGAATTAAAGTGTGTGGTAATTTAACTTGATAAATTAATAATATTGAAATGTAGATCGGTGCTAATAATCTGTACATGTTAATGAACGTGTGGTTTAAATTACGGTCCAATATTTTTCTTTACGAATAAATGTCGTGTCTTAAATTTGCAATTCAGTAGCCGGAACACGTAGGACTAATATTACGAAACCATGATTGTCAAATTTTGGTAAATATAATTTCAAGGCGTTACGATTATTTGTGGAGAACGAGCTAAGGCGTAGATCAAACTGAGATAGAAAAATGTTAAAGAACCTACAGTCAGATAATGAAAGGTCGTACGATGTCAGAAGTGAATAAATAAGTCAGTTGATAATTCTGTGAGAAATAAATGAATCAAGGAATATTGAGATAGAAAGGGATATAAATTCCGTACGAGAGACACTTAGGATATTGAAATGAGTGTAAAATGTACGGGCAGTGTCACAGAGAAATACTGAGTTACGTAGCGGGTAGAATTCGAACCCATGACAGCAAGTACGAAATAAATAGACTGCACCGCTATTCGTCGAGATACAACGGATCTATGGATAATGAGAGTTCAGAGTCCACATAAATGATCGTATATTGTAATCATTGTAATGACGAGTGATGACAATCATGATGCCGTGATGATAATAATAAATATTGCAGATATAAGGTTGGACCGCCTTGATTAAATGAGCGTTGATAAAGATGTTAAACGGGAATCTAAATGAGAATATGCAACCGATAATAATAGTAACAATGTTAGGACGATGTCAAATCGTCGCGGTCAGATTAATAATAATTGTCATAATAATAACAGTAATGATGTCGTTGGTTGATCAGTGAAATAATTGTAATTGCGACCGACATCCTAATGCATATTTGGCGGAAGTGACCGGTTCATTAAAAATAATAATAATAATAATAATAATAATCTTGAGTGACATTAATAATAATAATAACATCTTGAGTGACATTAATAATAATGATAATATCTTGAGTCACCTATTCATTAAGAATAATAATAACCACAAGAGGGATATAATAATAATAACAGTAATAACCATTTGTGTTTGCGTCCCGCATAATAATGACGATATTAACCAAACGTGACAGTGTCGGGAACCGTTGAGTAATAGTAATAATAATAATGATAATAATAATAATAATAATAATAATAATAATAATAATAATAATAATAATAATAATAATAATTTCAAGGAAGATAATTTCGTGGATAAATGAATATTCCGACGATAGTGAATTAATTAGTGGTGACAACATCCCTCTACTCGTATGTTTGAATAATAAGAATCATAAATATTATAGTCATAAGTTAACTCGTTATTGTACGGTTTCCGCACGGGACATGTTACAGTAATACTTGGTGTGTTTGTTTACTTCGCTCGCGATGCGAGGGGAGGTCATCCGCACGGTATTTCCCACCGCTTCTCGTTATGTCATCTGTGGCAGTAGTCTACTGAGGCTACTTTGTAACATTTCAGATCATGTGTACATAAAATATAAATGCTAATTCAGTGGTATGGCATCAGCTGGACATCGTAAGATAGGAACTGTCCGTGTAATCCATTTTTCGTAATTCACGAGAAACATTACCCAGTCCGAGTACCGGTCTCGGAAATATGTATATAGCCGGGGTACGTCATCTTAGTTAAATCGAGAAGCCGACCGTAACATGGGTTATGCTCGGGCTCCCGATAGAAGGAAGCTATATCCTTGAACAACGGTTCGATTCAAATGGAATCGATCCATAAGTTATACTCCACTTGTAATTTCTTTCAGAAGCAACCCAGCAACATATTGATACCACTTGCGGTATAGCAAGTGATTTATTTATGTAACATGTGTGGAAATTTAAATATCATTGCCAAATGTATCAAAGTTTCGTACGTCGGATGGCGTAATAAACTGCTCCTTCTGGCAATTATTTCAAAGGAAACCATTCTCATAATCTTTTTATTGTAGTTATATGATACCCTTTTTAAAGTTATCTGCAACTTCCTAGTCCTATCATGGAGTCGTTAGATTCAAGTTTACAATCGAGCTTTCCCCATTTTAATTTTAATTGCTCCGTTCATTCCCGTGTTCTATTATGCCTCTATATTTATATATTTGTGGACTTAAAATAATGAACCGACACCACTGAGATAAATGCTAGTCTGGGACTCGGGAGGTGGACGGGTGCAAAATAACTAAACTACGACATGTCAAACATTCAGGGCATGCTACAAATAAAATCAAAATAAAAAATCAAAATCTCTTTATTTGCAAATGAAGTGTCTACCTCGGTGGCAAATGGTACACCAAAAGACTTTATTGTCAAGCACTAGATATTACATTAACAAGAGAAGAATATTTTTCCAAAATACAATATTATACAATTTATGCTAACAATTTTTTCTATTAAACACACAGCTCATCCTTAATAAATTTATATTGTTTACAAAATTCTACTTATAATATCTCTTACAAATACTTACAAATATAGTCAACTGATTTTCAGTATGTGGAATTACTTCAAATGATACTATACAACTGGGATAAGATTAAAATTTACATTGCATTAGTTTACTTTTCTTTTACCCATTCTGGAACCTAAGTAGCATAACGACCTGCTGCGTCTTAACCAGAGCCCCTTTTGCCACCACTTTTCAGAGTTTCTGAAAGGCCTTCACAGCTACCGTAGCGGTCCCAGGGTCCACGAAATCCCCACTGTACTTCACCCCTACAGGCAGTCCCCTACTTTGGCTGTCCAAACTGCTTAGACCAGGGGATGGAATTAATTTATTCACACACATTTTATTTACATTAACCTGCACTGGTCGAATGCCCTCTAACATTTCATTTATTTTCTTTGTAGCTGTTTATTCTCTTCTTGAATATCTGTACAGATTTTTGAAAAGGATCAAACACTAACCCTGGTAAACTGTTCCACTCCTTCACACCCTTCCCAATGAATGAAAATTTACCCCAATCGCTTCTGCTAAAATTGCTTCGAATTTTATATTTGTGGTCAGTCCTGCCGATACAATTATTTTCCAACTGAAGCCTCTCACGGATATCTCCCCATGCTTCTTTTCCTGCATAGGCTCTATATAATCCTATCAGTCTAGTTTTCTCCCTTCTCTTACTTAAAGTTTCCCACCCAAGTTCCTTTAACATTTCTGATATACTACTCTTTCTCCTGAAATCCTCTGTTACAAATCTTGCTGCTTTCCTCTGCACACTATCTATTTCTTTTATTAGGTATTCTTGGTGAGGATCCCAAACACTTTTTGCATATTCCAATAATGGACGAACCATACTTAAGTAACTATTCTCTCTTACATCTTTGTTGGATCCTTTAAGTAGCCTCATTATGACATGTAACGATCTGTATGCTTTCCCAACAATGTCATCCACATGACCCTTCCAGTGCAAATTACTTTCAAATCTCACACCTAAGTATTTGCACTTGCCATCCTTTGGGATAACTACCTCATCCAAAGTATATTCAAATTCAGTTTTAAAACTCCTGTTTGTAAATGTTGTAACAGTTGATTTGCCTCCATTAACCTTCATATTATTCTCTTCAACCCATTGCTGGATACTCTCATGGTCCCTTTGTAATTCTGAACAATCCTGAATGTTATTTATTGCCCTATTAACAATTATGTCATCTGCATACAATCTTATTTTTGATGTTATATTTTTCCCTAAATCATTTACGTATATTAAGAAAAGTAACGGACCGATTATACTACCCTGTGCAATTCCCTTCCAAACTTTCTCTTCCCGTGATACATTATTTCCTACCTTGACTTTCTGAACCCTTGAATTTAGAAATGTTTTATCCAACGTGTAACCCTTACGTCCAGTCCTATTCCCTCCAATTTCTTTAATAATATTCCATGTTCCACTCTATCAAAGGCTTTGGAAAGATCTATGGCTACGCAATCTAAGGTGCCTCCTGAACCCAATTGATCTGATATGTCCTGCTGAAATCCCACCAGTTGTGCCTCACAAGATAATTTCTTTCTAAATCCATACTGGCTCCTCATGAACCAATTTTTATCATCGCATATCCCTCTGATGTACTTTAATATTAAACTCTCCAGTATTTTACAAACTATACTGGTCAGGCTGATTGGTCTGTAGTTCTCTGGTTTCCATTCATCACCCTTTCCTTTATAAATTGGTATTATTATAGATTCCTTCCATTTCTTTGGTATTACACTATTATTTATGACATAGTCAAAGAGAAATTTTAAATAAGGCACTATGTACCACCCCATTGTCTTTAACACCTCCCCAGTAATTTGATCACTTCGTGCTGCTTTTCCTTGCTGAATCACTCGGATTTCTGTGAAAATATCTTCATTTGTGAATGAGAAGCTTCTTGTTTCCCTCTGTGTCTGCCATCTCTATCTTCTGTTTCGGTTTCCAACTCCTGACAATCATCTACTGAATCTCTGAATTCCCTACTATATAGGTTTGCTTTCTCAGTAACTGTTAAATAGTGTTCACCCCCTTCTCCCACCATTGTAGGAATTTGGATTCCTTTTCCTTTTTGATTCCTGATATATGAATACAGTTTTTTCTATTTCCCTTTGTGGTCATTACCCTCTTGAAGTATGCCATTCATATAATTCTCTTTTGCTTCCTTTTTCATTCTATTCAAATCCCTCATTAGCTGTTTTCTAGTTTCCCTACTCTCCCTACCCTCTTTGATTTTCCTGTTTACTATTCTACATTTTCTTTTTAATTTTCTTATTTCCCTTGTATAATAAACAGGGTCTGAGATCATTTTACCCTTCGTTCAAGATGGCGTCAGCGAAGGATGTAAGTGAAGGTAGCTCCCGGTTCTCTTGCGAAATAATAGGGAATAAGTGTGGTGTAAACAAGAGGCGAGTGATGAATGGTATCCAGTGTGAAAAGTATTTAATTTGGTACCATTTTGAGTGTATGTGTAGTGCTGGTTTTGCTAAAAATGAAGATACTTTTACCTGTGTGAGCTGTGGCGAGAGCAATTTGAATAGCGGTAACAAACATAAGCCTACAACGGTCAACGAATCGCTGGCGTCTCATTCCCTGGAGGATGGAGGTGATGATAATATGTAGACATTCTAAATCAAACAGAACGTTCCCAGAACAAAAATTAACATCACTAAATACGTCAGTATTTACAATGTCTGAACGTAACCTATGTGAATCACTTTTTGGCACACGATTATTCACACTATCAGTAACACTTGTTATTTTGAAATTCCGTAGGTGTCTTAACGTGTTAATTCCCTTGAAACACGCGTGATTTCCTTCTATTTTGCGTACGAGACTTGGAACCCATCTTTCAAAGTATAACATGAAGACCACATGTACAAAATAACTATCACTCACATGACCACATGGCAAGGAAGAAAGACGTCCTTCCTTTAGTCAAAGAATACAACATAGTTAGTGCTTCTACCTGCTGCCCACCAGAAAAACTAACTTCTGAGTATGAGAAATAAAGCGTTCAAACACATCCCGCGCTTTGAATGAAATAATATTGAAATATCAAGCCAGAAACGTCAAGCTATTATTGATAAAGCTTCTCTCTGATTCGCAACCTGCACAATCTGTTAGGCTTGGCGTGAAAATCCATGGTAAAATGTTTTCTTTTTTCCTTGCTTATAAAAAGGGAAACCTGTCCCAAGCATGAGCTATTTATAATGATAGCTGTGAAAGCTATGTAATATTTCTTACCCTAAAACTCCTTTCTTTACCTATAATTTCCTAGATTTCAGTAATTTTTATATTGCAACTGTTAACCTGATCTAAAGTAAAGCCTTCTTTAGGCGCCAGTTTGATAGAGAGTTAGCACGTTCAGCGACCCAATTCTCAAGCCCTTTGAACGATTTCAATGTCGTCTTAAATAGATTAGACCGGATAATTCTTTATCAGATTTCGCATTGGCTGTGTTTTCATAGTGCACTTCCATCAGCAAGAAGTGCACATATAGGATCTCATACCATCTCCTTGACCTCGAAATGCTAAGCAATAGTCTATAAATGTCAACATTCTGATCCCGCGCGTGTAGTTTTAAGTTACTCTTCATAACTCATTCGCATCCATTGAGGGAAAAATTTTATTTTTGTATCCTATCTTCTTATGTCGTAAGGTTCAGTTGAGTATGGTAGTGTAGATACGGTATATTAGATAGTACCTTGCCTGTTATACTCGTGTGTATTTTTGTGCAAACGGCAGGATTCAATAGAGCTGATCTGCAGAAGTACTGTAAAGAAAGGAATAGAATTAAGTAATGCAATAGATATATACTTACCAGATATTGTAATAGGAGTTGAATCACGGCCGAGAAATGATATAATGGATGCAGAAATTTTCTCACGGAACTGGAGTATGTATCGTAGAGATAGTATAGGAATGGTAGGAAACGGAGTATTCATTATGTTGACAGAATAATTTGTAAGCTACGAAAAAGTTAAAGATGACAAACATGAAGTCCTAGGTGTAAGGCTCATCTCTAAAGATAATAGCCAATTTGATGTCGTTGGAGTGTACAGACCTGGAAAGGGTAGCGCAGACGCTGATACAGAATTATTTGATAAGTTAATCACCTATCAAGGAAACGACAAGGAAAGGAACATGATTTTAGCGGGTAATCTCAATTTACCAAATGTCAACTGGGAAGGTAATGCGAACGACAAGAAGCATGACCAACAAATGGCCAATAAGTTAAAGAAGGGAAGGGCATATGATTCACAAAGTGATGGAACCAACTAGACAGATGAATATCCTGGATGTGGTGCTGGTAAAACCAGATGAGCTCCATAGAGAAACCGAAGTAATAGATGGTATGAGTGATTACGAAGCTGTTTTCTTTGGTAGTTAAAAATAAACGTGACAGAAAGGAATATATAAAAATTATGAGTATTATGCAGTACCATATGGCTGGTAAAACAGGCATTGGGGAGTTTTTAAAAAGTAATTAGGATCGGTGCAAAACGGTAAATAAAAATGTAAACAAACTCTGGGATACATTTAAAGCAATTGTCCAGGAATTTGAAAAAAAGTTTTGTACCTTTAAAGGTGTTAAGGAATGGTAAAAATCCACTGTATTATAACAGAGAAGTAAATAGAGTAAGAAAGAGGAGCAGTTGGAAAGAATTAGAGTTAGAAATGGCTATGGAAGTAAAGAGAAATTGAAGGAACTTATTAGGAAATTGAATCTATCAAAGAAGTCAGCTAAAGGTAACATATGGCAAGCATAATTTGCGGTCATAAATTTTTTAGTGAAAACAGGAATAGTATGTAGAGGCACTTTAAGGCAGAAACAGGTCGCAAGAAGAATATTCGAGGAATCATTAATGAACACCGGGGTGTGTATGCGAGGATCTTCAAAAGGCAGAAATATTCAGTGAGCAGTATGTAAAGATTGTTGGTTACAAGGATAATGTCCAGATAGAGGAAGTGACTAATACTAAAGAAGTATTAAAATTTGCCTATGACAACAATGATATTTACAGTACGGTACAAAATTTGAAAACTAGAAAAGCAGCTGGAAGTGATAAGGTTTCGGGAGATATACTAAAGACAATGGGTTGGGATAGAGTACCATATCAGAAGTACTAATTTGATTATTGTTTTCATGACGGATCTATGTCAAATGAATGGAGAGATTTGCAATGTTAGGCGCTGTGTATAAAGGAAAGCGTAATAGACATAAAGTTGAAAATTACAGACCAGTCAGTTTGACAAGCATTGCATGTAAGCTTTGGGAAAGCATTCTTTCTGATTATATTAGACATATTTGCGAAATTAAGAAGTGCTCTGTTAGATGGCAATTTGGATTTAGGAAATATTATTCCACTGAAGCTCAACTTATAGGATTCCAGCAGGATAAAGCAGATATCCTGGATTCAGGAGGTTAATTGGACTGTACCGCGATTGACGTATGTAAGGCTTTTGATAGGGTAGATCATGGGAGACTACTGGCAAAAATGAGTGCAATTGGACTTGAAAAGAGATTGACTAAATGGGTGGCTACGTTTCTGCAAAATAGAACTCAGGGTATTAGAGTAGGCGAAGCTTTATCTGTCCCTGTAATAATTAAGAGGGAAATTCCTCAAGGCACTATTATTGGAATTTATATATTCTTATATATATCAATGATATGTGTAAATAAGTTGAATCAGATACAAGGCTTTTTTCAGATGATGTTATTCTGTACAGCGTAATAAATAAGTTACAAAATTGTGACCAACTGCAAAATGACCTCAATAATGTTGTGACATGGACAGTAGGCAATGGTATGAAATTGGATGAACATCTCCTTTGGTAAGTTATTCCTATCCCTAACTCCCATTCCTTTAAATGAATATTTGCACAAATTTGTCCTCTTGAATTCCAACATTATCCTCATATTGAGATCTTTGCAACTTTTAAAAGTCCGGTTGTGAGTTTCAAAAAAGGAAGTCCTCTCAGTTTTAATTACTGAGTTGTTGGGGTGGAAATTCCCTTTGGGGATCATTGTATGTACCTAGGTCTGAATATCAGGAAAGATCTTCATTGGGGTAATCACATAAATATGATTGTAAATAAAGGATAAAGATGTAAATGAGAGTCATATAAATCTCTGGTAAGACACCAACTAGAACATGGTTCCAGTGAATGGAACTCTCACCAGGATTGCTTGATTCATGTACTAAAAAAATCCAAAGAAAAGCAGCTCGATTTGTTCTGAGTGATTTCCGAAAAAAGAGTAGCGTTAAAATAATTTTGCAAAGTTTGGACTGGGAAGACTTGAGAGAAAGGAGACGAGCTGCACTTCTAAGTCGTATGTTCCGAGCTGTCAGTGGAGAGATGGCGTGGAATGACATCAGTAGACGAATAAATCTGAGTAGTTTCTTGAAATGTAGGAAAGATCACAATATGAAGAAAAAGTTGTAATTCAAGAGGACAAATTGGGTACATATTCGTTTATACGAAGGGGAGTTAGGGATTGGAATAACTTACCAAGGGAGATGTCAATAAATTTCAAATTTTTTGGAATCATTTAAAAAAAGGCTAGGAAAACAACAGATAGTGTATCTGCCACTTGGGCGACTGCCCTAAATGCAGATCAGTAGTGATTGATTGATTGATTGATTGATTGATTGATTGATTGATTGATTGATTGATTGATTGATTGATTGATTGATTGATCGGCACGGGGGATCTAGAATCGACAAAATCCACAGCCTGTTTCTAGTCATTCTACTAGGTCAGGAATGGAATGAATGAAGCCCTCATCTAGCGGCGAGGATAGGAATTGTGCCGTTTACCGAAGCCTCTCGCACTCTTCTGGAGCAATGATTAATGACTGACAGATGAAATTGGAGAGTGTTGCTGGAATGAAAGATGACCGGGAAAACCGGAGTACCCGGAGAAAAACCTGCCCCTTCCTCATTGTCCAGCACAAATCTCACATGGAGTGACCGGGTTTGAACCACGGAACCCAGTGGTGAGAGGCCGGCGCGCTGCCTCCTGAGCCACGGAGGCTCTGGAATCGGCAATAGAATAAATTTCAATTGTTTTGAAATTCCAGAATTAATTTCAAAACTACACTCTTTGGGCCCTGAGAGACCGCAGGCCAGTAATTGGGGGAAGAAGGGTGCGATCAACTGAAAGTTAAACGACGTGTTCAATTACGAAGATCCCTTTTCTGACTGATATCTATAGTTTCATTCTTCCTTGTTTTGCTGGAGACTAACTGTGAATCTCTCGTGTCCATACAGTACGAGAGCTTTTCATTATACTGTTTCACCAGTTGCTCCAGGCAAGTGCTTCTGTTAAAGCTTTTCCATGATATAGTTGGCCAATTTCTCCTCGATGGCTCCAGATATAACAAAACCTTACGGACGAGTACACAATGGAATGAGTTTCACGCCATCGCTGTTGAAGTCATCGCCGAAACTGCGAGAGGGACGCTGTAGAAGGGACGCGCAAAATAAAGGAGATATCTGTGAGTACACATATCATACTTGACAATTTGAGGGGAACATAAAAATGTCTGTGGGTGGGAGTGGGGTGCCTGATTGAGGTGGCAAAGGCATGCTTGTTTCACCTGGAACGGCGAGGGTTCGATTACTTGTCATGAAGTCGAGAAATTTAGAAATGAAACCTCTACACCATGGGACACATGCCTAGGTGTTTTCATAGCCCCTGTACTGAGATGAACATTCTTTGTTAAGGATCGGTGTTAGTCTTGGAATACGAAGCTTGTAGTTTTCTGTGACTGTTTGAACTTGATCCCAGCCAATACGGGAAATTAATACTTGACCTTTACAGTCACGAAGACTGTTTTTCCTAAATGAGAATTTCCCCTTTACACGCTCGATAGGACTGATAAATTACATCGTTCACTGGCACGGGGTTTGATTCGTTATGCTGCGATGACTTTACTGAGTGTGGTGTTTCCTCCCGGGTTATTCAACTGCATTCTAGAGAAGAAAATATTTTAATACATTACATATTTCAGGTCACTTATCACCATCCTAACTTAAATAAATGGCACATACTGCGCTTTAATAGCTTTGACTGCTGCTCACGGGGGAAGTATTTGTTTCCGAACACTCCGAACTGCATGGGAATTTGTAAGAAAGCTCAAAAATGGTAGCAAAAATCGGAGAAGGGCTTTACGTGGAGGCTGCGTTTCTGTGTGAGGTACTGAGTGTAACTGAAGGAGAGGGACATTTTATGTGTTTTGTGTGCGCTGTAAAGAAGTGTAGAGAAGTATAGAACTATTCCCTGAGCCACTTGACGTAACATTTTGCGATTACAATTCCACATCCCGGTCATTGCTTCTTTTCTCTACACAATTTGTACACCGGTTGGAATCGAACGCAGGGCCTCTCGGACCGAAGGCTATCGCACTACTCTCCAGACAGGGAGCTGTACAAGTGACTTGCAGTGAAATATGAATGAATATCTTACGGTTATAAATCATGCATTCTACAGTTTTACGTTAATTTAAATCTTGTGATCGTAAGATTTACCCGATTCAAAATGCAGTGATTAGAGACCATGCTGCCGACAAATATATGTGACTTGAAATATTTTTACAATAATTTTACTTAAATTTGTATATACGATCAAAAGACAATAGATTTACTTGATACCACACCAGGTAAATGTTGAGGTTCTACCTTAATTCATTTCTTTCACAACCCTAGCCTTGTCCTATTCTAACGTCGTCGTAAGATATGCCTGTCCATGTGCAACGTAAAACAATTATAAAAATGCAGAGGTAAGAAGAAACATTAGACCGACAGTTTTATACAACTTATAACGCGGAGGATATAATTAAGGAAACCATGCTTATACATTCATGTTTAAACTGTAATCATAAGCCATGGAGCCACAAGTATTACGCGAAAGGTCCAAAAATATAGTGATGCCAATTTCAATTTGGAAGCAAACTTTCATAAATGAATTCTAGATATGGCCGTTATGGTGAGAATTAACAGACAGTATAATTCTGAGGAAGAACATGTTCAATACAGTGTCCTTTCTTAGACGCACGGCGTTCATTTAATTATATACTTTTGCATCGGTTTTTGTGTGTGTAATTACATTTTGCGAGTCTGTTATCAGAAATTTTTCGTTAAAGAAACCAAACTGAGTGTCAATGGAAATAGACAGAGGCCTATTTCCTTTTACCTTTCTGCATATTTTCCGTGAACATTCAGATAATGATACTTCTTCGCGAGTTTTACAAAGTCTCTCTCATAGAACTCCGTACTCTGCGCCCGGACAAAAGCAGAAACAGAGTCTTCCATTTATGTTGCCGTTGCTGGTGTAAACGGTGCAAAGACAGCGCAACTGCTTCAAAGCTGGGAGCAAGTGAAGTTCACTGGACGTGATATCGGGCTGTTGGTTTCCAAGAGCTGTTCTTGGAGCCACCATGTGGGTTTCGCGTTGACATGTAGAAGATCAGCACCAGATGTTAGCGGCCCCAGCTTCTTTCGAAAAATAGCTTCTTCCACGCTTTCCGGCATATCACATTATATTTGGGCATTAACTGTCCCATCATGAAGAAAGTCGAACAACAAAACTCCCGCGTCCCAAATCACGTTCCCAAATCAATCAATCAATCAATCAATCAATCAATCAATCAATCAATCAATCAATCAATCAATCAATCAATCAATCAATCAATCAATCAATCAATCAATCAATCAATCAATCAATCAATCAATCGATCGATCGATCGATCAATCAATCAATCAATCAATTAATCAATCAAAAGGAGGGGGAAAGCCCTAAATTCACAAAATTACTTTGACAGAAAAAGTATCCCAATATTGCAGGAACTATAAAGGTTAAATTTCTGAATTTTTACCACTGATAATTACAACCTTTCCTTGGGTACTAAAATAGAATGATGTGGGCTGAGTGAACACTTGTACATTTATTAATTATTCTAATGTTCCATATTTTGGCAAAAATATCATTAAAGTGTGCTCTAAATTAAAAACCAATCAAGTGAAATACTTCGTTTCTAGTTCAGTAGCTGCATTATGGCATAAAATAACTCACTGGAAAATTTGTCTCCTTAACTTGTATCCTTGATGGGGTAATGGGTCGCACATGTGAAAATAGTCAATTTTCAGAAACTGCGTTCAAAGTAAGGCACAATGTTCACTCACACATTTACCCATGTCAGCACCTAAAAACACCCTGGTCCAGAGTCAACATTACCTTATGACAGTGCCGGCAACTTCTCACACATAATTCTGGAACAGATTAGTGAAAACCACAGCGTTCTACATCGAACGGTTACAGAAGTAGGCAACTTCAATGAGAAGCATGCCCGAAGTTGTAAAATTTCTCACTTGTGAATTAATATTCTGAAACATATTATTTAAAATTATACACCATTTCATTCAGCAGAGTCCAAATAATTTTTTGCACCAGATTTGGGCAAAATCATTAAAAAGTACTTTCCCACTCCCCTTAAGCATGCAAGCAAAGAACAAACCAATCAATCAATGAAGCAAGCGAGTAAGCAAGCAATCAGGCAGTACAACAATCAATCAATCAATGATCTGAAGGTAGCACTGTCACCCAGGAGACAGATTTTAATTGTTTACCAAGCTTTATCTTAAACGTTTTCAAAGAACTTGGAAATTTATAGAACATTTCCCTTGATAAATAATCCAATCCCTTACTCCTCGCCCTGTAAATGAATATTTGTCCCAATTTGTCCCCTTGAATTCCAAATGTATCTTCATATTATGATTATTCCTAGTTCTAAAAGTTCCGCTCAAGTTTATTCGTCTATTAATGTCTTTCCACGCCATCTCTCCAGTGACAACTCAGAACATACCACTTAGTCGAGAATCTCGTCTCCTTACTCCCAAGTCTTCCCAGGTCAAAATTTGCAACAACCTCGTAACACTATTCCTTTGTCAGAAATCACCCAGATCAAATCGTGCTGTTTTTCCATTGGATCTTTTACAGTTTTCGTATCAAGTAGTCCTGGTGTATGTCCCATACACTGGAAACATACTCTGATTAAGGTCTCACCAGAGACATATACGCTCTCTCTTTTACCTTCTTACTACAACCCCTAAATATTCTCATAACCATGTGAATAGATCTGTAAACTTTCTTAGCAAACTCGTTAGTATGTTTACCCTAATGAACATCATTCATAATATTAACCCCTAGGTATTTACATTGATACAAAAGGGGTACCTTTAACTCATCAACACAGGAATTAAAACTGACGTGAGAGAACTTTTCCTCTTGCTGAAACTCAAAACATGATATTTCATCCTGGTTACGACCGTATTATTGTTCGCTGTCCATCTCACAAAATTGTCCATGTCCCCCTGCAGCCGCGCATAATCCTGCAGATCAACATTTACTACTCTAAATAGCATAGCATCATCCGCAAATAGCCTTATCTGTGTTTCCAGTTCTTTACTCATATGATATCGTGCGATTCAGCCGCTCCTTCCAATGTAGTTATAGGCAACCAGCAATATATATCTTCTTCTTCTTAATCTCTTTACTTTCCAGGGTTGGTTTTTCCCTCGCACTCAGCGAGGGATCCCACCTCCACCGCCTCAAGGGCAGTGCCTTGGAGCTTCATATTCTAGGTCGGGGGATACAATTGGGGAGGATGACCAATAGCTCGCCCAGGCGGCCTCACCTGCTATGCTGAACAGGGGCCTTGGTGGGTGATGGGAAGATTGGAAGGGATAGACAAGGAAGAGGGAAGGAAGCGGCCGTGGCCTTAGTTAGGTACCATTCCGACATTTGCCTGGAGGAGAAGTGGAACTTTGTTAATTTATTAATTTATTAATCGGAGTTTATATTCAAAATTGGAATTGTGAATAATTTCATTCATTTGTTTATTAATCGTTCGCACTTTTAATTTGTTGTTCGACTTTCTTTCTTCCTTAATCTGCTTACACTCCTGGGTTGTTTTTCCCTTGGACTCGGCGAGGGATCCCACCTCTACTGCCTCAAGGGCAGTGTCCTGGAGCGTCAGACATAGGGTCGGGGGATACAACTGGCTAGGATGACCAGTACCTCGCCCAGGCGGCCTCACCTGCTACACTGAACAGGGGCCTTGGTGGGGGATGGGAAGTTTGGAAGGGATAAACAAGGAAGAGGGATGAATGCGGCCGTGGCCTTAAGTTAGGTACCAACCCGGCATTTGCCTGGAGGAGAAGTGGGAAACCACGGAAAACCACTTCCAGGATGACTGAGGTGGGAATCGAACTAACCTCTACTCAGTTGATCTCCCGAGGCTGAGTGGACCCCGTTCCAGCCCTCGTACCACATTTCAAATTTCGTGGCAGAGCCTGGAATCGAACCCAAACCTCCGAGGGTGGCAGCTAATCACACTAACCACTACACCACAGAAGCGGACTGTTATTCGACTTACGGTCTGTTATTTTACTGACATAGTATTTAAATGATTAATTCTTTATTTAATGTCAGTGAGTTAATTTATGTTCAAAACTTTCGCTTGAACTTCACAGTTGTTACAGGTTGAACTTAAAGTTGATTTTAATTTACTAACGCTCCACTCACAATCGTTCGATTCTAATATTAATGTATTAAAATGGTTGACAACAACGTTTACTTATAATAAGGAAATGATTAATAGTTAATACTTCAAGAACTCGCTTTAGGGAATGCTGGGTCATTAAAGACCAAATTTCCATGACTCGAAATATTTGAAACCTACAGTTTAACTTGCAATCCAATCTTGCGTTTCACAAATCCATGTATTTTCATATTCAAATTTGGGAAGCCCAAAGAAGACAATGTGAGAGCTAGTGATAAGATACCGCTGTACTCTTTCTTAAGTCGACATAAGAATTTCTTGACTGTAGTTGTTTTATCTTGGGATTATGAGTTTTTAAGATTAATTTACACATACTCATTTCATTTTATCAATAAATCAATTTTATCAATAATTGGAGTCTTTTTACTTCAAAATAAAATTCTCTTTCTTATCACTTCGAGAACCCGATGATGACTTTCAGGAACCCAAGGAACTTAAGAGACAAAAAGAGTTGCTAGGTTATTTTGCTTCCGGAACAGCTGCAGCAAGTGATGTGTCAATTAAGGGTACAGTACTGCACCTATCTGATCGAGTCTGATGAAAATAAAACATTTGCTTCAATAATATCAAATGGCATTGTAGCCAATACAGCAGATTTCAGTCCAAACTCGGCGGCCAAACATCAAAGTCCTCTTTAGTAGAGTTTTTAAGCTAGCCTAGTGCCCAACTGTCACGTTTATTTTGATCATAAAGGTATAATCATTGAAAAGACAGCACTCCAAGTCCTATGCGCCTGTTTTCAAAGCTGTCACAATGGAGCAGCAGTGAGAGATATCCCCGTGGACGGGTGACAAAGGAACAGGAATTAGACAGAGAAGGAAAATCAAAAGAAGCGTACCCAACACACCTTATACATCTTGGAATCATCCAGATAGAAGAAGATCCAATACCACTGAGCCAGTCAGAATATCCGGATGTATCTGTTTTGGAATCCGCGATCCAGAATAATCAATTGATCTTGGAGTTGTGACTGAAGTCACAGGAATATCTGTGCGCTCCTAACTGCGGTGAAATTTACAATAACTTTGGTTCAAGGTATGATAGTAATGATATATTCTGATTTTATAAATTAGTAAGTGCGCGGTAGTAACCCATTATGCACAACTAGAGCAACGGGAATGCGGAGAACACATAATGTCCATAAGCGCGTATCCGGTATAGTCCATCTAAAGCTTAGGAATTGGTGCAATAACGTGCGATCTATTTCAAGATCTAAGCGCATCAGTAAATTCGCTATAAATTTGTGATTAAGGGATTACCACATGCGAATTGGTGTGAACAGTGATTTAGTTAGTTGAAGCTCCGAGAAAGACCATCCCTCTACATATGCGTATCATTCCGCGAGGGTTGAAAAGCTAGGGTAGCCATAGTCAGTCGCAATCAAGCTTCAGTTCTCAATCCTTCGTGTTATCTTTCGGTCTAGTATGGGAGAATCGTCAATGTGTCAGTCATCGCCAGGAGGCGTAAGTAAGTTATGCAGGTTGAAACATTTTTTCTTAGACTAGAACGAGGTCCAGAGATTTTAAATTGGTATCGGAAATCCCGACAAAAACCAATGAATATCAGCGTCGATGGAGAATATTTGCTTCCAATTATCAGCACAGTAGCTTTGCTTGAAAACGAACAATTTAATTCTATTCTTACTGTCACTGCTATATTAGCATGTTTCACATATAAACGTTGCATTGGGAGACGGAATATTATTTGTAATATGAAGCATGCAGTCCAGTGAGTCATGAAGAAATAGGGAAGGACCGTTGTGATAGCTAACAGTATAAACACTTTGTCATACTTTGTCTTTAGGAGCGAGGTTGGTGGCAAATCAAGAAAGGAATGCAGGAAGTGGCCGGACCGTTCAGACTTAGCTCAGTTCTAGGAGGTGGGTAAACAGTCGAGAGACAAGAACATTGCAAACCGACCCTGTCAGAGACAGCAGTAATTAGACTGGAACAACACTCACTCATTGGCATACACTGACTGAGCAAATGTCATGGGATAGCGGAGCACTGATGCGCAGGTGTGTTGTCTGCGCACCACACGTCCCCTGTGCCAGCGGCAGTTGTATAAAGTACCTTGTGAGCAGTGGCTCTGCATATGACAGGTGTAACATGGAACGTCGTCGTAAGCTGACACCGTTCGAACGGGGTATGGTGGTCGGTGCCCGACGGATGGAAAGTGCGATTTCGGGAGTGGTGAGGGAATTCGGCTTCACACGATCAACCGTGTCCAGGGTGTATGGTGAATGGTTGAATGCGGGTGTCACCGTCCACAACAGACGAACGACCGGCCGTCCAGCCACCCTCGATGACCGTGACCGGCGACCTTCTGAGAAGGATTGTCAATAGTGACAGACGGGCAACCGTGCAACAAATCACGGCTCAATTCAACACAGGCCGTGCTAGACACGTCTCCCAGTGGACAATCCGTAGGAACATGGGTTCTATGGGGTATGGGAGCCAGCGCCGCACACGGGTGCCACTGTTGACCCAACGTCATCAGACACAACGACTCGCATTTGTCGCCACTCACCAGGGATGGACATTGGAACAATGGCGTAACGTGATATGGTCGGACGAATCATGGTTTCAACTGCACCATGCCGATGGGAGGCACCGTGTATGGCGCAGACCACATGAAGCGATGGATCCAGCCTGCCTCGAAGGTGTGGTCCAGGGCGCTGGTGTCTCGGTTGTGGTCTGGGGTGCATTTTCCTGGTATGGAATGGGCCCCCTAGTTGTTCTGGAAGAGTCTTTGAATGGTACGCAGTATGTTGAGCTGCTCGGAGACCATTTACATCCCTTTTTGGCCTTCTAGCGCCCAGACGGTTCTGCCGTGTTTCAAGACGATAACGCGCCCCCACATCGCTCCTACGTCGTCCGGGAATGGTACAAGGAACATGCAGCGGAGATCCAACGACTGCCAAGGCCACCCGGGAGCCCCGAAATGAAACCTATCGAGCTTATCTGCGATGTCCTGGAACGCAGGCTCCGTGCCGTGGATCCTGCACCCACGAACAGACCAGCATTGGCGGCCGCTCTGCAAACGATTTGGTGTCAGCTGCGTCCAGAGGACTACCAGGGACTTGTCGTCTCACTTCCACGGCGTCTCACTGCAGTTCGCAAGGCCAGAGGAGGCTCCACACGCTATTAGGTGACCATCCCATGACATTTGCTAAGTCAGTGTACTTTGAAAAAGTGTGTTACATAACAAGGACGGAATGACGTTCGAGTGTTAATATCCAATTGATTATGTACCTACGTGTTTCCTCCCGTGTTTAACATAATATTAATTAGTTTATTAGCCCATCAAGACTCTTTAGCGTGTGTAATCAATCAAAACATTAAAACCACCATATTTGGATACTTCTCATATATTAAAATGTCCTGTGCATCCGTCACCATGGCATAAACCTCCCAGGATCGCCGACGGGTCAAGGATGGAGTCCGACCTTCAACAGAATGAGTGAGTGATTACTGTTTCAGACGGCAGTTTAACTAATTATGATCCATTAATAAAATGCGAGTTGTCGAGAGGGGAATGTAGTGCTTTATAATGTAAGTCAATGTTAGTTATGTAGGGATAAGGGACACAGTCATCTGCTTATATAATTCTGCAATTCGGAGTAATTATATTCATTACTATAATAATATTGATTTGGAACAAATATAGCTGCCCAAGTTATGTCCAGAGTTAATATTGGAAAGAATTAATGTATAATTTGGTGTAGAAAATATATTATTCAACAGGCTTTTTAAGATAAAGTGTCCCAAAATCTCGCGAGATAATAATAATAATAATACTTATTAGGCTATTATAATAATAATATACATTATACATTATAAATATTATATATAATAATGCATTATTATTATTATTATTATTATTATTATTATTATTATTATTATTATTATTATTATTATTATTATTATTATTATTATTATTATTATTATTATTATTATTATTATTATTATTATTGAAAGATGCAGCAGCTTAATGAAGTCTTTGATCCAAAGTAATAATCAAGTACTAATGCAGTTTATGACGTAATTGTTCGTTAATAAGAATCAGTACGATGCTATAACTATTTTGGGTGAATAATAATAATGTGATCATATTTTGATAGTCCGAAGGAATAGCGATCCTGTTAATGTGTTTGATAATGAGAAATTTGTATATCTTTATGGTGGTAACATCACTGTCAATCCAGATAATCCAACTGGTATTATGTGAAAATAAAATACCAGAGCCATTTCTTTAATCCTAAAACGGTAGCGTTGTTCGCAATGTTGTTATCGGCAGGACTTCATCGAAGCGACTTTTGCTAGTTTTTAAGAACTGTTATTTTTCATTGTCGAAAGAGAGTTTAAATAATTGTTAAAATCCGTATTGTAATGGTGATATCGATGATATGTATCATTTTTTCATTTGATAAATTATAATGACAAGTACATCTCAGATTTAGTGAAATGCTCGAGTAGGAGCGCAGGAGCAATATAATATTTACAAGTTACATTTTACAATAGACAATGGATAATACACTAACTGAGCAAATGTCATGGGATAGCGGACCACTGATGCGCAGGTGTGTTGTCTGCGCACCACACGCCCCCTCTGCCAGCGGCAGTTGAATAGGAGACCTTGTGAGCAGTGGCTCTGCATATGACAGGTGTAACATGGAACGTCGTCGTAAGCTGACACCGTTCGAACGGGGTATGGTGGTCGGTGCCCGACGGATGGGAAGTGCGATTTCGGAAGTGGTGCGGGAATTCGGCTTCACACGATCAACCGTGTCCAGGGTGTATGGTGAATGGTTGAATGCGGGTGTCACCGTCCACAACAGACGAATGACCGGCCGTCCAGCCACCCTCGATGACCGTGACCGGCGACATCTGAGACGGATTGTCAATAGTGACAGACAGGCAACCGTGCAACAAATCACGGCTCAATTCAACACAGGCCGTGCTAGACACGTCTCCCATTGGACAATCCGTAGGAACATGGGTTCTATGGGGTATGGGAGCCGGCGCCGCACACGGGTGCCACTGTTGACCCAACGTCATCGGACACAACGACTCGCATTTGTCGCCACTCACCAGGGATGGACATTGGAACAATGGCGTAACGTGATATGGTCGGACGAATCATGGTTTCAACTGCACCATGCCGATGGGAGGCACCGTGTATGGCGCAGTTCACATGAAGCGATGGATCCCGCCTAGCTCGAAGGTGTGGTTCAGGGCGCTGGTGTCTCTCTTATGGTCTGAGGTTCATTTTCCTGGTATGGAATGGGCCCCCTAGTTGTTCTGGAAGAGACATTGAATAGTACGCGGTATGTTGAGCTGCTCGGAGACCATCTCCACCCATTTTTGGCCTTTCAGCGCCCAGACGGTTCTGCGGTGCTTCAAGATGATGACGCGCCGCCACATCACTCCCACGTCGACCGGGAATGGTTCTAGGAACATGCAGCGGAGTTCCAACGACTGCCATGGTCACCCAGGAGTCCCGATATGAACACTATCGAGCATATCTGCGATGTCCTGCAACGCAGGCTCTGTGCCATGGATCCTGCACCCAGGAACAGACCAGCATTGACAGCCGCTCTGCAAACGATTTGATGTCAGCTGTGTCCAGAGGACTACCAGGGACTTGTCGACTCACTTCGACGGCGTCTCAGTGCAGTTCGCAAGGCCAGAGGTGGCCCCACACGCTATTAGGTGACTATCCCATGACATTTGGTAAGTCAGTGTAGTACATGACGCACTATTCAATTCTACTGTTGGTCATAATGATGTTTTCTTTAAATACCTCTGTGTCCGGCTCAGTAGCTGAATGGTTAGCGTGTTGACGTGTGTTCACAGTGGTCCAGGGTTCGATTCTCGGCATGCATTTTCATCTTCCTCAGTATCAAGCTATTGTCAATCGGGTATAAATTCCGAATATAGGCCAGAGTCCCCTTCTTCAATCCTGCTCAACATAGTTGATTTCTCCTTCGCCATCAACAAGAATATTCTGAATTTCTTCTTCCGTGAGATTCCCACCCATTTCGGACTGTTGACCATATACGAAAAACCTAACAAAGATATAGGTACAGAGTCCCGGTGTATATATCCACCGAACTACTAAGTGAAGTATTCCAATTTATATAATTAAATGTAAACTATACGGTGATCGTTACTAGTTGTTCGTCTTGGAGAATAAAGAAATAGTAAGCGTTTATGCATAGCGCTTCGTATCGGCGACGACTACGCCTTTAGAAACTGATCCTAAACAATTACTGTACTTACCTCAACTTTCCGTCCACTCCTTCTGCTAGCAGGAAGGAGGCTAAAAATTGCGCTGTGCACTGCCAGACCTTAGTGGAGATAGAATAAAAGGCACAATTGGGGAAAGCTGAAGTGTATCATATGATTGTTACGGAGGCGAGCGCTCCTGCTCTGGAGTTAATTAAGTGTGCAGGCGACGATCAGTGTGTGTAAGTCATGATGTTGAATATTTGATGGTCGAATAAGAAGTATTACAATGACCATTATGTGCAATAATGTCCGAAAAAGACAAGTTGAGGTAAAAGGTGATATGTCGACGCCAGCGGACAAGCTGAGGATAATAGTGGAAATAATCAGATGAGAGAAGATAGGCCAATCTCTATGAATGGGGGCCAATAAGAATGATTTCTAGAATATGAATTTAAAGTGAAGTGGACGGAGTAAGTATGAAAAGTAAATTTTAGGACGAAGATTATGTGAGATTATCTAACGCATGTCACCATCGCATATCTATTGGTAAGGCAAACATAAGGCTCATTGAACTTGTAAGTTATGACAGTGGCGTGCACTGAACCCCATCTACCCCAGCGCTGCTTTGGTAAAGAACTTTGGATTAACATTTTCTAATTATTCCTTAGAACGCTTTTCAAAATGTTTAAAAAATTGCGAACATCTAAGCCAAGCCCAGTAGACATGTCTTGAAAATCTGCTCGCACTACCGCAGTTCAGCTTCTACAGCGAACTGGGTTTCTTTGCTGGTGCTACCCCTGCGAAATTTAAGGTCGCATGGGTGACGCATGCACTTGAAGCTTCCTTGTCCTGGGAGCGGGGCGGAGCTGTAGGCCCACCCCGACAGCAATTTACGGTGAGAGGCCAGCTAGCTTAGGTAAGGTAATGTTAATTTTAATACTTGACACTCGAAGTCTTCAGCGCCACACACTAGAGACTGCAAGAAAAATGTCAACATCTTAACAGTATAGCCACTTGCACATCGCCATGCTAATAAATATAGAGCCAGTATATGAAATCAATTGTAATATAGAAGAATGTATTTGTCTTGGGTTTCGGCATGTACACAGTTTTTCCAGCAATTGATTGATGGCACGTCTAGAGTGTGTGATCCGATAGCCGCAGAAACATGTTTAGGTTGCCCAGCACGAGCACAGAGTTAAGCGCGAAGTAAAATAATTTTGTATTTGGTTGTCTGTGAAGGTAGTATATAGTGAATTTTTGAAGTGTTCCTCTTGGATTATAGGTGAAGGTTTCGCGAGTTCTGTGTCATTCTTCACGAATATAACGTGTGTTATACGTCGTGACGAATATTTTCCTTCGTTTGTCGTTGATATACGTACACTCAGTTTGCGATCGAAAGAGTAAAACTTCAGGTACCGTAAATTACCGGTTAAATTTTGCTGATTAGTTTAGATTAGGCATTTTAAGTAAAAAACAAATAGTTCATTCCAGTGTATCTTTGTGAAAACGATTACTGTACTATCACGAAGCGTCACCGGATGAAACGGTAAGTACAGTGCTTAAAATCTGCTACAGATTAAGTTATGATGGTTTCGTGACTGCCGTAGATACCAATTTGAAAGTATGTGCGAGGGCGTGGTTGAAAATATTCTTGAAAGATCTTTCTCAAGTAGACCTTTCCACGAAAAATGCAGCCTTATAAAATGGTAATGTTTACGTTAGAAAGTGTAGACGGCCTACGATTGTTTATATTTAAAAAAAACATTTTTGCAGCTGGGATAATGAATACTTTCACTGCACGCTACTGAGTTATGCTTGAAGCAGCAATCATACTCAGTTTTTTCACTGGGAGAGGTTAGAAACGGATGGTGAGATCATAATACTAAAAAAAAAAAAATTCTTAATAAGGATTGTGCCTAATTTTCTGATCAAGCTCATTTTTCTTTCATTGTTTTGTGGATTGTAGATCAATTTGCTTGGGGGGATAGCACGTAAGATGTCATTGATTTTATTGTATATCAGGGAATGACAAGGAAAAACTTGTGAAAGTCATGATTAGACTCCGAATTTCAGTGATAATGGATCAATTGACACTTAAATCAACTGACGCCGTAGATTACTTAATTAAGCAATTCATTATGCCTTATATTGTAAACAGAATAAGGCGTGAATTGCATGTAAATAAATTAGCGATAGGATGATTTTTTATTTCAGCTATGTCCGCATTTGTTAGAGTACGTGATGTTTAACTACGTTTTCCAGTATCATAATGATTTGTGTTCATTAACGTGGAAGATTTTACCCACTGTAACGGTTCAAATCCCGTTACAAGATAATATCTGTATTATTATTATTATTATTATTATTATTATTATTATTATTATTATTATTATTATTATTATTATTATTATGTTCGTATTATTATTATTTTATCCGTGAGATTACTATTATTTTGTTATAATTCTTATTCAATTCAATTTTGCAATGCTTGTCGCTTGCAGGATTGTACTTAGCTGTATGCACATATACGTGTGTGTAAAATAACACTCAATACATGTACAGTGAGAATTGTTATATATCAGATGTTGGATATGGCATCGTTAAATTGTGCAATAATGCTGGCGATTTTGCCAAGTCATCGCCACGTCATGGCTACGTCATCGTGCTCACTTAGCACTGAGCTCTGTTCCTTTGAGTTTCTTAGGGAGACCCGGGGGATTTCACCATTACATGCAACAGTTTGAGGCGTTGTGGGAGTATGTCATTGTTATTTCTGGAGATTACGTAGCTGTGTCATCCAACGTCTATAAAAGGAGGATGCATATTGTAGCGTCAGTCATTAGTTAAACGGAAGCCGAACAGTGAAGAAGTCTACGAGACGAAGAAGCCTCAGTCGGTCAGTCAACGAGTGTGAACGAGAGATGGAGAAGACTCAGTGAGCAATTAATCATTGGTCATTGAGAGAGTGAGGCAAAGGTTGGTCGGTCACTTAGTTGAGGACACGGACGCAAGGGCTTACCATGGAGTCAGAGAGGGATACCACCTGCTATGAGGTAATACCACATTGACTTACAAAGAAGTCAGATGATATGGAGAAGAAGCAGTCACAAGGAAGTATCACCAAGTTAGACGTGACACATCTACAGTAAACACCAGATCAAAGGATTGCGTCGTAATTACACTCAAAGTGTTGAAGGTACAGTCAAGTGAATCAGTGAGGGAAATATTTCGTATAAATTGTTAAATGTACGGTCAAGAAGAATTCAAATTCATGCCTAGTTTCTTTCAGTTGCAATGTCATAATTTCATATTCTCATCTGTTTTATCGAACCAAGACTCACTATTTTTATATATTATTTAAAGAATATATTTTGTTCTATCAAACGAATTCATAGTTTTATTTCAATGACAGTAAAATATCTTAACCTCAAAATTAATGGGGAAACCGAACGCCAATCTCCTTTTCCCAGAACTTATATGGTATGTTGTCAAAAGTAAGCTTATTACCCCACACCCTAGAGATATTCAAGATTCTCATTCTATTATTGCTGCACTGAGTGGCAGCTGGCGCCCTTCAAATAACGTATGTGTAAGTAAGTAGGTAAGAAGTAAGTGGGAGTCCAGGGTTCGACGATTGTGTATTTTATTTAATGAATGTTAATTTTCATAATTTCCATTTTAAATGCAGATATTCAGATTTTTCAATATAAAAGCAGTTCTATATATTTGTAAATTTAGTCAAAGAGTTAGCAAATCTTACACCACTATTGCTCAGTAGTGTTAGATAAGCAAGACAGCTTGCGTTAATCGTTCACTACTGATCTGCTTTTAGGGCAGTCGCCAGGGTGGAAGATTCCCTATCTGTTGTTTTTCTATCCTTTTCTTGAATGATTTCAAAGAAATAGGAAATTTTTTAACATCTCCCTTCTTAAGTTAATCCAATCTTTAACTCCCCCTCCTATAAACGAATATTTTCTCCATTCCATCCTCTTGAATTCCAACTTTATCTTCGTATTGTGATCTTTCCTACTTTTAAAGACTTAACTTAAACTTATTCGCCTAATAATGTCATTCCATGTCACCTCTCCACTGAAAGCTCGGAACACACCACTTAGTCGAGCAGCTCGGCTACTTTCTCCCAAGTCTTCCCAGCCCAAACTTTGAAAACATATTTGTAAAGTCAGAAATCACCCAAAACGAATCGAGCTGCTTGTCATTGGATTTTTTCCCATTCTTGAATCAAGTAATCCTGGTGAGGGACCCATACACTTTAACCATACTCTATTTGGGTTCTTACTATAAACTTGTATACCCTCTCCTTTACAACCTTAATACAACCCTAAACACATTCATAATCATGTGCAGAGATCTGTGCCCTTCATTTGCAATCCCATTTTTGTGATTACCCCAATGAAGATCTGTCCTTATATTAACACCTATAAACTTAAACTTATTCCCGTAAGGAACCTTCACCCCTTCAACGCAGTAATTAAAACTGAGAGGACATCTCCTATTTGTGAAACCCACAACCTGACTTTTAACCCCTTTTATCACCAGAACATTGCCTGCCGCCCATCCCTCAGAATTATCGAGGTCATTTTGCAGTTGCTCACAAATATGTAACTTAATAATTTTATACAGAATATCATCAGCCGCAAAAAGCCTTATCTCCGATTCCACTTCTTTACTCATATCATTTTTATATATATATATATATATATATATATATATATATATATAGGAAAACATAGCGGTCAAATGATACCTACTTGAGGAATTCTCCTCCTAATTATTACAGAGTCACATAAATATTCACCTACTCTAATTCACTGAGATCTATTTTCTAAAAATATAGCAACCCATTCAGTCACTTTTTCATCGACTCTAATTGCACACATTTTTGCCAGTAGTCTCCCATGATCCGTCCTGTCAAATGCCTTAGACATGTCAATCGCGATACCGTCTATTTACCCCCTGCATCCAAGATGTCTGCTATACCTTGCTGGAGTCCTACAAGTTGAGCTTCAGTGGAATAACCTTACCAAAAACCGAACTGCCTTCTATGGAACCAGTTACTAATTTCGCAAATTGTCTAATATAATCAGAAAGAATGCTTTCCCAGAGATTACGTGTCATGCACGTCAAAGTGACTGGCCTGTACTTTTCAGCTTTATGTCTACACCCTTTCCTTTGGACACAGGGGCTACTATAGCAACTCTTCATTCATTTTGTATAGCTCCTTCATGCAAATAGTAATCAAATAAGTACTTCAGATATGGTACAATATCCCAAACCATTGTCTTTAGTATATCCCACGAATGAATTTCAGCTGCTTTTCTAGTTTTAAAAATTTGTATTTTATTGTAAATGTTGTTGTGATCATAGGTAAACTTTAACACTTCTTTAGTATTAGTCAACTCCCGTATCTGGACATGATGTTTGTAATCAACTATCTTTATACGTATACTGTTAACTTAATACATAGTTCAAAATAATTAGGGGAACATATGTTTTAAAGTCTGGTATATGAACGTTAATTTGGTAGATGGGGTCCCAACGGTCGTACAGTGTACCTTGACGCCTTAGCTACTCATGGTATATAAAATTGAAGTTATATTCCATCTGCAGGCGTAGGCATGTATTAAATTGTCAGGTGAACCCTCAAAACAAAATGAATAGCAGTGCATCCGTGTGTCGTTGTGAGGTACACAGAATAATGAGGTCATTTGAGCACGTTGTATGTCAACCAGTACATCCCATGAGACATTTTAACGATGTTCAAGTCGCAAGGGCCGTTACTTTGATCCAGGAAGGATGGACTTTCCGTCGTGTTGCTGTGGATCTCAATGTCTCTCCGTCAGTTATTCACCGCTTGTGGAGTCGCTACATTGAGACTGGCCAGTTCACAAGGAGCGTTGGAAACGTTCGTGGACGCATGAGAACCCAACAGGATGACCGATATCTGACCATCTGTGCGTTGTGGCGTCGTTCATCAAATGCCAGAGAACTGCAACAAGACCTCAGGGGGGTCACTTGAGTCATGGCGTCTGACCGGAGAGTAAGGAACAGGTTAAGAGAAGTGTCCTTACGACCGAGACATCCTGTTCGAGTGCCCCATTTAACGCAGCAACATCGCGCAGCTCGCCTTCTGTTTGCCCGTACTCACGTCAGCTGACCACTTCGTCAATGGACAACTGTGCTGTTCACAGACGAGTCCAGATTTCCCCTGACACAGCGTGATGGAAGTCAACGTGTATGGAGATGCCGTGGTGAGCAGTACATGCCAAATGTTGTCCAGGAAGGTGACCGATTCGGACAAGGTTTTGTGATGCTGTGGGGTGGCATCAGTATTGATTGCCGTACGGATCTTGTCGTCGTCCGTGGTAATCCTACCTATGCGGCGTACATCGTACAGATACTGATACAGCATATGTTGGTTGCTGTATACGGTTTTGGTCCTGAAATCTTGCTCATGCACGACAACGGCAGTGCTCATTTAGCGCGCGTCACCAGAGATGTCTTGCGAGAACTGGAAATTCAAGGGATGGAATGGCCAGCAGTGAGTCCCTAACTTAATCCCATCGAGCATGTGTGGGATAGGCTTGATAGAAGTGTTCGTGGGCGTCCTGTTGCACCACAGACTCGCCAAGACCTCGAACAGGCTCTCTTTGAAAATGCGACCTGATACGGCAACGTGACCTCCGCCAACTTATACATATCATGCCACGTAGGTGCCAAGCTGTGATAAATGATCGTGGAGGACATACACCATACTAAAGCTCTCCAACTGCGATAAATATCCACCTTGGTAGACTGTTAATGCGTTGTTTTCGCCACTATTTGGACATTTCCGTTTGTGTTCTGAAAATGAACGCGAATCCATCCACGTCCTTTTATATACTTCAAAGGTAAGGAATAAATGCTTCGTTGGTAATATACCTGGGTGTTAGGTATTGCTTTGGGGAGCATGGCATACGTTCAAAGTCATCTTCCCCTATTTTTCTTTAACTGTGTATTTCTTCCTTCTGAATATCCTCGCAAACATACTTCCCTTGCTTTTTAATGTTTTGTAACCTGTTTCTGCCTTAACATACCCTTCAGTTTGTCAGTAAAATTTGAGTTACTGTCAATTATGCTTGCCATTATGTTATGCTCAGCTGACTTCTTTGCTAGATTCAATTTCCTAATAAGTTCCTTCAATTTCTCCTCACTTTCACAGCCATTTATAACTCTATTGTTTCCAGTCTGCGCCTCCTTCTTAGTCTCTTTATTTCTCTGCTATAATAAAGTAGGACTTTACCATTCCTTACCACCTTTAAAGGTACAAACCTGTTTTCAAATATCCTGAACAATTGCTTTAAATCCATCCCAGAGTTTGTTTGCAATTTTATTTATCGTTTACCACCGATCATAGTTACTATTTAGAAACTCCCCCATGCCTGCTTTATCAGCCATATGGTACTGCCTATTGGTCCTATTTTAAGACCATCCTTTCTATCACATTTATTTTTAATACGAAAAAAGCAGCTTCGTAATCACTAATACCTTCTATTGCTTCGTGTTCATTGTAGAGCTCATCTGGTTTTATCAGCACCTCGTCCAGTATATTCTCCCATCTAGTTGGTTCCATCACTTTCTGAATCAGCTGTGCTCCCCATATTAACTCATTTGCCATTTGTTGTTCGGGCTCCTGGCGGTCGCATTGCCTTCCCAATTGACATTTGGTAAATTGAGATCTCCCGCTACAACCACATTACGTTCCATGTCGTTTCCCACATAGCTGACTGTCTTATCAAACAACTCAGAATCAGCGTAAGCGCTACATTTTCCCGGTCTATACACTCCAAAGACGTCAAGTTGCTTATTATCTTCAGTTATGAACCTTACACCTGGAATTTCATATTTGCTATCTTTAGCTTTTTCGTGGCATACAAATTCTTTTTTCAACCGAATGAATACTTAATTGTTAAATTATGTCTTTGATTCACTATTAATACTCATGTAACAAACACAACCAATAATCAGATCTGAACGGCTCATCCAATTTTGTATAATTTATTCATGTGAAAAATGAGGACATGTTGACCTCTAATCTGCAAGTGTTATTCGTAGGTAATTTGGAGTGTATGAATATTTTAGGTTCCTACGAGACGTATATGATCAACTCGTGTCACTTAATATGTTAAAAATGGCTGTTTAGTTGACCAGTAGTATAAAGAAATATAGGTGACTGACCTCATACATTAAATGGTGTACACTGTGTTAATAATATCAAATTTCTGAATTTGTAAGAAAGGTAATCGGAAGTCATGGCAATACATTTTATAATGTATGTTAGTATAGTCAGGTGGTGACATTCAGCCAAGACAGTTTACAGGAGCCATATTAATACCGTAATCAGTAAATCATATTAAAATATAGTGGGAGCGACGACTCTACAGACTAAAATGTTCTGAGGTAAAAAATTACGCGAGAAAAGCAAAGTGACCTTATATCCAATTAATGTTCAGCGGTAAAATATAAATTAAATTTTTGTAATTCATTATGCAGCTGCAAATGTTTAAGTTAGAATCAAGTTACACAAATGTTAAGTCTTTGTGTGAGTTTATGAGTGGTTGAAGTTATTGAATTTGTGTGGAGAGCAGTTTGAATCCTTGTTTGACAAATATATTAAGCCCATAATTAACTCATAATCACATCAACACTAATGTAATTGCTGGAGTAGGATATCATACTTTAACACTTACATGATTGTAACATTTTGTCACGCCGATACACAGTATATTTTGTTTGACTGAATTCTCTTTCATTTTTATTATTCTGCAATAAGTTTGATTCAGAATTTTTTGAATAAACATATATTTTAAATTAGTCTGAGTCATATTTTCATTTACTTAGTATCTTAGTTTGCCCAGTAGCACAGTATTCACTTCCACGGAACATAACTACGCCCACTAGAAGAGAGTCATCTGTGGTAAGTATGTTGTTTTTACAAAGCAGCCGAGGAGACCCCGAGGGATGAAGATACAGAAGATCGTACTAATAAAAAGGATGAAATACATATCTCCTACTCTAAAATGCATTAATGCAATATTCTTCGAAAACAATTTTGTATCAAATGGAGCAACTATTATATGTTACCATTTCACCAACTGAACTGAAACGCGTAGTGGAGCAAATAAGTTAATAACATTTGTGATTGGTAACATTTTTTATTATTTCATTAAACTTAATTCACAGTCACGGACAAGGCTCACAGGAAAACGCGGTTATCTTTAAAATGAATGTTACTGGTTAAAATTCCTACTAACTACTTTTAAGATTTTCGGAGACGCTCATATGTCAGAATTGTGTACCGCAGGGGTTCTTTTACGTGCCGGTGCAGTTCTGCTTGGACCAGCGTCCGTGCAAGTCAGGGCAGTCTGAGAGCTCACCAACCGAGCGTACGGTCCAACGAGTCTATTTTTACTTGCTGTGAGTGACTGCCAGATAAACGTTTGACAATGGTGACAGATAGGGTTGTTCAAGATATCTTTGTGTTATAGTTAAAAGATAATAATACTAGTGGAGAGGAAGAACACGATTGTGATGAACTTCACCGAAAGAGACACGCCCCGACCAGCTCTGTACGAAGTGCATGACTGGATTTTTGACACCTTGAAGCTAGAAGAAAGTGACATCGATATGATCCAGCTTAATATATATCAGGGCAAGTGTACATAAAATGCAAGAAGCAGGAAACTACTGAAGAACTCCTACAGTTTTATGCAGGTGAGCACTAATTCTTACACAGTAATGGGTTCCGTAGCAAAATGACTGTTGAGTCTGCCGGTCTTGGTACAAAGTTGGTGAGAATTTCTAATTATCCGTTGGGGGTACCACATAGAATAAATGTGGAACAAATTAGTTAATATGGGACTACTTTTTCGATTCAGAATGAAACGCGGAGCTCAGGTTTCAAGTACAAGTTTCCTAATGGTATACGAGCAATTCGATTAATGTTGAAGCAACATATAACGTCTTACTCAGATACTGGTGGGCATAAAGCCCTGACCAGTTACGAAAGTCAGCCTACTACGTGTTCGTATTGTAATGCAGTGGGCCACTTACGGGTTCAATGCTCACGACGTAAACGACCTGTCCAGCTAACCGAAAAACCTGCTAGTCGCATCTGGGCGATCTTGGCGAGTGGGAAACTGCCGACACAGCGCATTCCGCTGCAAACTACGCAGTTGACTCCTGAAGGCAACTCACAAAGTTTGTCACCTAGTGACATACACGAAGCTACACAAGCAATACAAAATGATCACCACAACACCATTCCGGCTACTTCTGTGCCGCACACGGGGACAAAGTTGTTAGGTCAACAGGTGGGTGATCCGATAACTGAGAACGACAATTCTGATAATATTAACCAAATACCGAACCGGAAAGGCTACCTATGATTGAGTCAGATGTATTACTGCCAGCACAGCTACCCCCAGAAATACATCATAATCAGTTACAGCCTACACTAAATCAGGATATGAAAAAAGAGGGCGAAGATGTATTGACACCACCAACGTCCATCAAGGACGGTACCGGTAACATGCGCAGTAGGGAAGAGCATAATATAGCACCGACCGTCGAAAACGAGAGATATCCGTCGGTCGAAGAAATGGAAATTACGGAAACAAAACTACCTCAAGTTAACCACAGGGAACCTAGGTTAAAGTGGCCGGTATATGACAATGGCAAAAAGAAAGGCACTAAAATTATCAAACATGTTCCGAATAAATAACTTCAGCATTCGTCTTCACCTCCAAACTCTTCATTATGATTGGCGCTGTGTTATTTTCCTTAACCATTGTACTTCTTCATTCCGTAGCATCACTTGATGTAAATTGCCTGAGAAGTCACAGAAAACAGGTACTATTACAAGAACTGATTACAGTTTGTGACACCGATATCCTTTTACTATAAGAATTTAACGTCTTTACATTGCCTTACCTTGGGAACAATTACCAATATATTGCCAGTCCTGGGGAAGACTCGAGAGGTACTGCAATTACATACAGATCTGGATTAAGCATTAAAATTTGTGAAACACACCCGAGTGGGAGGATCACGTCAATATTAACAGAAGATAACTCGCTATACATAAACATCTACCTGCACTCTGGAACACATCCTCGCCATGAGCGAGAGAAATTTCTGACCACACGACTACCATTCTATTTACGACATAACTACAAAGACTTAATTTACGGTGGATATTTTAATTGTTTTACACGCAAAATACCAGAGAGGAGAAGTCAACCCTGCTTCATCCCTTGGAGGGATATATCAGGCCTTAGAGGTGCGTGATGTATGGGAAAGTAAACACGGTAATTTCGTACAATTTACATTTTTCCGAGGAGCACCTGCATTTAGAATTGATAGAATTTACGTAAACAGAGACCTAGCACCCAATGTACATGACATTGGTGTTAAAAAATACCCTTCAGTAATCATCACGCTGTCCTACTGAAGATTCGTACCACGAGGAGGATACCTGTTATCGGGAAGGGATATTGGAAACTAAATAATGCGTTGCTAGATGGCGAGCAAGTGGAAGAGAACTTTCAACATATGTCGTCAGATATGCTCAGTTGTCTCATCAAACGGGGACCTTCATCTCTTCATAAATGGTTGCATAAAGTTAAACCGGCCATTCAAACCTCCTTTAAGAGACATGGTGCAGAAAAAGCAAGTAACAGACGGAAAACTTTACACTCTTACTACACTATATTAGCTGATCTTCTGGTACGTTACAACGTAAACAACAAATAGCCGCAGTTAAACGAAGAATAACAGCCATTCAAGAGAACATCCTACAGGGTTACTTAGTTCGTTCGGGTTTTAATTCACCCTTAGCAGAAGAAAAAGCACAGCTTTATCATGTAGCCAATGAAAAAAACAAACGGGAAGAGCAAAATAATATCTACTCTTTATACAGATGACAACAGACGACTCTTATTTTCTAAAGACTGTCTAAATGAAACTGAGAAATACTTCAGGGAAACGTTCCGGGACTGTGAGAATTCCCCACTAGATCAAACGACCATTCTGTCTTTCGTCGTATAACAACTCAATGATAATGAAAGTAGCTCCTCCGTCCAATTGAAAAAAGTGAACTATTCGAGGCCCTACGAACGTCCAGTAATAGATCAGCTCCAGGCCCTGATGGTCTGACTTATTTTTCTTCACGAAGTACTGGCGCATCATGAAAACAACCCCTTTAATATTGATGCAAATATTGTTCGCCAATCTACAAGATTGCACAGGCGTTAATGAAGGAATTATAATTCTTATAACCAAAGTCTCCGCACCACGAACTATATCGGACTTCCGCACGATAACACTGATTACAAACTCGTCATGAAAATAATGGCGAAAAGAATAGGACCCTACCTTGATAATATAACCAAAGTAGGGAAAACATACGCTATTGCCGAAAGGAAAATAACCCACATCCTGCAGTCAGTAAGAAGTGCAGTGTTACATTTTGAAGCAGAATCAACTGAAATTGGCGCGATTCTAAACCTGGACTTCCGAAAACCTTTCGACAGAGTGCATCAAGGGTACTTGTTAGCAGTGCTGCAACGCATGGGTCTCCCAACTCCATTATGCAATCTTATTCGAATTCTTTATAGTTCGGCGCATTCTCGCGTACTTCTCAATGGACACTTCTCCAGACCAATTTCAATTAAAACATCGGTACGGCAAAGATGTCCCCTATCAATGACCCCTTTTTGTTCTAAGTATTGAGCCCTTTATTCGGGCAGTCCACTTTGTAATGTGCATTATTCGCAACCTCCATAGACTGTTCATAGTTGCAGCCTATGCTGATGACGTCACCATATTACCGCAGACACGGACCGTTGCCCCATAATTGAAGTGCATGATAACAACTTACGAGAAAGCCTCTAATACCCCAGCCTGTACCATAAATCATAGATATTATCGCTTGGTAGGTGGTCAAAAGGGACGACAATATGGTCAGTACTTATTAAAGATAGAATAAAGATTTTGGGATTGGTGTTCACCCCTGATATGACCCAAAATATTGACATAAACTGGACAACCATAGTTTCTTTTTCTTCTTTTTGCTAGTGGCTTTACGTCGCACCGACATAGATAGGTCTTATGGCGACGATGGGATAGGAAAGGGCTAGGAGTTGTGAGGAAGCGGCCGTGGCCTTGCATAAGGTACAACCCCAGCATTTCCCTGGTGTGAAAATGGGAAACCACGGAAAACCATCTTCAGAGCTGCCGACAGTGGGATTCGAACCCACTATCTCCCGGATGGAAGTTCACAGCTGCGCGACCCTAATGGCACGGCCAACTCGCACGGTAAACCATACTTTCAAGGGTACGCGCCACATTGTCAATCAGTTTGAGTCGAAACCTGAACATCATCCAAAAGGTGTGGCATATAGCTTTGTTTGCCTTATCTAAATTGTGGTATGTGGCAAAAATTCTACCCATGCCGGTAAAAATAATCCAACGAGTTGAACTATGTATTAGTTATTATTTATGGCGAGGATATATGTTTCGTGTAGCAAGATCACAAGTGAGAAAAGCAGTAGAGAAAGAAGGACTGGGTCTCACAGCAGTCGATTAAAAATGCCAAGCGCTTTTAACGCGAGACTTAATGATAGCAAAGACAGGAGTAGGAGTTGCTCATAATACTCATTTTTGGTAGAAAAGTCAGCAAGACGCAAAGTATTCAGTGCAGACACGATGTTTTAGAAGAGCGCTGCAAGCGATAGATACGAGTGACAGAAAGCAACATACCTCCTATAAGAGTAATAATTAATCATCTATTTGAGAAGAACAACACACAACCCCAGATCACGGGGAAGTATCCAAATAGGAAATAGAATGAAATCTGGAGAAATTTCAAAGATCCTCATATACCAACGGACTGGAAACTAGCCGCATATAAAGCTACTAGTATAAATGAAATTATTCTAACAGAAGATAAAAAATTCCGTCACAACATTACCCAATCACCACTCTGTAAAAAACGTCTTGAGGTGGACACGCAGAGGCATAAACCTGTGGAAGTGTCAAGGTTTTCTAGAAATGCGTTTGTTCTGTGCTAAGACAGATGACAGGAACAGCTAATCCCAGTGAAGCTTACCGAGCAGCTTTAGAGTTGGATTTCGGTACGCAGCACTTGAAATTTGCGCAAACTTGGATTGTCATCTCTAGTGTGTCCAGAAGAGCGAACAGTGCTCCCTGAACACATTCGTCCGACTTCTAAAAGATGCCAAACAAAAATTGTTGAATCGTGTGTCACCGACAGAGAAACATCACGTTAAGGAACTCAAGAGTGTTTCATTATAACAGTCGAATGGCAGAGCAGTGAATAGTGCAGAGCTTTTGACGCAATGTGTTTTGTATCAATGTCTTCTTCAGTTAAAATTACTGTTTTCTGGAACAATAGTAAACAAGAGAAAAAATATTTTCGGTTTGGTTTGTTTTTCAAGGATAGGCGGACATGTGACAGGTGAACATTATACTGTAATAAGAGATTGAGTGATTTGCTTGTTGTGTTACTTTTTTGTGTATTAGAACTGTATCTTGTAATTTGTGAAAAATAAAATAATTACTTAATTAAAAAAGGCAAGGCTGGTATTTGTTTAAGCCGGGAGAGAATCTCTCAACTTGAGCTCTGGAGGTCAGCGCTATGCCACCTGAACTTCTCAGCGCAACTCAAGTGAACAGTTCGAACATAGTTCGATAACGACACAATAATATTAATAATAATAATAATAATAATAATAATAATAATAATAATAATAATAATAATAAATTATAAGTGATACGAAATCCATCCCGGAGAAACTGTCATCAAATAGCACACTCGCGTGTTTTATTGCTCAGTTCAATGTCCCTTCAGTAGTTTTAGATTTTTATGAGACGCCATATGGGCGCAATTATCTCCCGCAAAAGTGAAATATGTCGTAAGAGGACCAGAAGATAAAGGTACGGAACTGTGGAATTTAAACACCCTCAAATGCCTCAGACATTAGTCAGAATCGAATCCGTCATCTAGGGAAGAGAAAGACGAGTAACCTATTGCACCATTGCGTTCGACTGCCCTGTTTTAAATTGAATCGTATATAACTTATGATAGAGAGTATACCGTACAATTGATAAGGAAACTGATCCATCATGGACAAAATAAAGATGTACCTGCAACTTTGGTGGCTCTCTCTACTCCTGGGGAAAAAAACGTCCAACATTTGTCTGAATTGACTATTGCTGTAAAAAGAAGATGCCATATGGCATTGAAATAAGTTCTCTGTTAGGGGATCGTGTCCTAAACGTCACCTGTCTACCTGCGAGCAGTATAGTATGTCACATAGTCAACTCGAAAGATTTTACCTTCGTCAATATCAGTTCATCTGTTTGTTCAGTTTTTCATAGAATTCTATTTCAGCCATGGCCGACAATGTGATTCAAATCTAAATTTCTCCGGCATCAATGGATACGATCACGTAGTCTAGAGATTACTCCATGAGATACCTTGACCTGTTCAGCAGTATAGAGCCAAGCAAAAGGAGACGGAAAAATCCCTGTTCCTTACATAAAATGAATTCCAGCACGGGAAGTCTCCTGGGAGCTTTCACGGCGCTGCTGCGCGACGAGCTCGCAAGAAAAACAACATTCAAAGATCGACGCAGCAATTCAAAATTTGATCAGCGTTAGACTCTGCTTTCCTTCTGTTTAGCTGATTGCAATTCGATGAAAAGTGGTTTCTACTGCATTAGTCCCACCATTAGTTCACTACTACCTTACGCCGCTATCTGAGGAGCTTTGACAGACATGGATAGTTTATTGTGTTGAACCACCTACATAGTACTGACCACAATCCAGGGATTCATTGAGTAGACGTGCTTGAATTCCACCGTCAGAAATTCCTCAAAAAATAGCTATCCGTGACCGAACTAGTCGATTTGTTCATGCAGCTGCACCGGGCGTGTTAGCCGTGCGGTTCAGGGCGCGCAGCTGTGAGCTTGCATCCGGGAGATGGTGAGTTCGAATCCCACTCTCGGCAGCTAGGAGATGGCTTTCCGTGGTTTCCCATTTTCACACCAGGCAAATGCTGGTGCTCTACTTTAATTAAGGCCACGGCCGCTTCCTTCCAACTCGTAGACCTTTTCTTTCCCATCGTCGCCATAAAACCTGTCTCTGTCGGTGCGACGTAAAGCCACTAGCAAAAAAAAAATAGCGTCATTCCAACTCCTAGGCCCTTCCTATCCCATCGTCGCCATTAGACCTATCTGTGTCGGTGCGACGTAAAGCCACTAACAAAAAAAAGCATGCAGCTGCAAATTTGTAATACGAATAAGGTGGATTCAAGCCCCATCGTCAGCAGCCCTGCAGACGGTTATCGGTAGTTTACCGTTCTAAACGTGGGGACTGTACCTCAGACATCCCTGGTACACTTACCTGTAGTAAGAAGTGACTGAATGAAATAGGTTTTACATAATATACGACTTATTGTAAGTCACTGGGAACAAAGATGACTGTGAAGTTAGGGAGGATTTAAGAAGCGACGCTGCTTCAAAACAAGAGAACTCTTAACTTGGGAGTGCAACTGGGCGACCACATGGCTCTTAACATTGCCAGCGTTGTTTCCACTTATTTGCGCCAGGCTTCCATTCGAACACCCTTGATCAACACTTGCTCTGTTCACCTTAACCCCAGGAACATCTTCGTGCTATCAAAGCGAACCCGGACCCTGAAAATGATGAAATTTTAGATTTTCTGTTTATTATGAATATTAAAGTTTATCCTCTTTAAAATGGCATATTAATCTTCCCGGTAGCTCAACTGCAAGACATAAAATTATATTTTTAGTAATGTGCTGTAGTGGGTGTGTTACCACACAAATTTCCATGGATACGCATTGAGTGAAAACATCCTAATTCAAATTTCTTGGTCTTTCCAAAGACATTATATAAAGTATGTAAGGCATATTTCTTGTGTTGGCTTCTCAATTTGACAAGCTATTGTTGTGTCTGCATTGCTGTATTCCTTGGATATTGTAGTTTACAATGAGTCATTTTGTGTTTAGTTCAAGATTTGTATTGCATTATTTCTATTGCATAACTGGAACTTATTGAACATGCCTCGATTTGGTAATGGAGTTTACAAAAAGAAAAAGCCTCCTAAGAGGTACACTAGTGGAAATGAGACCATTCTTCGTACCGTAGGAAATGATGCTGTAAATATTGAGGTTATACGTGAAGTGATACCTACTACTGTCCCTGGCACAAGCAAGAAGTTGCCTGGATCAACTGAAAAATACTTCAATTTATTGGAACATGGTACTGATGATAATTCGAACAAAATAATTAAAAATTCATTGTTGAAAAAGATGATAGATAGTTCAGTATCATGTAATGAATGTTTCAAATTGACCTATGTCACTATATGTCAAGCGATACAGTGGAGTTCAAAATCAAAATTAGAGTGTGAATAACGTAATTTAGACCAGAATTCCAAAAAATGTGGTCGTTGAAGTCTGATGTGCTGCAGAAGATGCACGGAAAATAAACGGTCTCTCTTATGATGTCGATAGACAGTGAGAGAAAACGGAACGCTGAAAGGAAAGAAAAGGAGTGTGAAAGGCAAGTCAGGTAAAGAATGAAAGTTGTAAAAAGAAGGCTAGATGAGGAGATGTCTATTGGCAGTGAAAATCCCTCTTATGGTGGTGGACTCCATTGGAAAATTACCTTAACTTGAACCTCGTTTTCCACAAGTTTACGTTTTTGCCATATAAAGAACATTTTGTCCTAAACTATTAGGAATACTGAATCCATAATTCTACGATGAGAAAATTATTTTTTATTTTCTCAATATTTACTTCAAATAAAAGTTACTTGTTTGAGAGCGGCCATTTCATGAGTCTGGCTTTCTCGTGGGAGCGAGCTCACCGTATCGAGCCGAGCCGCAAGCTCGTGAAATACCGGGACATTTCGGTGTACTTCGAATATTCAACAATTTTTCAAATTCAAGGAATTCTTCGTAACGAGAGATTTTGGCAACACAGTAATCCTGAAATAAAGAATCTAAATTATTCTTAAACCCTACGTGAAGACAGAACCCACAGGGTAAATATAAATGCAGTTAAGCCTAGAGACGAATCCGTGTCCGATACGCGGACTACTGACACGTGCCAAGGTCGATAAATGAAGAAAACCCGCGAAACGCCCAGGCAGAAATAATTTATTTCGCCTGTTGCGAGTATGGGAAAATTATGAGATTAACGCCTAAATAAATTGTAAGTCTGTCCGAGGTTATGGAACAAATTTCTGTAAAATCGGTCTATTGGATGCGGAATTAGCATATTGCACAACCAAGCTTCATGGTATGAGAAGCATCACCCCACAGAGTATAAAAGAAACCTCCCTCCGTATATTTTCCCAATGTCTGTCTGGTTTCTGGAGCGGCGGAGCCCAAGTCCTTCGTCGGCCGAAAAGTGTAAAAATTTGGTCTCCAAATAACTTACTACATGTTCGTGGCTCTGGTTCAAATATACTGTTAGAATGGAAGATGATAAAAATTTTCTGAGCTGCCGCTAAAAGGAACTTGGAAGGTTTAGATATTTGGTGAATAAGTAACTGAGTTCCTCTTTGTATTCAGTGCGTGCGTATAATATTTGTTAGAGTCTGGATGAGAGCTACAATGTCTGGTTTCTTATCTGTTGGAACACCTGGTCTTCTTAGTAGGGTGAACAAGTCAGTCGCCATTTGAGGAGCGAGCTCGTCACAAGGGTGACCGTGTCGAAAAGTGCGTTATAAAGTGTTGTGTAATTTAAGTTTTATATATATATATATATTTATAAGGAGATGTATACGTTAGCCATGGAAGGCTAGACGAGAGGTTTGCTGGTTAAATGCAGCCAGAACTCCAGGATGACGGCTAAGATCACAGGTCTGTAACCTTTTAATCAGTGTTGTAGTTAGATTATTGTTTGTCCCTACAAATTTTTCATTGCGTGTGTAGGGTTGATATTTTGTGATGATCAGGAAAAGATATTATATTTTTGGTCAGCGTGTGAAAATCTTTTGTTTTGTGAAATCCACATCAAGAAACTATAAAATGCGACGTTTAAATATTGTGTTAATGTTCTTTGAGATATTGTCCGAAGTGAGGAAAATTAGGAAGGTGGTAATGGTAACGTCGTCGTGGCGGATGTCTTAATTTCGAATATCGTTTGAATTCAGAAAAGTTTCTGTCGAAATAATAATAATAATAATAATAATAATAATAATAATAATAATAATAATAATAATAATAATAATAATAATGTCTACCGCGGGATAAAATTTTCCTATGTTAAAAGTGGATTTAACAAATATGTTCTGCAAGGATTTCGGGCGTTCAGAACATTTCCAGTGAAATACGATAAGTTATTTTTTATTCATGGGAAGTAAAAATTTTGTGACGTCGTGTATGTCGATGATATGGAAAATCACGGTGTGTTGTTGTATTCTAGAGGTCCGAAAGTTGTAGTAACAGTAAAAATAAGAAGGTATATTTTTTTAAATGTTTTTCTTTTTTTTTGAGGATTGAGGTTTGAAAAGGTCTTGAAATATAAGAAAAATGGACTGAGAGCGAAGAATGCATATATGTGGAGATAAGAGTGGTAGAAATGTTGAAGGCAAATGGGAGCCTGGATTTTACGTAATACCGCCATGAGAAGGCGAGGAGAATGAATTTTTGAGATAGGCTATATTTGCCGAGGAAAAAGTTTTGAGACAGGCTATATTTACCGAGGAAGGATCTTTGAGACAGGCTGTATATTAAATGTGAGATTTAAGTGGCAGGCTGTAGTATATTCCACTAACAATCCGAAAGCTGGGACCTGGAGAAGGTCGGTTCGAGATAATAATTTTGTGAAGCACAGTGAATTTCAGATAAGATCCCAAGTGAAAAACGATTTGGTGAAGATGGTAACACTTGGTAGTAAACTTTCAAGTGACTAGTTACGTGAAGTCAGTAATGAATATTAGAATAATATGACCTCAAGGATAGAAGAGCATTTTGAATACACGGTTGGTGTTGTTTGACTGTATGACAAGTTTCCAATCAAAAAAGTTCATAAATTACAAGGCGGTAATTTATCATTAAATCGGAAACATTTGCGGAATGAGATATAGGACGTTTTAAAGCGATATGTTTGACTGTGTAAATTTATTGAATTTCGTTTCACTGGATAGTCATCAATATGAATATTTGGAAAAATGACGATTTGAGGACCTCATCCTAAAATTATAGTATGGATTTCTGCGCTGGTGATGATTATTATTTTTGACGACATCCACTAAATGTTAGACGTGTGTTGGAAGCTGTTATTCTTTCCTAAACTTCAGTGCGCATGCTGAGATCGTGTTTGAGTTGGGGGATCGTTCGCCACGCGATATTTATTTTCAGGTTCACGTTTTTTTTTGTAAAAAGATACAGACTTACTGCATTTTCCGACTTGCGTTCGTTCTGTGGCCAGAGTTGTTTCGTTGTGTGTTATTAGTTTCGATCAGATTTACAGCCGAGATATTTAAGAGTTTGTTTGAAATTACGATTTCGCCTGATATGCTAAGGGAAGCGTATACGACCCAGTTTCCGCCCGACAATAGATTTAGGACGTCACATGATATCCTAGGAGTATACTGATGATGAGACGTCCTAGTTCACGCTCAACGATAGAATTAGGAAGGTACGTGTGCATAGAGGTTAGTGTTAGGGTGTGCAGATGTTAAGGAGGCCCGACGATAGGTCTGGGATGTCAGCTGTACATACTCAAGTCTTAGATTAGATGTTTTTGCGAAGTGACCCGATCAATTGATAACATGTAGGTAGTGTCTGCAGTAAAATACGAAATTTGAAGAGTGTTAGCTCTGTAATAACGAGGCCAAACTTGCGTGCAGCCCTCAACAGCTGGAAGGTGTTTACTCAAGATTATAGGATCATTGACGGCGTGCATAATGAGGGTTGTCCAACATTGGGTACAGAGCTAACGGTGATTGAATATTTTACTGCAGATCTCCATGCGTGTTGAGTTCAAATAACTTCGGTATTTTATTTTATTTTACGGACATAATTGTTTTGTCGTTCTGATGTCCGTTTCGCTTTGATAGTGTGCATGTTGACACTCAACGTATTAGTGTGAGACTTGAGTTACGAATGTGGATTCGATTCGTCAGTCAGTAATATACACTGACTGACAGAGCAAATGCAACACCAAGAAGGAGTGGTCAGAACTTTATGCCAATTGCAGGGTAGACTGACGTCACTGAGGTATGCTCATGATGTGAAATGCGCCGCTGTGCTGCGCACGTAGCGAACGATAAATGGGACACGGCGTTGGCGACTGGCCTACTTCGTACCGTGATTTCTCAGCCGACAGTCATTGTAGAATGTGTTGTCGTGTGCCACAGGACACGTGTATAGCTAAGAATGCCAGGCCGCCGTCAACGGAGGCATTTCCAGCAGACAGACGACTTTACGAGGGGTATGGTGATCGGGCTGAGAAGGGCAGGTTGGTCGCTTCGTCAAATCGCAGCCGATACCCATAGGGATGTGTCCACGGTGCAGCGCCTGTGGCGAAGATGGTTGGCGCAGGGACATGTGGCACGTGCGAGGGGTCCAGGCGCAGCCCGAGTGACGTCAGCACGCGAGGATCGGCGCATCCGCCGCCAAGCGGTGGCAGCCCCGCACGCCACGTCAACCGCCATTCTTCAGCATGTGCAAGACACCCTGGCAGTTCCAATATCGACCAGAACAATTTCCCGTCGATTGGTTGAAGGAGGCCTGCACTCCCGGCGTCCGCTCACAAGACTACCATTGACTCCACAGCATAGACGTGCACGCCTGGCATGGTGCCGGGCTAGAGCGACTTGGATGAGGGAATGGCGGAACGTCGTGTTCTCCGATGAGTCACGCTTCTGTTCTGTCAGTGATAGTCACCGCAGACGAGTGTGGCGTCGGCGTGGAGAAAGGTCAAATCCGGCAGTAACTGTGGAGCGCCCTACCGCTAGACAACGCGGCATCATGGTTTGGGGCGCTATTGCGTACGATTCCACGTCACCTCTAGTGCGTATTCAAGGCACGTTAAATGCCCACCGCTACGTGCAGCATGTGCTGCGGCCGGTGGCACTCCCGTACCTTCAGGGGCTGCCCAATGCTCTGTTTCAGCAGGATAATGCCCGCCCACACACTGCTCGCATCTCCCAACAGGCTCTACGAGGTGTACAGATGCTTCCGTGGCCAGCGTATTCTCCGGATCTCTCACCAATCGAACACGTGTGGGATCTCATTGGACGCCGTTTGCAAACTCTGCCCCAGCCTCGTACGGACGACCAACTGTGGGAAATGGTTGACAGAGAATGGAGAACCATCCCTCAGGACACCATCCGCACTCTTATTGACTCTGTACCTCGACGTGTTTCTGCCTGCATCGCCGCTCGCGGTGGTCCTACATCCTACTGAGTCGATGCCGTGCGCATTGTGTAACCTGCATATCGGTTTGAAATAAACATCAATTATTCATCCGTGCCGTCTCTGTTTTTTCCCCAACTTTCATCCCTTTCGAACCACTCGTCCTTGGTGTTGCATTGTCACTGTCAGTCAGTGTATTTTATTTTCAATCTTTGTCGTTCTTTCATTTTTATACGTAGTTGAGTTCGATCAATTGATAGCTTTGTGGGTAGTGTGTTGGGACAAACAATAAGTAGATGGATCTGTGATGGTAGTCATTGTTAAGTAGGAAAGAATTCTTTAATTCTGTTTTATGTTACCCTGTGGACTTGTAATTTTATTAAGCGTAACGTAACCATTTATAACCTGAAAGTCGGTTTTATAATAATATCTTTCAAGTTATATACCACTTTTTAATTAACTTCAGTGTTTGGCATTTCTTCTAAATACGTGATGAATAAGTGTTTTCTGCATTTCGCAGTTTTGCACCTTCAGAACGACGTAACGTAAGATCCTCGCGGATCGTGTTGTTGTTGGTACCTTCTGAACAGCTGTTTGGGTGATGCACGTTTAGCATCGGGATTAGTTTATAACTTAAGGGTGTCATGAAATGACAAATACACGGTGGAATTTTGTTTTCAATTGTTTATTAGTTTATAACATAAGGGTGTCATGAAATGAAAAATACACGGTGGAATTTTGTTTTCAATTGCGAATGCTGCTATTAACTTGTAGTGAACACCATGCTTTCCAATAATATTTCGCAACCTATCCAAAGCAACTGATAGTCAATTTGGTTCGATTAAGGGTCCATTCGGCGGGTGTTCCGTATCCGAAAGGGTATTCGACTGGTGGATAACCTTAATTAAGAGTAAATCAGGCGTTCTACTTGCTGAAGGTCAGATTTTCCACGGATCTTGTGGATTAATTCTCAGTTATCGTTTGGATTAATAGGTGCCCGAATTTTCAGGTTTTCTTTTCACTTTTCAGTTTCGCTGTCCATTTATTTATGGCATTCCTATTTTCTCCGAAGAAAACACTTCGATATTGTAAGAAATAAATTAACGCTATGCAATGTGACTGCCTTTGAAACATTTAATAATGAATAATTAAAATTTTTGTCCAGAATTTACATAAATCATTTTTTTGTGCCATTAAGAATTTAATAAAAGTTAGTAAGCACATATTTGCTCCTCATTTCAAGTAGTTAGGCTCTCTTCTGAACCCCATCGTTTGGTTAAGATCGTGACCGAATTTCTTCCCGCAACGACCCCAAGATTTAAGAGTTCAATATTGCTCTACTGTAGCAGCTGTGGCCGACCAACGATGGAATGGTAAGTCAAGGGTTCAATACAGACTTCAAATTTTCAGGGATTGTAAACAATGACAATATACACCTAGTATAATAACATTTTTGTCCTACTTAGTTGATGACTGATTGGATGTCAAAGATAATATGTAAAAAAGTGTCAGTTATATTCAGTAACAAAATGATTAATACCTTCTCAGAAAATATCAATATATTTTACCGGTAACGGCGGTACGAAAATTAGTCCCCGTAATGAAAATTTAAAAACTTACGCGTTACGCTCCAGACCGGCAGCGAAATACTGACTGAACAGCGAGCAACAGCCGTGTGCGTGTGACGTAGAGCGGGTGACGTCACAATCATGCCTCACCACAACACAGAGCCTAGACTGGTGTGGAATGTTCCTCGAGCTTATATGGATATTAACTTCCCCATAATAATAACTAGACAAATTTAACCATATCATCGTGCAGCCAGATCCTTTATCTACGTTCCTGCAAAGTTACACGTAAATCCGACATGAGACAACGAAGTTATGGAACGAGATGTGAAGGCACAGATCGGATATAAATACAGTACTGTTTCGCTTAGCAGAGCAGTGTGTGACCAGCGTGTGTATGTGCACACATGACAGTGGAATTCGTGCAGTCGGTTCGCGAGGACCGCGATTTAGCGTGAAGCGGCTGTCATACTTCGAGTCCGTGGACTTTAACTCAAACGCGACGAGTATGAACTTGTACGGGTTTCTTTAAACTGTGAGTGATAAACTTCTGCTCCAACGGGGCGTGATATAAATTGTGCTTCATCTGAACATCATCAAGTGACTGTTTATTCTACACGAGTGTCTAAGACTTGTGAATATTATTCAAGTACTCGTAATTTAAAGTTTAATGTTGTGGACAGGATTTGGAACAGTTTGCTCCTTACAAAGTACTGAATACTTCAAGTTAACGAGACTGTGCTTTAATTCAGAATTACTCAAATTGCAAGCATGACTACGTCACTAATTTACCATTTCATGAACTGTGTAAATGTTTGTAGGTAATGAACTGTAGACTGCGTGCGTGAACTGTGCATTTCAATTCTACTAAGAACTGCACATTTCAGTTCTACGAACATTCAGCTGTGCGTTTTGATTCTATGAACAGTCGAACCGAGGACTATTGATGCATGATTAATTTTATTTAATATTTTTTATGTCATTACCAATGCGTGAACAAGTCTGAATTCACGAGTGAAACACCCTTATTTTTCCCAATCCAAGTGATTACATCGAACAATGCTTCAAACTAAGAACTAAGTCGTGTGGCGTAACTTCACATTATGCCAAGTGCTACAAACTTTAAGCGACTATTTGAAATTCGATAAGTTTCGAGTGGACTTTCATTTTATGAATGTTAAACTTATATACTCATTCAAGTTTAATGACCTTCTTTTTCATTTCAAATGATTGAGGATTTAACACGGGATAGATTTCTACCGTGTGATAGACCTTCAAACATACATTCTCACGTGTCATGAACCTTGTTAAAATCAGTGATAAACCTTTCTCTCATCTGTGCAGAAGCAGTTTTTGCATTAACTCGCCCCAAGGCTTAACGGTGTTCATTCACGTTCGCCCTTCATCAGCACCGTATGGATCTTCTAGTCGTCGAATGGATCTTCTAGAACTTCCCTCGAGGGACAAATGGTGGCCTACTGGTATGGAAGGGAGAGGAGCTGTCGGAATCCAAGGACGTCGCCAGCCCTAGGACGGGGGATTCTTCTACTATATCTGCTGTACAGAGGTGACATGGTTTTGAACTTATTAATAAATTCAGAAAAAAAAATTTGAAAGATTTTCTTCTAAACACACCCTCTGCCTCTGTATGCACTTCAACAGATTGGTACACTCCCTGCGTTTCTCGTGCTCACCGAAGTACCACATTTACTGTTTACAATATTAAAAATATTTATAGCCGGGCTGAGTGGCTCAGACGGTTAAGACGCTGGCCTTCTAACCCCTACTTGGCAGGTTCGATCCTGGCTCAGTCCGGTGGTATTTGAAAGTGCTCAAATACGACAGCCTCGTGTCAGTAGATTTACTGGCACGTAAAAGAACTCCTGCGGGACTAAATTCCGGCACCTCGGCGTCTCCGAAGACCGTAAAAGTAGTTAGTGGGACGTAAAACAAATAACATTATTATTATTAAAATCTTTATGATATATGATGGTAAATAAATGTAATATACTACTATAAAAGTTTCATAATTCTGGTGTTAATATTTTAGGGGCTGCCTGGCCGAGGCGGTAAAGGCGTGCTCGGTTCGCCCGGAAGGACGCGGGTTCGAATCCCCATCAGGAAGTCGTAAAATTTATAAAACGAGGCTTCCACTTCCGGAGGTGCATATGGCCCTGAGGTTCACTCAGCCTACACCAAAAATGATCATTCCTGCGGGCAAAGGCGACCGGGCGTAGAGCTAACCACTCTACCCCATCACGTGCGGCGGTTAACAATGGTGGAAGCCTTAACCTTCCACTCCTCCATGGGCCTAAATGACCTGTACGGATGTGACTTTGTCTTTTTGGTGTTAATATTTTAGAATAAAATGTTCCTTAAATTTATTGGAAGTGTAGGAAGGTCCGGGTCCCCTACCTCAGCAACGTCTTCGTGCTGCCAACCTTTCTTTACCGTGTGGCAGGCATAAATCCGTGCCTCATCTGTGCACACGAAAGGCATTTTAGGTCCATTTTCGTTCAGTCTCAATGCACGGAAAAATGCTGCGCGTCGTGCTAGAATATCACTACGCTCCATCAATACAATATGTTTCACATGTTTACACCTGTTAAATGTAAATCCCATACTTTTTATGAGTCTCCAGAGTGTATATTTCTCTCCTATAAACGGTATTTTTCTTTTTAAAGCATTAAGAAGTCCATGTAAAGTGCGGATTTCTTTGCGAGCTTCATAAAATTCCAGAAATCTTCGGGGCGCAACACTATTATCGAATTCGTCAAGCTCTGGTTTCTTCCGACGAGGAAAACTTTTATCTGGGGTAGGAATCAGAGTTCCCTCTTCTGCGTCTTGTTTTTCTTGTACTGTATATTAACTTCATGCTCTGAGATCGGAGCACTTCGCGCAATTTCTTCGGGGCCCGATTGCATTGTAAATGGAATACAATGACATGTCAGACTCTGTATAATTTCCTCGAATATTTACAAGCTCTCTAATACAGAATAGCAACCAACATGCAACCGAGCTTGGAGGTAGTGTACAATGATACAAAGTGTAGACTACCGCGTGCTCGTATACAGTCTACTGCGCCACATAGAACTGTTACTTCGATCGAATCCCGCCGGTAAAGACTCGCGTCACGGTTAGTGCAAACCACAATGAAATTACGCAATAGTATATGCACCCTTCACGTACTGTAGGTTTAGCATCAGGAGAGGCATCCAGCCGTAAAAGTGAGCTAAATCTACATCAATACAAAATGCTGACCCCGGTTACCTGGGAAAAGGGAAGGGAAGGGAATAGACAAAGGTAGATAAGGTTATTCACCTTGGATGTTACATAGGCTATAACTAAGTTTCAGTCCCTTGAAAATATCGATATTCTGTTTTCATATTCTTAAATAGTGTTAACGGGGTCGTGAAATATTATGTTACATTTATCCGTGGAATGATTAATATCGGAGATATCGCCACGAACTTCGCTTTATTAATGGAACTATAGTAGTCCTAATTCCTGAACCAAACAGAAAAGTTCAAACTCTAATTCATTCAGACATGCAATACATAATTCAAGTATCACAATGTTTTACAACCCGCCTAATAGTATTTAAAAATATGGAAACAGAATATCGATACCTTCAACGGATTGAAAATAATTTCAGTGTAACTTCTTACAGTAGGTGAATATTCCCGTATACAGGGCTGATTATAGGATGCAGCAGCTAGAGATATTTTAGCCGTGCCCTCAGCTTTTTAGTATCCACTGCCGTGAAGGATAAGACTATTCCGAAAACCGTAAAAGTAGTTAGTGGGACGTAAAACAATTATTATTATTATTATTATTATTATTATTATTATTATTATTATTGTGCCGGGAGGTGCACTTCAACTCATTCAAAAGATGCGCCTTAAAGAACTATATCTATCTAACCAAACGTGAAACTGCTATTACAATAAGTTGGGACTTTAATTAGACGATGTCACTACTGAAGTATTGAGTAATTGTGTTGTTGTGAAGTTGCCTAAACTGTCTGGATTTAACTGCTTTGTGTTTGTTTACTTCAAGAAGTTTGGATATTTCTCCATATATGTTACTACCAAAACCTATGGTCATGCACTCTGGTGCAAGGTAAAAGAAGCTGTTATGGAAATAAATTTTGTGTTTATAGGTTTTCTTAATTAAATCAACATTCATTTATTTTTTAAATATATTTCAAGGTTTGCAACACTTCTCTCTCATTCCGAGGTTTTTGAATGTGAACAATCACTAATTTTCAGTACTACTTTTTCAGTCTATCACAGGCTTCTTCTTGGTTTTTTGGGTGTATCTGTTTTATTTACCAATAAAATTGAGCGGGTGTGTCCGGACTAGTCCAGAATTCTCTCGAATCTCCCCTTCGGGTATATAAGCTGAGGTTTTTCTGGCTATCTTGTCTCATTGATCGTCGTTTTTCTGAGTGTGTGTGTGTTAAGGCAGGAGACGGGGCGCCTCATTCTTCGGCAGGCAGAACAACAGCCAGGTAATGGCCACGTAAATTCTATCTTTCTTGCAGTCCCCGCAAATTTATCCGAGGGGAAGGTCCGAATTTCAAACTATGTAACCAACCTTTCCTGAAATGTAAATTTTCGTTCAGCTAGTGTAAAAATTTCATAAAATCTTTAACTTTAATTCGGGGATAGAGAGTGCGTTACCCTCTCGAGTTCCCCTTCAACTTGATTCGAGGTGACTATGATTTTGTAACTGTTTTTATTTCCTGCAATGTATTAAATTAACTTTCCTTCGAGTCACCTCACTAGCTTAGGATTAGCCCTGTATCATCGGGCCGAGAGCCCTGTTATCTAGGAGTGCAAGTGTACGCCTCAATTCAGTTTGTGTTTCGGGCCATTAATTTATCCTGTTCTTTTTCTACTAAGGCCCAGTAAGTTGGGTACTAGATACCCCTGTGTAAAACTATTTCCATTGGAAATCGTACCTTGAGAGGAGAGATATCTTAACATTTTGTGTAATGGTGCCTTAAATAGGCTGTAAGTATGAGAGCATGTAAGCTCTTTTTTGTATATTTCTTTTTTTTTTGTTAATAGTGAGGGGTGCCCCTGGAAAGCTAAATATTGTAACATTTGGAGCTAGTGTTCTTAAAATGGGGATATTTCCGTCCTTGTCTATACACTGAGATTTCGCAAGTTTGTAAACTGGATCCGGTATTTCAGAATTTGTAAAATTATTTTTGCTAGTGGTTTTACGTCGCACCGACACAGATAGGTCTTATGGCGACGATGGGATTGTAATGGCCTAGGAATTGGAAGGAAGCGGCCGTGGCCTTAATTAAGGTACAACCCCAGCATTTGCCTGGTGTGAAAATGGGAAACCACGGAAAACCATCTTCAGGGCCGCCGAAAGTGGAATTCGAACCCACTATCACCCGGATGCAAGCTCACAGCCGCGCGCCTCTAACCGCAGCGCCAACTCGCCCGGTAATTTTTAAACTAAGGGCTTGAAGCCCCAAATCTCTCAAAATTCACTATTCTTGGATTTTCCAAGTCTTGTTTCAAGATTGCTATTCGTACCTGTAACCTCATTATTTCACTCAGTGAAAAATTTGTTAAGTTTGAAATTCTGAAAGAAATATAACCTTTATTTAAAGTGTTAACTTAATTTGTGATATCGTAGTTAGACCCATTCAGCACTCGCACCTTCTTTCACCTCTTTCTGCTCTACGGATATCTCAGTAACTATTATTATTATTATTATTATTATTATTATTATTATTATTATTATTATTATTATTATTATTATTATTATTGTTATTATATCGCTTCCATAGAGGTAAATCCAATAACTGTAGTAAGCCGTCTAAAATCAGCGTGGACTTGGCAGTTTTGTACTACGCTTCCGAGCATCTTAAACTAAAGTTCTTCATCACTGCTTGTCACAGGTTAGTTTATTGGAACTGGTGTTTGCTATTAAGTCATTGATTACATCAAATCTCCTCGTACCAAGTGAGTTGGCTGTGCGATTTGGGTCAAGCAACTGTTAACTGTTAGAAACTCACTGTTGGCAGCCCTGAAGATGGTTTCCCATTTTCACAAACGGTGAATCTTGGGGCTGTACCTTAATTAAGGCCTTGCTCACTTCCTCCCTAATCCTAGCCCCGCCCTATCCCATCGTTGCCATAAGACTTAAACAAAAAGCAGAAAAAACACGAGGTTAATTTCTGCGGGGCAAAAGCGTCCAGGCATAGAGCTAACTACACTGTCCCAAACAGTGTTGAGTTTACGCACCATAAAATAATTTACTCTCAACTACTCCATGGGACTTCGCAAACTGTACAGTGAAGAATAAAAAGTTCAACGCCGCTCTAATGGGTTATTAAGAGTTGTCTAATCGACAAACTGCATTACATTAAGGCCTAAGTACAATTGTGCACAATTCTGAATATCACATTCCATAGCGTACCGTTATCCTTTACACGATCAGGCATGGTGGATTATAGCCGATTAACAAGGTAAAGCTTAATGCGCGAGAGGAAATGACGTTGAAGAGAAAACGTAAAATGATACAAAAATCATGGAATGAATAGTAAAATAAACGAATAAATGAGGATTATGAAATCCCTATGGTTCCTGTGCTAAGAGATCATCCTTTTGCCATGAGGATAGACTATTGGAGGTCTACTTTGTTTTCGTATCTTACACAAACATTCGCGAGAATATCTTCCTCATGCAGTACTGGCAACCTGATGAAGAGAAATGCAGCCTTCTTCATTACAAGTAACTTCTCATCTTAATCGTACCTTGTACGAGATCGCCAGATTGTCCATGCTATATGCCTCTCATGCCGTCATTCTTTGGTCCCAGACGAAGTCACTGGGATTCGAACCGGAACACTCGAGTTTAGAGTCAATGTCCCAACGCTCCATCTTGACCCTCCCCGGCCCTACACTCATTTCCGTAATAGCTACTCTTCACTGAAAATTAATAATATGAACAAAAATTGTTTTATTACGTGTGGATATAATGCACACTTGACGTACATTGTTAAGCTGTTCTAACAACCCACAAAATATTCCAACTTTGCTCATACAATACATATCTTAGTATTACTAGAAAGTTTAGCCTATAAAAGTTTACTCGTAGTTGTTACAATATACACAGCGTACTAAATTAATGTACTTTCTCTTTCTCATCTTTCTAATAATAATAATAATAATAATAATAATAATAATAATAATAATAATAATAATAATAATAACCTAAACACCTCCTCTGCGAACCATGTGACCTTGCCGCGGTGGGGAGGCTTGCGTGTCCCAGTGATGCAGATAGCCGAGCCGCAGGTGCAACCATATCGGATGGGTATCTGTTGAGAGACCAGACTAAGGAATGGTTCATCGAAAGGGGAGTAGCAGCCTTTCGGAAGTTGCAAGAGCGGCAGTCTAGATGATTGATATGGCCTTGTAATAATATTCAACATGGCTTAGCTGTGTCGATATTGCTACACGGCTGAAAGCAATGGGAAACTATAGCCGTAACTAACTCCCGAAGACATGCAGCTCTCTCTGTATGAATGATGTACTGATGATGGCTTCCTCTCGGGTAAAATATTCCGGAGGTAATCTAGTCCCCCATTCGGATCTGCGGGTGGCGAATACACGAGAGGGGGCGATCATCAGGAAGATGGATACTGACATTCTGCGAGTCGGAACCTGGAATGTTAGAAGTTTGAATCGTTGTGGTAGGTTAAAGAATCTGAAAAGTGAGATGGATAGACTAAAGTTAGATGTAATTCGTATAATCGAAGTACGTTGGTAGATAATAATAATAATAATAATAATAATAATAATAATAATAATAATAATAATAATAATAATAATAATAATAATGTTATTTGCTTTACGTCCCACTAACTACTCCTTTACGGTTTTAGGAGACGCCGAGACGCCGGAATTTAGTCCCGCAGGAGTTGTTTCACGTGCCAGTAAATCTACCGGCACGAGGCTGACGTATTTGAGCACCTTCAAATACCACCGGATTGAGCCAGGATCGAACCTGCCAAGTTTGGGGTCAGAAGGCCAGCGCCTTAACCCTCTGAGCCACTCAGCCCGGCTACGTTAGTAGGAAGAACAGGATTTTTGGTCAGGCGACTACCGAATTATCAACATAAAATCAAACAGGGGAAATGCAGGAGTTGGTTTAATAATGAATAAGAAAATAGGGCAGCGGGTAAACTACTACGACCAGCATAGTGAAATAATTATTGTCGTAAAGATGGACACCAAACCAATGCCCAAAAAAATAGTGCAGGCCTATATGCCTACTAGTTCAGCGGATGATGAGGAAATCGAAAGAATATATGAAGAGATAATAGATACAATACAATATGTAAAAGGTGACGAGATTCTAATTGTGATGGGAGACTGGAATGCAGTGGTAGGTCAAGGAAGAGAGGGCGATACAGTAGGAGAATTCGGATTGGGACAAAGGAACGAAAGAGGAATTCGGCTGGTTTGAATTCTGCACTGATCATAATTTAGTCCTTCCCAACACTTGGTTCAAACACCACAAACAACGACTGTATACGTGGGCGAGACCTAGAGACACTGGAAGGTATCAAGTAGACTTCATTATGATTAGGCAGGGATTCAGAAACCAGGTGTTGGATTCCAAAACTTTCCCAGGAGCAGACGTGGACTCTGACCACAATTTGTTGGTAATGAAATGCCATCTGAAGTAAAGAAATTGAAGAACGGAAAGAATGCAAAATGATGGGATCTAGACAAGTTGAAAGAAAAGAGTGTGAGGGATTGTTTCAAGGAACATGTTGCACAAGGACTAAATGAAAGGGCTGAAGGAAACACAATAGAGGAAGAGTGGATAGTTATGAAAAATGAAGTCAGTAGGGCTGCTGATGAAATGTTAGTAAGGAAGAAAAGGTCAACTATGAATCAGTGGATAACTCAGGAAATACAAGTCCTGATTGATGAACGACGAAAATACAAGAATGCTAGAAATGAATAGGGCAGAAAACAATACAGGCGATTAAAGGATGAAGTGGATAGAAAGTGCAAGGTAGCTACGGAAGAATGGCTGTAGGAGAAGTGCAAGGATGTCGAAGGTTGTATGGTACTGGGAAAGGTAGATGCTGCATACAGGAAAGTCAAGGAAACCTAGGAAATCTAGGTGTATGAATATCAAGAGCTCAGATGGAAATCCTCTTCTAGGCAAGGAATACAAAGCAGAAAGATATCAGGGACATATCCAACAGTTGTATCAAGGTAAAGATGTAGATAACTTGGTTCTGGAACAAGAAGAGTCTGTTGATGCTGATGAAATGGGTGACCCAATTTTGAGGTCAGAGTGTGACAGTGCTGTGAGCGTCCTAAATAGGAACAAGGCACCTGGAATTGATGACATTCCCTCTGAATTACTGACTGCCTTAGGAGAAATCAGCATGGCAAGGTTATCCCATGTAGTGTGTAAGATGTATGAGATGGGAGAAGTCACATCCGATTTTCGGCAGAATGATGTCGTACCTATTCCCAAGAAATCCGGTGCTGACAGGTGCGAAAACTACCGCACCGTTAGTTTAGTATCTCATGCCTGCAAAATTTTAACACGTATTATTTACAGAAGAATGGAAAAACAAGTTGAGGCTGAGTTGGGAGAAGATCAATTTGGCTTCCGAAGAAATGTAGGAACACGTGAAGCAATCCTGACTTTACGTCTGATCTTAGAGGTTCGAATCAAGCAGGACAAACCACGTACATGGCATTCGTATATCTAAAAAAGGCATTCGATAATGTTGATTGGAACAAGCTATTTAAGATTCTGAAGGTGATTGGGATCAAATAACGAGAACGAAGGCTTATCTACAATCTGTATAAAAATCAGTCTGCAGTGATAATTATCGAGGGCTGTGAAAGATAAGCAGCAATCCAGAAAGGAGTAAGGCAAGGCTGCAGTTTGTCCCCCCTCCTTTTCAATGTCTAAATTGAACAGGCAGTAAAGGAAATCAAGAGGAATTTGGAAAGGGAATCACAGTTCAATGAGAAGAAAGCAACACCTTGAGATTAGCCGATGATATTGTAATTTTATCTGAAATTGAAGAAGATCTCGGAAAGCTGCTGAATGGTATGGACGATGTCTTGGGTAAGGAGTACAAGATGAAAATAAATAAGTCCAAAACAAAAGTAATGGAGTGCAGTCGAAGGAAGGCAGGTGATGCAGGAAATATTAGATTAGGAAGTGAAGTCTTAAAGGAAGTAGATGAATATTGTTACTTGGGTAGTAAAATAACTAACGATGGTAGAAGTAAGGAGGACATAAAATGCAGACTAGCACAAGCAAGGAAGAGCTTTCTTAAGAAAAGAAATTTACTCACTTCAAACAGTGATATAGGAATTAGAAAGATGTTCTTGAAGACTGTCGTGTGGAGCGTGGCATTGCATGGAAGTGAAACATGGACGATAACTAGCACAGAAAGAAAGAGAATAGAAGCTTTTGAAATGTGGTGTTACAGAAGAATGCTGAAGGTGAGAAGGATTGATCGAATCACGAATGAAGGGATACTGAATCGAATTGGTGAGAGCAGATCGATTTGGCTAAATTTGACGAGAGGAAGAAATTGAATGATGGGACACATCTTAAGACACCCAGGACTTTTTCAGTTGGTTCTTGAAGGAAGTGTAGGTGGTAAGAACGGTAGGGGTAGACCAAGATATAAATATGACAAGCTGATTAGAACAGATGTAGGAGGCCATAGTTACGCAGAAATGAAAAGGTTATCAAGGATAGGGTGGCATGTAGAGCTGCATCAAACAAGTCTATGGACTGATAACTCAAACAACAACAACAACAACAACAACAACTACTACTACTACTACCTAAACACCGAGTGAGTTGGTTACGTGTTTTGCGCAACGTAGCTGTCAATTTGTACTCAGGAATAGTGAGTTAGAACCCCACTGTCTGCAGCTCGGAAAATGTCTTTCGAGGTCCCCACTTTCACACCAGTCGTTATTTAAGGCCACAGTCACTTTATTCCCAGTCCTAGTCATTACCTATCCCATCGCCGCCGTAACAGGTTTCTGTGGTGATTAGCAGTAAAACAAATAGGAAATAGATAACCTGATCATTGTCTTTACAATGCGAGTCCACTAGATGTCTCGATGATTTTAGATGTAGGGGGGCCAAATCGCGTTCTTTTTATTATTATTATTATTATTATTATTATTATTATTATTATTATTATTATTAATATGACGTGTTTCCTTAACTTAAATTTAAGTTGAGCAGCAAACAGTCCCAGTTTATGAAAAAATATCCCTCTTCCAATGGGTTTTGGGATGAAAGCATTTTCATATTGACTTGATAGTGAAATTCAAACCCATAGATCTACATATACCATTAAGAGGTGTTGAGAGTGTCCTCTGTAAGGAACATTCAGTTTTGGCGAAATAAAACTACCGTACTTCTTTTGAGTGTGAACATTTTGTTTCCCTATAATGATAGGTTTTACACTTCGAAATAACAATATTTGGCTGAAAAAAATTTCATGTTCTTCGGCATGTACGAATGTATTTATTTCTAGGACTTACTTAATGATGTTCTTATTTCGATAATATTAACTGTTGAACTATTTTATTGTTTGTCTTTTCGAACAAGGAAACATATTAGGACGTCTTAATCAATTGCTTGAGCTAATGTGAAATTTGCATCACACAAACTTTTCTTACTGATTTTCACGAATATACTCAAAAGAATGGAAGAGCTGCACGAGACCTGAGGACCACGGATTATAAACCAATAACTGAAAGAAAATAATAAACAGAAACTATAGAAAACATTCTTTCATGACATATGCAGTCATATGTTGTGATTTAGATTATTTGATAGATGCTGTATACATTCGAGTCGACTTGGTACAGATTATAAACAAAATAAATCGCAATATTTTCGTGATTACGGCAATAGAGAAACTTTAGTGTTGTCAACCGTATGCGTTTTGTACGTATCACAATGAAGATTACTAGGAGCACGTAGGGAGGGAGCTGACATTTGACATTCGAGTCCAATAAACGTAACTGCAGTTATCACGTCATGTTTACGAGCAAACGATTGTTTTCATTTACAACGTAACTTGAACACATGCAGCACGCGTATACAAGACTCCCCCCGCGGGACGAATCGACCAGTCCGACTTGACGCGTTCCCAGCGGCATTTGCGTGAACTAACGTGCCGCCGACTGGCGATCAGTGGTGTAAAAGCAGTGGAAAACGTGCGGTGTGTTCTGTTTTGTGTTACGTTATAAGCAAGATTTTAACAGTGAACTTGACGACGTCCAAAAGGTAAGTACTGCATTTTGAGTTATTTCTATAAAACCCAGGCCATGTGTCACGTTGTGACAGAGTGAGGTTAATGTTACCACCGCTAACGAATGAAACAGCAACTGTCAATCTGTCATGTGGTCAGGCAATGTTTTTCATTAATTCGACGACACGTGTTCAAAACAATGCCATATCGTTAGTGTCTTCTAGGAAACGTTATGGTACACTTTCTCACGCTGTCTCAACTCTTCAGTGAAAATTTCTAATAAAATGTTAATGTTATGAAAATAGATAGTACTTTTACAGCGTTGAAAATATAATGTAGGTAGAAAGCTAGTGGTGCATTGTGAAACATACTCTTTGAAGACTTGTCAGTCACGTTAAATGAGGCATCAATGCATTGTTATTTTTCCTCCAATAGCTTCACCGAAATATTTGTATGTAGCTACGCTACCATGCTTTATCTAAAATTATAAAATTTGGTATCGTTTATAATTTTTATTTGATGTTAACGTCGATCTAACTTTTTTACCATAACCCTTAAGTAAGGATTTTACCTGAATACTGTAGTTGCATGGGAATTATCACATGGTTTGTTTACGAGTGTTCGTCTATGAAGAGTGTAATGTTTTGTTTCTGCAGCGTTCCGTAATTACCCGGTATTCCAAGCATTCCCCCGCAATCGCCTCTATTGTGCGCGAAACAAACAGTGAGAGTGGTGTGCCTTGATGAGCCACGCCGGCTACAACCTTAGATCGATTTAGGATTACACCTTCAGTCCAACACACCCCCTCCCTCCCCCTTTTATTCCCCTCCCATGCTGCCATACGTATCCCCACCTCTTGCCAGCGCTCGGCACATCCCTACTACCGACTACTCTTTCCCTCGTTCTCCCACCCCTTTCACAAGTTTCTCTCTCTCTACCGCGTAGCAGTCGGTCCGCTTCTAAATTTAGCTTAACTTCAAAGGTAAAGCTTTGTTAAATCCCATTTTACAATTTTATACACCCTTCTAAACTGAATCAAACTTATCACACAATGGGCATATTCGTCGGGCGCTTCCTGAACGTGTGTTGTATGCATTGTCATTCGATGATTCATTTACCATTGAATATTTATGCTGCTAAGGTAGGATTATTGAATATTATATTTTAGCCTACCTATCGAGGTTTCTGGTTTTCTTTACTCGTTCCTTTAGTTCACAGATCTTCGCAGCAATGTTTATTCAGCAATTTTATTGAAATAAGCCTACTTGAATATTCATAACGATGATTACATTTGTTTTTTGTTTGTTTGTCTACTCCTTAGTCCCATTTCTTGATACGGGGTCGAGGTGAGGTGAGATGGATTTATTATGTTTATACGGCCGGATGCCCTTTCACCATTTCATCTTCATTAGCTCCTGAACTGATATTGGCGTTAGGAAGGGCATTCAGCAGTATACGGACAATGGTTATGATCGAGATATTTTAGTTTAATGAAGTCAACTCTGCGGAATTGCAGGTTATTCGTTCACCGTCCGTACTAAACATTTCGGTATCAATCTCATCAGAGTCCATCGGCTTTACTTAAATTCTAGAGACCCGTGTCAATATACAGTATATTTTAGTACGTCAGGTTAACATACCTAATAGCCTTCTGGTGCGTCTAACAATAAAAGATTTGTTAGACGTATTATAAAATAAATGATACTTATTTTGAAAATATTGTACTGATGATCAGATCATGATTGCGTAGTCATTTTCTTTCATCTAACGTTTCGTCCACTTTAGTGGCATGCTCGGTTAGTCGTTGCTCTTCCGTTACCAAGAGAATGGGTTCAAATCTGCCTAAGGTTGCTCATATGCAGGTCAATGGTTTCTAGTAGGATAAAGTACACCAGCGAGATGAAATTCCGTCTCTGGCGTCTCTTAAAATCTACACCTATTCAAGGGCTGGCAAAAAATAACATTTTTATTCTCGTATCTGTGATTCCAGTCATTAAATATAAGAATTTCAAGTAAAATTACAAGGCCAACCAACCAACCAGCCAACCAACCAACCAACCAACCCACCGACCCACCCACCATACAAACAATTAATATACATCCCCGATTTTGCCTTATGTGAAAATGGGAGACCACGGAAAACCATCCTTAGTACTGCAACGTTTAGTGCTCGTAACTACCTCCGCCGGAGACCTGGGTTCTTTTCCCGGTACCACCAGAAATTCAAGAATAGCAGGAAGGCTGGTACATGGTTAAAAACTTATAATTGCTCGAAGAGAGAATGAGTGTATGGTAGTGTATGTTACTCGCATTTAATATTTTATCAAACTTCATTTTAATTGTTATCAAAATATAATTCACCTCCCGTGCAGATACAAAAAACAAACATTTTATCTATTGATTCAGCTGTTTCTGAGAAAAGTGTACCTGCGAGGAAATCATAATATTATACTGTATATATTATAATATCATGGGATTATTTTACTGGAGCGAGTGTACATGCAGCTCACCTCCTTTGGGGGTGCGCCTGTAAGGAGCTGCTGTACTACGTCAGGACGAAGACACAATCTGACTTACTTATTCGGGAGATGATGGTTCAGAACCCCACCGTCGGCAGTCCCGGAGATGGTTTTCCGGGGTTTGTTTTCACTCCAGGCAAATGCTGGGTTGTGCCTTAGTTAAGGCCACGGCTAGTACCTTCCCAGTCATCATTGCGACTGTCAAAACATTCTCTGCGTCAGTGCGACATTGTGGTCTTAGATACATAGGGTAGTAGGTTCGATTCCTGGTCGGGCGGGAACTGTAGCCATTTCTGGTTAATTCATCTAGCCATGAGGACTTGGTTTTGTGTTTGTCATAATGCACACAAAACACACCATACTGCCCACCACCACAGGAGCAAATTATGGAGCCGTACATATGTAAGTTCTAGGGCAAAGAAGTCAAGCTTTTGAAATGGAGAAATATACAGCCTGTAGAATATCCTCAAGTCACTAAAAGAGAACGAGCTTGGAGGAACTACACAAGTCGAGTACATATGGCTCACCCGGCCATAAATCTGGACCAAGTCCTCAGTGAGCAACAGAGTTCACACTCACGACCCAATCAGGGTTTGGGAGAAGCAACATAATAATAATAATAATAATAATAATAATAATAATAATAATAATAATAATAATAATAATAATAATAATAATAATAATAATAATAATAAATTAAATTGAATTATTAAATTATTATTATTATTATTATTATTATTATTATTATTATTATTATTATTATTATTATTATTATTATTATTATTATTATTATTATTATTATTATTATCTACATATTTAAAACACTAGGCTGATATTTGTTACAATGAATTTGAGAGAACAGTTTAACCAATTGACAACGTAAAGCATTCTGATGTAAGTTCTTGGCCTGTAGATCTGCAGAGTGTCTTTAAAAGTATAACGAATTCTAGTCGAACATTTTTCATATATTAAGGAAAATGCAGCATTCTGATTGGTCAAGACGCTCGCCAGTACTTCAAGGCCGCCTGAAACATGAGAGTGCTTGAGGCATATAGCACGATAGAAGAGTAGGAATGGGCTAAGCACACATGCGCTATCAGATATCTCCCTTGTCAGTTTGTACTGTAGCGGGTCGCTTGGCCGAGAAGAACTGTCTCTTCTGTAGTTCTCGCTATACTTGCTAGCTTGAAATGATGTCGGATAAATTTAAACGTTTCCTTCTCCGTCTCGTCTCTCTCTATTTTTGTTAGCTTGAGTGATTTTGGGGAAATTTTAACACTCAGTCTGTGAACTTTTCCATTCCGGTAGTTAACGAAGTGAGTCAATCCGCCGTGTCATATTAAAGTGCTATTTTTTAATATGGCCGGCATAGCACTCATAACGGAACCAGGAACAACATTCAGTTATTAATGAAATCATTGACGTGCTCCAACAAAACAACACAAATACCAAGAATGCCTTTCTCATCGATGGTCCCTGGGACACTAGAAAAATATTTAGGATATATAATACAAAATTGCCTCAATTTAGGGCTTCATGTAATTTCAGTAAAGCGGACAGGAGTAGTCGCTGGTTTTTTGCCCAGCTGATGAACACTGCACATTATATTCAAAATTCCTCTAAATTCAAATGAGAATTCGGTGTCTGGATTAAAATTATGTTCCAAAGCAGCTGACGATATTTGATTAGCATTGCTCAATATGGGATAAAACCGCAGTTGCAATTATTCATTCATTAATGTATGAGAATCGTCTTCTAAAATATATCATAGGTAACAAACGACATTCCATTCCTTCTGATGGGAATATTATTGTTCTTGGGGGAAATTTCATAAAGGATTTACCTGTTTATTTTAAATCGTAAGAAATACATTCCCCTCTGGCCGTTCTTCAAAATACGCCGCTACATACAGATATGCAGACAAAATCACAAAAAATGGAATTCGCTGATTGTTTTGCCAGAAATGTTTAACGGCAACTACCCCTCAGTACACAGTGACGGATCAAGATACTATCAGCCAACATTTTAGCACATTATGATATCGTGATGGAAATTTATAGCAAACTGTTCACATCTGCGAAAAATATCATCATTTTCTCGAAAATTTTCTTTCTTAATTAATTATTTTGTTAATTTGGAAGACATTGGGCTTATACCCGGTAGTTCAAAACCATACACTAGCGTCAACAGATTAATAAAGATGAAAGCTATCTACTTAAATTTCCTACATAATTCTTGAATTATTTGGAATTAATAGTTTGCTTCCATATATTTTTATTTCAAAAATTGGTTCCTTAGAAATACGAACGTTTTCCAACGGCTCCTAAATTGAACCAGATTGGGGCGTAATTTTAAGAAGTATGTACGAAAATTGTTTAGATTTGGAAATAATAAGTACAGATAAGGTTGTACAGAGAGCTCTAACCACTTTAATTGACATTTTAACATCCGATAAAACACTTTCATTTTCTTTCAAGGGGCATCAATTTCCAATTCACTTGGCATTTTGGATCACGATCAATAAACCTCAAGGGACGTGAAACCAGTTTTCAGCTATGGCCAGTTAACTGTTGCAATGCCACGAGAGCGATATTTTAAAGTTGAAATATTGCTAAAAGGTACAGTAATTGTACAAAAAATGCACCGAGCAAGTGGCTGCGTGGTTTGAGTCGCGCAGCTAACAGCTTGCATTCGGGAGGTAGTGGGTTCCAACCGCACTGTCGGCAACCCTGAAGGTGGCTTTCCGTGGTTTCTCATTTTCACACCAGCCAAATGCTGGGGCTAAGGCCACGATCGCCTCCTTCCCACTTCTAGCCATTTGTTATCCCATCGTCGCTGTATGACCTATCTCTGTGCAAGCTAAAGTAAATTTAAAAAAATAAAGTACAAGTTATGTCTTAGATAAGGAAATTCTTCAATAAATATTTATCCCATTAATCGTCATATCTTGATGGGTTTCAGCTAATTATTATTATTATTATTATTATTATTATTATTATTATTATTATTATTGAGGCAGTAATTATAAGGGATGCAAGCCGCTCGGTTTAATGCACTTTACTATTATTTATTTAACCCGTTTACGGTCCAAGGTTGGTCTTCCCACGGACTCAGCGAGGGTCCCACTTCTACCTCCTCAGAGGGAGTGTCCTGGAGCTTGAAACATTTGGTCGCAGATACACTAGCGAGGAGGACCAGTACCTCGCCCAGGCGGCCTCACCTGCCATGCTGAACAGGGGCCCTTTAAGGGATAGTATGATTGGAATTGACAGGCAAAGAAGAGGGAAGGAAGTGGCCGTGGCCTTAAGTTAGGTACCATCTGGTCATTTGCCTCAGGAAGAAGAAGAAGAAGAAGTGGTAAACCACACCCTTGCATTAGAGGGATGGTTCGTTCGAATCCCACTGCCAGCAGGCGTGAGGATTGTTCTATAGACTTCTACATTGTCACAACGCAAATGCCAGGAATGTGCCTTACTTCGAGTCATAACCATTACCCTCTCCTTTCTAGAAGTTTCCTCTTTCCGGCGGTAATAATAATAATAATAATAATAATAATAATAATAATAATAATAATAATAATAATAATAATAATAATAATAATAATCCCGGGCTGATTGGCTCAGACCGTTGATGCGCTGGCTTTCTGACCCCAAATTGGCAGATTCCATCCTGGCACTGTCAGGTGTTATTTATAATGTCATTTTTTAGGTCCCACTAATTACTTTTGACGGAATAATAATAAAAAGAAGAAGGGTACCACCTCTACCGCTTCAAGGGGAGTGTCCTGGAGCGTGAAACATTTGGTCGGGGATACACTAAGGAGTAGGACCAGTACCTCGCCCTGGCGGCCTCTCCTCTTATGATGAATAGAAGAAGCTGAGAAGATGGATGCACTGTACAGTCTGTGTAGCTACACCCTTGCATTCGAGAGATGGTTCGTTCAGATCCCACCACCAGCAGGCGTGAGGATTGTTCTATAGTTTTCTAATTGGTCATAGCGCAACTGCCAGGAAAGTGCCTTACTTAAGGTCATAACACTACCCTCTCCTTTCTAGCAATTTCCTCTTCTATCGTCGCTAATAAAATATATATTAAAAAACGCGTGTGGCCTCTAGAGAGGCCCGGTACAGGCCTTTCGTGTTAATGCCTGATAGGTGACCTACGCGTCTGCAGGAACGGAGTCCTGTCTCTGATGAATTCTAATGCTGAAGACGGTACACACGCCCAGCCATCAAAAAATCAGAATTAGCCAGTGAATTTTAAAATTCCCGATCCGGCCGGGAATCAAACCCGGGACTAAATACCATCGCACTGATTCTGAGCTGGGATCGGATCCGCCAACTTGGGCTCTGAAAACCAGCGTTCCCCGTCCTAACCACTCAGACAGGCTTTTCACCTTCTCTGAACGGCGAACAACCACTATACAAACACTGCTGGACCGAAGGCCAGTACGCTAACCATTTAGCTATGGAGCCGGACTAAAGTAAACTCGTGTCCTGATGGAGAGGTGGTGTAGCTCCTTTCAGGCTAACCGCCAATGGAGGTGAGCTGCATGAATCATTTCAACCAAACACCATTTTTGTAATTACTACTAATGGCGTTCGGCCGCGGATGATCATCCGTCCAGTGTTTATAGTGACAGAGCATACACTTATATATCTTCGTGGTTGAAATAGAGTCACGACCACACACCATTCATAAATCTCTGGCAGTACTGGGAATCGAAACCGGGACGGCAGTTAATAGTGCTAACCGTTACGCTAGGGAGGGGATATCGTCGCTGGTAACGTACGTGATTTAGTTCGATGTTAAACCTTTAATAATAACAATAACCTTCTTCATCATCATCATCATCATCAACAACAACAACAACAACAACAAAAACAACAACAAACGTAAGGAATTGTAGTGTTATAGAAGACAAGCATTTGTACCCGTTCTCCGCACTGGAATTTGCAGTGGATTACAGGTTACCTTTAGCAATTTATGCGAAGTAACATGGCTCCATTCATACGCTTAATGCGACATGTTAAAATGATGTTTTCGTACGATAAGCGCGTGGCAGTAACGTGAAATACAGTATGATGAAGCTGAACAAAGTTGAGAGGAAATGACGACGACTTCCAAATTTATTTTAGGGTACAGTTCCGGGTCCGAAGTCGTGCGAAGTTCTCCATGGTTCTCATGTTGCATATTGTATCTGTGACCAATGGCGTGGCGCTCTTACATTGATGCTACCCCCTTAATATATGTTCACCGAGCTCGATAGCTGTAGTCGCTTAAGTGCGGCCAGTATCCAGTAATCGGGAGATAGTGGGTTCGAGCCCCACTGTCGGCAGCCCTGAAGATGGTTTTCCGTGGTTTCCCATTTTCACACCAGGCAAATGCCGGGGCTGTACCTTAATTAAGGCCACGGCCGCTTCCTTCCAATTCCTAGGCCTTTCCAATCCCATCGTCGCCGTGAGACATATCTGTGTCGGTGCGACGTAAAGCAAATAGCAAATAAAAAAAAAAAAAAAAATCTGTCCTCTTCATTTTTTTCCGTTACCCACCTTGAAGTGACATGCACGACATGTCCCACGGGACTTCGACTAAAAATCCTATTTTTCGTAATCATCTGCGTTATTAACCGTCGTACGATAAATACGTACCTGGCATAAAGGAACGGAAATAACATATTCTTAAACGTTTGTTCTATACTGTCTTTTGATAGACATAATGTTAACGAAAATATTTGAGAGTAATTTTCCTATTAATACCGACTCCATGTCATTACCATGACATCATATGCACATAACACAATCCTGAGTGAGCAGAATTCAAATACATATTTTGGTTAAAATAAATCCAGTGATATAATAATAAAAATAATAATAACAATGATCATAATAATAATAATAATAATAATAATAATAATAATAATAATAATAATAATAATAATAATAATAATAATAATAATAATAATCTATGTATATAAAACACGAATTTTGTCTGTACATTGCTCAGAATTTGAAAAGAATGGTAATTCTGCATCGGTCATGTCCTCAGTAACAAGGAAATGCACTTTTAACTTAATGTCTGTCTGTCTGTCTGAGAATTTAATAAACATCGGTATTCAACGTCGGGGAATAAGTCGCTACAATCTAAGCCATAAATGAATTTATTCACCCTGATAGAAATGGTAGTTTAGGGGGAGGCTTAAAATTTAATTTTCATATATTTATGTTATTAGTGATCCTATCTTAATAAAAACTGGTATGCAATGTCGGGGAATAATTCGTTACAATCTAAGCCATAAATAATTTCATCCACGCTGATAGAAATGGTAGTTTAGGGGAAGGCCTAAAATTTTATTCTCAAATATTTATATTATTAGTGGTCGTATCAATAAATACTACATAACCAAAGTTGTATTGAATTAAATTTCCGACCATTTATGTCTTACACATTTTTACCGTACCGGTTATGATAACACATATATTCATGAATTTGTATTTTTGTTGCTAAGTCCATATCGACGCCAAGCCACGAGAAAATGGGTTAACAGAATTCAATGAAAATCTGTATAAGGAGTCAGGAAATAAGAAACTACAGTCTAAGCTATAAACAATTTTAATTTACCCTGGATAAAATTTTAGTTTAGGGGAACGCGCCTAAATTTTATTTTTTAAATACCTGTGTATTGGTCCTAACTAAAAGTACTACATAACAAAAGTTACAGAGAATACAGTTTCCGTTCATTTATGTTTTATTTAGTTTTACCGTACCGACTATGATGAGTAGTATTTTAGAGTCGGAATAAAACTAAATGTGAAGGCCTACAATGTCGAAAGCTTATAACATTGATCAACAATAACATTACATTGACCATTGATTGTCGTGATGTTATTTGTCTCTTATGCTGCCTCTCAACTCCGATAGATGGGATTAGTGCTGCGTACCGAGTAAAATAGCCTGACTGAATATTGGCGGGAAATAGCCGGCGAGTTAGAACACTTTCTTCTTTAGCATGTCATTCCTCTGGTTCATACATTTTCTGATACAGCTTGTACGTAACACACTGGTTCTTCATAGTATTCCAGTTATTCGATCCCTATTCTGACGCGCTGTTTTGTATGAGGAGTGTACATACTTTAGGTAGAGGCTGACTTAGTAGTAGCGGTAGTAGTAGTAGTAGTAGTAGTACTAGTAGTATGGCCTGGTCTAGAATAACAATTTAGGCCTATTCCAAATTATAGCACCACAATTCATTAAATAACTCAAAATTCAACCCTGAAAAGAGCCATTTCTTAAGGAAAGCTTCTTCCTCCTCACTTTTATTAAATTCTACATTCATTTTGTTCCAAATTATCACCGAAGAGGGGGTTTCTCCTCTGGTTTGGAGGAAAAATTTACCTCCAAGTTGGATAGAATTTTCCGCCCTCAGTGTAGCGAATTGATATTTTCTGACTCATCGGGTACTCCTAGAAAACAGATTAGTAAAATTGTGCTGCGGATGGTGCTGCGATCGGTAAAGTGAGATGAAGTCGCAACACTGTAACACTAATCAGGGACACTACTAGCAAAGGCCGAGTTTTCTACTATCAGAAGTTCTGCCAGTTCTTTTATAGTTAAAAGGTCACAATTTTTTATTTTCAAACCTTATCTAACTCACCACTGTACCAGCCATGATCAGTGTCAGTTATATTTTACGCACTATCAGTTTGAAAATCACTCTGTTGTAGTGATATATCATTAACACAGTTTTCAAAATCACTCCATGCTGAAATATCACTAACTCAAACACTGCATTCCCCTGAATGTTGCGCTACATTCTCACTTGAATTTTTAACCGACACGCCAGATATTGATTAACACTATAGCTACTGGAGCCTGGCAAAGAATCTTCACTTAAACTTTGTAAGAAACAATTAATTTTTTACAACATTTTTCAGATTATTCCTTTTAACTCTCTCTCTCTCTCTTGCGTTTTGGAAACAGCTTAAATACAGTACTTAGATTTACCAGTATGTCTACTTTAGTTCATAATGTAAACTTACGCATACATCACCAAGCCACCAACTGAACCCACCACGACTGCCTGTGAATTATGATAAGGCACTACTAGCAATGGCCACTGTGTTTATTTAAAATTTCTCTTTGACTATGTCATAAATAATAGTGTAATACCAAAGAAATGGAAGGAATCTGTAATAATTTATAAAGGAAAGGGTGATAAAAGGAAACCAGAGAACTACAGACCAATCAGCCTGACCAGTATAGTTTGTAAAATACTGGTGAGTTTAATATCGAAGTACATCAGAGCGATATGTGATGATAAAAATTGGTTCATGAGGAGCCAGTATGGATTTAGAAAGAAATTTTCTTGTGAGGCACAACTGGTGGGATTTCAGCAGGACATATCAGATCAGTCGGATTCAGGAGGACAGTTAGATTGCATAGCCATAGATCTTTCCAAAGCCTTTGATAGAGTGGAACATGGAATATTATTAAAGAAATTGGAGGGAATGGGATTGTACGTAAGGGTTACACGTTGGATAAAACATATCTAAATTCAAGGGTTCAGAAAGTCAAAGTAGGAAATAATGTATCGCAGGAAGAGAAAGTTTGGAAGGGAATTGCACAAGGTAGTATAATCGGTCCGTTACTTTTCTTAATATACGTAAATGGTTTAGGGAATAATATAACATCAAAAATAAGATTGTATGCAGATGACATAATTGTTTATAGGGAAATAAATAACATTCAGGATTGTTCAGAATTACAAAGGGACCTTGAGAGTATCCAACAATGGGTTGAAGAGAATAATATGAAGGTTAATGGAGGCAAACCAACTGTTACAACATTTACAAACAGGAGTTTTGAAACTGAATTTGAATATACTTTGGATGAGGTAGTTATCCCAAAAGATGGCAAGTGCAGATACTTAGGTGTGAGATTTGAAACTAATTTGCACTGGAAGGGTCATGTTGATTACATTGTTGGGAAAGCATACAGATCGTTACATGTCATAATGAGGCTACTTAAAGGATGCAACAAAGAATTAAAAGAGAAAAGGTACTTAAGTATGGTTTGTCCATTATTGGAATATGCAAACAGTGTTTGGGATCCTCACCAAGAATACCTAATAAAAGAAATAGATAGTGTGCAGAGGAAAGCAGCAAGATTTGTAACAGAGGATTTAAGGAGAAACAGTAGTGTATCAGAAATGTTAAAGGAACTTGGGTGGGAAACTTGAAGTAAGAGAAGGGAGAAAACTAGACTTATAGGATTATATAGAGCCTATACAGGAGAAGAAGCATGGGGAGATATCCGTGAGAGGCTTCAGTTGGAAAATAATTATATCAGCGGGACTGACCACAAATACAAAATTAGAAGGTGTTTTAGCAGAAGCGATTGGGGTAAATTTTCATTCATTGGGAAGGGTGTGAAGGAGTGGAAGGGGTAGTGTTTGATCCTTTTCCAAAATCTGTACAGATATTCAAGAAGAGAATAAACAGCAACAGAGAAAATAAATGAAATGTTAGAGGGCATTCGACCAGTGCAGGTTTATGTACATAAAAATGTGTGTGAATAAATTAATTCCATCCCCTGGTCTAACGCGTTTGGACAGCCAAAGTAGGGCTGAAGTACAGTGGCGACTTCGAGGGCCCTGGGACCGCTACGGTAGCTGTGAAGGCCCTTCAGGAACTCTGAAAAGTGGTGGCAAAAGGGGCTCAGGTTAAGACGCAGCAGGTCGTCATGCTACTTAGGTTCCAGAATGTGTAAAAAAATAAGTAAATAAATGCAATGTAAATTTTAATCTTATACCAGTTGTATAGTATCATTTTAAGTAATTCCACATACTGTATATCAGTTGACTATATTTGTAAGTAGTACAGGAGATATTATAAGTAGAATTTTTTAAACAATATAAATTTATTAAGAATGAGCTGTGTGTTTAATAGAAAATATCGTTAGTATAAATTGTATAATATTGTATTATAGGAAAATTTTCTTATCTTGTTAATTTAATATTTAGTGCTTGACAATGATGTATTTTAGTGTACCATTTGCCACCGAGGTAGACACCTCATTTGCAAATATAGATATTTTTATTTAATTTTGATCTTCCTGATCCGATTCTAAATTCCCTACAAATGATTCAATTCAATCAAGTTTTGAGTTTCGAGTTAAACAGGAGGGGAGTGATGACTTAATTCGAGCCTGCAACCTACAGTGAGTGCGGGAAAGTACCTGGGAGACCTAACGTTGTTCGTCCCTTTTGCAATTAGTCTCATTTGGGATCAGTCCCATTTGCGACAACTCAGATAGAATGCAAGACTAATTTATTTTTGACGTGATAAGCACTGACCCATTTGCGATCACTGTTATCAGTGAGAATATAATGACGTTCAAACACTCAGGCTGCTCTGAAGGAATTTTCTATTGAAGTATTTATGCAGGGAGACATGAGAAGGGGTTGCCACAGCGCTGCTGTGGATCTACGCCTCTGCATTCGGGAGACGGGACAGGGCTGGACTTCACGACTCGCCCCAACCGTCGGCTGTCCTGAGAATGGTCTTCCGTGGTTTTCCATTCTCCTGCACTAAGGCGAATGCCGGGACAGTTCCTAGTATAGGCCACGGCCGCCAAACCCTCACCTTCTCCAAGCATCTCCTTCACCGTCACAAATCTCCCGGCCTCCTAGACGGCGTCACCGTCTAGGAGGCCCGCCTACCCCTTCAGGGGATGAATGAAAACATATTCGTAGTAGTAGGGAGATAGCCCTCAAGTAACTGGCGACAACTACGTGCTAGGATTCGGATTTTGAAAGTCATTACATAACTTACGTTTACGTTTTAGTCTGATGCGTTAATATCTGGACAGAGAGACAAAATATGACCCATATGTGCCTTTTATCTATGTTTACCTGATGGTTCTGTGTATATAGGCCACCAATTGAGTTTTAAAATGCAGGACAAAAGCAGGGCGTGTTAAAACCGTTGAATGTTACAATTTTCAAATTCAAAACAAAGATTTTTTTGCCGTAACATTCTGTTTCCCTCAAGGGTTCAACCCTTCTTGAAGCAATTTAGATCATATCGAACTTAGCAATAATCTTACACTTTCTTTTCCCATTATGCAATAGGGGACACTATTAAATGAATGCGTAAATAATGATCAAACTATTCAAATATTCAAACTGACACGTTAAGTACACAAAATACAATTACCCTACTTTCATCTAACGATGTCCGACTCGTTGGCTGAACGGCCAGCATACTGGCCTTCGGTTCAGAGGGTCCCAGGTTCGATTCTCGGCCGGGTAGGGTATTTTAACCTTAATTGTTTAATTCCAATGGCACGGGGGCTGGGTGTATGGGCTGTCTTCATCATCATTTCATCCTCATCACGACGCGTAGGTCGCCTACGGGAGTCAAATAGAAAGACGTACACCTGGCTAGCCGAACCCGTCCTGGGATATCCCGGCACTAAAAGACATACGACATTTCATTTCATTTAACTAACGGTAGTCTATGTATGTCTACACCTTAGTCCCGTTTGTTGATACGGAGTTGGGGATGAGGTGAGATGAGTGTATGTATATGGTATGTTATTACGATCGGATGCCCTTCCTGATACAAACCTAAGTTGAGTAGCTAACAAAGATGAAATTTATTATTCTGAATGGAACTGGGTAAGGAGGTGAAAGGAATCGGTTGTGGACTTTGAACAGGAATTGTCCCGGCATTTGTCTGGTAGGGAATGTGGGAAACAACAGATAATCATTCTCAGGACAGCAGACGGTGGGTTTCGAAACCACGCCTCTCCCGAATGTAGAGCTTGGCTCCATAGCACGTTAAGCCGCAGCCTCTCAGCCTACTTTCACCTATATAAATAAAATGAAAATTTTGTCTGTACGCTTGGATTAGATTTACAATATTCCAAAACTTAATCTTAAGAAAATATTTAGGTTCGAATAAGTTTAATAAATAATAATTCTATAATGATAGTGCGAAAAGGTCCGTTGTTAGCACCAACTAGAACTGCGTGCCTTGTTAGGCACCTCAACGGTTTTGAGGTGAGCCTGTCTTGTCACCAAGATCCAGCTTCAAGACAGGGGGTCAAATGACCTACGGACCCTATGGACCTGCACGGGTAACCGTGCACTGCCTTCAGTTGAAGACTTGGTTCCATATGCATCAATATTAATTGCCTGGTCATGTTATATTATTTCATTTTCTTTTCTTTTTAGAATTTTTCGTTTCTTTTTTCCTCGATAAATGTTGCCCTTTTGCATTAGTTACGTCTTAGAACGTAAGATATCGTCGTAAGAAACTTTCCAACATCAGAATCTTCTTAGTACCTTCCAGTAATCCTTGCTATTCTTCCATCCAATCCCTAAACAGCTTTTTCCTCTTCACTCCTAAATTCAAGTCCGTCCTCAGAACGTTATGATTAGATATCTCAGCTTCAGATTTTAAGTACTTGATGAGGTCCTTCACTCTGGGGTGTGATCTTCCAACCCGACTGTTCAGTTTATGATTCCACCCTTTTAATGAAGTACGGTATTCGTCTTATGACATCACCCGTAGCTGTTCCATAATTCAGGTGGCACTTCAGGATTTTGTAAGCCATTGGTCCACGAAGCAGTCAAGGAATTCGGCGAGCTTTTCTTCTTCTGGTGCTTACCCGTGGATATATAGCCAGCTTTTTTCCAACATTTCTAGGCATTCTTACGTCTGTTGCGGAAACTCTTCAACCATCCATGATTTGAATTTAGTCTTATCTATATTTTAGACACCTTTCTAGCGTATTACTGTAATATAGGACCCGAAAAGCCATGGTTCTTGACGTGACAGTAACAAACCACTTCCACACTATTTTACTAATGTCTTGAATTTAATATCTCATGGGTTCTATCTTTATTTTTCAATTAGCACACTTTTCCCACCGCTTCAAAATTTGTTTTCTCCTTTAAATATCGTACACTTTGGTTTTACCTACGTTGAACGTCTTCATAATCTGCACTACACTCAATTTATCTCGTTCACTAGCACTGAAAACTTTGAGATCAAGCACAACTATTGCTTTCGGAGACATAATGACTACTGCCCAACTATGTCAGTAATGTAAGTTTAGAAGTGTTCAGCTGAATTCTAAGCTGATTTACAAGGGCCGAGACAAAGACAGGCATTTGATTATTGACAACTGATTAAAGCGAGGATTTGGAAAATGCTTGGACAACAGCAAACAGGCAATTAGCCGTACACTTTAACATGTAAGTTGGTGAATAAAAGAACGAAGACCGATTTGCCCATTCCTTGTTAACTACAGAATCAACTGTTACAGCAGACGAGATAGAATTTTGAAGGTTGTCTGAACAGTTTCTAAACACTGCATTCCGGAAGTTGGAGATTTTGCGTTAAAGTGATATTTTAATTTCTGTTGTACGTGCAACACTGCCTCCGTTTAATGAAAGCAATTTAAAATATTTTGTCACTCCAAAGTTCACAAGGTCTGTCAAATATTCCCGTTTAAGAAAAGTTTCCCCTTAATCCACACCCGATGAAGTCAGGATTTTACTGTAATAATAATAATAATAATAATAATAATAATAATAATAATAATAATAATAATAATAATAATAATAATAATAATACCGAGCTCGATAGCTGCAGTCGCTTAAGTGCGGCCAGTATCCAGTAATCGGGAGATGGTGGGTTCGAGCCCCACTGTCGGCAGCCCTGAAGATGGTTTTCCGTGATTTCCCATTTTCACACCAGGCAAATGCCGGGGCTGTACCATAATTAAGGCCACGGCCGCTTCCTTCCAATTCCTAGGCCTTTCCTATCCCATCGTCGCCGTAAGACATATCTGTGTCGGTGCGACGTAAAGCAAATAGAAAATTAATAATAATAATAATAATAATAATAATAATAGTAATAATAATAATAATAATAATAATAATAGTAATAATAATAATAATAATAATAATAATAATAATAATAATAATAATAATAATAATAATAATAATAATAATAATAATAATAATAATAATAATAGAGAATTGCGGAAGTGAATTTGACAAAACAAGAATCTGAGAGGGAAAATGAGTGGAACACAGTTCGATTTTTAGCCAATATCAGCTGTGCTTGTTCTTAAATAACCTAAAGCTATGGATGCATCCTTCTCTTATTGTCAGTAAGAGTTCCCGTTTTCCATTCTCTGCCACTTTTCCCTACATTCTTGTGGGGTCGTAGGTGCGATCTAAGCCGCACATATGGACCTGGGCCAGTTTTACAGCCGTATTCCACTCCTGACCCTAAGCTTGTATGGAGGGCTGCATCCACAGTTGTGTGTTTCTGTCGTGTACTGAGTGTAAATGAATAGGTGGGTATAAAGACAAGCGGTATGCAAAACTGTATCAAGAAAATTGCTGAATATTTCAGAAAATGGAGTTTGAAAATTAACATTAAGAAAACAAATGTATGGTTACGTAAAAATATTGTAGGAAGATCCTTAATAATAAACAGCTAATAGTTGCTTTAGAATAACTTGTAAAACAGATATACACTGGTAGAAAATGAAATCACACCACCAAGAAGGAGTTGTGCTACATGAAGAAAATACGGCAGGTGTTTTTTCACATCTGAAAAATGACGGCTATTCAAATTTTAGTGCTAATCGACGGAGAGTGATGCTAGTAGCGCCACTATGACCTTGCAAAGCAGGTTTGCTTTAAATACGCTCTGAACACTTCGTGAGCATTAGTCATCTTCCGGCGTTGACGCTCTGAGGTAGGTGCGAGTCAAACATGCCTTTCGGGAGACGAAGAAGGCAGTATCAGTCGCTTACTGAGTTTGAACAAGGCCGTGTAATAGGGTTAAGAGAAGGTGGATGTTCTTTTGGCGATATTACAGAAAGACTTTCAGGGATGTATCCACAATGCATCGGAGTTTGCAAAAGTAGTCACGGTAAATCCCTGTCCCAAGAAAATGGGGTCCGAACGCACACTGACCACTGCGGAGAGGGAAGACCGCTGTATTCGCTGCATGGCTAAGGTGAATCGTACTGCACCTGAAGCAGCCATTAGAGCTTCAGTTGGCACCAAAATGACTCAGCGAACCGTTGCAAAACGATTACTTGAGGAACAGCTCCGTGCGAGACGTCATGTAGCGTTCATTTTACTAACTCCGAATCACTGCCATCTGCGACTTCACTGGTGCCAAGTAAGAGCTTATTCGAGGGCGGAGTGGAGATCTGCTATTTTTCAGATGAGTGCCGTTTATGTCTTGGTGGCAGAAAGGAGGGTTGATGAGTGTCTGGAAACAAGCTGTTTGCGGCGTCGACGCCGTGGACCTACACCAGGAGTTATGGTCTAGGGAGCGATTTCCACTGACAGCAGGAACACTCTTGTTGTTATAGTAATAACCTTCACGGAGGATTTGTACGTCAGACTGTGATTGAGCTAGCTCTACTGCCATTCATTCGCAGTATCCAAGGGGGTGTTTTGCAACAGGATAACGCTCGTCCTCATACCCCTGCTACCACCCAACGTGCTCTGTAAAGTATCGACCTGTTATCTCGGCCTATGACCTCACCAGACCTTGAACCCGTTCAGCACGTATAGGACATTATCGGACGACTAACCCAGCGTCATCCAATACCAGCATTAACCGTTGCTTAATTGACTGACTAGTGCAACGTGTGTGGAACTCAATCCCACAAAATTACATATGGCCCCTGAACGACGTAATGCATGCACGTTTGCATTCTTGCATGTGAAATCGTGGCGACTACAGCGATTATTCATGAACCACCATGTCACATGTCTTCTCGCGCATACCTGAACCTGTGACCTGGAAACCATAATCAACTGAATATGTTACCTAGACAGTTGTATAACCTAAATTGCATTCCTATGAACTAAACGCTGACCACTTTGGCAGGGAGTTGGACATGTTTTTGCACGAGTCATTAATACAATTCAATATTTTAACGTTGAAGTTGTATGATCTCACTTGGTTAAAACACTCATGTCCATAAGTTAAAGGATCTTCCAGGTTCACGGAAAAACATGGGGCACTGTGATAATATGGGCACTAAAAGGTGCCCTGGCAGCAATTTGACTCTGGACACAATGTTGTTAATGCCAGGTGTACAGAAAATCAGACATGGTCAGTGGGTGCCACTGACCGTGTGTGGTATCCCTCCGTCGGTGGCATATAGAAAATTAATATGGGGTGTGATAACCTCGCCTGGCAATACAGAACTCATAAAGGTCCCCATACTCTGGATCAGGCCATACAGATTGGATTTCAGTAACGCATCCCACTGCTGGACAAGCGCTCATTGGAGGTCAACAATGATCCGTAGTGGTGCTCTTAGGGCTTCAGTCCTTCGGCCTAGAGTGTCCCGTGCATGTTCAGACGGATTTAAGTTCGGCGAGCGAGCCGGCCACTCTAGACTTGTGATGTCCTCATGTTGCAGGTACTCGTTCACCAGGCCTCTATGAGTGGGTATTATCGTCCGTCAGATGGAACCCATGTCCATATTCACAACGAAAATGCCGCACATACTCATGCAGGATGTCATCCCGTCACAGTACCCGTAAGAAACACATTCACTGGGATACGTCCTCCGAACATGATGTCGCTCTACACGAGAACACTGCGCCGCCATAACGATCCATTTCCCCAACATAGGTAGGGTTGTAACGTATTACAGGTATGCGCGAGATTAACAGACGGTGAGAATAAGTCTCCAGGCTAAGCAGTGATTCATCCGTGGACAGAACACTATCCCACTATTCATGAATCGAATCACGATGAGGAAGATACCACATTCGACTAGCCACGCGGTGCCTTTCTGTGAGAGGAATGCATCTGGTGGGTCGCCGAGCATACAGAGCAGCCTCTCGAAGCCGACTGTACACAGTCCAACAGGACATGTGTGACCCAGAGGCTGCTGCGGGGTACCTAGTCAGTGAAATTTCTGTACTGGTAGGACGTCTTCGGGCACTTAAGGCAAGATAACGATCATGAATGCTAGGTTGTAGCTCGTGGTCGACCTTGCCCGTACTGCCGTTCAGTATTTCCTCCCTTCTCGATTCTTCACCACAGCCGTGAAATGACGCTACGGGTGATAATATTCTCCTGGCCCACCAGGCGCTGACTGTGGCCGGTCTTTGACCTGCCGAGGATCCTACGAAGCATAATATCATTCTAATGTGTTCTCTGTGCCATCCTGCTTCCCTACGAATCACATTCTCTGTGCCAAATGGACACAGTACGCAGTCAGAACCGCTGTAGCCGAAACCTCTGCCCACAAGGACTGTTTCAGGCACACTAAACGGTCTTGTACTTAGCTGCTATGTTTGTCACATGCTTTCGTGTTGTCCAGCCACAGTATACTGTAGTCCTCACAACATCTCCATGACACAATGATTTCTTGTGGATCCCGAAGATTCCGTAACTTATGGACATGAGTGTATATGAACTGATTATGGAAAATATTAAGTCCAACTCCTTAGTTGAATGGTCGTCGTCGCGGCCTTCGGGTCAGAGGGTCCGGGTTCGATTCCCAGCCCGACTGAGGATTTCAGTGATTTGGGTTAATTTCCATGTTTTGGAAACTGGGTATTTGTGTTTGTCTCAGTACGCACTTCTTCACAAAACACAACACAACACACCTCTGTCAGTAAGGCCGTACGACCGTAAAACTGGATCAAGCGCACATGCTCGCACCATTATCCCACCAGGATGTTGAAGAATAGTGGAAATGTGCGCTAGGAATGATAGTACGAGTGATAGACGTACGAAACCACAGCGCATACTCCTCTTCATCTTAAATTCAATTCCCTGTTGCATATCTCCTTATATAATATATTCCTCCCCTTTGAACCACAAGACCTCGCCGTGGTGAAGAGGCTTGCGCGTCCCAGTGAAGCAGATATATGAACCGTAAGTGCAGCCATATCACAGGGGTATCTGTCGAGGGACCAGACTAACAACTGGTTCATGGAAAGGGTTGCTGCTGGGCGGCAGTCTGGATGATTGAAGGATATGGCCTTTTACAATATTTAACATGGCTTAGCTTTGTGGACACTAATATACGGCTGAAAGCAACGGGAAAATGTAAAAAATGGCTTAGCTGTGTAGATAGTGCTACAGGCTGAAAGCATCGGGAAACGGGAAACTACAGCCGCAACTAACTCCCGAGGACATCAAGCTTTCTCTATGTGAATGAATTAATGTTGTACTGATGATTGCTTCTTCCCGGGTAAAATATTCCGGTGGTAAAATGGTCCTTTGTTCGAATCTCCGGGTGGGGACTACACCGGAGGGGGCAATCACAAGGAAGATGAATACTGACATTCTGCGAGTGGGAGCGTGGAATATTAGGAGAAAGAATCGTTGTGGTCGATTAGAGTATCTGACAAGGGAAATGGATAGACTAAAATTAGATGTAGTTTATATAAGTGAGCTACGGTGACAGGAAGATCAGGATTTTTGGTCAGGCAACTACAGAATTATCAACTCAAAATCAAACATGGGAAATGCAGGAGTTGGTTTGTTAATGAATAAGAAAGCAGGACAATGGTACAGCTACTTCGACCAGCATAGTGAACGAAATTTTGTTGTCAAGGTAGACGCCAAGCCAATGCTCACCACAATAGCGCAGGTCTGTATGCTTACTAGTTCAGTGGATGATGAAAAATTGAAAGAATATATGAAGAGACCGAATATATAAAATAATACTTAAAAGGAGACACAAATATAATTGTTATCGGAGACTGGAATGCAGTAGTATGCCAAGAAAGAGAAGGAATTTCCGTAGGAGAATTCGAACTGGACGAAAGAATGAAAGAGGAAGTCGGCCAGGTGAATTCTTCACCGATCGTAATTTAGTCCTTGCTAATACGTGGTTTTAACACCGCAAACGACGGCTGTCCACATGGAAAAGACCAGGAGACACAGGAATGTATCAAATAGACTTCATTATGTTTAGGCAGAGATTCAGAAACCAGGTGATGGATTGCAAGAACTTCCCGTGAGCAGACGTGACCACAATGTGTTTGTCATGAAATTTCATCTGAAGTTGAGGAAATTGAAGAAAAGGAGGAATGCAAGACGATAGTATTATAGATAAGTTGAAAGAAAAGAGTGTGAGAAATTGTTTCAAGGAACGTGATGAACAAGGACTAAATGAAGAGGCTGAAGAAAACACCTTAAATGAAGAGTGGACAGCCGTGGAGAATGATATCAGTAAAGCTGCTGAAGAAAATTTAGGAATAAAGGTAAGCTCAAGAATGAGTTGATAACTCAAGCGATGTCAGACCTAATGAATTCACGGCGGAAATACAAGAATGCAAAAAAAATGAGGAGGGCAGAAAAGAATACATGCAATTAAGAACGGGTTAGGTAGAAAGTGCAGGTCAGATAAAAAAGAATGGCTGAAATAGAAGAATGATGTATGGTTGTAGGAAATGTAGATGGTGCATATAGGAAAATCAAGGAAGCCTTTGGAGAAAGGAAAATTTAATGTATGAATATTAAGAGCTCAGATGAAAAGCCACATCTAGGGAAAGAATACAAGGCATAAGGATGGCAGGAACATATTAAACAAATTATACCAAGGGAAAGAAATAAGATGATAAGGTTCTGGAACAAGAAGGAACTGTTGGTGCTGATGAAACGGGAGACCCAATTCTGAGGTCAGAATTCGGCAGAGCCTTAAAAGACCTAAGTACAGTATCGGCCACAAGTATTTTGACATTCGTATTTTCGACCATAGGTAACTTAAATGATGCTCATGATTCAAAACAAACAGGAGACGTTTCATTACTTGCTTACGTCTGAGTAGAGAGTACAGTATTGTCTATGTTTCTAACATAGCAGTAAAATGGGACGAACTGTTTACGTGAAGACCGTAAGTATTTTGAAATATGAGATTTTACTTATAACAATGATACTTTACGCCTGATTTACAGTTTTTATTTCACCCAAACAAGTATTATTCCCTTTTCCCATTATTATTATTCACTAGATCATAGGCAAGCAGTGATTGCGGCTTTGAATAAAGACAAAAGCCAAGCACAAGTTGAAAAAGACTTTGACCCTTCTAGACAAGTTGTGAATGTTTGGAACAGAGTCCACAACAACCGCGGAACACTTTTAAACAAGCTTAGATCTGGTCACCCTCAATTGTTACTCTGCTGTTGAGAGACTCATTCGAAGGCAGTGTGTTGATGATCTTCGTACCACGGCAGTAGCTGTACGGAATAATTTAGAATACAATTATAAGATAAAACTTGGCTTATTTACTGCTGTATCAAATACCAAGATTTAATGGGCCGACGACCAAGCAAGACGACCTTCATTTCGGCAAAGGACAGGAAGACCCGACGTGTCTTTGCTAAGGAAAATGGTTCCTGGACGAACAAGGAATGGGGAAAAGTACTGTGGAAAGATGAGCGTAAATTGAATATGCTCAGCATGGATGGAAATTCCTTTGTCATACGTTTAGTTAAAACACGCAGTGATGTACGGTACCAAAATCCCCACAGTAAAACATGGCCGTCATGTAATGGCTTGGCTCTGATTTTCTAGAACTAGAGTTGATCCACTGGTAAAAAAACTGAAGGCATCATGGATCAGTTTGTATATAGTAGGATCAGTGAACAACATATGATAAGGTAAGCTAAATAAAACATGCCTCATGGGTGGTTGTATCAGCATGACAATGATCCTAAATATACCTCCAAGTTTTTCAAAAACATGTCTCAGCAATAAAAGAGTCGGGGTTATTGATTGTCCCAGTCAAAGCCCTGGCCTAAACCCAGTTGAACGTCTATAGGAAGAACTCAAACGGTGTGCTGAACGCAAAACGTACACAAACAAGAAGGCAGTTTTCGAAGCCTTAAATGAAGAATTGTCCACAATTCCAATCTCATGCTTTGAGAAATTTGTGGACACAAAAGCAACTCGATGTGCATCAGTTTACAAGCAAATTCTGTTTAGTGGGTTTAGTATCTCACGCTTGAAAAATTTTAACACGTATTATTTACACAAGAATGGAAAGACAAGTTGAAGCTGAGTTGGAAATGAAGTCTTAATGGAAGTAAATCAATATTTTTGCTTGGGTAGTATGATAAATAATTATGGCAGAAGTATGGAGTACAGAAAATGCAGACTAGCAAAAGCGAGGAAGGCCTATCTTAACAAAAAGAAATTTGCACACTTCGTACATTGATATAGGAATTGCAGGATGTTTCTGAGGAATTCCTTATAGAGTGTGACATTGTATGGATGTGAAACATATACGATAAATAGCTCAGAAAGAAAGAGCAGGGAAGCTTTCGATATGTGGTATTACAGAAGAATGTTGAAGGTGATATGGATAGATGGATAGAATGAATCGAATTGGTAAGATGAGAACGATTTGGTGAATTTGACCAGAAGGGACAGAATGATAGGACACATCTTAAAACACTCAAGTCTTTTCCAGTTAATTTTTTGAGGGAAGTGTAGGTGGTAAAAATGACAAACGGATGAGATTAAATATAGTTATGTAGTAGTTGAGTAAAAGTGAAAAGTTTAGCACAGGATAGGGTGGCATGGGAGGCTGTATCAAACCAGTCTATGGAATGATGATCCAAACAATAACAAATATGTATTTGTTCATCACACCAAAGTTATCTTCCGTTGGGCATTCCTTTAACTCTGGCTCCACACATGCATGTTCATGTGCGAATTTTTGCTATTCGTACCCAAATAACAAATTCGTGGATACTAAATTATCGTTCTTAAACGAATATTCGGTATTCGTAGACGAGCACGAATGATTTCCCCCCTGAGCGGGCAAACTAACACACATCACCTGCGTGTATCCACGACCATATGGCTGATAAAACAGGCTTGAGGGAGTTTTCGAAAAGTATCCATGATCGGAGGAAAACGGTAAATCAAAATGTAAACATATTCTGGGATGGGTTTAAAGCAATATTGTTGAAGAATGTGAAAACAGGTTTGTACCTTTGAAGGTGGTAATGAATGGTAATGACCCACTATTTTATAACACAGAAATACAGAGATTGAAAAGGAGGTGCTGTTTGGAAAGAAGTATGTTAGAAATGGCTGTGGAAGTAAGGAGAAATTGAAGGGACTTATTAAGAAAATGAATCTAGCAAAGAAGTCGGCTAAGGGTAACATGATGCCAAGCACAATTCGCAGTCATACAAATTTAAGTGAAAATTAGAAGTGTATGTATAGGTACATTAAGGGAGAAACAGGTTCCAAGAAATTCATTCCAGGAATCATTAATGAACAAGGCCTATGTGTGTGCAAGAACCATCAAAAGGCACAATTATTCTGTCAGCAGAGTGTAAAGATTGTTAGTTACAAGGATAATGTCCATAGAGAGGAGGTGACTAAAACCAAAGAAGTATTAACATATACCTATTATAACGACGACGTGTACAATAAGATACAAAATTTGAAAACTAGAAAAGCAGCTGGAATTGATAAGATTTATGGGGATATAATAAAGACGAGTGGTTGGGATATAGTACAATATCTAAAATACGTATAACATTATTGTTTGCATGAAGGAGCTATACCAAAAGAATGGAGAGTGGCTATAGTAGCCCTAGTGTATGAGTGAAAGGGCGATAGGCATAAAGCTAAATATTACCGGCCATTACAGGCCAGTCAGTTCGACATGCATTGCATGTAAGCATTGGGAAGTGATTCTTTCTGATTATATTAGACATGCTTGCCAAATTAACAACTGGTTCGGTAGAAGGCAGTTCGGGTTCAGGAAATGTTATTCCACCGAGGCTGAATTTATAGGATTTCAGCAAGGTATAGCAGATGTCTTGGATTCAGGAGGTCAAATGGACTGTATCGCGACTGACCTTTATGACATTTGATAGGGTGGATCATGGGAGATTACTGGCGAAAATGTGTGCAAGTGGACAGGACAAAAGACTAACTGAATGGTTGGACATATTTCTGGAAAACAGAACTCAAAGAATTAGAGTAGGCGAAGCGTTATCTGACCCTTTTAATAATTTAGAAGGGAATTCCTCAAGGCAGTATTATTGTACCGTTATGTTTCCTTATATATATATATAAATGATGTGAGTAAAGAAGCGGAATCAGAGATAAGCCTTTTGCGGATAGTGTTATTCTGTATAGAGTAATAGAACAAATGACCTCGGTAATGTTGCAAGTTGCAGAGTAGGCTATGGTATGATGATAAACGGGGTTAAAAATCAGGTTGTGAGTTTCAGAAATAGGAACAACCCTTAGGGAATTTTCCACCCGGACGACTGCCCTAAACGCAGATCATTAGTGATTGAGTTTGAAACAGAAAAGGTGTGAGTAAACAGCTCTGTTTCTCTTTTCTGTAGAAATTGGTAAATATTTAAAAAATAATTCAATCAGTTTTTAACTTGAAAGAAGATTAACATTAAGTTTAAAAATGAATAAATTAAATGACGCGTGTATTTATATTGAAAGTTACTGTTGTTTGAAAATGAAATCATTAATCATTTCTGTACAGTTAATTTATGATTGTAGATTATTTAATTAAAATAAGAAAAGTCTAATTGTGCATTATTATAGTTTTAAAATGGATACAATGAAGCTGACAACGATGATATTTCAATTTTTTGGTGGAGTACTATAGGGAGCCATGTAATTAGGACCAAATTCCTCCAAATCATAGGAACCGAGACAAATTAGCTGACGTGTGGGAAATGCTACACTGAATTTATGTTTCGACGGTAGTATGAAGGAACTACGGAAAAAATGAAGGGTTCCCTAATGGTGTCGTTCAGGGCAGTTCACAACAGGAAGAACAAATCCTTCATATTCGGTATGGGTACCGATGACCTATTCAGACCAACTGGTTTTCTTTTGAAGTAATGCAGATATATCTCACTTATGTTTACTGCTGCACTCCTACAATAAATATAGAGGTAAGATAAATAATGCAAGAACCATATAGTTATTACTTTTCATTGATATTATATTATGAATTTTTGTTATTTAAAATTAATATATTTCAATATTTTTCCTGCCATTCAACTTTGCAGATCATCATAAAAATAATTTGCAATTTCATCCATCATATGTTTCCAATTTCTGATAAGTTTCACGGAACTTTTGCATTGGCAGTTGTGGTGCGATAGTTTGTAAATAGTGTCCAAGTGTCAGATTGGAGAGCCCCTGAAATTCGGCTTTTACGAAGAAATACACATGTCAGTATAATTGCTGATAACTATTCTGGTTGTGCAAATATTGGTTCCTTGAATATTTGAAAAACAGAAGGCATTATACCAAATAGATTTTCGGCTATTACGGGAGCACGAGAAAGACGGAAATTAAATATTCTTTGACAGCTGTCCAGTTTTTGAACGCCGGGATAGGGTGGCTAGATAACCCTAATGGAAAGGAATATTTCTGTAACCATAAACACATGTTGGCTTTGGAGAGGCCACATTTTCCCTATAAAGTATTTAGAAAAACATCCCCGTCGCTGATTCTTCCTTGGCAACTTACATCCGTGTATATAAAGTAGTAGTAACTGTCGACTAGTGCTAAGGAAACCATGCTAAATCTACCTTCTAATTGAAGTATTCGGTGTGACTGTAAAATGGTCGTTGAATAATAATGTTTTCCACCCATAACTCCTAAGTAATGAGAAAACTGCCATCTAAAATCAAAATCATTTCATATTTGCAGCCATTCCTTTTCTGTCATGGCAGCACGGAAAATGAAATATGACATTTTAATTTCAGTTTGATACATTTCTACCTTAATATCACTAAAATTGATATAATTATTGTAGATATTACTTAATGTTTTGATTAATTAAACAATAAAGTCACAAATACGTTTTGATTTGTTTCAGGCTCAGACGATGGAGGAGGAAGATGAAAGTAATTGATTTAGAGCCACATGTGGGACCAATAATGAAGAACTTCGGTCAGGTAATTCGTAGAAATTGATTACAATTTTACATTCATGACAGTTTCATAAATATGCATGCTTGGTATAGTTAACTGCTTCCTGAACTTGTATGGATTTTACGTACATTAATTGAAATTTTGCTTATAATTAGTTACATCACTATTGTTTTAAAAAATCATATATTCATTTTTAAACCTATTGCTAGTTTAAAAAGTAATTTTAATTTTCATATCGCAATACTAATCACATTTATAAAGGCTATGTAATTTATTGATTATCTTACAGGTACAGAAAAAACCGAACTTATCACCGTCACTAAAACCAGCACAAATCGAATTTGACGGGGAATTACAAAAAACTCAAGAACTCTATCAAAAAGATCAGTAAGTGAAAAAATATTAATATTTGAGCAAAGAAAAGCTAAATTTACGGGGATCATTCGGCCAAAAATTACGCAAGTTCGATGAAAGCCTACGGGGAAAATTACTTTGGAAACTGACAATACGCCATTACGCAAACGAACGAAAATGATGCATATGTCACCACAGTCGCCTGCTTCCAGTTGCAACTCAACATCATCTTCATCCCCACATTTTCCTCAGTTTGCTATGCCGTAACCCATTCAACAACGTCAGCCCACAGGAGAAAATGGTACCCAGCAATGTCACCCAACTGCAGGAGCCCTTGTGGAAGATTCACAATACACTGAAAATGTGACAGATTGTTTCAAAAGCTTTACACATTTTTAAAGTGAATTTTTATTTTTTATTTTTATTTTATTAGTGATATTTTGGTCATCAACTATAAACATACTATGACTCTGTATTTAATATAAACATAAATAAAGACTTTTAATTTCACATAATATTTCAGTGCCTCAATCAATGCATTTCACACCTCTGGAACGATTTCAGAAATGATCTGGGGATATATTTTGAACAGATATTGTAACCTTCGGTAGCTATCCACACTTACTATAAATCTAAGTGTTACAGCTAGTTGACATCCGATGCTTTTTTACAAAAGTCTTAAATATTATCTGTTCCGCCATACCTGGAAAATACATTGTGTCTGAAAATAAATTGCGGAAAATGTATGGGGATATTAAACCCAATAGTGTAAGAGAGGATTCGTCATCAATTGTTTCCTAAAACCTTTAGTTAATTGCCAGGGGTAACTGGTTAATATCTATTGTGTCCTGCGACGCAGTGCACTGAGTTCGCAACAGAACGTTAGCGGTGAAAAATATTAATATTAGCATTCCAAATTTAGAAGTAAAATGCATGGGGTACGCAGAAATGATCAGAATCTCTTCCAGCGAGCTTAGTACACACACGAGCGCACGACTGAGGAACGCACGGCATCAGCTGTTTGCTTGTGCTGTGCAGTTGGCAAGCAATACACTAGTGTGCATTGCGTGACTCAATACCTGTTTATGAATTACAAGAAAACCATCAGCCATCACCAGAGAGAAGAAGTAAATTCAGCCACTATAAAGCAAAAATACTGCATCAGCGCATAGAGGGACTTAAGATAAGCAGTCGTGTCAATGAACCAATCGAAAATGAACGGATCAGTTCTTATCACTTAATGAAGGATTTTAAGCGACGCAAATAATCTTTCATATTGAAAGAAGGACAAGAGTACACAACACAACCGACTATAAGCAAGGCTTTCGACACATTTTATAGACAACTGTTTGATGCCGAGCCAACCCAAGACTATCAAACATGATATTTATTTCCTGACTCTAAGCCTCCACCACCCAGAGAAGAGGATAACTGAAGCCTCGAAGGACCCATAATCATAGAAGAGGTCTTGAAAGCTATACGTCAAGGAAAGAGCTCAAAAACACCTGGGATTGATGGAATACCTCAGAAATTTTACTCTGCCTGCTAGTCGATAATTGGAGAAGATCTCACCTGCGTCCTGAACACTGTTCTACAGAGGAAGTAACTTTGTGAATCACATCGTCGATGGATTGTTATACTGATAAAGAAGTTCTCCACAGCTACTACTGTCTATGATTACCGCCCAATCACCCTTCAAAATTACGACTACACAATTTTAGCCAGAATTCTCGTCAACAGATTACGACCATTATTATCCTCCCTCATACACCCTACCCAACACAACGGAGTGCCTGATCGAACAATTTTTATCTTACCTGTTCGGTGCGTGATTACGTGGCGTCAACTGAACGCAATCCTTCACAGAGCTTATTAGTGTCCTTAGACTATCAGCGTGCACTTGACAGTGTAAATCATCAGTATCTGATAAAATGTTTAAAATGGCACGGCATTAGTCCCACATTTATCTCTTACATTCAGTGTCTATACACAAATGAATCTGCTATTTTGAAAATTAATGGCTTTCACACTATAACCATTCCCATTAAGAGGTCAGTTAAACAAGGATTCCCTGCTTCGATGGTACTGTTTACCTTGGCCTTAAATCCTCTCATCTGCAAGCTGCATAAGGAAATAAGAGGAATGACACAAGGAAATACAAAGCTCGCGCCAGCTGCTTACGCGAATGACGTCAATGTAATATTAACTTCGGATAACGATGTTCTCCACATGAGAAATGCTCTCGCACAGCTCAGTGCAGTATCTGGGTTGTCTATCAACTATTATAAATCGAAAGTGATTCCCTTAGGAGGCTGGGCATCATTACCACAACTACGCCCTTACAAACGGTAGAAACACACAAGATACTTGGAATTTATTGCACTCGAAAGACCAGTGAAATGAATCAACAAGATTGGAGACCTCTTGTTAACAGGATAAAAATATATGCAAAAGAGCTCTATTGCCGAGACCTATCTCTAATCCGAAGGATTTTGACTGTTTACACATTCCTTCTCTCACAATGCTGGTATCTTCAGTGGCGGCTGGTGCAGAAAATCAGTTGTGTGCTGCAACCCATCACGCGTCCAAAAATAAAAATATTTAGAAATATATGCGGTTTTCAAGAAGCTCTCCACTGAGTTTTTCATACTGAACAAACACGCAAACAACCCCAACATATATATATACATTCCTCATACAAAACTAATTAAACACACAATAACACCTTCAATCACAAAACATTCACGAACTCAGAAACACTTGGTGTGAGCGCGCAGAAACAGAACTTCGCAACGTTATAAAAATCATTGAAATAAAATGAGCAACATCGTAATGCAAACGTACATGTTATGTTTTTATAGTAAAATGTATGTCCGCCTCCGTAGTGTAACGGTTAGTGTTATTAGCTGCCGTCCTCGGGGGCACGGGTGCGATTCCCGGTACTGCCAGAAATTTAAGAATGGCAGGAGGGCTGGTATGTGGTCGACATGCAGCTCACCTCCATTCGGGCTGTGCCTGAAAAGAGCTGCACCACCTCAGGATGAGGACACGAGTTTACTTAGTGAAATTTATAAACTAGACATTTTGTAAGTAAAGGACATCACAATATCATGTCCTTCTTTTGACAACATAAAAAGTACATATTTTTATAGTTCATCGATTTACAAATGTGGTTATGGAGTAGGCAAGTTGGGAGTATTAAAAGACCTGCAGCTGATGGATTTCTCTGCAGTATTCTGTTTCCCCTTTTGCTTTGAGCGATCCACTCTTAAATGCTACCGCTGAGTCACCTACCACGTTCTCATTTCGGTCGAAATGCTGGTGTGACTAGTGCTGCCTGTATGTGGTCGAACGAAGATTCGCTGTGAAGTGATGTCTTGGCTTTTCTTTCCACAGTCTATCGAAGAAGTAAGGCACGCATGCGCAAAAGGCGCAGTTCCTGCTTTGTGGCAAAAGGCTTAGAAATTCTCGCTGAGCCACGCTGAGCTGTGATCTGCACAGCCAGCATCCGGTGTGGAGCGCACGGCTAACGTGGTTGTGAGGGGAGTTGAATGATTTGTTATTCTTTGGCTGGCGTCTTTTTCACTGCACTGTATTTGATTGTAGATAATATTATTAAAGTAATTTATTTTTCAAATAGACAATATGCCGCAGCACTTCAACACATAAGGTACGGTCTCCCCTGGATAACTTGCATAAGTACTACCATTGTGTGCAACTTTTGCTAGACAGATAATGTGCGCTATTTCATGGTACATTTGGCAAGTAAATATCTTCCGAATCCCGATAACTACTCTGTAACTTCCATCAACTGCTGGTGGGCTTGGTTTGGTAAGCGTCTCCGTTAAATGTCAAGCCCTATTCTTGAGTCGTGGAAGAAAAGTAGAAATGAACCAAAGGAGCTTCTCATCTGCTTGGTTGCAACACTGGTCTAAGGTGACGGACTTGCGCAATCCACCTGATCTTCGGATTGTCCCGCCAGCCCTGATGTATCTCCGCATGTATTTGCAAGAATAGTGCTATTTGACGGAAGCCAGGTTAGTACGAGAAGTACAATTAACACGTCGGATTTATGCTGATTTTTGTCGTCAAACACCTCCACCACTGATGCGCTTATTTCAACGCGTTCCTTCAAACACTGACTTTAAACAACTTTGGAAAAACGTTAGTGCTCCTCATTTACCTGCTGAAATGCGATCTACATGGTATATGGTAGTCCATGACATACTGTAGTATCAACAAAGGAACGGCTATATCGCATACGCATGACTGACTCGAATTCCTGCTCATATTGTTCTAAAGGCGACTCAAAACTGCATAGACTGGCCACTTGTCTAAGCGTCGACCGGTGTATATAAAAGCAAAAGCGTTTCTTCAACAGATGAACTTTACAATCAATATACAGGACCAGTTCATAAGACCTGATTACCTCATTACCCGAAGAAAAAAACATAATTCTACACTCTGGATAATTGGACACACTGTCCATTATATAATGACCACTGCTGGACAGCTGGACAAAGAGCTTTACAGCGCATACCTGAAGAGAACAGGATGGAAGTTTGTTGCTCCCAGAGTCAACGAAGTGTGCGTGGACATTATCTAAGTACTTTGTGAGAAGAAGTGTTATGTTCTGGTGTTTTTGTTTGGAATTTGTCACAGGAGTTGAAAAAGTGCAATAGAAAATTAGAAAACATTACTGAACCTAAATTATTAACTGACAGAAATTAAAACACATTACTGTAAGATTCTTATCTAGAATAATCTGTGAAACTAGATTGTATTACTTCGTAGGTGATTATACCAGTTGAATGTAATTGATAACAACAAAAGTAATTAGCATAGCTAAGATAATCCAGTCCGCACTGAACTTTTAACATTTATTTGTAACAGAAAAAGTGTAATTGGTCATATTTGATAAATATGTTTTTATAAAACAAATTCAAAATGGAGGTGGTGCCTGTGAGGTGGGCAACTCGCAGAGCAGGGTATCAACGACCTATTTTCAAACAAACCGACATAGTGTACCATTGGAAATGCCGATCAGCGGTAAGCTCCTCTATCGTCTTCTTCTGCCTATGCGCTCTGTAATAAAATATACTTACCGCTAGGAGACTAATCTGCTTGGGGTGCGATCAGATCGGCATTCTTCTTCTTCTTCTTCTTCTTCTTCTTCTTCTTCTTCTTCTTCTTCTTCTTCTTCTTCTTCTTCTTCAGGTACATACGGATCAAGTACTACTGGTACTATATTCACTAATAAGTGATAAAGGACCAAGCTAAACTTTTACTAATTAATTTATTCCGATAGAGATTAATGTAAAGTCAGAAATGTTAAGTAAACACACCAAGTATAAGAATTGTATTTGGGCTCTTAAGCGGTCATCAGTAGCTCGGTTACGTATAAACAAAAACTCTCATAACCGCGTAATTAATATTTAAATTAATTATTGACTCCACAGGTGTACAACATTGACCAATGTAATGTAATGTAATTACAGTTACTTACAATGCCAAAGACATTAATTGTTATATAAAAGAACTCCGAGCAGTCTCAAAAATTATATTTTGTAATGTATATTCACTATATTTTGTTAATTTAATTTTCAGATATCAAAAATGAAATCATCAAGATAATTACACTGACTTCTATGAATTTTCACTGCTTCAATAAATTAATTAGGGGTTTCCTGAGAACACACCTTAGTTTAGGAGTTCACTGCTCCCCGCTACCTTATTACTATTTTTTAAATTCCCATAACATTAAACGTGGTTTCAACTGACCTTTCATACACTGATATCGGAAGGATACGCAAACAACAATTTTACACATGAACATTTCATGAATCACTGTGTGGTCACCACGGATTACCTAAATTTAAATTTACATAACGAAGTCAACTGAACAGACCTGCCTAACAATTACACATTAATTAAATATTCAAATGTTTAACCCTACCAGGTTTGCGTGGCTCGCATACATTTTACCTTGGTTATGAGCACATGTCTTAATTCTATTGTTTGAAACGTATAGTCCTACACACTTACAACTCTACACAGATGTGTTCAGCGACTTAATATTTGATAAGTTGCACTGTGCTTGGATATTGTAAGTGAAATGTTGTTTTAAGAATGTAACCAAGCTGTATTCCTCCCCTAAGGTTATTGAACTCATTTTTACATTAGAGTGTGGGTGAATCCTCCCACGTTGACCAATAAAACAAATCAAATGACAAAATGAAAGAGACAGCTGAGTTTCCATTATCATTATCCTACGATCAAAAATACACTCCGAGGCGCGCGGCTGTGAGCTTGCATCCGGTAGATAGTAGGTTCGAATCCCACTATCGGTAGCCCTGAAAATGGTTTTCCGTGGTTTCCCATTTTCACACCAGGCAAATGCTGGGGCTGTACCTTAATTAAGGCCACGGCCGCTTCCTTCCAACTCCTAGGCCTTTCCTATCCCATCGTCGCCATAAGACCTATCTGTGTCGGCGTGACGTAAAGCCCCTAGAAAAAAAATACACTCCTGAAAGAGAAGGCATCCTATTATGACTAACCAACAGTATTTACATCAAGCAGAAAGATCACGTACAATTTAAAGTAACTTCAATCTCAGGTGCTGAAGGCACCTGTCATTTAAATGACTGGAAAGTCACTTTACTACAATACCAAAGAATATCAGGTTCAAAAAGAAATATGCTTAAAAATACGTACGACAGGGAAATCCACAAATTATCAAATATTATCTTTCCATGAGAAGATTACGAATGAAAAAGTCAATCGAAATGCCTGGTTAAATAAACAAACATAAATTTAACCTCCGTAGCAAATGTTCCTGGGTCATGGCTTATTGTTACAATTCACGGGTGTAAACTTTAGAGTGTAAATGTTTGAGTGTAAAATAATTTAGTATCAATTTAATCCCGCTTCAATATCAGAGTACATAATCTGGAATCAACTCAATATCGATTAAATGTTCACAGTTCGTCTGGATATGAGTATGGTGTCTCATCTCATGTATGCGAGCCACTTAGCAAATTTCTGCCTGTCCCTATTTCAATTACACAGCGACTAGTTCTTCTTTATTTTTCTTATTTCCTCGTAGATTCTCATTTTCTCTTATTATTTCATCCAAGCTTCATTACTATTCTTCCTTAATGCGTAGACATTTATTCAATAGCTCATCGTCTGTTTACCAGGACTATGTCTACTGGTATCTCAACGTATTATTTCCGCTTCTTGCAGGAATTTTTCTCTTTCTCATATTCCTCATTTATTGCTCGGTACTTCATTTACCTCAGACCTCAATTGCCGTCTAGACATCCGATCTGCACCATGTTATTTCACTCAGTGATACGTGAAAATGTATCACATTTATCATTTACTTATTACAAATTCCCAATTATTTTTATAACGTCGTGGTCAAACCAAAAATGACGGATCCTCACAGGGATATCGAATTTTCCACCAAATCAGATCTTTTGATGGGAACCTCGTAAAGTTCATAACCGAGAGTCAGTTAAATCGCACATGAAAATTGCAACGGCATTATAATTATCATCATTACCCTATTTTCATAAATACTTGTAACCGCGTCGTCGTAAAAAAGGAAAACATCTTACCAAATTCATCATTAGGTTTGTTGCGATCCTTCACTAAAAGCAAACCGTAATCCGCAACACAACATATTATTATTATTATTATTATTATTATTATTATTATTATTATTATTATTATTATTATTATTATTTTACCTCTATTCATAATTCACAACCATGACCTAAAATTCCAGGACACGGATAGATAAAAATTTACATTATTAAACAATACAGCGGACGTTTCACCATCTAGCACACATTGAAATCCACACGTTAAGCAAATGGATTGATTTAATTTCGGGCCCTCAAAATTAATTCACGCCATGTTCGCCAATTGTGGTACGTGATCTACAATTTTACATCTAATCAGCTGTTTTTTACACAACCCTAAAATAAATAAAAAATAAGCATAAATATCTCTAACGGAGGACAGTGTGGTTGCGGCTATAGTTGATTATTTACACATTAAATAAAACAACATTTCAATAATCTTGTACTTATATTTCTCCAAAGCTGCATTCAGTCAGACTTTCCCATGCACCCCATGGTACTTTCCTGGTGCTTAATCCATGTTAAACATTAACATTTCCGTGGTAATATCTGGGGTGTATCCGATATGGCACACCTTTCACTCGTAACACAACTTATTTACACACGCAACACTTTCCTTCCACTAAATCCTAAGTTGTAATTCTATCACTTATTCTAATACACTCCTAAGACCGGGCGAGTTGGCCGTGCGCGTAGAGGCGCGCGGCTGTGAGCTTGCATCCGGGAGATAGTAGGTTCGAATCCTACTATCGGTAGCCCTGAAAATGTTTTTCCGTGGTTTCCCATTTTCACACCAGGCAAATGCTTGGGCTGTACCTTAATTAAGGCCACGGCCGCTTCCTTCCAACTCCTAGGCCTTTCCCATCCCATCGTCGCCATAAGACCTATCTGTGTCGGTGCGACGTAAAGCCCCTAGCAAAAAAAAAACACTCCTAAGAATGTCTTCGCTCATCCTGCACAGCTTGTAACACGATTCTATATTCGTCTACTTCCTATAAGCTGGTTTGAATGTGCGGCAAAGCGACACTCTTGAAAACTCGGTCATATCTGTCCCTGTTCCGAAGTCAGGATAGGAATTGTTCTCTGCTCGCGTTCGTTGTTCTCTGCTATGCTGATCATTGGAATGTCCTTAATGAATTTCAAAGACCTGCTCCCTCAATCGAAATACAGGTGACCACTCAAGGGATTTACTAACTGCTTCCTTACTACCAAAACAAATGCTCCATTAGCCTGTGTGGAATGCCATTCTCTCCCCTTTACTGTTCCAAAACAAACCGGCAACTTGTGTTTCACCCATTGACGTGAGATATACACATTGTCCTCGGCAACAGCAAATGATTACGTTAAGAAAATCCTGTTTCATAAATAAAATTTATGAATGACTCACTTACATTTCGATTATCTGGTCGCAATTCCTGACTAGTCTGTAACCCGGTGTTCCCTCTCGTATTCGGTTGAATACTTACACGATGGACTTTACTTGTAAACTGAAGTGCTGAAGTGTACTCACAACAAGGTACTGAGTGTTCACTGCCGAATGCTGGAATACCAAGTGTTGAACTGATGACTGCAGCATACCAACTGACTGACTGGTTCAATGCAGGTCTGTTATATGCCTATGGTCAAACTACGTGATTATCACCCAACTTCCGGTGATATTAAGGAGCGTCACAATTTCATCCATTGGCTTCACTAGGTTATGAACACGCGTCCGTTGTTTCTTATTTTTACTCTAGCACGATACGGAGTCGAAAGTCTGAGTACGATCGTACCGTTTTGTCTAATTCACTTGGCGTCGGTTGAATTAAACTAACGTCGGCCGTGTGCTTAGTGGAGCAAAAGTTGTTATTTCTGGATGCACCCACGCTATACACACGTGATCAATTGCGCATAATGCTTATTGTTTCACTCACGTTATACTTAATTCAGCTACGTTCTCCAAAAATGATCTTCATTTTAATACTGTGACTAGAAACACAATTTACGTGCTATCTATCACAAATTCAAAAGATAAACTAAAATATTCCCAGCAGGAATCTCGGCGGTTTAGAATGGAGCAATTTGATTGGTCGCGCCATTTTTCTTTGGGGTTTACTCCTCCAATTCCAAAGATTTTAGCCATCTTCTGTCCTTTTCGCGCATCTTAAGTTGCTCTGTCTTATACGGCCTTGTGGAAAGTTTTCAAAAAAAGTTCTCAGGGTGTGGTGACCATCTGTCCCATGGTTACGGCGGGCGGAAATTCTCTGGTAATATCTGGCTAAGTGCATTTACGATACAGTTGTTTAACAACCCCCAACATAATGTGCCTTACCTCTGCCAAGTTGGCTTATCTCTTTCACGTTGATGGGTCGTGAACAAACTGCAGTCCTCACTAAAGTGGTCGAATGTAAGATTTATACAAAGAATCTGATGAATTAATGTTTTCCGACATAGAACCTAAGGCAATTTGGGTGCAAGAGAGCAGGAATGAAAAGGTACATCTATAGAAGGGCAGTGGACAAACGCGGCATCGGGAAAAATACATTTAAAGCATCATTCCCTTTACGTTTTCAAGCTTGTGCCCTGCACCGCGTGAATCGCACTTCAAAAATGAACTAAAAGTTATTAATGTTTACAGTAAATAAAATACATAAACAACTAACAGAATTCAATTATCACAAAGCATATCACTTCAATGACCTAGGGACTCGAAAGTCGAGCTGAGAAGGCCCGACTTGTTACGTCAGGAAATCTAAATAACGTTAAGAAGATATTTGGCATTAATAGTGTTGTACTATTCTGATTAATACCTATCAAAACACAATAATAACGTACGGAAATACTTTGGACTTCGTTTCATTAGCCTATATCCTAGGATACTCTTTTCTAAACAGCCTTTAATACCTGTCAATGCCACAGAACGGGCTTGCAATGTTTACGTGTTTTACGTAAGTTATTTTAGGTGGGTATGTCATTTCAGTAATTATTTTGTAGTGTGGCGAACTTTGACATGCACGAAATGTGCTGCGTTTACCAACATGCTGTATAAAAACTATGCACTGTGTTCACCCGAAACCGGCAGGAGATTTACTACTTGCATTCCAGTTTTGTACGTAAGTCGGTTCAAGCTAACTTAACGCATTATAATAATAATGAGGAAGAATGACGCTATCATCCGGGCATGACAATCAGATGTTGCTCAGTGATACGGCGCCAGTACTAGCAAGGTAACATGTGAGGGAGCGACGCGTCTGTATACAACGGTAGCGCACCGCCAGTAGTTTACTATCCAGACAGATTGGCCGGTTACACGCTGAATAGGCTGACAGAGAAATTGGTCGCGATTGAATTTACATTTCTTTGTCAATTTTCTGGCGAGCTTTCACTAGGAGGAAGTAAAATACGCCACATATCGATTTTTGTTTCAGAACACTATGTTCTTTTACAATTTCCGTAAATTATCTTCAGACACTCTGTTTATTAAGAAACAGTCTAATTATAACTAAACTGTACTTCTGTGTATATTGTTTAAATGTACTGATTTTATAGAGTTGAGTACTTTCAGCTTGTACGTTATCTCCAGATTCCTTAGTTTTGCTTATAAGAAATGAATAATCTATCTATATATTGAAACGGTAACACCCTACGAGCATTCACGTTTCATTCTTTTATTAAGAGAAGCTCGCTAACACCCGGCCGTAAGCATTTAAAACTTGCGCCGAGCGCACAGGCATAATGGGAACTGCGAGCAAGTTCGCGACGTTCCAGAACACCGGCCAAGGACAAGCGACGTCACGCAGAAGGTTCCTTCGTGTTCCATTGCTGCATGAACGAAATATAAGCGAGTCGCCAGCCTGGGGTAAGGCAGAATGTAAGCAGAGAGCCTGCAGTAAAGCAGAAAGAGAGTGTGCGGTATGCGACGGCAGTGTGCTGAAGGCAGAGAGTGGAGTGAGTCGGCAGTAAGCCGTGAGTCAGCGAGTGTGTGCAAGTAAGCACGTCGCGACATAATTCGTCTCTCGGTCCGGCTGTATATTTGAATTCGTTTAAAGACTGCGTTCTCGCCAGCTTGAATTCATTTAAAGACTGTGTTCTCACATAAACTGTGCCAGCTTTGAATTCGTTTAAAACTGTGTTCTTGCATTAATTGTGTCAGCCTTGAATTCGTTTAAAGACTGTGTTCTCGCCAGCTTGAATTCATTTAAAGACTGTGTTCTCACATAAACTGTGCCAGCTTTGAATTCGTTTAAAACTGTGTTCTTGCATTAATTGTGTCAGCTTTGAATTCGTTTAAAGACTGTGTTCTCGCCAGCTTGAATTCATTTAAAGACTGTGTTCTCACATAAACTGTGCCAGCTTTGAATTCGTTTAAAACTGTGTTCTTGCATTAATTGTGTCTATCCGTTGAACTGTGTTGCATTATGATCTTAAGTGCCAGTGATAATCTGAAAATCACGACGTACTGGAACTTGGACTGTCATTTATTTCAACAAATGTATTATGCTGGTGGAGTACAGTGCAGAGACTGTACTCGATTTTCTTTATGAAGTGCTTGATCACCGCACCTCGGAAGGTCCTAGATTGTTTCATTTGCGTATTATTCCAAATACGAACTGTGACTCTAACTTTATCCTTGCTGCTGTGGGAACTATTTCGGCGTGCTTCGCCATAGGGAAGTGTCACACCAGTACCCCATGACGTCAAATGTGGAAGCTCCACATTTCCCCGTTCCTGCCTCTGGTTCGAGTCATCAACACTAATACAAACACCAACGACGGAAGACAACGCCGACGCCGACCGCAAGACGACGCAGCCGCCGCGGGACAACGTCCTCTTCACGCCCTCAGGGACAAATCTACAATTCAGCTATAAAAGGTGACATAATTATTTGCCTATTTTATTGAATAAACTGAAGGATCCACTTAATCATGAATTTTTCTTTCACTACCCTTCTCTCTTACTCTCTTAGCATGGGCCGTACACGCCTTGTCGTTCCTCATGCTCTCCGATATACTGAAGTACGGGCGTTCCTGTTACAGAGAGAAGGTAGTGAATAGTGGCACCCGTGACGTTGGGGCCAGATTAAAGAGAGTAAAGTGATAAAAATTAACTTTGAAATCAGTGATATCTTAACTTACCAATTCAAATAAAAGTGCATAGTACGTACGTTAATTCCAGTTCAGTGAATATGTTAACATTTTACGAAGTTCAATTCAATGACTTTGACGAAATTTTAAACTTTTGGCACAGAACTCTGATCAAGTTTATGGCACAAGTGATTATTTTTCTCTTTCTCTTGCTATGTAAAACATTTCAGGCATAATATTCATGCACAGGCTTATATAAATTTTGATATTTATGTTGGTGAAATTTTGAACTTTACCATTGGACAATAATGGTGATATTTAATTTTATGCACAAGTGTTTGATATTTTGTGTTGGTGAAATTTTGAACTTTACCATTGGACAATAATGGTGATTTTACGTATGAGGTGAATGATTGTATTTTCTGCATTTTGTGAAAATAACGACATTAATATGGAAAATATACTAGCTGCCATTGAGGCTTTAAAAATCAGTCTAAATGACAGGATTACGGAAAGTAACACTAATCTCGGGCGTAGGATTGCAGAATCTAACAATACTTTAGGAGCTCAACTTAAAGAATCTAACGCGACCCTGGAAGCCACTAAGGCTAGTATAGGTCAACTAAGGGAAGCTAATGATGCCAACATTGTAAAATTGACAGAATCTGTTGATCAAAAATTTGCAGAAGTTAATAATAATTTGGAACGTAGGCTCAATAGTGCAGGTGCCGAAATTGAAAAAAGATTTAAAGAATCTAACAAAAGAATGGATTCTAAGTTTACGGAAATAAATGAAAGATTAACACGTGACTTAGAAACCATTAAGCAAGACATAAAATCACAAGTGGCGGAGGACTTAAAACTTGCTTTCCCGTCTTCTTCTCAGGAAGTCCTTAAAGAAGTAGAAAGCTTAAAGGAAGAATTTCAAGAGTCCCATGCTCAATTATCTCTTGCGCAAACTAAAATCGCGTCTTTTCAAGACAAACTTCAGGAATCTGTTAAAAATAATTTCATGAAGTTGGGAAACGAAATTACTCTTCTGAAAAGTCAGCAAGAGGAGGCCGATAAACGTGTCAAGACTCAGTTAGATAATGCTCACACGCAGATTACTCGTATCTGTCGCGATGTAGCAGAAGTCAAGACCGACATAGAGAAGGAGGTCAAGGAAATTGAGAATTCCGTACAGGGGAAAATTAAAACCCTAAAGCTTGAACTCCAAGGAGATATAGAAGCTCTCAACAGCAAAGTATCGCAAATCGAACAGGATGTTTCATCATCTAGCCTTCACAACACTAGTGGAGAATCCATGAATGTTTCCACAGTTTTTAAAATAACTGAGGAAAAACCAGCCAAATTTTCGGGGAAGGAGGAGTATACTGCTAAGGAGTTTCTCCTCAACCTCGAAGAATTCTTTCAAGAAAATCACGTTAAGACCGACCGTCGTTTACGAATAGCATCTCGATTGTTAGAAGGCAAGGCGTTAATGTGGTTTACCGCTTTTAAATTCAGTATTAACACTTACGAAGAATTTAAGGAAGCCTTACTTAGACGATTTTGGAGTGCTGAGGCTCAGCACCTGATAAAACTTCAATTATACTCTAGAAAGTATAACACGTCCGTCAATTCCTCGCGATATTCAGATTATCTCATATCTCAGCTTAAAAAGATGCAGTTTTTCGACCCTCCTTTACCGGAGCAAGAACTTATTCAGGTCATAACGCTGCAATTTCCACCAAATGTTCAGGAAATATTGGTGGCAGCAAACGTCCAGGACTTGGAGCAGCTCGATGATGTCCTGAGGAAACTCGATACTGCGCACACTCAGAGCGCAGCAAAAGCAGGTCGAACCAAAGAAACTACAACCAACTTTACGGAAATGAAAACTCCAGTTCAAGTAAATCCAGAACCGCGAGAAGAAAGAGAAACTCGCCGAGATATTCCGTTTCGGTATAGAAGATCTAGGAATCGCCCCTACGAAGGGAGGGCTAAGTTTCAACCTGGACCTTCATGGAGGCAGGCAGCTAATCAACCCAATGATAATAGGTACTCCCAGCGGGAAGAATTAGAGAAACGTTGGAGAGAGACTACGGAATATGTAAGGAATAAGAACAGGGAAGAGGGTTTACCTGGAGCAGCTTCTTTGGAATACCAGGCAGAGATACAGAGAAGAAATGAGAGAACGGAAATGGATCCAAGAGCTACGGGTACAAAAAAAAAAAAACTTTGTCGAAGCAATAAAGAGACTGCCTGAAAACCCGGAGGGAGGAGAAGTAGTATGTAGCGCACTCATTAACCATTGGTATTTAGAGGATGCAGATTTACTATATGAGGATTCAACACCACGACAGCCTCAGATACAACGCGGCTTACCGATCATTATCATTAAGTTAGGCAATATGATTGTCCACTCTCTAGTAGACTCGGGGTCGCAAGCCTCACTAATTTCGCAGAAATTAATAGATGTGGCGCAGGAGACGACCTACATCTCCATCTTGCCGGTTGCTCAAGTTAAGGTTAAAGGCATAGTTCCTGACAATGCTATTAAATGCAAATTCCAAGCGTTTCTTGAGTTAGAAATTGGTGGTGTTAAGTTCCAACATCTATTTTTGATCTTGACGCAAATGAAATTTGACTTAATTCTTGGATCAGACTTTCTCATTCAACATGGGGGAATCATTGATTATCCCGCTAATGTGATTACATTTTTCCACGTCGAATCTGTAGGGCTACAGTTGGTTACTTATAATGACGTGAAGAATCCGGAATGTGAGACCCCGGTGGGCATAGTAGAAGGCAAGATGAGCGAGGCTCCGCCTGTTGAAGAAAGCGTCCACGAAGAGGGGCGACCCGAGGAAGTGGGACCCGTAGAGGACCAGATGGCGTCCATTATCGATGATGAGTTTAACGATGACCACTACAACTTCACGCTTTACGCCAATGTAGCTGAAAGCCCAGATTACGATGATGATAAAGTAATAAAGGCAATCCAAGAGCTTTTTAAGAAGTTTCCAGATGTATTTTCTGAGAAACCTGGAGTCATTAAGGGAATCTTCAACTCGGCCAATCTCAAGAAATACTTTACTAGGAGATGAGCGAAAATGAAAATCGCCCAGCAATTTTCTTTTTCCCGAGCAGGGGGGGGAGATGAAACGGTAACACCCTACGAGCATTCACGTTTCATTCTTTTATTAAGAGAAGCTCGCTAACACCCGGCCGTAAGCATTTAAAACTTGCGCCGAGCGCACAGGCATAATGGGAACTGCGAGCAAGTTCGCGACGTTCCAGAACACCGGCCAAGGACAAGCGACGTCACGCAGAAGGTTCCTTCGTGTTCCATTGCTGCATGAACGAAATATAAGCGAGTCGCCAGCCTGGGGTAAGGCAGAATGTAAGCAGAGAGCCTGCAGTAAAGCAGAAAGAGAGTGTGCGGTATGCGACGGCAGTGTGCTGAAGGCAGAGAGTGGAGTGAGTCGGCAGTAAGCCGTGAGTCAGCGAGTGTGTGCAAGTAAGCACGTCGCGACATAATTCGTCTCTCGGTCCGGCTGTATATTTGAATTCGTTTAAAGACTGCGTTCTCGCCAGCTTGAATTCATTTAAAGACTGTGTTCTCACATAAACTGTGCCAGCTTTGAATTCGTTTAAAACTGTGTTCTTGCATTAATTGTGTCAGCCTTGAATTCGTTTAAAGACTGTGTTCTCGCCAGCTTGAATTCATTTAAAGACTGTGTTCTCACATAAACTGTGCCAGCTTTGAATTCGTTTAAAACTGTGTTCTTGCATTAATTGTGTCAGCTTTGAATTCGTTTAAAGACTGTGTTCTCGCCAGCTTGAATTCATTTAAAGACTGTGTTCTCACATAAACTGTGCCAGCTTTGAATTCGTTTAAAACTGTGTTCTTGCATTAATTGTGTCTATCCGTTGAACTGTGTTGCATTATGATCTTAAGTGCCAGTGATAATCTGAAAATCACGACGTACTGGAACTTGGACTGTCATTTATTTCAACAAATGTATTATGCTGGTGGAGTACAGTGCAGAGACTGTACTCGATTTTCTTTATGAAGTGCTTGATCACCGCACCTCGGAAGGTCCTAGATTGTTTCATTTGCGTATTATTCCAAATACGAACTGTGACTCTAACTTTATCCTTGCTGCTGTGGGAACTATTTCGGCGTGCTTCGCCATAGGGAAGTGTCACACCAGTACCCCATGACGTCAAATGTGGAAGCTCCACATTTCCCCGTTCCTGCCTCTGGTTCGAGTCATCAACACTAATACAAACACCAACGACGGAAGACAACGCCGACGCCGACCGCAAGACGACGCAGCCGCCGCGGGACAACGTCCTCTTCACGCCCTCAGGGACAAATCTACAATTCAGCTATAAAAGGTGACATAATTATTTGCCTATTTTATTGAATAAACTGAAGGATCCACTTAATCATGAATTTTTCTTTCACTACCCTTCTCTCTTACTCTCTTAGCATGGGCCGTACACGCCTTGTCGTTCCTCATGCTCTCCGATATACTGAAGTACGGGCGTTCCTGTTACAATATATATAATAACTTGTCCTGACTGACTGACTGATTCATCATCGCCGAGCCAAAACTACTGGACATAAAGAGATGCAATTTTGGGGATATATTCATATTAAGACGTAGGTGCTCGCTAAGAGAGGATTTTTGGATATTCCTTCGCTAAGGGGGTGAAAACGGGGGTGAAATTTTAAAATGAGTTGCTCTATATCTCAAAACTTTAAAAGTTTACAGATGTAAAAATTGGTATTTAGAATCTTCTTTAAAAATAAGGAAACACGTATTTTTTTGTTTTCAGAAAATCCCAATAGGAGGGGTGAAAAAGGGTGAAAATGGGGAAAAATGGGTTGAATGCCTTTAATCAGGATACCGGTACCTATATCTCAGAAACTGAAGATATTACAGACCTGAAAATTGGTACTTTTGATCTCTTTTAAAAATAAAGAAACACGTAATTTTTTGTTTTTGGAAAATCCATTTAATTAATGGGACGGTGAAAAGGGGGTGAATTTTTAAAATGAGTGAATCTATATCTCCAAACTTTTAAAGTTTGCAGATGTAAAAATTGGTATTTAGAACCTTCATTAAAAATAAAGGAACACGTATTTTTTTGTTTTCGGAAAATCGCAATAGGAGGAGTGAAAAGGGGCTAAAAAGTGGTTGAATGCCTTTAATGAGGCTACTTATATATCAGAAACTGAAGATATTACAGACCTGAAAATTGGTGTTTGGAATCTCCGTTAAAAATAAAGAAACACGTATTTTTGTTTCTGGAAAATCCAATTTAGGGGGGTGAAAAGGGAGTAATATTTTAAAATGAGTGTATCTATCTCAAAATTTTTAAAGGTTATATATGTGAAAATTGGTATTTAGAATCTCCTTTAAAAATAAATAAACACACGTCTTTTTTCGTTTTTGGAAAATCCAAATATTGGGGGGTAAAAAGGGGGGAGGGTAAATTTTTTAAAATGAGTGTGTATACATCTTAAAACTTTAAAATTTACAGATGTAAAAATTGGTAGTTAGAATCTCCTCTAGAAATAAAGGAAAACGTATTTTTTGTTTCCTGTAAATCCCAATAGGAGGGGTGTAAAAGGGTGAAAAATGGGTTGAATGCCTTTAATGAGGATACATATATCTCAGAAACGAAAGATATTACAGAACTGAAAATTTGTATATGGGATCTCCTTTAAAAATAAAGAAACACGTATTTTTTAGTTTTGGAAAATCCAATTAATGGCGGTTAAACAGGAGTGACAAATTGGGTGAATTTTTGAAAGACTATATCTACAGAATATCTTGGAAACGTAAAATATTACAGATGTAAAAAGTGGGTGTTTGTAATCTCCTGTAAATCTAAAGAAACATAGGTGATTTGTGTTTGGAAACTCCACTTAAGGGGAACTCAAAAGGGGTAAAATTTTAAAATGAGAATTTTTACAGTTTATCTCAAAAATCTTAACATGTTACAGAAGTGAAAAATGGTATTTTTTTATCTCTATTAATCATAAAGAAACGTGTATTTTTTGCTTTCGGAAATACCACTTGGGTGGAGGGGGGGGGGGTAAAAGTGACTGATAATGGTGTTGAATTCTTTTAATTAGGCTACTGATATCTCAAAAATGAAGATGTTACAGACGTGAAATTTGATATTTGCAATCTGCTTTAAAAATAAAGAAACACGTATTCTCGGAAAATTCCATGAAGGGGGGGGGGGGTGAAAGAATTGAAAAATTAATTGAATTAATTGAATGAGAATACATACATCTAATAAAAACTAAAGTTGTTACAGACGTGAAAATTCGTATTTGGATCTCCTTTAAAAACAAAGAAAAACGCGATTTGGGGGGAAACCATCTTGGAGGGCGGGAGTGTAAAGGAGTTGAATTCCTATCATGAGGACACATAAATCAAAAACTGAAGAAGTTAGAGTCGTGATAATTGGTATTTAGAAGATCCTTTACTATTAAAGAAACAAGTATTTTTTGCGGGAAAATTCACTTGGGGGGGGGGAGTAGTGTGAAATGAAGTGAAAAAAGTAAATTATTTTTATGGGGATACTTATATCTCAAAACTGAAGGTAATAGACGTGAACATTGGTGTTTGAAATCTTCTTTAAACATAAGAAACAAGCCTTTTTTAATTTTTTTGGGGGGGGGGAGGGTGCCGGTAAATAAACTTAACGGCGGTGGGGTGTAGAAGGAGGTGAGACCAATTGATTTTACTGTTCTTAATGTACTTATAAGGATCCTCGGCAGCGCGCCAGCCTCTCACAGCTGGGTTCCGTGGTTCAAATCCCGTTCACTCCATGTGACATTCGTGCTGGACAAAACGGAGGCGGGACAGGTTTTTCTTCGGATACTCCGGTTTTCCTGTCATCATCCATTCCAGCAACACATAATAATAATAATAATAATAATAATAATAATAATAATCATAATAATAATAATAATAATAATAATAATAATAATAATAATAATAATAATAATAATGTTCCGGACCGTCGTCAAATGTGCGGACCGCGCTGGAAACGGCTCCTGGACGGGTAATGACTAAGAATGCAGTCCGGCCGCGGGTTTAGTGCCTTCTAGGCACCCAATATGACACCACGCCGGATCTCCTGAAGGATTTTATCCATATTTAAAATGATTATAGGAAAAGATGGCAAAGATTTACGGACCCAACTGACCGGGAGGAATACCTGAGCCTAGCCCGGGAAGTACGAAATCGATTGCTGGAAAAGAAGATTGAAAAATGGGAGGAAACATGCCGTAATCTAATAGAAAACGAGTCAGATCGGGAATTTTGGTGGGTTCTCGCAGAAAACGAGTCAGACCGCGAATTTCGGCGGATTATATATCTAAAACAAGAAGCATTCAATTAAAAATTTCAGTATAATACCGTAGCAGAGCACGGGTATCTTGCTAGTCTATATATAAAGTAACTTGTCCTGACTGACTGACTGATTCATCATCGCCGAGCCAAAACTACTTGACATAAAGAAATGAAATTTTGAGGATATATTCATATTATGATGTAGGTGCTCGCTAAGAGAGGATATTTGGATATTCCTTCGCTAAGGGGGTGAAAAGGGGGGTGAAATTTTAAAATGAGTGTATCTATATCTCAAAACTTTAAAAGTTTACAGATGTAAAAATTGGTATTTAAAATCTTCTTTAAAAATAAGGAAACACGTATTTGTTTGTTTTCAGAAAATACCAATAGGAGGGGTGAAAAGGGTGAAAATGGGGGGAAATGGGTTGAATGCCTTTAATCAGGACACCAGTACTTATATCTCAGAAACTGAAGATATTACAGACCTGAAAATTGGTGCTTTTGATCTCTTTTAAAAATAAAGAAACACGTATTATTTTGTTTTTGGAAAATCCAATTAATACGAGGGTGAAAAGGGGGTGAAATTTTAAAATGAGTGAATCTATATCACCAAAATTTTTAAGTTTGCAGATGTAAAAATTGGTATTTAGAATCTTCATTAAAAATAAAGAAAAATGTATTTCTTTGTTTTCGGAAAATCGCAATAGGAGGAGTGAAAAGGGGGTTAAAAATGGGTTGAATGCCTTTAATGAGGCTACTTATATCTCAGAAACTGAAGATATTATAGACCTGAAAATTGGTGTTTGGGATCTCTTTTAAAAATAAAGAAACACGTATTTTTTGTTTTTCTGGAAAACCCAATTAAGGGGGGGGGGTGAAAAGGGGGTAATTTTTTTAAAATGACTGTATCTATATCTCAAAACTTTTAAAGGTTATAGGTATAAAAATTGGTATTTAGAATCTCCATTAAAAATAAAGAAACACGTATATTTTGAATCGGAAAATCATAATAGGAAGGGTGATAAAGGTTGAAAAAGGGGTCGAATGCATTTCATGAGTCTACTTATATTTCAGAACCTGAAGATATTACAGACCTGAAAATTGGTGTTTAGGATCTCCTTTAAAAATAAAGAAACACGTATTTTTCTTTTTGTGGAAAATCCAATTAATGGGGTGGGGGTGAAAAGGGGGTGATTTTTTAAAATGAGTGTATCTATATCTCAAAACTTTTAAAGTTTATAGATGTAAAAGTTGGTATTTGGAATCTCCTTTAAAAATAAAGAAACACGTATTCTTTTGTTTTCGGAAAATCCCAATAGGAAGGGTGTAAAAGGGTGAATAATGGGTTGAATGCCTTTCATGAGGCTACTTATATTTCAGAACCTGAAGATAGTACAGACCTGTAAATTGGTATTTTGGATCTACTTTAAATGTAAAGAAACACGTATTTTTTCGTTTTTGGAAAATCCAAATATTGGGGGTGAAAAGCGGGGGGGGTGAATTTTTTTAAAATGAGTGTGTCTACATCTTAAAACTTTAAAATTTACAGATGTAAAAATTGGTAGTTATAATCTCATCTAAAAATAAAGGAACACGTATTTTTTGGTTTTCTGTAAATCCTAATAGGAGAGGTGTAAAAGGGTGAAAAATGGGTTGAATGCCTTTAATGAGGATACACATATCTCAGGAATGAAAGATAATACAGAACTGATAATTTGCATATGGGATCTCCTTTAAAAATAAAGAAACACGTATTTTTTAGTTTTTGGAAAAGCCAATTAATGGCGGTTAAACAGGAGTGACAAATTGGGGTGAATTTTTTGAAAGACTATATCTACAGAATATCTTGGAAACGTAAAATGTTACAGACGTAAAGAGTGGGTGTAAATCTCCTGTAAATGTAAAGAAATATAGGTGATTTGTTTTTTGAAACTCCACTTAAGGGGAACTCAAAAGGGGTGAAATTTTAAAATGAGAATGTTTACAGTATATCTAAAAAAACTTAATATGTTACAGAAGTGAAAAATGGTATTCTTTATCTCTATTAAACATAAAGAAACGTGTACTTTAATTTTCGGAAATACCACTTGGGTGGAGGGGAGGGGTAAAAGTGACTGAAAATGGTGTCGATTTCTTTTAATTAGGCTACTGATATCTCAAAAATGAATATGTTACAGACGTGAAATTTGATATTTGCAATCTGCTTTAAAAGTAAGGAAACACGTATTCTCGGAAAATCCAATGAAGGAAGGGGGGGGGAGGGGTGAAAGAATTGAAAAATTAATTGACTGAATTGTTTGAGAATGCATACATCTAATAAAAACAAAAGTTGTTACAGACGTGAAAATTCTTATTTGGACCTCCTTTAAAAACAAAGAAGAACGCGTTTTGGTGGGGAAACCATCTTGGAGGGCGGGAGTGTAAAGGAGTTGAATTCCTTTCATGAGGACACATAAATCGAAAACTGAAGAAGTTAGAGTCGTGATAATTGGTATTTAGAAGATCCTTTACTATTAAAGAAACAAGTATTATTTGCGGGAAAATTCACTTAAGGAGGGGGGGGGATTATTGTGAAATGAAGTGAAAAAAGTTAGTTATATTTATGGGGATACTTATATCTCATAACTGAAGGAAATAGACGTGAACATTGGTGTTTGGAATCTCCCTTAAACATAAAGAAACAAGCATTCTTTTAATTTTTTTGGTGGGGGCGGGTGGCGGTAAATAAACTTAACGGCGGTGGGGTGTAGAAGGAGGTGAGACCTATTGATTTTACTGTTATTAATGTACTTATAAGCATCCTCCGTTGCTCAGGCGGCAGCGCGCCGGCCTCTCACAGCTGGGTTCCGTGGTTCAAATCCCGGTCACTCCATGTGGCATTCGTGCTGGACAAAACGGAGGCGGGACAGGTTTTTCTCCGGATACTCCGGTTTTCCCTGTCATCAGCCATTCCAGCAACACATAATAATAATAATAATATTCCGGACCGTCGTCAAATGTGCGGACCGCGCTGGAAACGGCTCCTGGACGGGTAATGACAAAGAATGCAGTCCGGCCGCGTGTTCAGTGCCGCCAAGGCACCCAATATGACACCACGCCAGATCTCCTGAAGGATTTTATCCATATTAAAAAAGTTATAGGAAAAGATGGCAAAGATTTACGGACCCAACTGACCGGGAGGAATTCCTGAGCCTAGCCCGGGAAGTACAAAATCGATTGCTGGAAAGGAAGATTGAAAAATGGGAGGAAACGTGCCGTAATCTAATAGAAAACGAGTCAGATCGGGAATTTTGGTGGATTCTCGCCGAAAAAGAGTCAGATCGCGAATTTCGGCGGGTTATATATCTAAGACAATAAGCATTCAATTATAAATTTCAGTATAATACCGTAGCGAAGCACGGGTATCTTGCTAGTCTATATATATAAAATAAGAGTTTTTTCTGTACATTGCTCAGAATTTGAAAAGAATGGTATTTCTGTATCAGTCATGTCCACAGTAACAAGGAAATGCACTTTTTACTTTTCCGTAATTTCTGTCTGTCTGTCTGTCTGTCTGTCTGTCTGTCTGTCTGTCTGTCTGTCTGTCTGTCTGTCTGTCTGTCTGTCTGTCTGTCTGTCTGTCTGTCTGTCTGTCTGTCTGTCTGTCTGTCTGTCTGTCTGTCTGTACACGCATCACTAGAAAACGACTAAAGATAACTTAATGAAAATTGGTATGCAAAGTCGGGTAATAAGTCGCTACAATCTAGGCCGTAAATAATTTTATTTATGCCGACAGAAATGGTAGTTTAGGGGAAGGCCTAAAATTTAATTTTCAAATATTTATGTTATTAGTAATGAAATGGCGTGTGGCTTTTAGTGCCGAGAGTGTCCGAGGACATCTTCGCCTCGCCAGGTGCAGGTCTTTCGATTTGACACCCGTAGGTGACCTGCGCGTCGTGATGAGGATTTAATGATGATGAAGACGACACATACACCCAGCCCCAGTGCCAGTGAAATTAAACAATGATATGTTATTAGTGGTCCTATCGTAGTGAAAATTGGTATTCAAAGCTGAGGAATGAGTCGCTATAATGTAGACTATAAATAATTTTATTCACGCTGAGTGAAATGGTAGTTTAGGGGATGGTCAAAAAATGTAATTCTTGAATATTTACGTCATGAGTGGTCCTATCTCAGTAAAAAATGGCATGCTTAGTCGGAGAATAAGCCATTATAATCTACGTTATGAATCATTCTATTCACACTGAGTGAAATGGTAGTTTAGGGAAGGCCTAACTTTTTTCTCAAATATTTAAATTATTAGTGGTCGTATCGATAAATACTACATAACCAAAGTTATATAGAATTAAATTTCCGACCATTTATGTCTTATACATTTTTACCGTACCGACTGTGATAAAACAGATATTCATGAAATTGTAATTTTGTTGCTAAGCCCATATCAACGCCGAGCCACGAGAAAATGGGTTAACATAATTTAATGAAAATCGTTATATAGAGTCGGGGAATGAGGAACAACAGTCTAAGCTATAAACACATTTATTCATCCTGTATGGAATTGAAGTTTAGGGGAAGGCACCTAAAATATAATTTTTAAATACCTATGTTATTGGTAGTGACATTACATTGACCATTGTTTGATGTGATGTTCTTTGTCTCTTATGCTGCCTCTCAACTCCAATAGATGGGATTACTGCTACGTACCGAGTATAACAGCCTGACTGAATATTAGCGGAAAATAGCTGGGGAGATAGAAAACTTTGTTCTTTAGCATGCCATTCCTCTGGTTCATACACTTTCTGATACAACTGGTACGTAACACACAGGTTCATCATAGTATTCCAGCTATGCGATCCATAATCTGACGCGCTGTTTTGCATGAGCAGCGTTCATACTTAAGGCAGAGGCTCACTTAGTAGTAGTAGTAGTAGTAGTAGTAGTAGTATGGCCTGGTATAGAATAACAATTTAGGCCTATTCCAAATTATAGCACTACAATTCACTAAATAACTCAAAATTCGACCCTGAAAAGAGCCGTTTCTTAATTAAAGCTTCTTCCTCTTTACTTTTATTAAATTCTACATTCATTTTATTCCAAATTAGCAGTGAAGAGTGGGTTTCTCTTCTTGCTTGGAGGAAAAATTTGTCTCCAAGTCAGATAGATTTTCCACCGCCATTGTAGTGAATTAAGATTTTCCGACTCATCGGGCACTCCTAGGAAAAAGATTAGTAGAAGGGCATAGTTTGTGTCGTGGGTGTCTCCACTATTCGACACCCTCTCTGCCGAAGAAAGACGAAGGGTGTTCACAGATCACGGCTATCTGCGGCTTTGATCATTCCAGCTCTGGAACTTTGGACTGTTAGATCGGCAGCGTAGTCCTGTTCGTTAAAAGTGAGAAAATGTGCGGTTCTTCATTTGATCGAGTATTTTATGAAAATCGGAATGTAAAGTCGGGTGATGAACCGCTACAATCAAGGATATAAATTATTTTAATCACGCTGAGTGAAATGGTAGTTTAGGGGAAGGCCTGAAATTTAATTCGCAAATACTTATGTTATTACTGGTCGTGTCTTAATGAAAATCGCTAGACAAAGATGGGACATAAGTCGCTACAATATAGGCTATACACGCTGAGAAAAATGGTAGTTTAGGGGAAGGCCTAAAATTTAATTGTCAAATATTTATTTTATTAGTGGTCGTATCTTCACGAAAATTGGTATGCAAAGTCGGAGAATAAGTCGCTATATTCTAGGCTACCAATAATGTTATTCACACTGAGTAAAATGGTAGTTTAGGGGAAGGCCTGAAATGTAATCTACATACCGGTATATAAAATAAGAGTTTTGTATGTACATTGCTCAGAATTTGAAAAGAATGATATTTCTGTATCGGTCATGTCCACGGTAACAAGGAAATGCACTTTTTACTTTTCCGTAATTTATGTCTGTCTGTCTGTCTGTCTGTCTGTCTGTCTGTCTGTCTGTCTGTCTGTCTGTCTGTCTGTCTGTCTGTCTGTCTGTCTGTCTGTCTGTCTGTCTGTCTGTACACGCATCACGAGAAAACGGTTTAAGGGAATTTAATGAAAATAGGTATGTAAAGTCGGGGAATGAACCACTACTATCTAGGCTATAAATTATTTTGTTCACGCTGAGTGAAATGGTAGTTTAGGGGAAGACCTGAAATTTAGTTCTGAAATATTTATATTATTAGTGGTCCTATCGATAAATATTACCTAACTAAAGTTATATAAAATTGAATTTCCTATCATTTATGTCTTAAACATTTTTACCGTACTGGCTATGGTAACAGAGATATTCGTGAATATGTATTTTTGTTGCTAAGTCCATATCAACGCCAAGCCAAGAGAAAATGGGTGAACAGAATTTTATAAAAATCGGTATATAGTGTCGGGGAACAAGAAACTACTGTACGGTCTAAGCTATAAACAATTTTATTCTCCCTGGATGAAATTGTAGTTTAGGGGAAGTCATCAAATATTTAATTTTTAAGTTCCTATGTTATTGATCCTATCGAAAAGTACTACATAACAAAAGTTGGAGAGAATACAATTGCCGATCATTTATGTTTTATTCAGTTTTACCGTACCGACTATGATAAGAGTGGTATTTCAGGTGAACACCTACAATATCGAAAGTTCTTAAAATTGATCAACAATAACAGTATATTGACCATTGTTTGTTGTGATGTTCATTGTCTCTTATGCTGCCACTGAACTCCGATAGATGGGACTACTGCTGCGTTAGAAAACTTTCTTCATTAGCATGTCTTTCCGCTGGTTCATACATTTCCTGATACTGCTGGTACGTAACATACTGGTTCATCATAGTATTCCAACTATTCGATCCCTACTCTGACGCGCTGTTTTGAATGAGCAGTCTAAGCTATAAATAATTTTATTCACCCTGGACGAAATTGTAGAATTCCGTATACAATGTAGAATTCCGTAGCGAAGTACGGGTACATCAGCTAGTCCTAAAATAAAATAAATGGAGGTAGGTATAAAGTTCATCTTATTCTATCAATGAAGAATTTAATTAGTAATGTTTTACTTGGTGTAATAGCCATTTTTACACTTACGAGTAATTTTCACAGTTAAATCTGTGAAATCTAATTCAAAACGAAAATAAAAATACACACATACATTATCTGTAACGATAACGTATGTATGTATGTATGTATGTATGTATGTATGTATGTATGTATGTATGTATGTATGTTTATTTTAGTTTTCATCAGTGTCTGCTTTGAATATATCGTTAAAATTGGTCGAATCATCTCTTTGCCCAATTTTATTCTCCACATGACTTATTTCAGCAAAACAGTATTTTTTTGCAGATCACTTCTATGTACTACGTAGTTCCCAATTCTGCGGTATCCAGTCATCATACCGGAATATATGTCATCCAACAAACTGGAAAGGCTATGGAGTTCAGAGCATTACCGTTTCTATTTACTATATTTAAAATTACAATATTTTATACGCGTTTCTAAAATCACTTACCTTTTTCTACTTTGATTTAAAGATACCATCCACCATTTCCTTCTTCCAGTTTTTTCCTGCATCACAGAATGACAATGACCATTAAAAACATATACTGCAGCAGCGAATGTTAATAATCAGCCATGTTTAGTTCGCGAATTGAGATTGTTTCCGAATTTATCTTCAAAATCCGAATATTTGATTACGAATACCGCATGTGTGGCTAGAAGCTTCTGCGAATATTCATGCAAGAACATCCATCAACAAATATTTGTCATTGTACACGAATATTCGTGTACGCATATGTGGAGCCGGGGTTACAACGTCTCAACTAACCAGCAGTGATTTTTGTAATCTCTAACTCTCAATAACACTGCAGTAGTGCAGAGAATGACACCTGCCTCCTTACCAGAGAACCAAGGCTATGGGTACACGAAGGACATTGGCAACGTGATTTTAATTTGCATTTATTCGTAATAATTTGTAACCTACAACGTTTGTCCTTCGCGAACCTAAGGCAACGTGTGAATATAACCGATTGTGAAGCCAATGTTAAGGTTAACAATTATTTTCAGATACGAACCAACAATTAAGAATTTACAAAATTGTCGTAAAACTATGAGCCAGGCTGCTTAATTCAGAACGTAATAAACACGATGACAGGCAAATCAAATTCGGAAATAAATGTTATATATCATAATGCCAGAGTCGCGGTGTAGGAGTAATGTTTCTGCCTCATACCCCGAGCCCACAATTTTGGTTCCTAACTCACCCAAGAAAATTCCTTGACTAAGAGCTGGAACAGGGTTCACTCGGCCTCGTAACACTACGTGAGGCGTTGTCTGATGCGAAAAGCAGCGAACTCGGTCGTGAAAACCAACCAGAAGCATATGTTGTCACGCTGATCATGTGAAACTCCAATATCTGTAGTCTATATTGCGGGGCAGCAGTTGTCTTGGTAAACTAAGGACGTTAATGGGTTGTACCGTATGTGTTGAGGATATTTTTTCATAGTGGCCTAATCCTACACAATGTAATTTAGTACTTAGTCTTTGTTGTTGCTAGGTGTTTTACGACGGTGACTGGGGTTCATGTTCTGGTCAGTATATTTGAAAATTCCCACAATGAAACTCAATTCCCATAGTTCAAATTCTACGTAAAACTGTAGGTCACATCTCGGATTATCCCATTGGATCGACACTTCATGTGAATTAGGCCCAGTTTTACGGCCGGATGCCCTTTCTGACGCCAGCCCTATGTGGAGGGACGTATTCACTATTCCGTGCTTCAGTAAGTTTGGTGGTATGGTGTGTTGTAGCTACATGAGGAGATGTGTATTAAGGCGAACACAAACAACCAGTCCTCTAATCAGATGAATTGACCATACACATTTAAACCCCCTTCCCCACTGGGAATCGACCCCAGGTCTCTCTCAACCGAATTATAGTACGATGATCATTCAGTCAAGGAGTCGAAGAGGATATTTACTGTGAAAAGAAACAAAAATCTTGCATGATTGGACATTTTTCTAACTTCATCTACACTTTTTAGTCGATTCTGAAATGACCAATTGCTCAGTGACGGATAATCCAGGACTAGGCACCCTTGGTTACATATTTAGAGAACATGTATAATAAAATAATAATGATAATAATAATAAATAAAGGAAATCGACAGCTGCAGTCGGTTATGTGCGGCCAGTATACGGTATTCGGAAGAGAGTGGGTTCGAACCCCACTGTCGGCAACCCTGAAGATGGTTTTCCATGGTTTCCCATTTTCACACAAGACAAATGCTGGGGCTGTACCTCAAATAAGGACACGGACGCTTCCTTCCCACTCATAACACTTTCCTGTTCCATCGTCGCCTTACCGATCTGTGCCGGAGCGACGTAAAGCAGCTTGTAAGCAAAAATACATAAACATTCCGTGTGAGCATTTTTAGTCTAGTGCAGCCCTTATAAGCACACCCACCGACGAGAGTGGGTAGCATTCACCGTATGAGAGAAACTGCGTGTAACTGTGCTAGATAGTAGTGGTGTTGTGTGAGTTTTATGAGGCGAAAAAAATGTTGCAGATGGTATACACACTCAGCCCCGAGCCGAGGAAATTATTAGTGTAATAGTAAAATCCCTCGACTCGACCGGGAATTGAACCCGGCGCTCCGAGAGCTGAAAGCCAAGATGCTCACCAGTCAGCCATGGAGCCGAACAGAACAGTTATGGTCACACGAAAGGGATTGGTGTGCCAATTTTTACATTTTTAGCGACAGATTTTAAGCTTTAGAAAGTCAGAATGTTCATTAATGGTATTCGTGTAGGGAGACGAAATTTCGTAAGTGACGTTCCTATATAAGTTAGTAATAAAAATCCATAGACTCTTTGGAGATAAAGCGATTCGTTAAATTTCCCCTTCATATGTGTTACAGCGTACTCAGCATTACTCCTCCTCCCCTCTTATTCCCAGAGGAAGTGGTATTTTATTTGCGTTTAGAATTTTGAATTTTAGTAGCTGGTCGAATATGTCTCAAAAACAGTATTTACATCGTTTTAGTAGCTGAAACCCTTTCGTGTACATACCGTTGGATGTCGGGCGTCCATCATAAGGAAAGAGCAGAATATGTGCTTTCTCCAAGATCCTTGCCGTTCCCTGTCACTTCCATTGCACGGATAATTCATAACCATCCATTTGTCTCTACGATTGAGCTATTCAACAGTCCTCTCTGACCTTCATGACGTTCCTTTGTGCATATAATATTTTACAGAATGATGTATGGTTTGTAACTTATGAGTAGACCGAAGTATTTACCATCTGGATTCAGCATGGCCCATGACTACGGTTTACGCGACGCTGTGCTCGTAGAATGAGGACATGGATCCGTGAAATTTTATCTGTGAAACCATAGTCAAGTGTTCGTTGAATCAAATTACAATGAAACGACTAGAACCATATAATCTACCTGCGTCTGCCAAGACCTTAAGTTAAGACCATTTGTTTTTCCCTTTCATTTCAACGCAATTGACGAAGTTCTACATAATTGTTAGCATCACAAAGGCCTATAACTTACGATAACGAGTCCACCTTTAATATCGTCATTCAATAATTTCTTGATCATTATTATTTTCTCAGCTTTCATAGTACGTATTACTATCCCTTAGTCCCGTTTCCTGATACGGAGTCGGGGAAGAGGTGAGATTAATCACACGACAATTTTTATGGCCGGATGACCTTCCCGACGCCAACCACAGTTGATGAGCTTATGAAGATGAAGTGAATGAAATTAGATAAGGAGTTGGAATTAAACGGATGTTGCCTATGAGTAGGAACGCTTCCCGCATTTGCCCGGAAGGTAATGAATGTAAGGGTATATTCTGCCTGAATTCCGCAGAGGTGTGCCTGAGCCGGAGTTTACGTACGGTAGGGTGGCCATTTCCTTTCCGCTCCTCCACTCCCTTAACCGCCACTAACAGCGCTCGGCAACCCATCCAAATTTTGACCACGCCCAATGTTGCTTAACTTTGGAGATCTCACGGGATACGGTGTTTCAACACGGCTACGGCCGTTGGCTGCCTGGAAGCATTTATTATTATTATTATTATTATTATTATTATTATTATTATTATTATTATTATTAGTAGTAGTAGTAGTAGTAGTAGTAGTAGTAGTAGTATTTTATTTACAACTTGTTTTACGTCGCACCGACACAGATAGGTCTTATGGCGACGATGGGATAGGAAAGGCCTAGGAGTGGGAAGGAATCGGCCGTGGCCTTAATTAAGGCATTTGCCTCGTGTGAAAATGGGAAACCACGGAAAACGATCTTCAGGGCTGCCGGCAGTAGGGCTCGAACCCACTATCTTCCGGATGCAAGCTCACAGCTGCGCGACCCTAACCGCAGGGCCGACTCGCCCGTTTGCCTGGAAGTAAAAATGGGGAAACAATAGAAAACTATTCTCAGGACGATCTGTGGTGAGAGTCGAGCCCGTTTGTCTCACGAATGCAGAGCTTAGCTCCATCACAGTAGCACGGTAACACACGAAATCACTCAGTCTAATTTCGACTTTCAAAGAGTACCATCAATTACAGTTACGAATCAAACGGCCGTAGCCGTGTTGAAGCACCGAATCCCGTGAGATCTCCGTAGTTAAGCACCATTGGGCGTGGCCAAGATTTGGATGGGTCGCCACGCGCTTTTGGTGGGGGTAAGGGAAAGGAGGAGCGGAAAGGAACTGGCCACCCTACCGTACGTACACTCCGGTTCAGGCACACCTCTGCGGAGGTACGAACTTGCCTTCAGGCAGAGTACGCCCTTACCTTATGGCTACAAAAGAGTTCACACGAAGTTTCTTATTTAGATTTCCACAGCTATATTTACCAATATTACTGAATCTTACAGAACTATAGTGGAGAATCGCACTGTATTTGCTCTTTACGGAAGAGCATATTGTGGTTGTCGTCAGATTGGTACTTACATCTATGCAACAATTTATTCCCCGATGGCGGGAGATGAACCACGGTAGCGTGGAAATCAAGAATACTAAATAATGCCTTCAATTTGAGATTTTATATTACTATTTCAGATGGAACCTCATATCATTCTCAGGCTAGTTGCTGTGTCAAGGAGAACGAACAGAAATCGCCGTAGATGTACTTACAACTAAAGGAATGTAATGCTCTTCAGTTCGTTGATTTACTTCATAATGAATATGTTGGATTCCCCTGGATCCAATTTGTAATCGTCAGATGCATGCATTGTCTCTCAGATGGACATAGCAATTGCAGCAAGTACTTTAACAGACTGGACACAATGTTAAAATTCCGAGCGAGTTGACTACGCGGTTTGAGTCATGAAGCTTACATTTTGCAATCGGGAGATAGTGGTTTCGAATCCCACTGTCGGCAACCTTAAATATGGTTTTCCATTGTTTCCCATTTTTGGTCTAGGCAAGTGCTGGGGCTGTTCTTTAATTAAGGCCACGATCGTCTTCTTCCCAGTCCTAGGCCGTTTCTATCCAATTGTGGCCATAAGACTTGTCTGTGCCGGTGCACCATGAAGATAAATAGGAAAACATAGGAATGTATGAATATGCATTTTGTATCTGCACCAGTGTGATCAACTACATTCTTATTACTGTAGTCCGTGAGAAATCTGTTTCTGTTGCTGTCGTTTTCGTGCAGTAAAACTATTTTGAGCTGGTGCAAGTGATGCCCAATGCAGTAAAATTTTCCACGAAGTGCATTGCAATTAGAGGGTAGGATAACGCGACAACATAGCAGCCTCCTTGTTGAGCAATTCTGATTATCCCCTTTAGGTCAAAATGACACAGACTGTAGTCGCTCAGTTATAAGGTCATTTGAAACGTTATACAGCCATGAATGGGCGTAATGAAACTTCGGTGCGTAGAAATGTTCTCCGGCGATACCCTACAAATACGCTGTTGGATTCTCCGCGGAAACATTCCTAAATGACGAATTCAGTAACCTGGGGAAAATGGCTTGTTACATCCATGATGTGATGCTACACGTTTTCCAGCACTAGTCCGCACATTTGCATAAATCGAATCACTTTACAATGTGTGTAATGTACGGAGAGAGAGAGAGAGAGAGAGAGAGGTGTGCTGCGTGGGGGATAGTAGCCATGTAGTGCAGAACAGCTCTGGATTAAAGCTTACAATGGGACAAGATTATGTTATGTGTTGTAATTGCGGGACTGAGTATTACTACCATTTGTCCAGTAGTGGATACATTCATCTACCAAATTACGTATGGGTAGCGAGAGATAGGATTAAATACCACGATAGCGTGACAGTTTGAAACTCAATTCTATTAAACTTCCTGAAAAGTACTGTTGACAAACAAAAACGAGTATATTCTTGTTCTGCTCTTCCATTGATTGTGAATAGTCACAAATGATTCACGTTAAGTACATAGCCATTAACTCTCTCTTATTGGGGGTTTTAATATTTTGACAGGTATGACGAATACGATCGTATTTTAAATATAGTACAAGTTCCAATGTAAACTTATATATTTCATTTATTATTACTGGAAATCTTACCGGGCGAGTAGGCCGTGCGTGCTAAAGGCTCGCAGCTGTGAGCTTGCACACGAGAGATAGTGGATTCGATCACCTCTGTCGGTAGCTGTCTTTCAGAGGCCCCATTTCCTGTTCTTGCAGGTAGGTTAGTAACATATTCGTTACGCCTCTAGCATAACTGTGTGCTTGACCGTAAGTCTTACTATTTGCTGCTAATATAGGCGGCCCGTCCTATTGTACGCTGTGAGAAAATCTCTGCCTGGCTTCACCTAATGCGATTCTCTCTCATACGTGTCTTAATGTAAGATGTTGATAATAAAGTTATGGGATTTAGCAAGATTGTAGGCAGATTGTCACAACCAACTCTCGGGCGTTCAAACATTTCAAATCTCTCGCGCTTGTGACGTCACAGTCACGTGATCGACAGCAGCTAATAAGCGCTTGATTTGGTACCCGTGTAAGGTACCTACTCACTTCCGTAGAACGTTTGTTGTAGGTATACATAAAATCTTCCTAGGTACTCCCGAAAATATTGTGCACTATTTTGCTCTTGTTTTCTGCCACGTAAGTAGACTGTCACCTTCATCGTCATCGTCAGAGGATGCGTAATCTAGCGATGAACTACGTCCTGCCTGTCCCCGGCAACATATGCTTGCCTACATATAAGAAACTGAAGTTTCCGGTTTCTTTATTTGGTGGACAAGAGGTGTTAACTTCCCATTGATTTCAACAAAATGCCTAGATATAAAAAACGTACTAGGCGTAAGAATGATGATTGAGAAATTATTGACAAAGAAAAATACATACTTCCACCATCGATCCAGACTTGGTCATATACAGCTTTTCTTTCCTTAGAATGCAGATGGCAGAACGATGTCCAAAGAAATGTTGCAAATTTGATGCAATCTCTCGATTTTTCAATTTTTGTTTAGCATAGAGAAGTTCCCTGTCTTTCAACATCCGCTTTTTCAAAGTAAAAGTATACAGCCTCATTAAATGATACAAAGGCAGGCAGAATATAACAAGAAGAATATAGAAAAAGAACAGATATTTTTTTCAATTGTTCTCAAGGGATATATCACTTCGTCGTCCACTTGAGGCGAGGAGTGGTTCTTACGCTGATTTTAATAGAGTTGGACTAGATGGAGAGTAGGTCCTTTCCTCCCGTTAAATCACATATTCGCTCCTTTAATTCATGAAGAAAATCACTTAGTGTTCCTGCAAGCTCGTGATTATAACCACGTAGATTTTCACTTCCATTGTTCTCCGTAAGTACATAGGCTCTCTTACTACTTCAAATTTTGAATGTGAACATTACAGTATAAAACACACAGTATTCCTGCTGCATTCCCGTTCAAACGTCTTGGGTACCTTATTGACCAGACAATTTCCTTAAAATATCTGACTACGCTTTTACTTGCCTGCAGTGGCGTGTGTACTGAAGCTCTATAAATTCATTTTTCAGGAAAGCTTCCTCATCTAGGGAATGTTCTAGTGCCGTGTAGATACATTGTGCTGCACAAACTAAGCGCCTGTATTTTCGTAAGGCACGTACCACATTTGGACCCTGATCAATAACAAAGAAACTTTCCTTAAAGTTTCAGGGAAAATGCCAAGTTAGTGTGTCACTTCTTATAATGGTGGGTGTACTAATTGGTTGTAAGAGGACAAAAAATATTATTTGTAGCCTCCTGAATAATTAGTAATATTTGTAGCCTGATTTTATCAGCAGCATCTATGATATGGCGCGAGAATGTAGAGGTCTGGGACGTACTATCTGCAACGTTCACGTTCCCATTCGTTGTTCCGATGGCAATGGAGTTTTGTCTCAAGTGAAGAAATCCCTCTCCTGCAGCTTTATTATAGGACAGATTATCTTTGGCATACATGTGAGCACATTTATCAATGAGGTCTTCCTTGACGTCGGTAGGGATTCTTGGTCTCACTGACATACAGACAAGCTTTCTACATTGACGACGACGACAAAGAATTAGTTCACTCCCACCTCCACATCGTGGGAGTAAGCGGGGCAAAAGATAAACAAGTAGCTCTTAGGCCAGTGAAATTAATTTTTCAATTTAATTGATTGAGTGTTTATTGTTATTTGAAGTATGTGTTGTACATACCTTAAGGGATTCAAGTTTCACTTTCTGGCGCAGGATCCGCCGCAACCCGCAAGGGGCACACTAGTGCAGACCCGCACTACACCTGCGACAGCTGGCCCCTATTAGCCCCACGTTTGTTCTAGCATCAAAACACATATACATCGGTTGATACACAAATTATATTAACTGATGTACAGTTATGCTTGCCTTTTACATTGTTGTTATGTATGTCCATTTGTGGCTTGTAATTTCTTGTGGATACAATTCACTTTGTATTAGATTGCTTTATAATGTGGGCAAACAAGTCAAAATCAAAATTTCTTTGTGCCTTCAAACTTTTCTACATTGAAATCCCAATAAGCTACTCATTCCTGAACGAAAGATCAAAGCTACATCACATGCAATACATTTTACAAATCCTACCTCGTCATTTGTGGCTGCACGGCGAATTACGAGGTATTTCTGCCAATAAGCTCTTTTTAATGGGGGCCTATTCGCTCCTCGTTCCTGAACAGACACATGCTCCTCACCCTTTCATTTCTGCGCAACTTCATTCTTCAATAACGCCAGTTCTTTATGCATTTTACGTCCACTAAACTCCCCGTGTCCTGTTATAATTTTACGAGCGAGTACCAACATGATTCACAACGCAGCACGTGAATAACCTACCGAGCCTAGTGTCCTGCCCAAGCTTACGTTCCATGCTCGGTAATCTGTACTGGTACTTCCAGTACTTAACCGACAGGGGGCACGCGGACAAGGAAAACCGAGTGAGCTTAGATAGATTTTGCATATCACTAGTTGCAACCTTTGGAAATTGCTTCAGAATTATGAAAGGCAAACATGCTAGCTTTATGCACACCTATAGATATAACTTGTCTCACAATGAATGCATAGTTACGCGTTTTTATCAGAAATGTCATACTTAGAAGCTAGTAAAGTGTTTGAAAGTAACTAAAACGGTGGTGATTCTGAAACATGCAAATTCCATATATGAGCATGATTTGTAATAGTATATTGCTTAAAAAGGGATTTTCCAGGGAGAGGCAACAATTCCAGCACAGCGGTGACAACGAGCAATACAATACCGCTGGTGAATTGTCGTGGCTCGCGATAAGGAAGCTCCTAGAACAAGCCCGAATTTCATTAATACACACAGAATGATCTGAAAGTGCGTACTATTATAATCTTCTGCGGGCCTATATAAAGAGTGCAACTGACGTACGCTAGTCAGTTTGGAGTCAGTCTCGACCAAGTCAGTCACAACCGTGCCAATCACAAGTGAACGTAAACAGACGGTCGCAAGCAGTGTTACTAATTTAGTCATTTTAGAGCTAGTACTAGCTATTTTGAAAAGTCATTTTATGAAAAATTTTGATTTTAGCTACTACCTGTCTTTTTAGCTATAAATATCCGTTACGTGAGAAATGTTGTCTTTTTTCCATTTAATACTTCTCTTTACGATTCCTGCATGTTTTTAACATTGCAAGTGTGACATACAATCAAAGATCGCATGCACAACGTGATAACATTTGAAAGAGCGGCCGATCTCTTCACCAGTCTGCGCCAGCGAACAGCGGACTTACACACTACAAGTTCATTAGGCGTACGTAAAGCAGAAGGTAAAATGGTATGTGCCAGAATATTATGTAACCAGGCATAGTATCATAACTGACATTGAGGTTTTTTTCTTGTTTTGCTATTTGCTTTACGTCTCACCGACACAGACAGGTCTTATGGCGACGATGGGGCAGGAAAGGCCTAGGACCTTAATTAAGGCACAACCCCAGCATTTCCCTGGTGTGAAAATGGGAAACCACGGAAAACCATCTTCAGGACTGCCACCAATGGGGTTCGAACCCACTATCTCCCGGATACGAGCTCACAGCTGCGCGCCCCTAACCGCACGGCCAATTCGCCCGGTGACATTGAGTTTAACATACGCCAGGGTGAACTAATTTTACTGTAAAATTGACCGATGAACTGCGGTGACGTCTTAGACACGGTATAAATACTATGCAAATGACAAGCATTTTATTTTTGTCGGGGAACGCCGAAAGTACTAAAAACTTAAATTGTTGATATCGTACCTTCGTGTTGTTTGTGATAATACTAAATTACACCAAATAGCAAAATGCTTTAATACAATAGAGTTCAGGGTTGAGGAATATGATAGTGAAGAACATCCCTATTAGGAACTTGTATTCTCAGTATTTCCTTTATTACGACTACCATATTCAAATGCCGATGCCTTTTGTCATGCTCATTTTGTAAAATCAAACTCAAGAAAGAGGATGAAGACACAAACATTACATTCCATTCTGTTTGTACGTTTTGGTCCCAGAAGAACAAGTATCTTTTGCCAATGATTCAAACTTCCTACAGGTGTGCTTAAAATGTTGGCACCACAGCAACATTATATTTTTCTGGTGCTTCTAAAACTGAAACTATAAGTTCTGCTACCTCTAGTAGTGCTGTTTGAGACAAGGAGCAGGATGAGGAGACCAGATTTTTCAATAATTAGGTGAGTTCATCTAGCCTTTTTTAAGCTATATTAGTCCGTAATTTTATCCAATTTTATCTATATTTTAATACAGTTTAGCTACTTTTTGTGTTCGTGAGTTGGCAACTCTGGCCGTGACGGGTCATTCATCGGGATTGAGACCGTCGGTTGGTTACACGGAGTTCAAGGAAACTTGCTAGTTGTGAACTGTTCTGGAATAACACTCTGCTGTGAGAAGACGTTTGGAGAGCAGAAGTTCCCCGCGCTGGTGTTTGCGTGTGCTTTCAAGTGTGTATTATGATTGCGATTAAAAGCTGTGTGTAGTGCATAACTCACACGCCGGTGAACTTGTGATTAACTGTAAAGAGTAGTTCAATAATTTGGGCAGTAAAGCGCGCTACCTTCCTGTGTAGTAATTTTAGTACTACAAACAATTTTAGCAATGCGAATATTCTGCACGGATTATAGCATTCCCCTTGTGGTTGACGTAGAGGAAATATCTTACCGGGCGAGTTGGCCGTGCGCGTAGAGGCGCGCGGCTGCGAGCTTGCATCCGGGAGATAGTAGGTTCGAGTCCCACTATCGGCAGCCCTGAAGATGGTTTTCCGTGGTTTCCCATTTTCACACCAGGCAAATGCTGGGGCTGTACCTTAATTAAGGCCACGGCCGCTTCCTTCCAACTCCTAGGCCTTTCCTATCCCATCGTCGCCATAAGACCTATCTGTGTCGGTGCGACGTAAAGCCCCTAGCAAAAAATATCTTGAGAGTAGATATGATAGTCATTTCCGTTTAACAATATCCCTGTCTGTCTGTCTGTCTGTCTGTCTGTGTCCATCATCATCCCAGAGCGAGGCTGGATCCCCAAATAGCACCACTGAAAATGAATTTTTTGTTGATTACTTTGGACCCTATTTACCATAAAGCAAACCGTATATTGTGTTTTACAAAAAGGGTTCACTCACTTCATGCAGTCGTATAAGTAACGATTATATGTCGAGAGGATGAACGAATGAATGAATAATGAATGAATGAATGAATGAATAAAATAAACATGAATTGTTGCATACTATTTGCACCCTGGAAGAGCTATGGACTTATGTTAGACACTGATTCTCCACTTGCAGACTCTCTTCCGAAGAGGTATAGGCAGTAAATCGTAGTTCTTCTGTCGCTCCTCACCGACACACACATTTGGAGATGCGGGTGCAAACTCCTTCGCAATGTAGATTTGGCCTTGTTTTACGGCCCTATTCCCTTCCTGACGATCACCCTATGTACAAGGATGTATTCACTATTCTTGTTTCTATGGTGGTTGGTAGTGTGATGTGTTGTCTGAATATGGAAAGAATAGTGTTGGGACAAACACAAACATCCAGTCCCCGAAACACAAGAATTAGTCAGACGTAATTAAAATTCCCGACTGAGCCGGGAATTGAGACCAGGACCCTCTGAACCGAAGGCCTCAACGCTGACCTTTCAGCCAAGGAAGCGGACAGTCAGTAAGCCAGAGTTTTTCAGTTTGCTTTACGTCGCACCGACACAGACAAGTCTTATGGTGACGATGGGTTAGGAAAGGGCTACGAGCGCGAAGGAAGTTGTCGTGGCCGTAATTAGAGTACAGCCGCAGCATTTGCTTAGTGTGAAAATGGCAAACTACAGAAAATCGCCTTCAGGGCTGCCGACAGTCCGGTCGAACCCTCTGTCTCACAGCTGTGCATCCTTAACCGCACGGCCAACTCATTCGAGTTCATTGAAATTTATATATGTATGCTGTTAGTTTATTTTTGTTAGTGTTTTAACATCACACTAACACTTCGAAGGTTTTCGGAGATGGAAGAATGGGAATGGGCTAGGAGTGGGAAGGAAGTAGCGACCTTGGTCTTAACTGAGGTACAGACCCAGCATTTGCCTGGTATGGAAAGGAGCAAAAACGAGAAACCATCTTTAAGGCTGCCGACTGTGGCACTAGAACCCACCTCTCCCGAATGCAAACTCACCTCGATGTGACTCGTACCACGCGGTCAGCTCGCACGGTTGTTGGTTATTTTTTTACAATAGCGTCCTACAGTCTTTTACTCTGAAATGGCAAGCAAGCACTGATTGTTTATCGGCAATTGTTGATTTGGCTGTTGTAGTCTATTCCAGAGATATAAACATTCCGCTTTTAACTTGCCCATGCATGCCTGGAGTGTAAGCAGTCAAACTAGTCGCAAGTAAATAATAGAACAGGCACACTGCTGCACTCGTCTCCAGGTCAAGCTCAGTCCAAACTGGGCAGGCTTCAGACAAACTTGCCTGCTTGCTCTCTTCTTCCTACTGCGCTAATCAACGTAGCAGTTTGCTTATTCATTGTGTGGATGAATGCAGACAGGAATGGGGTTACTTGCCTGTATTTATATACTGTTCCTCAACACATACTTTTATTTAAGTAATGATTATTCAGTATTAGCCTTTACTGGCGAGATGTAGTGTTTACAGTGCATTACATATTCCCGTATAGGCTAGAATAAATTTGTTACTTTCATTGACCTTTCTCAGTCTCATTCTTGGCTTCGACAACATGAAAGTGACCGAGGTATGAGCGATGCTAGTAATACCATTCGAGGCCGATGACCTTCGATTTTACGCCCCTTAAAACAACAAGCATCATCATCATCATCAGTAATACCATTCCTTATGCAACCAGTGCCTACTATAAATGGTGTGAAAATATCGCTCATAGTGTAGGTTGGTGCATGCATTTCAGTGGGCTTGGCAGACTGATATGTAATAGCAACTCCTGGTTCAATAATGTAAGCAACAGGAAACTATCTCACTCTTCATTTCCTTAGTATGCCTCTTCAGTGACACCTAGACTGTCTATGACAGCTGTTGGCGGAGCTGTTGTGGATCAAACCATCCTTCGGGCTGAATACATAACACACACATTTGTCGTTACAAAATTACTTTTAAATTTACTTCCTAATAGAGACATCTTATGTAACTAATTAACAAATAATATTTCACGGTGCTAATATAATAGCAACTCAGTGGAAGGTTGGGTATCCAACCCCAGCGGGAAACTGGGTCAGTGAGCAGATCAATGCGGGATGATCGCCACTCTGTCATTCATTAAGGTGTGGTGATTACTATGGCATATATGGCAAGCTGTACTGCTTGTAGCCATATGGGTGCAATCAGAGATAGTCGACAACTACAAAGATGCTCCTGGAGGATACCATTTTAATCTCCAAATATCGAATAATGTACAATTCCAACTACACCAGATTATGTCCATGAGGTCTAACAACTTAGGCAGCTTTTGTATCTCCAGTCGTCGTACAATCTATGCTACTGGGCCAGCGTCCTGAAACTGTTAAAGCCCGTGTGACTGTTGATGTGCAACAGCATTCCCACGTAAAAAGAGTTCATGCACAGGCGTCAGTTGGAAAGCAACACAATCTGCTCAGTATCAAAATCCTGCGGCGATCGGCAAGTTGCGACGGGGGCAGGATAGTGTAATCAGGGAGCTCCTAGTGATGAGTCGGCACGTAAGCGGCGAGTTTGTGATCGCCGTTTTGTTCGAGGACAGGCTGTAGAGCAGCTCGTGTGCTACACCCGTGACTGAGCAGTCCTACTTATGATCCCCTCTGCTCACCCTGAATGGGGAGGGGGCTATGAAAGTTGCCCTAAACATAGGCAGTCTAACTTCTCACCTGACTGGATTACTGCATTCAGTGGGTACATCAATTTGTGGTAGAAACAAAGGAATGATTTGCAACATGAATACAGCTACCTGGAATATTCGTACTCTGATGGACACTGATGTAGATAACCGACCAGAGCGGCGTAAAGCAATAATAAGTTGTGAGTTGAAGAAATACAACTTAGATACCGCTGCTCTTAGTGAAACTAGGCGTGCTGGAGGAGGACAACTCAAGGATCATGGCGGTGGCTATACATTTTTCTGGAAAGGAAAAGATGAAGGCGAATTAAGAATTCATGGAGTATGTTTTGCATTAAAGAATGAGCTTATTAACAATCTTGATGAATTCCCATCTGGAATTAATGAAAGACTCATGACACTCCGTCTGAAACTCAAGAACAACCAAAGAGCTACGGTAATCAGTGCATATGCCCCAACGTTGAAGTCAGAAGATGATCAAATGAAGCGTCCTATAACCAACTTGATGAACTCCTGTCGAATGTACCCAAGTCAGGTAAGCTTATTCTGCTGGGAGGCTTTAATGCTTGGGTTGGCAGAGAATCGCCACTTTGGACTGGAACTATTGGTAAAGAGGTTGTAGGCAAAGTCAACCCCAATGGAACCCTCCTACTCACGAAGTGTCCTGAATATGATCTTGTCGTTACAAATACACTCTTCCGCCAGAAGGATAGATTTAAAACAGCATGGCAAAATCCCAGATCAAAGAACTGGCACTAAATCGACTACATTATTGTCCGCGCCATTGATAAGCGCGATGTTCATATAACCAAAGTTATGACCGGTGCTGATGAATGCTGGACTGACCACCGCATAGTTCAATCTGTGATGGCTATACAGGTTCCTCCAAAGCGACGGATTCAGGGGAAGGCGATAAAAACAAACTAAATGTTGAACAACTTAGGAACAACAGTAGCAAATCTGCCTATCAAGTACTATTGGCTGATAAACTTCCACATGAATACCCAGAAGATATTGAGCAGCACTGGTCGTTATTAAAATCAGCTATTGTAGCAGTTGGCAAAGAAGCAGTTGGTTTTAATAAGAGGAAACATCAGGACTGGTTTGACGAGAATGACAAGGAAATATGTGACCTAATAATTGATGAAAAGCAGAAAGCTTGGCAAAATGATCCAAATTCATTTCCCAAGAAACAGAAATATCAACAATTCAAAACGGAAGTCCAGAAGAGATGCAGGATGATCAAGAATAACTGGTGGATATACAAATCAATGGAAATGGATAATTTAATCGCCTCCAACAACACTAGTGCTTTCTTCAGTGCTACCAAAGCTATTTATGGTCCCTCCACCATAGGTCTTGATTGTATAAAATCCAAATAAGGTACTGAAGTTCTTATAGACCCTGATCGATAGCTTCCCGTTGGTAAGAATATTTTCAAGACCTCCTGAACAGAAACTCGCATGTCGAGGAAGATGTGTTTGCTGATATTCCATAACACCCAATTCAATGTCACATAGGTGAAGTCCCTTCTATTCAAGAAATCTAGAAGGCCATTCAACAGCTGAAGAATAAATAGGCACCCGGACAAGATGGAATTCCAGCCGAGCTCTTCAAGGAAGGTGGTCCTTTGCTACTTCAGCATACACGCATTCTGATTGTGAAAATATGGAACACAGGAACGATCCATGCTGATCTACGGGATGCTTCCATCATCACTATCTTCAATAAAGTAGACAAGACTCTGTGTAACAATTATCGAGGAATATCATTACAGTAAAATTCTTGCTAGAGTATTGCTAATCGTCTACTGCCATTGACTGAAATGTGTCTACCAGAAACTCAGTGTGGTTTCAGGCCAAACAGAAGTACAATTGATATGATTTTCAGTGCAAGACAAATGCAGGAAAAGTCTAGAGAGCAAAACCAACCCTTGTACATGGCTTTTATAGATCTTGTCATGGCGTTTAATTCTGCTAATCGAGAAGTTCTATGAAGAATTCTAGCTCTGATTTGATTTCCAAACAAATACATACATATACTCAGAGTGCTGCACGACTGCATGTTTGCTACTGTTCATTCTAATACAAGACCAGGAGACCATTTCCGTATTTCTACTGGAGTCAAGCAAGGTTGTGTAATTCCTCCAACATTGTTCTCCCTATTTGTTGGAACTATACTACACCTTGTGGATGATAAACTGCCATCAGGTGTAGAACTTCTGTATAGAAATGATGGAAATCTGTTTAATATTAACAGACTGCGAGCTAAGACCAAGGTGTCCGCAGTGTCAGTTATAGAGCTTCAGTACGCAGACGACAATGTTATTTCAGCCAACACAGAGAAAGATCTGCAATCAATCCTCAATGCTTTTAATCAAGCATATGAAAGTATCGGACTGGAAATTAATATTGATAAGACTAAGATCCTTTACCAGCCGGCACCAAATTCCATTAAGAGAACTCCGGCTATTAAAATCAATGGCCAGTCTTTGCAGATCATAAAACATTTTCCTTACCTTGGAAGCGATCTCTCAACATGTGCAAACATTGATGCAGAAATCCAATATCGTTTAAGATGTGATAGTGCGGCTTTCGGTCGTCTCCTAAGAAGAGTGTTTGACAATCATGATATCAATGGGAGAACCAAACTGTACGTTTACAATGATGTTATAATTCCTACTCTTATGTATGGTTTCGAGACCTGGACAACTTACAGGAGAAACTTAAAATGCCTGGAAAAATACAATCAACGATGCTCGCGGAGAATACTGAAAGTTAAATGGCAAGATCGTCGAACGAACATTAGTATCCTCGAGGAAGCCAACACTACAAGCATGGAGGCAAAGATAGTCAGACATCCGCTACGCTGGGCTGGCCATATCGTCCGCATGCCAGATACACGCCTCCCAAAGAAAATCATGTACTCCAAACTAAAGAATGGCCAGCCTAACCATAGAGAGCAACTTAAACGATATAAGGATGTTCCAAAGTGTAGTCTCAAAAGGTGTCATATTGATACGGTCAACTGGGAAACTACAGCTGAGGATAGGTCCAAATGGCATAGCATTGTATACAACGGAGTTGAACATCTAGATAAAGATAGGAGAAGATTAGAAGCTGAGAGGAGGAACCGCAGTAAAGAACAAGCGAATATGAGGGATGGTGTCCTTGCACAACCACCTGCTGGAACAACTAGTGCAATAAAATCTGTGCATCCAGAATCGGACTGTTCAGCCATGTGATGTGACACAGTTAATACGTCCAAATGACGTTGTATTTATGTACTATATATTCGTTGACGAATAAATGCCTATGATGATGATGATAATAGCCTATCTAAATACCAGGCTCTCTGAACAAAATATTTCAATATTTAAATAAACATAATGGAAATTGAGGTTAATATGGCCATAAATGTAATATATTATGGAAAGAGGATATGAAGCAAAGAGATACATATTTTAGGCACTGCACAAGTGATAAATATCTCAAAAAAGACTATTTTTATAGCGAACTTCACGTAATAGATTCAGTCATTTGGGAATCCCCTCCCCACACAAACAAAAAAATAAAATAATTGTAAACCTAAGCACATATTTCAGATGTGTAATTTTGCCGCTTGCTCCCTCAGTTTGTGATCACCTCATACATATTGCATCGCAATATTGAATGAATGGACAAATTACTCTTTGTGTGTACTACTATAATGTCTTTGTGCAATAAGACGTGAATGTTTTCCACTGACTGAATACCCTGAGCTACTGAAGACCCTCACTCTGGATGCACATATGGCGGGTATGTCCAGCAATTTTCTCACTGCACAGGAAAGCGGGACAGCATTTGGGAATTAGTTTTCCACCACCGCATCATATTTTAGTCAATAAACCCTTCTTGTTTGTACCTACTGATCCCATAATTTAGCTACACTTAACATGCAGTGGCAGACTCACGTCGCATTGGTAGAAAATTCCACATACCCTTGTCAAGTCGGGCAGTCCAGACGGGTCTCACGAAGTTTGTCAGGAGAAAGGAAACCGAGGTTTTGGTCCGCCATGACTATCGTGCTCAGTACGTGCGCACTGTTGCTTTGCTGATGCGCAAGCTAAGCTGCTTTGCTTGTTGCAGAGTAGCTTGGGGCAAGCAAGCCTGAAGTAGAATTCGTACTCCTTTGATCTATTCACAGATAATGCTTCTTGTGCTCAGTGGAATGTACAGGTGAAGAACAGATGAATTAGGACACCTAATGACTGACCATCACAACGCCAAAACGGAGAGGTCACGATGCCAATCCCGAATAGGTGACTCGTAAATGTTCCATGATTGAACTGCTTCCGAACAAGTGATGAAATATATCGTCGATTAGCATTCCACTTAGAAAACCTAGGTGCTACTGGAGGGTGTGGCTGTATAAGAGTATACTACCGCACTCTGTATTATTTGGTTCCGAGTATGTAGGAAGCGTTGTTTAATCTATTGAATATAATAAGGAGGATGTGTACGAAGATCCACGTGTAGTCCATCTCAATCAGCTTCTTTGCCTAATAACTGGTCAACGTGTTCATACAAATTTAACGGTGATTCCATGACGTTTGAAGTCAATAATCTTTTTGATGGCGCTTATCCGATACCACTCAGACCGTTAGTGGTGCTGTAGTGAGGCATTTTAGAACGATGAGAATTGGAATTGCTTTCTTCACTGATAAAGTAAGTACTATTAGAGCACGACTGACCATGACTAGCACCTTTCACAGAATGCACATGCGCTAGGCGTGCTTCGAGTGACATGTTTCAGCATCACTCATTCCACAGCAGCTCCCACACTGTTAAATTCGTAAAAGAGACTGAGGTTTTATTGGAAACTACATTTTGCTGGGGCATATTCCAATAAGTATGTGGAAGACTGCAGCATCTATCAATGTGCAGCACATTGGTTTATGCCAGGTGAAAGGAAGCAAACTCCAGAAAGTCTTCATGTTTCATGAAAACCTTATTCAATTTCTTCATAAAAACCTCATGCACACTAGCATTTGATTTTTTGTGTCTTAGAAATGTTCTTGGACCATGGCGCTAACATAATGATATCATTGATGCTAGGACTGTCCGTAGAGTGATAAAATCCTTTCTCTGTAAAGTCTACTTCTCATAACAATGGGTAAATTTATTATACTGTCAAGTTTCTGAATCCCCCCGAACGAGCTGATATACATCGCTTATTATACGCTAGGTAATTCTGAACTTGACCTCGAAGCCCTTGCTTTATTTCTACAGCACATTTACACACATCAAAACAATACAGGTTAATGGTTTTCATGCACGCTTAGTATGTGCATGGAGCTGACGAACTCCTTTAAACTACCATAGTAAAGAACTTGGAACTAAGAGCCGAAGGTACTAAAGAAGTTATTTCATTTGTTATTTCTTTTGTGTGTGAACAATCCGTCAGCCTTTAGCAAAGTTAAGTTTCAATTGAGACGCTATGTGATACTAAAGGATGTAACCATGATCTCGAAAAACTGATATTAATACTGATGTGTAATCTACTGCCAAATCAAAGCAAACTGGCCTCGAACTGGCAGACCTTGTAATGCATTGATACTTATAATAAAAACAAACACCCTTATTTTTTTTTTGCTAGGGGCTTTACGTCGCGCCGACACAGATAGGTCTTATGGCGACGATGGGATAGGAAAGGCCTAGGAGTTGGAAGGAAGTGGCCGTGGCCTTAATTAAGGTACAGCCCCAGCATTTGCCTGGTGTGAAAATGGGAAACCACGGAAAACCATTTTCAGGGCTGCCGATAGTGGGATTCGAACCTACTATCTCCCGGATGCAAGCTCACAGCCGCGCGCCTCTACACGCACGGCCAACTCGCCCGGTAACACCCTTCTTATGGTAATTGCTGCGTTAATGGTAAATACTCTGTTTATTAATTTTTAACACGACTTTTTACTCATTGAATTGATTGCTTTATTGTAGTTTTTTTGTTGCGTCATTACCATGCACTTAGGGTGTGAAAGCTTAGTCTCATAATCTCCGTGGCGTCTACGGCGGTGTAATTAATGGAGTCTGGGTTTTGGAAGGAAGCAGTCGTGGCTATATATTAAGTACTCTCCTGGCATTCACCTAGTTTTTTTTATATTACCGGGCGAGTTGGCCGTACGGTTAGAGGCACGCGGCTGTGAGGCTGCATCCGGGAGATAGTGGGTTCGAACACCACTGTCGGCAGCTCTGAAGATAGTTTTCCGTGGTTTCCCATTTTGACACCCATTTTGACACCAGGAAAATGCTGGGTCCTAGGTCTTTCCTATCCCATCGTCGCCATAACACCTATCTGTGTCGGTGCGACGTAAAGCCACTAGCAAAGAAAGAAAGTTTCTTATATTGCTGTGCATAGTTTCGTATGATGCCTTTGTTGAAGAGACCTAGCTTTTACAGTGAAAAATGTCTACTACTATTTGCTTAATCAGATTTGTTACTTTCATTGTCGTGTCTAAGTCTTGTCCTTTACTTTGACAGTAAGAAAGTAACTGAGATATGAGCAATGCTGGTAGTAACGCTGTTCTGTGTGCTGCCAGTCTCTCTTATGAGTGGTGTGAGAATATCACTCTAAGGATCGAGTGGTGCGAATATATAAATATATGTAAATATATTGATAACGTACATATTTACCAGAACTCAGCTCAAGTAACAATTTCAACGTTTATTGCCTGAAAAGCAAGCCTTCTTTATTACTTCATTTTTGCTTGCAGGTGAGCAGTTAAAAGAACAGAAATAAGTCGAATACAATATATGTTGCATCGTCACTACATATATTTTAACGAATAGATTATATGCCGTACTATCCTTAAAATGATGTTTTTTATTTATTAGCGATAGCAGATTGGGTGCATCAGTTGTCAATTACAAGATTACGGATATTTCACTCGTTTTGTCTATCCTTAATTTTTATTCAGTAGTTGATGTAACCCATTACCGATTGTTTCATAGAGTACTTTATATGCATTTATATCTTTCTTCTTCACTTTTGATTTAATATTTCTGAATCTCATAATTTTCTCTCTTCTTGTGCTATGTTTCGTTCATAGGCTCTTTTGTGTTGAAATTCATTAGATATGTTCAAAAATAACATTACCTTTTCATAACACGTGGATATAAACGAGCTCACTGTAAGTAGGCCTAATACCTATACATCGTACGCAGCAATGATCATACACACCAGAGGTTGGTAGATATTAGCATTAAGTAGGTCTTCTAATTTTTAAATCCACCATGAAAATGTTTCGTCATTCGACATAGCGGCGAGGATAGGAATTGTGCCGACTGCCGAAGCCCGTCGCACTCCCCTGGGGCAATTATTAATAACTGAGATGAAATGAAATAATACCGATGAGTGGTGCTGGAATGAATGACAGGGAAAGCCGAAGTGTCTGGAGAAAAGCTTGTCCCGCCTCCGCTTTGACCAGCACAGTTCTCACATGGAGTGATCGGGAGCCCAGCGGTAGGAGGCCGACATGATGCCGCCTGAGCCACGGAGGCTTCCTTTAATCCACCGTAACATATTATAATTTAACGATATGAAGAAATTAAAAATAACGAGTGTAAACCTTGTAAATTTATTTTATCCCAAGTGAAATATTCCGTTCTAATAATCGTTTTAAGAGTTATGTTACAATGTAATTAGCATTGTGATGCAATATTAGTTTTTTGTCTTTCATGGTGTTTTTAATCTGATTTTTGAGTCACTGTTGAATAATTTTAAGTATATTGTAGTTAATATTTTACATATAAGCGGCAATTCGTCGTGAACGTTGGAATTCGGACTCATGACTTGTTGCGTTCAAAACAAATAAATAAGTAAATAAATAAATAAATAAATAAATAAATAAATAAATAAATAAATAAATAAATAAATAAATAAATAAATAAATTAAATAAATAAATACTCTCGTCACATAGACTGTATTCTAGTTTACACGTTTAATGTCTATTAAAAAATCTTAGACTTTAAATTTCCTCACACCCTCGAGGAATAAAGTGGCAATGAAAGAGCAAAATACCTAAATGGAGTTATTTTCCTTCAGTTGTAATTGTTATGCTTGACCAAGATTCCCGGTGCTGTCCGAAAGTAAAATGGATTGTACTTCGCCCGTTCTGTTTGAAAGTAGAATGGATGGCTTACTGAGTGAAGAATGTGTAGTTGTAGTTATTTTTCTAAACAGCATTCATGATCGTAAGTAAGCAATATTTCAGCATTTTGGAGTGGATACGTAAGAGCCTGATGTAATGCATGTGTGACTCGTCTTACGTTTATAATATTACATTAATATGTACACGTTCCCAGTGCTGACGTTGAAGGATTACTTGTGATTTACCGACTTACACTAAACATTAATGACGCGATGTGTTTTGCCAGTGAACCAAGGGCTTCCAGTTCGAAGTTCACAATTGCATGTACAGCTTAGAGCATATCGTAACTGCACGAGCAATACCGCGTGTGAGATCAATTTTTGTGTTCATTTTTCTATTGAAATATTTAACGGAAAATGAACCTTACCGTACCTTTCTGAAAGGGATCTATGTTTGCGTGACGTATTTAGATACTCCTGTATTTAAAGTCCATTTTATTTTACGTTTGAGCATAAAAAATACTTTCTTTTTGCTAGTTGCCTTACGTCGCACCGACACAGATAGCTTTTATGGCGACGAGGGGAGAGGAAAGGGCTAGGAGTGGGAAGGAAGCGGTCGTGGCCTTACTTAAGGTACAGCCCCAGCATTTGCCTGGTGTGAAAATGGAAAACCACGGAAAACCATTTTCATGGCTGCCTATATTTGGGTTCGAACCTACTATCTCCCGAATACTGGATACTGGCCGCATTTAAGCGACTGCAGCTATCGAGCTCGGTTATAAAAAATGAACCCAAGGAAAATTGCTCTGATGGACTGCATATCCATATTTGGCTGTGAGGCGTAAACAGTCTTAAGAGAAGTAATGGATAGGAAGTGCATTGTCAGATACGCGATATTGCTCCCTTAGCGACGGTATGTCCGACTCGTTGGCTGAATGGTCAGCGTACTGGCCTTCTGTTCAGAGGGTCCCGGGTTCGATTCCCGGCCGGGTTGGGAATTTTAACCTCCATTGGTTAATTCCAATGGCCCGGGGCTGGGTGTCTGTGCTGTCCCCAACATCCCTGCAACTCGCACAACACACATAACACTATCCTCCCCCACAGTAACACGCAGTTACCTACACATGGCAGATGCCACCCAAGATGCCTTACAAGGGCTGCACCCGGCTAGAAATAGCCACACGAAATTATTAAAGCGACGGTATATTTAAGTCGTCTTCTTCTACCGCTCTTTCCATACGCTGGTGGGATTGCGGGTGAGAACTGTGTCACACATATGGAATTCGCCCTGTTTAATTGCCGGGTGCCTATCCTGACGCCAACTCTATCTGGAGAGATGTATTCACTATTGCGTGCTTCTGTGGTGATTGGTAATGTAATGTATTGTGCTTGTTTATAAAGAGGAGAGTATTACGAAGAAACGAACACCCAGCCCCCTGATCAGAGGAATGAACAATAAATTTCCGACCCGAACGGGAATCGAACTCGGGGCCCTCTGGGACGAATATCTCGACGCTGACCATTCAAGCGAACATCAGGAATAGAGCATACATTTAAACATTTTAAGGAATATTTAAATTACCTGTGAATTTGTTTGTGATTGCCTTGTAATGATTATGTTACGTTTCTTGTAATGGAATATTACGTACATTTCGGGTGGATTTCTGATTGACCGTGTTGTAAAAATGTTACGCTACGTGTAAGGGAAATATTTTAGGTTATTTTCAGCACATTTCTTATTCATTTCTTTACGAATGTCAAGTTTTCTGTTTTAATGTACTTATTTTGTACTCATCCTTTGTTATCTTGGAAGTTACTTTGTGAGAAATTTCTTGCTTTTATATAATTTCTTATAAAACTCTGTTTTCATATAAATGGTTGTTGTATTTTTGTTGTTGTTATATAATTTATGTTTCAATTTAATGTCTTGTTGAACTTCTGTAAGTAAGCATAGCCATCGGGACATCTCCCAACTATAATATATTCGTTAATAATAATAATAATAATAATAATAATAATAATAATAATAATAATAATAATAATAATAATAATAATAATAATAATAATAATAATAAATATTTGTCGTATAGTGCATGAAATGCCATAAATTTACAATATAGTATTCCACATTCTTGTTCACAGGGCATGGAAGCCTGGGTAAGATGTCTTCGTCTAATCCACAGTATGTGGGTCAATGTGAAGTCCGCAGGCTGACCCTTATATTGAGCTGTGATAGTATAACTCCGATTAACGTTTGAGTTTAAGAAAGTATGGAATAGTGTTCATCTCATCCACCTACAGTGTATAATGTCCGTTTTATATGATGCGAAAAAGACACTGTGATAATAACCAGTATTTTCAACAGTGTCTGCTCTAAATTTTTACACGATACCGTCCATACTGCTTAGAAAAGGCAATATGTATTAAATATGAAATTTTCTTTCAAAATGCGGCATATTCATGCTATAGAATTTACAAGGATTAAAGCTGGAAAGCGTATCCGCTTGTAGATTATTGTGCTCTTGGAAAAGGTTCTCATGGTAGCGAATACCACCTCGGTGCTTGAGTTGTGCCTTGCCGACCGCAGTAGTGGCAAGAACCAAGATAAGACAAGGCGGGCCTAATTCGAGGCGCTTCGGGCCCCTCTAATCTCGCTATTGTTTAAGCACGACGCTCTCTGAATGTATTTACATTCATCCTTTTTGTTCTATTCTTGCTGCACTGTATGATAATCCTTTTCTTATCTCTTGTATACGTTGCTGTGTGGCATAGTTCAGAATATGGTTGCTTGAGAGATGTAGTGTTTACAGTGCGCTATGTCTTCTGGTATGGCCTAGAATAAATTTGTTACTTTCATTGATCTGTCTCAGTCTCATCCTTGACTTTGACAACATGAAAGTGACCGAGGTATGAGCGATGCTAGTACTACCATTCCTTATGCAGCCAGACCCTGTTACGAATGCTGTGAAAATATCACTCATGGGGTCGGTTAGTGATATATTTCATTAGGTTTGTCAGGCTGATATATAATAGCAACTTCTGGCTCGGTGGGGAAAATAACGTGAAACTACCTCACTCCTAATTTCCCTAGTATGCCTCTTCAGTGATGGCTACGCTAACATTACAGCTGTTGGCAGAGCTATGAGGATCAAACCAGCCTTCGGGCTGAATTCCCAACATAATACACAATATAATAATTTAACATAAATCATTGAATAAAAATAGTTATAACTATCAAATGTACCCGTGCTTCGCTACGGTATTCTGCATTGGATACGAATATTGAAGTAAATACTCTACATGCAGTAAATAAGATTGTTTTAAAATAGCATGTCTCTTAGCGTTATCCGAGAAACAGCATGGAGAGGTCCCCATGCGTTGTTTCCAATGTAAAGTGCTTGTTACGGATTTGTGATGATAACGACAGGCTCACTTGCCTACTGCCATTCACAATCGAGTTGGGAAGTTTACATTATAATTGCAGGCCCCATTGTCTACTGCGCGGTCACAATCGATTTGGGAGTTTCCGTTACAATGGCAGCCCCCTTTCCTACTTCCAGACATGTTACAAATTGAGGAGTTTTTATTATAATGGCAGGAAACTTCCCTACAACCAGTCAAAATTGAGTTGTGCAGTTATCATTATAATGACAGGCCCCTGTTCCAACTGCCAGCCAGCTTACTGCCAGTCACACTAAGTTGGCGAGTTTCCATCAAAATAGCAGGCCAGTATGCCTAATGCCAGTCACATTTTAGATGGGTACATCTGTTTATAACTGCGGGAACGCTTGCCTACAGAAAAAAAAATTGGGTAATGGGAGTTTTGAACAAAACTGCATGCTCCCTTGCCTTCTGCAAGTCAATCGAGAAGTGAATTATTCATTACAATGGTAGGCATGCCTTATTAATGCCAGTTACACAGGAATTGGAGAAGGACCCCATTCCTACTGCCAGTCAAAGTCGGTGTGGGGAGTACTGATTACAATAGCAGACACACCCTTTCTCGATCGCTACAAAATCGACATTATTGAATATATATAGTTCGACATACGAAGGTATGTGCTTGTTTAAAATATTGCAGACCTTCATTTACAGATTAACTGCTGCTAAACGGTACATCATATCGAGAAAGGATTGTACCATAAGACGCCGGATTTAGAGGCCTAAATTGCTGGTCTTATGATATCTCATCTGTTCATGGGTCAGACTGAGTTAGAAACGTGGAATAGGGTAAAATTTGTGTAAGATTATCTCACATTGCATTGCTTTTAGGATAATTAAGTGAAAGCTACATACATAGCATTTGGCTCATATATAGCTACTGGGTGGACCAATTTTCGTGTAGAGTTTGAGGATTCTATCTTTCCTATAAGTGCTGGAAGGTATGAATTATGTATGTGAAAAGTCCAAATTTACTTAACATCGGAAAGTAGACAAAAATCAAACGTAAAAGGGATAGAAATACGACAAAATGTCTTAAGACCAAGGTTGTAGATCACTCCGAATTGAACGGGGACTGTGCCATCCGTTATATGATAATACTTCCTGTAGGTCTGCACTATCATTAAAATTGCCTCCATATTTCGATATTCTTCGGGTTAAAAAGGGAAAAATTTAAATATCTTGGAAGTTTTACGTCCGTTACAGGCTAAAACGTATAATTTTGACAAATTTCAATATCCTTCTTCGACTGGCAGATTATGCCGCAATCTGGGTTTTCGGTGAGGAGTGTAAAAATTAGGACTTCCAAGAAACTAAACCAAAAAATATGCAGATGGACATTATTACCCCTTAAACGTGTATCTGTACGAAAATTTCGCCAAAATAGTCAATGTACAGGCACACAGTCGCTACGATTTTATTTACATAGATAGATACGGAACCTGCTCCACGTACAACACCTTTTGGGCTATATCCGCTGGACTTAACCTGAAAAACGGACCGTTTATGATATCTCCCTTATTAATCCTCCTGTCGAAAAAATGCACATGAAAAAAGTTTTAGAGATGGAATTCCATCACGCTTGGTCGATTTCCAGTCAGGTTGGTCTTGTACTGTATATATTGTGTAAGAGTAAAATTACCATTTCGGTTCCCTATAAACCGCCAGTCCATTCCGGGAACATGAAATGTTATTGACGATTAACACCTACCGTTGGACAGGTGGATGTTAATGTAAAGTTTGACTCAAATATCTTCAGTAGTTTTCAAGTTTTAAAACGTACGCTTTACACGCACCCGCTCTTGAGTTAAGTCCGGTGGGACTTGTACCGGAAAACGGTCCGTTAATGATATATCCCTTATTAATCCTCGTATTGAAATGATGCACATGAGGAAAAAGTCTTAGAAATTAATTTCCATTAAGGCAGGTAAATTTACATTAAGTTTGGTTGTGTATATTTTGTGGGAATGCAAAATCACTGTTTCGGTTTCGTATAATCCCCCAGTCAATTCAGGGATTTAGAAACAATATTTGCCCTAAAACCTACCAAAGGACAGGTGGATTCTAAATATCAAGTTTGGTGGAACTATATCCAGTAGTTTCCAAGTTATAGACAAACAGACAAACAAACAGACAGACACCAAGACTGAATATATGCAGATGGTCATTATTACACCTGAAACGGATAACTGTACGGAAATTTCGCCAAAATTGTCAATGTACAGACACGCTCTAGAAGTGCAGACCTTTATTTCGATAGTTACTGCTTTGAAACTGTACGACATATCTACAAACGGACTTCACCTTCAGACGCCCCTTTCAGTGCTCTACATGGTTGGTCCTATGACATCTTCTCGTGTCTCCTATATTTATGGGTTAGATTGAGTTAGAGTCATTGAATTGGGTGAAATTTTGTACAGTTTTCACATACTACTTTATATTTTTGATACTCATGTGACAGCTAGATTCATAAAATTTGGCTATAACATGGCCAATGGTCATGTTAATGTGCGTGCCGAATGACATGATTCTACCTTTCCTATAAATGTTCCAAATGATAACATATACATGTAAAAGTACAAAATCAACTTGAAATCGAGAAATACAGCTGTATTTAACGTATTAGGGATAGAAATACGACGAAAAGTCATAGGAGAAAAGTTGTAGGTCTCTCCAAAATGAAACGCCATTTGCTTTCTGACTTGTGATACGACTTACTGATTAGCCACCAAATTACCCCGAAACGAAAGTCTGCATCGTCGTTAAAATTGCATCCATATTTCGGAATTTTCCTGAGCCAAAAGTTATTCATTTACATAGCGTAGAATATTTCCTCAACGAAAAGAGTGTCCAGCATTCGGGATTAGCATTCGCATACATACGTGGTAATTAAGGAAGAAAATAATACAGTTTAGTAAGTTGAAATTAATAGAAAATGGATTATAACTGAGGACATCCGGATGACGACAAATATGTAAATACCAAGTGAATGTATTGGAAAATCACATGCTCCTCAATAAATTATGCCGGTGGGAGTTATGGATATAAGAAAGCGGTAATCGGAGAAAATTTAGGCGCAGGGATTCTTAGGTAATCAGATAAGAAGATGAATATTTGTGTTATTACTTAAGCTATTCGAGGACGGTTATAACCTCCAATGATATCCGCCAATATCCCGCAGATAGGCCGATTGACGACTCTCTTGCTTTCTACCCAAGGAACAACCACGAATTTAAAGGAATGATGAGGGAAATGGCAATACGTTAATTCCCTGCTGGCAAGCAGTCAGAGACGTTGCCATGGTAACCCATATATTCGTTGTCGGCCTCTCGGTCACTCAATGCAGAGCATGGTATCGGCAGAAAATAGTAAATTTCTCCGTCATTTGAAGAGTAAGGTAAATTATAAACATAACAAAAGTTGTTTATAAGGAAGAGATCTTTCACGTACGGTCCACAGAGTTTACAGAAAATCAATAGTATAAGAGAAAATGGAGGAAAACCGTTGTGGTTTTCCTATAAACCCCCGCCTTTTCAAAGATTTTAAAATGATATACATATCGAAACGTTCCCCGGGATGAATATACTCTAAATATGAAGTTTGCTTGAGATCTATCCAGCTGTTTCGACGTGATGGTGGAACAGACCAACAGACAAACAGACACGAAAAGTAAAAACCACCTATTCGGTCTTGAGTTGACCAAAACGGATAGACATTTGAAAATTTGGCAAAACAAAAGGAATTACAGACAGCGGACCCCCTACAACTTTATTTATAAGATAATATGAGAAACTTTACAGTCACAGACATAGGAACACATGCTTATAATTTCAGATTCATAGACTTACTTTCATTCGTCCGCTGCTTCGTGCGTTGAAATTAATTTTGTAGCCATTTCGAGAACTAATGAACACCGGAAATCGATTTTTAGTAATGTTGGAACATACTCGGTTTCGTTGATTTGTTGATAGAAAGTGAAATCTTCTGAAAGAAGTGAGCACGGGTGAAGGGAAACCATAAACCCAAAGGAAACCGCTGAGGGTAATCATATTACACCACGACCGACAAGAGACGCAACTACTGGCAGCTATGAAACTGATGTCTCACAACATGTGTAACGCTAGAGTTACCGTAGGTACGAGTGAAAGGAAAAGGCGGCCTGGCCTAGAACTATCCACTCCATCCCATCGAGTGCCCGGATTACGTATAGTAGAAGCCTTTACCTTCCACGCCTCCAAGGCCCTTGATGGTCCGTACGGAAATGGCTTTGCATTGCTTTTGTTTTTTTACGAGTGTAAGGAAATTACATTCCAAGATCTCGGTGAAGCAAAAATTGCATATATGAAAGACATTAAAAAGTTTAGTTCTTATGGTCTTGCAGATTGCAGAAGGGAAGAAAAGTCTAACCACAAACGTCATTGTTAGCCATTGTATTGAAACAGGACCGCCCGTACTTCAGCTTTGTGGAGAGCATGGATAACGCCAAGGCGTGTACGGTTCATGCTTAAGAGAGTACGAGAGAAGAGTAGTGAAATGAGTTCATATTTAAAGTGGAACTTGCAGTTTATTAAAAAAAATGCATGGAAATTATGTCAACTTTTACAGGCGAATGGTTTGAATGTCCGCGAAGATGTGGAGAAGGCGTCGTTCTGCGGCGTTCGCGTCGACCCACGTTGTCGGTGTCGGCGTCGCCCCACGTCGTCGACGTCGAACCCACGGCGGTTGTTAGCCCTCGATTTTGAAAGAGACTCGAACCTGGGGCGGTCGTCTGATGATAGTACAGCGTGGAATAGTTGTTGAGTTTTGTATTCAACTAAGTTCCATGGAAGGAGCAGAGAAATGTAAAACTTTCGCACAAAATATCAATAGAATCTGATACGATATTTCTCTACCGCACTGCACTTAAAATTATAGCGAGACACTGTTTACTGGCCGAATAAGGTCCACTATAAATGGTGTTGGACGCACCTTTGAAAACAAGAGATTAATTCAAAATCACAGTTCTGTGGGAATGATTAATATTGTTCGTGCAATAGTCACTATCGAACTTGAATTGTTAGGCAATGAAAATAATCTGGAACTTTCTGAGATACGATGGTTTACCACTTCTCAATCTCAGTGCAAAAGAAAATAAATTTTCTTCGGACACAGTCTCTGCACGGTTTCTAATGAGTACATCCAATGTTCTAGCTCACGCACACGTAGAAATAAATTAAAGTTTCTGTGAAGACAGGAAATAAATAGTTTATGACACAGTCTCGTGAAAAGAACCAAGATCTGGTACGACTCAGTCGTAACAAAAAAATCACGTAGTTTCTCAGAGATAAATTTTCCACTGAGGCATAGTTTTACACCTAATTGAATACAACTTTTCGGCGATAAATATAGACACAGTCCCTTATGAGGGTAATTAACATAATCCCTTGAAATGAAATAAAGGTACCGTAGTTCACGAATCAGCACAGTCCTTGAAAGGAAATATCGGCACAGTTTTATGAATGTAAATGTTAGCACAATTCTGCGAAATGGATTGACACAGTCTTTTGAAAATGAAGGTTGGCACTGTCCTTTATGAAACAAATTGACACTGTCCATAAAAAGAATTGTACTGTCACTAGGGCACAATTTTACGAAATAGCCTAACACAGTCTCTTGCAGAGGAAACAACTAAAGCACAGTTTTGTGCCCTAAGCCCTTTAAGCACTGTTTCAAAATATCAGCTGATTACTGTACAGTCTCTTTAATTACACAATTCACAAAACGAAATAATGTTACTCGGCTCGACAGACCGATATTATCAGTGAATAAGCTTTCGCTTACACGCGAAGTTTGAGTCCACAGAGAAGGCTTTCAACACTCGTATTACGAACTTTCAAACCCCGGTCCTTAGCCGGACAAAGTAACGAACTCTATTACATCAGCGAGGCGACTGGTTCATGACGAAGTACTGTGACACACACTGTGACACACTGACACACTGACACACTCTCCTCTCCTCGAGTTTGGCGACCCCCTTATATTGCTCAAGGTCGGACGGCGAGACTGGAAATATGAGCTTCTAAAAAAATTCATATCTCGGCCATCCTTCCGCCGATTTTAATGAAATTTGGGGCAGTAGCATTTTTTGTCCAGGCCTACAAGGTGACGTTCTCCAAAAGACGATCTGAGCTTCCGTTCGTGATGAAACGACATAAAATCGAATAGAACATTCGGTGTGACGTCGCCTGGCCTTGGCTGGCACTCTGTAGCAGCGCTTGTTTGCATGTTGTCCCCTATGATGCCTGCGCGCTCGGTGCTCGTTTTGAATCCATACAATCTGGTGTTAGCGCGTTCCCCTCAAGAAATACATGAATGCGAATGCTGGCAGGGCATTCCCGTTTCATCATAGACAGCCCGCGACGGAAGTCACTAAACTCACTCATCGATTCTTTCTGTCTGAGAGACGGTATTCTGCGGTTAAACAGTGCCATTTCTCAGCACCTTCTTAACAAATTTAGATTGTACTACTGTACGTGAAGGGAAAGTTTGGATGCCTCCAATTCATTATTGTCAAGTTTCAATAAAAACTGATTAATAGCTTTTGCGTTTATTCAGTCCGAACAGGATGACCCAGAGACAAACTTTGAAAAACGATTAATACCATTTACGCATCGTCATAAAATGCTGAAAGAGAATCAATGTACGGACGGACACTATATTGTTACTACATAGATTGATTTTTAATAGTGGCAAAAATGCTATTGTGCCGCTTTGAAACAGAGCAGGGCAACTTGGTTTACACCACAGATTTGTTAAGTGCCTACCTAAATAAAGAAATAAACACTCACTTACCCTCAATGCGCGTGCGCAGTGATAGCAGGAACACAGCAGTTGTAAACGAGTGGTCACGGAATATACAGCAGTGGTAATGTTTCCGAAGCGACAGCAGGGGGCTTGGATAGAAAATTGAATGTGGTACTGTCGCAATGCTCGACAGTGTCACCAAAGAGGCTTGCGGTGAATCTACATTACCTTACCAAACAGTAGCAAGGTAAATGGTTGGTAAAAGCCTTCAGAGCAGGACACGAAAATGTGTTAGACATGTCTCGGTCTGGTCGTCAACCAGTGAGCGACGACTTCGTGCAGACTGTGTCCGCGTTGGTGGAGACGGATCGGAACTCGACGATTGGTGAGTTAGCCCTAGATACCGGACGGGCACCTTCGTATGTGCTTCATATCCTAAAGGGCAGCCTGGGAATGCGTAAAATTACCTCAAGATGGGTTCATTATGATTTAATGGAAATGCCGAAATAGGTACGACATGACGGTGCTCATACTCACTTGCAACCTTATGAGTGCGAAGGGAATCCCTTCTTGTACTGGAGCATTAACATTCGTGAGGCCTTACGAACCATAAATCACCCATACTTCTGCACGACAGTGCAAGGGTGCACGCAGTAGGAGCGTTGTCTGGAATGTTAAGTTGCTGGGGCTGGGAAGTGATCTACCACCTCCCATATTCTCGAAATTTAATTCCCTGCGACTTCGAACTAATCCTAAGATGAAGGAACCACTACGTGGGATTCATTTCCGAATGGTTGAAGATGATATGCAGGCAATCTATCGTTCTCTTCGCAGCATCCAGGGATTAGGCAGTGCCGATGGTGTCCAAAGGCTCCCTCGTCGCTGGGAGCACGTTGTACACAACGATGGCGATGGGCTGTAAGATAATAGAAGGGCAAAGTAAGTTCTAAAACAATGAGTGCTGCGTCATTATTTTTCAACGCTTTAGGCGGGAAATATGAATTGTTTGCTGAGTCAGCATATTTTCTGGTGCAGGCAAGGTAATTGATACTTGGTCAATGACATTACCATGACGTCAAACACTACGTGGTCTGGCCCAACTTCACATAGGTGAGCTCATGACGTTACGGTGACGTTTTAAACTAAACTGCAACCACTGACACTACCCTAACCTCAGTGGGTTAGGATAGGGACCGAGGTTTTATTGGGAGGGAGGAGAGGACCCTCTCCTCCCTCCCTGAGGGCCACCTCCCAGGCGCTACCAAAATAGGGAAGGGAGAGAGGTTGCTCTCTATCTCAGAAGACCTCCTCCCGGTTCTCGACCAAAACTATTGCCAGGCATGGCCACCTATCGTACAGAAAAGGGCGAAGAGAGCACCTCGTCGGCGTGTTTTATTGAAAGGTCATGGGGGTGGGGATGTGGTAGATAGTGGGGAAAGGCTAGCGCTCATGCGCTAGGGAGATTACAGGGCTGCGTTATGGCGAATTCGTGAGTTACTCTGACAAAATGACTATTAGATCCCGCTAGAGAAATAAAGAGCGCACCCACGCGGCTGAGAAGAAAAGCAGAGTTGCGCTGCCTAACAGCTTGTTACTAGGATGGCTAATAGATCGCGCACTGGCAGTTAGTTCGCTGTTTTCATCTAGGTAGCTCATCCGAGCAATATGGCTGACACGCGTCTATCTAACCACCAATATTAAACATTTGTATTGCACCCATAATCGAATGAGCCTAATGGAAGTGATAATTAAATTATTGAAATTTGTATATGTGAATACTGCAGAGGCAGGGAAAAGCTAGCACCCAGGAGCCGCGTTGGCTGGAAGTACATCCGTCGAATATGCTTTAAGTCACGAACAGGAAATAGCTAACTAAAAGACTCCCTCAAATAAAGTTTTATGCCACCGAAAAGTGCAGACTTTCTACTTAGTTTCTCACGGGAAATCGGCAATACGGAATGTGCCCATCCCTAGTGTGTGACAAGAAAAGAGAGAATACCTTTCACCCCTTGGCAGAAAATGGTTGCACTCGAGCCACGATGCGCGCCAAGATTTTAACCAATCACAATTTGCAAAATTTAATTGTCTTGTTCTAGCGGGAATCTGTATCCAGTGTTTCGTGATTTGGTGTCGAAAGTAATAGTGAAATACTGTGTCCTGACGTGCAAATAATATTTAACGAATATTTCACGCGAATACGTTTTTAATTATTTCTCAAAATATAAGTTTTCAACATTGTGTGGAAGAGTGGTTGCACCCAAGGAGCAAAGCGTCATGGCGGCAAGGCGCCGTGCTCCGAATGTAAATAGGCCCTATGACGCATTTCAATTTATAAAATAAGCTACGATCATTTTTGATAGCGCAGTGCAACACACAAATCAAACCAAATTTTGGAGTATTTAGAGTGCATTTTCCGAACATTTGACCTACGGACAAGTGGAAAAACGATCCAAGGTGCCGTATTACTACGCCGCATCCCCTCCAATCGGACAATTTTTGAAGTGGGGATGTGAGAATTTACAAAAGCGGTAGCAGCAGTGTGGCGATATCTCAGTCCTACTTGAAATTTCAGTGCAGACAGGCGATTCTACAGAAAGTGCAGCGCTAAGAGACGATTTAACATTTGTGTGTGTAGAGTCTTAAGCAGGCAATGAATATTTAGGGAGAACTCTAAAATTACATCATATCATAGGAAACAATCAGACAATTATCATAGCAAATATGACAATGGTAGTTATTTTACAAAACTTTTCATAAATGAACATTTAACGTAGTGAGACAGGCGGACAACGGAGATGGACAATAGGAGTTTTCATAACATGTAATCATACAACATTCCTTAGCTCACACGTAACTTGCACGCTAGTATTCTAGTGGAGAAGTATTGTTTTGGAGGACTGTATTTTCATAAACATTTCTCCATGTCTTACATGGGTATGTCACAATTAAACGTGCGCAGTCTATAAAATGGTCATTTCATCTGAGACATTGGGAGCAAACATTAGGTGAGCTAAATTAAAGGGAGAGACTTTGTTTACCAGTGGAGCTTAACAGTACAAGGACTGGTGTCCACTTTCATTTATCAGAGTGAGGTCGATGGCTGCTAAATCCCTTGTGTAAACAAGCGGTAAAGGAGGGAGCTGGACAGAAACGACCAGAAGGAGAGCGCGCCAGGTAGCTGTTTTTCCTGACAGTGCATGTCAACTCATCGAGAGCTATTGCTGTGTAATTTATGTTTTTCTTCATATAATTGTTAAAATGTGTGTGTGGAAATAATCTTACGTGTGCTACGCAAGTATGAGAATGGATACAATTCGTGTGTATAAAATAATAAATATCCTCGGCAAGATGAAGAAGATGGAATAAAGTTATGTAGCGGGGACTGTGAAGGATCCAACCCGCTTTCCAGCACAAAGGTAAAATGAGCATTTTATAACCATATAACAATATACTTGAGGGCTATGAACAATCAGTGGTCAAATCTAGGGTAGTGATTTATGTAGGCTTATAAATAATAAAATTTCACGTACCGGATGGTATAATTATATTTTAGATGTCATTTGCAGTTAGAGTTAGAAGTTAGACTAGGACAATCACATCTGACGATTCGGGATGTGAATGCCATGGTGTCATAATAATAATAATAATAATAATAATAATAATAATAATAATAAACATAATAATCAGAAAATAGTCATATTTTTCTCAGGAGATTCTCTCATATATTTCTGGATAAATTTTTGATATGAGTTAATATTTTAACATACGTGAATCTAAAATTTCTGTAGATATTTTATGTCCAGTGCAATTTCAGATTTAAACATAATTAGGAATATATAATAATATAAGAGTTTGGGTGATATTTGATTTTGTGGACGCTGCCGAGTAGTTTTTGAATTTAACCAGCTGTAATTATAGCGCATTCAATTTTATTATTCATTTGCGTGGTCACATTTAGATGATCGTTTTCGTTGGATATCATACCTTATATTTTTCGGTATGGTGTTTAATACGTAATTTTTTTTGAGTACGTGGATTCATATTCTTCAATAGCTGTGTATTTGACAGGCAAATCTTGTTGTTAAAGTCAATAAATAAAGATAGGGAAACCATTGCAGGTCAAGTCTGATAATTCATGGCACGTGAATGCGAAATAAGATCAAATAGATGAACAAAGAGATAGTAATCCCCCTGATGATAGCAATTGAAAAATGGAAAATATGAAGCTTGAGGACCATGTTGTATTATGGTGTCGTAATAATGAATGCGAACGACACAGTGTATTATTAAAGATTGGCCCGTATTCAAATGAGCGAGGCTACATTGACAAGTATATGCTACTTTGAGAGTAATGAGATGAATATGAATTGAGAGATAAACAATTTAACTAGCATAGTTAAATCTTCGACGATATATGTGATAATTGTAGGTAGAAGGCTTACATATTCATAATTTTCCAGGGACGAACATATCACTCGGAAATATGCAAATCAAAGGCCGAGTTGAATCATGGAACAGACTGACCGTGCAATGTGTAAAATTTTGAAAGTCAATTGTAATCACGATGACGAGTAATATTCTTAGTTAGAATTCTTGAAAGTTGTGGGATGTCATGCCCAGACATTTACGTCAGATGTCACGATATTGCCGTCAAATCCACCCTATTGTTATTTCAAAGTCAGTTTGATAACGATTTCTCTGTATTTTGATCGTGCGCATTTTTATTTAAATTTGATAGGCAGTGATCACGTCCATGTTGGATTTTTCTTTAACGTTTTTTAGCGGATATTTTTGTCACCGTGTTTTAATTTTTTTATAGTGACAGAAGGTACGTGAAAGATTGTTCATGATTAATTAATGTGAATAAGATAGGAGTAGTTAGGTCATTTTGAATTTATTAGTTTTATTTTGGAGCACTGTGTTACTCCATTGTCATGTACATTTTGTAAATAAAAATTTCATTGTGTTAGGTTAGCAAGACCACAGATCGTTCATAGTCAGAATCAAGGTAAACATTTATGCTCTAGGACATCGTAAATCACAAAATCTTTGAACCCCACTAGAAAAGTTTAATTAGGTAAATGATTCGACCTTTGATAAAAAGCGATGTCATAAGTGCCGCGAATTAAGTAGACAAGATGGAATCTGCCTCCATCAATGATGATGTCATACAATTTTAATTATTCTCTGTGCAAATACAGACAGCGACATGTTAGATAAAATTAATATTGTAAAAGGGTCGACATTCATTTAAAAAGGTAAAACTAAGGCACTTGGCCTAACTCGTTCTATTCTATTTGTAAAGTGTCCAGGCTATCACAGCTAGTAATGTGTAAATTAACTACATAAGTGACTGTTCATCCTCAACGTTTGATTTGATAACTCTTCTTGGTGCAGCCACTGTTTACTTAAGTTTGTGGCTAAGAAATAGAAATGGTAATGAGATACCGTGTTCATGGATTTCCTTTATTAACCATGGTTATTGTACACAATAATGTTTTTATAGTTGGGTAGTTATCAACTTAAATTGAACTTGGAGTCAACAAGCTTAGGACATCCACATTTTTAAATCAGTGTAATTAATTAAATCAATTATTTAATGTTACGCAAGTCCAGTTAATTGAGATATGATTTAAATGCACTTCATGGTGTCTTTTTCAAATTATGTATATTAGTGGACCAGTGGTCTGTTGTGGTTGTGTCTCGAATATAAAAGGCACCAGTTCGATGGTGATGTGTATTATTCAATTTATCAACCTTCAGTCAAGTTCATTAAGGCAGATGTTTTATTTTTGTTGAGGAGATTTGAATTGTAGTATTTCCCAGTATCCTTATCGCATTTTAATTTAACTTCACTTCAGTTCGTTTTAAATTCATTTATTTACGTATTTTGCCGATTTTGTTAATAAACCATTTTAATTATCCAAATTTAATTCAGTTTCTGGGTACCGTCATTTTAGTAGTTAGTTAACCCCTCGTCTTTCATTTCCTACACCCCGATCGTGTGTGGCCTGTCAACCCCGAGGAAAGCCGAAGGACGTGACCATCCCTTAGGAGATAAGAGTCTGCATGAGCGGCAGGTATTATGTGATGTCATTTTTATAGGAGCAGCCGGCGCATCAATCAAGCAAGAAGGATACCGCATTGCATGCCTTGAAAAGGGCACAGTATGTGTATAAAACCCACGCGGATTGTTGTTATCTTACCTCATCCATAAATTTAAAATCTAGAGGCAATTGTAATGAACAGTAAAATTTATAACAGCCCTCATACAATTTGTTGTGCTCTGAAATGAAATGGACGATAACTAGCTCAGAGGGAAAGAGGATAGAAGCTTTAGAAATGTGGTGTTACAGAATAATGATGAATGTGAGATGGATAGATCGAATCACGAATGAAGGGGTACTGAATCAAATTGTTGGCACAGGGTCGATTTCGCTAAATTTGACCAGAAGAAGCGACAGAATGACTGGACATATGTTAAAACACACAGGATTTGTGCAGTGGGTTGTTGAGGGAAGTTTGGGCGGTATGAACGGTAGGAGTAGACCAAGGTATGAATAGCCTATGACAAGCAGATTAGAGCAGTTGTAGGATGTAGCAGTTACGTAGAAATTAAAATGTTAGCACCGGCTGGCGTGTAGAGCTGCTTCAAACACCTGCATGTATGGTGGCTGTATTGATGTTACATTTAGCAACATTATGGACATCACGAGCTTAACTGTTTGAAATCTGTCTCTAGGTGTGGAAGCAACAGATATACAGTAATAACAAGGAAAATCTGAAGTACATAAACATGAATTAAGCCATATTTTCATTTCTAATAATGATATGGATGGATACGGGGAAACCTTTCAGGCCGAGCGAGTTGGCCATTGCGGTTAGGGTCGCGTAGCTGTGAGGTTGTATTCGCGTCCCAGCGTCGGCAGCCCTGTAGATGGTTTTCCATGCTTTCCCATTTTCACACCAGGCAAATGCTGGGGCTATACATTAAGTAAGGCCACGGCTTCTACCTTTGCAGTCGTGGCCGAAAACCTTGAATTTGTTAGTGCGACGTTAAACCACTATCAAGAAGAAGAAAAGGTTTAGTACGTAAACTCTGTCCTTTCACTTACTAACCGGCTAAGTGATGCCGTAACCTCGACACTGGCCCCTTTGGTTAGAAAAGCTGGTTCGTTCCCTTCACATCGAAGATCATGAGTGCCATGCGAGTGGATACTTTGTCAAAATCTATTATGGATTGAAATTCTGTCAGGCCCTACTCTGACGTCTTAAGAAACTATTATAAGTTAAAGGTATGACGAATGCCTTTTACTGTATTTTCCTGTAACTTTTGGCATGCCTTGTGATACGACGTTTTTTCTATTGAGAGGACTCATATCTGTGTGTCCCTCAGACATTTGCCTTACAATATTGGCTATGTTCCTCTGTTTATCGTTGCAATCCTAGAGTGCAGAGCACATTTCCCGGGGTATTGGCTAGTTTTACTTCTGAAAGCAATAATCACCACCAGTACGATCACACTTTTCCCTAAAGTAGCTACAGTCACTGATTTCTACGAACTCTGTGTATATAGGTACCTTAGGTCAAAGTTTAAATGAATCGTCAATAATCCTGCCATCGGTTTTCAAAGAAAGCATATACGTCACCGAAAGGCCATGTTAGGAAAATTTGGAATGATATAGTTTCCCTTTGCTTTCGTCTCTGGGCTGGAACGTGCTATTTCATAGCGGTCGACTAAACCCACTGAAATGTTTACACTAATTGACACTGCATGTTATACTTTCACACGATTAATCACAGGGACTGACTCTATTAGGAATTATGTTACTAACATCGCTCACACCTCACTCGCTTTCGGACTGTCAAAGCTAGGGATGAGACTGACACAACGGCAATGGATGTAACAAACTTCTTCTAGGCAGACCGAGTAGCTCAGATGGTAAGGTGCTAGCTTTCTGAGCCCAAGTTGATGGGTTAGATTTTACCTCAATCCTGTGGCATTTTAAGGTGTTCAAATAAGTCTGCCTGGTGTCGGTAGACTTATTAGCAAGTGAAAGGACTGTTGCAGGACGAAATTTCAGCACCACAGCATCCCAAAAAAGTAAACGTAGCCTGAGGATTTTAAAACCATTATTATTATTATTATTATTATTATTATTATTATTATTATTATTATTATTATTATTATTATTATTATTATTATTATTATTATTATTGTTATTATAGCCAATACCTGAAGATATAGAATACTGTAAATACCATAAGAAGGTAATGTATTGTGAATACTACCCGCTCGACGCAGAGTGAGAGGGTTCGTTTTTCGTACTGAGTGAGAACGCAGAGATTGACTGTGAACACCATATTATCTGCCGTCAATGTTCGCAATAAAGAAATAAGAAGAGACAAACGTAAGGAAAATATTTTTATTACTAGGACTGCATTCGTTGCAACTGTGTTTACTTTCTTTTTCTTCATATAATTGTCTATGTTGGACATTTTACACTGGATTAATCATTTTACCATAATAAAAAAGCAAAAGCAAAGTCACCTCCGTACAGGCCATGAAGGCCGTTGGAGGAGTGGAAGGTAAAGGCTTCCACCATTGTCGTTAAACTCGGCACGTGATGGTGTAGAGTGGTTAGCTCTAGGCCCGGCCGCCTTTGCCCCCAGGAATTAACCTTGTACTCATTTTTGGCGTAGGTTGAGTGAACCTCAGGGTCATATGCACCTCCAGAAGTGGAAATCTCGTTTCATAAATTTGACGACTTCCTGATGGGGATTCGAACCCACGTCCTTCCGGGCGAATCGAGCACGCCTTATTTTACCATAAAAGGCTTGCAAAAATAGACATTACCTCATAATTTGCCACTGTTAATCGCGCATGACGGCTGACTTCTGCAAAGTGGTCCTTGTTTGTGATTTTAAGATGTTCATTTCTAAGTAAACTACTCACAAATCGGCATTTGAAACATCTAAAACAATGCAATCTTTATACTCTCTTTTTACAAAGGTGTCGTGCGACTCGTTGGCTGAATGGTCAGCGTACTGGCCTTCGGTTCAGAGGGTCCCTGGTTCGATTCCCGGCCGGGTCGGGGATTTTAACCTTAATTGGTTAATTCCAGTGGTCCGAGGGCTGGGTGTTTGTGCTGTCCCCAACATTCCCGCAACTCACACACCACACATAACACTATCCGCCACCACAATAACACGCAGTTACCTACACATGACAGATGCCGCCCACACTCATCGCAGGGTCTGCCTTACAAGGGCTGCGCTCGGCTAGAAATATCCACACGAAATTATTATCACAAAGGTGTCGTTTCCCCGGTGAGCAACTTCCGATAGTAAGTCTAATCTTATTTTCACTCTCTATTTTTTTTCACATTTTCTTTACGGCTGCGAATAAAAGAAAAATCCTCCCATTCGGACGTAAATACATTTTCTCGTGGACGTTTTTGTGATTTTGAAATCGACACTACTGAAGAAAGTACAATCCCTACACAGCATACACAATCCTCGAACAGCTAGGAATAACAATACATCTCCTTAGCTAAGTAAGTGATCGAGCGAGCTTGCTTTTGTTCGGAGGCATGTTTCACAAGACCACATTTTGCGACTACTGCTTTATTCCATGGTGTCGATTAGATCATTAGCATGGAGGCTGGTTGGATCGGTTATAAAGAAACCGCGAAAGCTAACGGCAGCGCCAAAATGAGTAATAGTAGGCAAGATGAGGAGTGAGGTAGTTTGCCATTGCTTTCCTCGCTGAACCAGACAGTGCTGTTGCAGCCCTAAGTGTAACACCTTTTAAATACTCAGAGGCACAAATCATGCTTCGAATGTTATTACTCAGTACCATCAATATCACCGCCTTGGATGGGACTGGGATTTCCGTGGAGGCTATATGTTACTCTGACTTGTATCGAGAGACAGATGAAGAAGAATAGCATCCATCAAGAAATGTTAAATGACGGGTTATATATGATTAAGGACAGGTACGGCTTTATCTACGAACCACGGCGCCTCCATTCCAGGCTGGTTCGCTACTCATTACTGCCATATTGTTAGATAACGCAGTTTCCACCGAAATCTCAGTCTCATTTGTGGCTCTGACGGAATGAAAGCTGCTCGAGTATAGGTGATGCTGAGGAGTGATGTTCGGAGAACGAATAGTGCATCTGAGTGTCAATCATAGGGCTGGTAGTGCTGTAATAGCGTTTTCTTGCCCATTGAGGAAAGTAGTGGTAGACTGCCTTCCTCTTAAATTTGCCAAGTACTCCTCATTTTGGCTCTGTCATCGGCTTTTTCGGTTTCCTTATGACGTACAACTTCCCGTGGTATTGAGAATCCAACCAAGCTCTGAGCTGAAGACTTAAAGACAGGAAACGTACCTTCAACTTGAAAATACGTTCCGTAAATAACACATATTAGAAGGGTCGTAATTAGAAGTTATATTATTGATCGAACGTCTTAAGCCATAAGTGGGCAACGAGAGAGCCCCGCTCCTTGAGCTAACGGCTTGTGCGCGGGAAGAGTAGAGAGCTGCTGATTTCTAATAGTTTGTGCTGGAAAGACTAGACGGCGATATGTGGAGTCCAGGCGCAAGCAAAGCCATTCAAGGCAATATACCTGGCAAACAGATTTTTCAAATATGCACAAAATGGCCGCCAAACTGTTATCAATATTTGGCTCAACATATCTGTGTGTGAAACTGTTCTGTGTAATGAAGATAAATAAATCGCCACGAAGAGCCACTCTGACTGATGCACATCTCACTGCAGTTCCTCGAACTGCAGGTGCAAGATCGATTGCACGAAACGTAACTCGTCTTCTTCAGCGAAAAGAGACGCCTTCCTTATCATCTGCAGATATACAGTATAAGAAAATGTATGTTTTGTTTATGATATCTGATATTTTGTTTTAATTTCTGTGTTTAACCTAGAGTTCGTCTGTCGTTCATTGTTTATGCTGTACTCCTAAACAAGCCTTTATGTAGGCCTACTGATGTTGCCATGCCGACAGGTAGTAGTCAAATGAGTACTTAGTTATCCCATGTCAAAATAGTTCATTTTGTTTCCTTCGCACAATCTAATGAAATGAATGTAATTAAACGTAACTTAGCACATGTCGTTTGAATACATAAAATACATTCCCTCATAATAATCTAATGAATTAAATAGAAAGAGACGTTGGACACAATAAAACGGTTAAAATTTTAAATCAGTTTAGATACGCGTCTTACCGAGCGATCTGGTCGTGCAGTTAGGGGCGCCCAGCTGTGAGCTTGCATCCGGGAGATAGTGGGTTCGAATCCCACTGTCGGTAGCCCTGAAGATGGTTTTCCGTGGTTTCCCATTATCACACCAGGCAAATTCTGGGGCTGTACCTTAATTAAGGCCACGGCCGCTTCCCTCCAACTCCTAGGCCTTTCCTATCCCATCGTCGCCATAAGACCTAGCTGTGTCGGTTCGACGTAAAGACACTAGCAAGAAAAAGAAAGAAAAAAAATGATACGCGTCTCTTTCCTAATTGTAACTACGAACTGTGCAAGCAGCTGCAGACGCATACTCTGTTACTTTTCCTGCCTGAGGTGGAGCCCTTCTCAATGAGCCGAATTGTTCCCGCCTTTGTTTTAAACAACATTCTGAATTGAAATCCATACCACAAGCTCAACAAGGTCGATACGCGGTTAAAAGACCACGATAATTCTATCAATTTCCTGAGCATTTTCAATGAATCACAGTAGTATGGGTCTTTCTCATGGTTGAGAAGTCCGGCTCCTTGTTTGAATAGCCAGCGTAGCCGCCTTTGTTTCAGAGGGCCCTAAAATGGTTATTTTCCCTTGCTCGGGGACTTGCATTTGTCTTGCCTCCAATATCCCTGCAACTCACACACTACCATCCTCCACTACAATAACACGCAGTTCCCATACACGGCAGATGCCGTCCACCCTCGCTGGTAGAGGACGGTTGCCTAGATGTACTTCCTCTTAAAACAATAACTACCACCACGACCACCCTCGCTGGAGTGTCTCATTGACTGAACCTGGCTAGGAATAGCCACATGAAATTATAATTTATGGTGCAGAACAACAGAGAACTCGGACTCTTTTCATTACAGCTACTGTATATACGTAAAGGCGTGCACGCACGATTTACTTGGAAGGACGTGGGTTCGATTTTCCGTCAGAAAGTCGAAAATGTTAAGAAACTAAATGGTCCTGATGTTCTTTCAACCTAAACCAAAAGTGAGTACCAGGTTAATTCCTGGGGTAAAGGCGGCCACGTGTAGAGCGGACCTTTCTACTGCACCAACTGCCCAGTTTTCGGATAGAAGAAGCCTTTACCTTCCAACCCTCCCAAAGTTCTCATGCCCTGAACGGAGGTGAATTTGCCTTCGTATATTTACTGTCTATTCGTACTCATTTACTGTATAAAATACCTCTGTGAACCAGAAGTAGAATGTCTCCGGTTCCCAAGTTAGCGGGTTCATACCCAGCAATTGGAGTCGGATTTTTGAAGGGTGAAATAAAGTCCATTTGACAATTCATGTCGCACGATGTCGGGACGTAAAAGATCTATGGTGACACATTTGGTATTTACATTACAAGGTATATTAAAACTCAGCGATACAGACCGAACTGAAGTTTGGTTGACTCTGCTATCTAGCAGGCCTACAGTCGAAAAATAAGTATTATTATTATTATTATTATTATTATTATTATTATTATTATTATTAAATCTGTACCATAAACATTTGTAAAATTGTTGCTCTGTTTAGTTGCATTTTTCTCATCTGATAACTTTTGTGGATGAGCCCTTCCTCCGGCAAATTCCTCGATTTCATGTGTTTCTCCAACGTACTGGAAGGACTGAAATAGAAGTGTTTGAACGACTATTGTGTATATGATCCAGAATTAAACTGATTTTATATTCTCCTCGTCCTATGTGTTCTAATCCTGTCATTCACTTCCCGCACGCAGCTGACTGGCTGCAGTCTCATTGTAACTTGGCTCACCCACCCAATATAGAAGTTCGACGAGACTGTGACGCTATGTGTAAATGTTCATTTGGCTTCATGGAGCGGAGAGAGCATTTCCTTTATTTAACATTTAACTCACTCCTCGCAAACACACCAATTTCTCACTTCCTCTTGCTCTTAACATGACTGTTATCTGCGTGTGATGCTGGCTGTGTGGATTAGCCCCTTTTAACACGCGCAGCAGCAGGGAGACCGGAAGGAGAGAAATAGGTTAGGGACGGGAATGTTAAAAGCACATTCAGGGTGCTCTTTTCACGAAACATATTTCATGGCTTGTGGCTATGTTGGTATTATAGGCTGTAGTGGCGCTTTACGCTGCTTGATTTGGATTTTCAGCTTGCGATGTCAACGTCACTGAAGCTGTGCCGATCAGTAATACGGTAGCAACATTAGAAGAACGTGTTGTATTACCTTCAGTTGTCGCTTTGTCTTTTACGTACCGTATGAGATATGTGTATATATTTGCTTGTGGTGTAACGTCGTACGAACACATCCCACCTTTTGACGACGCAAGGATGGAAAAGGGCTAGGACTGCGAAGGTAGAGCGGCCATGGCCTTGATTAAGGTACAGCTCCAGCATATGACTGGTGCGAAAATGGGAAATCATGGAATACCATCTTCAGGGCTGCCGACGGTGGGATTCGAACCCACCACCTCTCGAATGCAAATTCACAGCTACGCGATCCTAACTGCACAGTCAACTCGCTCGATCGTACTGAAAAGAATTGATTTTAATAATAGGAAACATTCAAAGTATTTTCACAGTCATTAACTTCAAATCAGTCTGCATACACCTGAATCATTACTATATATTATAATGAATACAAAATGTTTTAAAAATTTCTTTTCATTACTGGGATTGCAGTCTGTTCCATTATATGCTATTATGTTCGAACCCGTGGTTGTTTATGTTGCGTTTGAGTTTATTTCATTGTTTTTATCTGTTATGATGCTATTTACTACTCTTAACTGATTTCCTCGACAAGCGTTTTGCTAGGTTTGATATCATAACCAATTAAAAATATTCATCAAGAACTTTTTAGGGAGAGCTTTGTCGAGCAGCACTGTAATAATGGACACATGAAACAACACATAGTAAACTTTACAGCAAATCTCGCAGGCTCCACCACATACGTTGCAACAAGCATATGCGTTGACATTACTGCTGAACACACAATTTATCATATCAATTTTATCCCGACGTGAATACTATTATTATTATTATTATTATTATTATTATTATTATTATTATTATTATTATTATTATTGGATAATTTTATATTTGACTTTATCACACTCAGAGAGGTTATTTTATCGTTATTATCATTGTAACTTTCGAGAGGTGGTGGGTTCGAATCCCACCGTTGGCTGACTTATGATTTTCTTCACGTATATCTGAGTACGGTAGAGCTGAGTTAACATTCACATCGGTGAAAATGAAGAAACACAATCTAGTACCATCACTGATATTGAACTGTATCCAAAAATGCCATGTCTCTTATTTTATACAAACTTGCCTTTTAAAAACTTCAACGGAACTAAAAATTCTGAACTCCATTATCAAACAAAATGATTTTCACGCTAAGAGTTTCTATAGTTGCCTGGCCAGGGGAATTGTGCATTCGCACATGCTCTAAAGAACGTCCATCTGGTTGCAATTCTCAGCCTATTTCCAATATGAACCCATTAATATTTAAAATATTGTTAAAACTTTATTTCCAACATATGGTACATCACAAAAATCCATAAGGAACCCGAAAATATGTATATATGCCAGGAGAATCTACTGTAATCAAACTTTATGTTCTCCAAAGGAAAAGATGGCTCTTGAAAATGAACCCAGGAAAGATTAAAGATGATCAGTTCATGATCAGAATAAGTACATTATGAACAGTAAAATCAATTGGTCTGAACTCCTTTTTCACCCCACCGCCGTTAAGTTAATTTACGCCCCCCCCCACAAAAAGACGGGATTCCTTATGTTTAAAGGAGATTCCAAATACCAATGTTCACATCTGTTACCTTTGGTTCTGACATAAGTATCCCCATAAAAATAATTCTTCATTCCTTTCACACTCCTCCCTTACGTGAATTTCCGGTTTAAAAATACTTGTTTCTTTAATAGTAAAGGATCTTCTAAATACCAATTATCACGACTCTAACAAATTCAGTTTTTTATATATGTGTCCTCATAAAAGGAATTCAACTCCTTTTAACCCCCCCCCAAGATGATTTCCCCCAAAAACGCTTTATCTCTGCTTTTAAAGGAGATCCAATTACCAATTTTCACGTCTGTAACAAATTCAGTTTTTATTAGATGTAAGTATCCTCATACAATAAATTCAATTAATTTTTCAATTCTTTCACCTCACCCCCCCCCCCCCCTCTTCATGGGATTTTCCGAGAATACGTGTTTCGTTAATTTTAAAGCATATTCCAAATACCAATTTTCACGTCTGCAAAATCTTTCGTTTTTGAGATAATAGTATCCTCATACAAATAATTCAACTAATTTATCAATTTCCCTCTCCCCTTTAGGTGGATTTCCATAAACAAAAAGTATCATTTATTTTTAAAGGAGATTCCAAATACCTAATTTCACGTCTGTAACATCTTCAGCTTTTGAGATATCAGTATCCTAATTAAAAGAATTCAACCCCATTTTCAGTCACTTTTTATCCCCCACCCAAGTGGATTTTCAGAAAACAAAAATACATGTTTCATTAATTTAATAGACGTGACAAAATACCATTTTCACTTCGGTAACATTTAAGTTTTTGAGATATACTGTGGAAATGCTCATTTTAAATTTCAACCCCCTTTTTAGTTCCCCTTCAGACCAGTTTCCAAAAAAATCACCTATGTTTCTTTACTTTTACAGGAGATTCCAAATACCAATTTTTACGTGTGTAACATTTTACGTTTCTGAGATATACTGTAGATATAGTCTTTCCAAAAATTCACCACAATTTGTCATTTCTGTTTAACCCACATTGATGGGATTTTCAAAAAACAAAAATTACATGTTTCTTTATTTTAGAAGGAGATTACAAATACCAATTTACAGGTCTGTTTCTGTTTCTGAGATAAGCATCCTCATTTAAGGAATTCAACAATACTTCCACCCTTTTTCATCCATCCTATTGGGATTTTCCGAAAACAAAAATATGCATTTACTTATTTTTAAAGAGGATTCTAAATACCAATTTTTACATCAGTAAACTTTAAGAGTTTTAAGATATAGATACACTCATTTTAAAAATTCATCCCCCTATTCACCCCATTAATTGGATTTTCCAAAAACAAAATATTACGTGTGTTTTATTTTTAAAGGAGGTCCCAAATACCAATTTTCAGGTCTGTAATATCTTCAGTTTCTCAGATATAAGTAATCCTCATTAAAGATATAACTCCTTTTTCACCCTTCCTGTTGAGATTTTCCAAAAACAAAAAAAAAAACAAATTTCTTTACTTTTAAAAGAGATTCTAAATACCAATTTATACATCTGTAAATTTTAAAAGTTTTGAGATATAGATACACGCATTTTAAAATTTCACGCCCCTTTTCACCCCCTATTAATTGGATTTTTCGAAAACAAAAAATACGTGTTTCTTTATAATAAGGGAGATCCCAAATACCTATTTTCAGGTCTGTAATATCTTCATTTTCTGAAATATAAATATCCTCATTAAAGGCATTCAACCAATTTTTCAAATATATAGGTCCAATAATACTAGCTGGAGTAATTCCCATCTAAATTTTTACCGAGTGAGATAAGGCTTTGCCTACCTTAATTCTCTGAGAACTATTTTTGTTGAAATATAGTAACTCATTCAGTCACTATTTCGTCTAGTCCAATTTAAATCATTTTTGCGAGGAGTCTCCCATGATCCACCCTATCAAATGCCTTAGACAGGTCAATCGCGATACAGTCCATTTGACCTGCTGAATCCAATTTAACTGCTGTATCTGGCTTGAAACCTCCGAGTTAAGTTTCAGTGTAATATTTTTTCCTAAACCTTACCTGCCGTCTATTGAAAGAGTTATTAATTTCGAAAACATGTCTAATATACGATAATCAGAAAGAGTACTTGCCCAAAGCTTACATGCAATGCATGTCAAACTGACTGGCCTGTAACTTTCAGCTTTATGTATTTCACCCTTTCCTTTATACGCGGAGACTGCTATATCAATCCTCCATTCTTTTCTTATAGCTCCTTCATGCGAGCGGTACTCAAATAAGTACTTCAGATATGGTACTATATCCCAACCCATAGTCTATAGTATATCCCCAGAAATGGCATCGATTCCAGCCGATTTTCTAGTTTTCAACTTCTGTATCTTATTGTAAATGTTCGGCTGAGACAGACTCGGACCTGGAACTACATGCCGGGAGCTAGATTTCCTTTACATCGCACCGACACAGGTGGGTGACGATGTAATAGGAATGGGCTAGAACTAGGAAGGAATTGACCATGGACTTAATTAAGGTACAACTGTGTCATTTGACTGGTATAAATATGGGAGATCACATAGTACTATCTCCAAGGGCTGCCGACTATGGGGTTCAAACCTACTACCTCCCGAATGCAAGGTGATAACTACGTGACGAAACGCGCGCAGCCACTTGCTCAGTCAAACTCAACTTCAGAAGGAGTAAGTTTTAGTCCTTCCACGTTAGTAATCTGTATTCCTCAAGCAAAATCGCCTACAGCATAACAGAATGTAAGCTAACACGCATACAGGACGATAGTCTGCAGAATGAAAGATACTGCAAAGCTGTTTAGATAACCTGGCTTGCACTTTGCGTACACACATTTTGGTAATAAGGTATGATAATGTTGAGAACACCCGAGTCCCTGAGTTAATTTTAAGCATGAGAGCATTGCTTGGATCACCTATTCTGAGCCAGCAAAGTAGCTTAGACGGTAGTGTGGTCGCTTACTGTTCACAGTTTAGCAGATACATTGTAAGACCTTGCAGCAGCAAGCTACCTCCCCCGGTTTTGTAGAGAGCATCTTCTTTCTCTGCAACAAAGATATATGTCAAACGTTTAGTGTTGAGAACACATGAGTCGCCGAGTATACTAGATATGATGTGTTGCATTTCTAAGCTTGAGGCTGTTTAAGATTGTGTCTTGACGCCATGAAATTATCGAGACGAAGATGTCTGTCTAGAATTCATACTTCTACTCTAGTGACGCATAGACTCTACTCAGTCTTATCAAATTTTAGGAAAGCTGAGGTTCTAGAGTTTCTTTACTTACCCCTCTCATGCATAAATTAATGAGATGATGATAAAAAAATTAAACAATTTTTTGTAATGCTTGGTGTCCAATGGATCACCCAAAGCTTTCTTTCAGTAATTTACATCAGACACCAAGGAAATAAGATCATGTCCATTGGAGTGGACTTCATACATTAATAGATTCACCCTATACATCTCATTTCATTCACAGTCTTTCATTTCCTTGTGCGGAAAATGGCAAGGCAGTCTGAACAGAGTGACATATTACACTTACAATTAGTACAAATGCACTTCGTATTCCGCTTGCATTGCCCATCGCGGCACCGATTTGCATGTTTTATGTACATGAGTTTCGGCCAGTGATTTCTCCCATGAAACCTGATTTCTGGTGTGGTTTGACAGACTTGCCGGCGTTTCACTTTCGGAGAGATTATGCTTGGACGACCTCTCTTGACACTTGTTTTATCATGGGTACCAAGACTAATCAGAGGTATTGCTACAGATGTTTTGAAATCCAGCAAAGGCAAAAAGGAATTTCATGCTTGTCTTGTCAAAAACTAACATTTGAAAACATTTAGATGTATGAAGCGGAAAATCACTCTCAAGTACCATTTCTTGTTTCAGCGACGATGTGGGTAATGTGCAACACACTGATCTACAAGGTATACTCTTCCCATGTGTGTATTAATAAATCTAACTGCAATGGTCCGTGATATACTTATTGTTGCTTCGTCTTTCTTACTCCATCGTTGGGCCAGGTCTTGAGGTTGGCTTCCTGCACATGCTGAGGCAATGTGAATATAGGAGTTTTCAATCCATCGGGTAACTGTAATGTTGCTTTCGTTGGTTGCCGAGTCAAGTGCGCCTCTTTCTCGGAAGGCAGTAACAGATGAGCCCCTTGAATCCTGTTAGCACGGCAAGTTTTTCAAGCAACGCAATACTGGTAACTAAATTGTCAATTAATATTTTGTTACTTTTCTGTTGAATATCATCACATAAAGAGCCTCCGTGGCTCAGACGGCAGCTCGTCGGCCTCTCACCGCTGGATACCGTGGTTCAAATCCCAGTCACTCCATGTGAGATTTGTGCTGGACCAAGCGGAGGCGGGACAGGATCTTCTCCGGGTACTCCGGTTTTCCCCGTCATCCTTCATTCCAGCAACACTCTCCATTCTCAGTTCATAGCGTCTATCAGTCATTACTAAAATAACTTTCGGAGTGGCGACCCCATCGTACTAATAGCCTATATATAATTCATTAATTTCATCCCTGACCCAGTCAATGACTGGAAAACATGTTGTAGGTTTTCATCATCACATAAACGAAACACCACGTCAGCACATACCCCAAGTTTACTCACAAATTCCCTTCCACCACTTGAACCTCGGTAAACTTCAAACCTATGCACATAGCTTCAGTGCCCGTGGCTTAGGTTTTTTGGATGTGGGATAATCTGTTCATCAATAGATTAGCATTCATGTGGACCGACAGCACTCAGGAAGGATCTCTGTAAACTGTTTAAGACGGGACGGGTCTTGAAAAGACGATCCATATCGTTCAAGTCCCTAGCAGTGTTACCTGCAAAATGCAAAAAACGCTTGAAAATTTCAAACCGATCAACAGGCATTACTTTTGCAATCAAATCCATTCGCAGTCCATCCTCCGATGACCTTATCCTTATTCTCGGAAATTTGATATATGACATGACTCAATTAATTCCAAGGAACTTCTTTAGTTTAGCTTCAGTAAGGTGGAGATTTCATTCCCATTCTGCGTTGCATACAGATTTGTGTGGAACACATTATTTTGTAGTAGTTCAGGAGAAAGAAACTGAGGTACAAAATCTATTTTACGTTCCCCTTGGATGTTCAACTAATGTTCTCCCAGAATTGGAGGAACAGAACCAAAAAATATGTTGTCTCTCCTTGTCCATCGGTAAATGGGCTTTTTTCTTATTTTTCTGAAAAGTGGATGCCTGCCTTGGGGATGTGTCTGTAGCAGGGGGATCAAATAACAGTTCGTTCTCCTCTTTAACTTCTTCCTCTGAGCTCGACTCGCAAATAATGACATTGCGGGGGATCACAGGTATTGCTTCCCAGTCTTCATCTACGTCACTATCGTCAGCAATATACAGTCAGAGTCGCCATGTCTTCCATTATAACCTGTGTAATAATAATAATAATAATAATAATAATAATAATAATAATAATAATAATAATAATAATAATAATAATAATAATAATAATAATAATAATAAAAATCAATATATGAAGATTGGAAGTAACCTAATGATGATATTACAAAAGAGTTAGCAAATGTGCTTATTATTCATAGGATATTATTATATTATAATAAATATAGGTAAGGTATTAAAAATAAATTAAATATACACGGTAGCCTATAAATATTTGTATACCATAATAACTAGATAAATCAGAATAATTCCGAATACTGCGCATGTATAGCGTACACCACATATAGCGCAATACACATAGAATAAGGAAGTTTATGAAGAAAGGAAATGTCTCAAAACACCATATACTATGATAAAAGAGATTGTATTTTCTCACCATACCTTTAATTCTTCCATAGAAGGATTTTTTTTGTTATTGTGAGACCATGTACACAGCCATCCATCCTCCCCACCATTTTGGTCACACACTTATAGAAGAAAGGCGCCTGTACCTACAACACTTGCTTTTTCCGCCATGAGAGGGCAGCACTGAACAGCGCACGTCCACCAGAATGGACTTCATTCAATAGGGGATACGGATGAAGTGATATTGAGCTGTAATATGAGCCAATAGTATCCGTAGCGTGAGAGTGGTAATACCGTTCCTTTTTAGTTATATAGCCTGCTTTTAGTGGCGCCGTGGTGTCAGAATTGTGTCTAGTCAGAGTTCTTTCGTAAATCTACTGTCACGACGCTAACGTTACTTGAGCAGGGATCAAACCAACACGAGGCTGATGTGACATGAGCTTGGATCGACCCAATCAGACAGTCAAAAGAAGAATCTAAGTTACCACAGACTATTACTCAGTTATACCAATCAACAAATATTTTCCCTTATTTTTCTGTAATTTCTGTCGTACGATTTGCATTAAGTTAAATAAGAACAGAGAATAGAGTCATGCATCTGAATAAGGAGCTCCAGGCTGTGGGACAGTACAGGCTTATTTCTGCAGACATACTGTACGCGCAAATTTTCGTGATAGATGGACACCATAGTGCTGAATCGGTCGACTTCGGTTATCTTTGAGATTCGTATTGGCAACCTTTAGAATTCATGCTAAGAACAAGTTTCTCATCGAGAAATGTTATATAGTATTACATTGTGTGTGCGGCAGAGTTGTTGGCGTATGATAATAAAGGTTTAGAAACATCATATCGATCTATCATATTATCGATTCAATTCAGATTACATTTCCATTCAGTTGACAGTATTACCGGAACCGGCAGTGCTCCCTCCTTACTCCTCAACCCAGTAAAAGAAATCTATCGCTGAAAAGTGCGCGTACAATATAGTAACTTAACCCAAGGGCGTACAAACTCCAGCTGGCATTTATGCGCATATGATTCTGGTACTTCCTTCCTCCTTAAACTGAGAGGTTTGTCATAAAATTGAGACTGCCACTTAATGCAGTCTACATATCGTTGTGATATACTTCTTCTCTATTTATCATATGGTAAAATCAATAGGAGAAATCAGGCAGGGGCTCTCAGACGAGTAACACATGTTAACATCTGCATGTAACATCCGGCATACACGTATAAAAATGCATAATACTGCATTTGATCATCTCAACCAGTATTTGAAGTCGTGTGTGTGACAGTGTTTCTCTCTCGCTACTCATCAGAAAGCCTGTCACGACACATCATAAGGTATGTTATTATTATTATTATTATTATTATTATTATTATTATTATTATTATTATTATTATTACATGACTGTGTTCTAATCTCCTATGTGTAGTCATTACGATACACATAAGGTAAGTTATGTATGAGAATTGATGTCCTGTTATAGTATTTTCTTCTTTTTCAGTTAGCGGTGTTTTAATCTCTTCGCTAGATACAAGACACCCTGAACAGTCCACAGCACACAAGGGTAGCTCTGATAGCAGTTCATTTCTCGAAATCTATAGCAGATAGATTCCCCAGTGTAGTCAGCGGTTCGAATCTCCTGTCTAATCATTACGATACACATAAGGTGAGTTATATGTAGCCTACATATGAATTGAGGTCTGTTATGGTAGTTTATTTCTTACAATATTCTGATTATTTTCATATTGTTTTTCACTCAATGTCGCTTAACTCTCTTCTCTAGATGCAAGGCATCCTGAACCGTCTACAGGACACATAAGAGAATCGCAGACGGCAGTTCGATACTCGAAATCTTGAACAAACCAAAAAGGTACATCAAATGCCAATGCAAATATATTCTGTCTGTCGCTCTGTCTATGATTATATACTGACTTTTTATAGCAGAGATGCCACTAAGAGTACTGGCCATTCTATAGCATTTCTGACTCGCCACCTTAGTAAAAATGAAATGGCGGTTGGCTTTTAGTGTCGCGAGTGTCCGAGGACAAGTCCGGCTCGCCAGATGCAAGTCGTTTGATTTGACCCCCGCAGGCGACCTGCTTGTCATGATGAGGTTGGAATGATGATGAAGAAGACACATAACACCCAGCCCCTGTGCAACCGAAATTAACCAATTTTAGTTAAAATTCCCAACCCTGCCGTGAATTGAACCCGGGACCCACGTGGCCAAAGGCCAGCACGCTAGCCATTTATCCATGGAGCCGGACGGCTTCTTAGTGAGTTACCTGTAAACGAAGCGTTCCTATATTTTCTCATTGCAAAGAATATCTGCAAGATTTGTACTTGTGAAAGCTTTAACCGCATCTGGGTTTTAGTGGTTAGTGTGATTAGATGCCACCCGCCCCCCCCCCAGAGATCCAGCTTCGATTCTCGGCTCTGCCACGAAATTTGAAAAGTGGTACGAGGGCTGGAACGATGGATGCTTCCTCTAGTGGAAGAAGTTTTGTACGATAGTCGATGCATACATATTGATAGGTGATAGATGTGCACCCTAGTTGAAAACAAGTATATAAGTTTATCTCGATTGATGTGCACTCTAGTAGAAGAAGTTTAGTTGATGTGTGCACACTCTAGCGTTAGAAAACAAAAACTTACATTACTGCTGCTATTTTGACGGAGCTAAACCTCACTGTGGCTACCTTATGCATGTGGTGGCGGGCAATTTAAAATCCACGTGCTTTAGACATCTGCTATTTTGACAGGTCTAAACCACGTCCGCACAGGATTTTAAACAAGTAAACATGGCTAACTTTAGTGCTGCTATCTTGACCTTACTGCTGCTATCTAGGGGCGCGTAATTTAAAATCTATATGCTTTTTAACAGGTCGTAACCTAGTGCACTTTGTTTTGCCTCGGAGTTTAAACAAGTAAACATGGCTAACCTCACTGCTGACATCTTGAAGGAGCTAAACCTGACTGTTACCACCTTATCCACGCAGTGGCGCGCAATTTCTATTGATCTTGACGCGTCTTAGCCATGCTGCGGAATTTGAGGACATAGCGAAGGTTTCTAACTCCAGGCAAGCTGCCCTTCTGCACATACCCTCTTCCTCCTCCTCCTCCCACTACTACTACTACGACTACTACTACTACTTACGCTTTTTGATTGAGGAGGGAGCGGTAAGAATGTCTTTATTCGACATCACAAAACATGTTAACAATTAGTGTTGAGAACAGAAAATCTTATAACGCAAAAAATATGAGATTAATCCTTTTCTGTTGATACAAACGCACTTGTATGCAATTATTGCGCACCCTTAGAATTGCAAATATTGTATATCTCTATCTATCCTACCTTTTTCGTAATTGCTGCAGATAAAATGATTACTACATAGCAGGGGATACTTTTTCCTACGAAGATGGATTTTTCGGGATTCGAATACACATGCAACAGAGACAAAATTCTGTTTATTTACCGTAACAGAATAAAAATTACACCAGGGTGCAGATAAAATAATTTTACTACTTAGCAGAGGATACCTTTGTCGTACATCATATTGTGTTAAGGAGAAAAATTGCGGATTCAAACCCTGTTCTAACACAATGAAAAGTTATAGGATTGAAACTTTTTTCTTAAGGGAGAGGAATATAAGTGTACTTCCTCTTAAATTAATAATTACTACTATTATGCAGATAAAATGAGCTGTAAGGAGGATCGGAAATGTGTATTGTTAACTACCCTTGATTTTAGGCACAACTACTTACGCGACACTCCTTTTTAATCGACAGGTGTTTTAAATTCATGTAAGTTCGAAGTATTTACTTTTACGAATCGAACCCTTAGCCTTATACACTGTGACTCAATGCCGACACTTACAATAGGTTTCCTGTGTTTAGAACACTGAATGACTGATTAAAACATGTTATTTCAAACACTAGAGTTACTTTATGGCCTACTGTAATGTTTACAAGACTAGTATCGAGCACTATAGTAGATACCGACACCTACAAGGGGTGTTTTGTGTTTAGAACACTGATTGTCTAATTGTAACTTGTTATGAATATAGATTAAAACACTAGAGATTTTTATAGCCTACTGTAATGTTAACAAGACTAGAATCGAACACTATAGTCGATGTCGACACCTACAAAGGGCGTTTTGTGTTGAGTACACTAAATAACTGATTGAAACACACTATGAATATGGAGTTAAACACTAAAGTTATTGGATGGCCTAATGTAATGTTTACAAGACTATAACTTTTCTAAATGTTGTACCGCGTAGTATTCCACGTTAAAACAATAATTACTACTACATAGCTTGGTTGGAGGACTGTGTGTGAATCGAACTCCCAAACTCACATGAGGTTTTACATGTATGAAAACAATAATCACCACTACTGCTAATATTTAAAATATCGTAATCACGAACCTGTTATTTGACGTTAAAACAATACTTACCACTACTACATGGCTTGGTTGGAGGGGTGTTTGAAACGAACCCCCCGACCTAGGTGGATGGATTCGAACACTGATCACAAACGCACTTCTTCGATGTTATACACGCGCAACACTATCTATTGTAAAAACCGAACACACGCAAAATACAGAATTAATTGTAGGGCAAGCAAATGCGGTGAGTTTGCTCTTATATTTTATCACTACGCGTATAAAACACACACGTAAGTTTTTAATTCTCCACACACTTTTTCGATTTTCTGAGATACTTGCATATGAAGAAGGGGAGAAAATATCATGTATTAACTTTTTAAATATGTAGATATGCTCTCTATCAAGTCATAGAAGGAAATGGACGACACCTGTGTCTGCCTGCTCGCACATTGCTCTCTGCTTGCCGGAAGTAACAGGTCTGCATACTGTGCACGCGTAGTATCTGACCTTGTCAGGACACAAGTTAGAGCCCCTCTATTCTATATTATTATTATTATTATTATTATTATTATTATTATTATTATTATTATTATTATTATTATTATTATTATTATTATTATTATTATTGCGTTCCGGCCTTCTAAGGACCACGTTACAATTTCAATCCTTCCTCCTTATTTGTTCTTTCCTTTTCTTCCAGTATTCTTTCATTGTTTCACTGTGCTTCTTTTCCCTGTATTCAGTCCACTTTGTGCCGGTTTTATTTTCCTTCCTCCCTTGGAATCCTTCCATTTGTAAGACTTTCTTCTTAAAATCTTTCTTTCCAATAATTCTTCTTCTCGTATGTTGTTCCTTTCCAGGTCTTTCTTGACTTCTTCAATCCAGGTGGTGGTTGATTTCTTTTCCCGAATGTACTTGAAAATGCGTTTAGTTAGTCTATTGCCATCCATTCTATAAATGTGTCCGAAAATAGCAATCTCCTTTTCCTTACTGTTTCTGATATGTTTTCTATGTTCTGGTAAATTTCATTGTTACTTCTTAATTTCTAAAACTCTGCAATTCTTAGAGGACCTAATATTTTCCTTATAATTCTTCTTTCTAATATTTCTAATTTATCAAGCTTGTAGTTCAGTGCTAGACATTCACTGGCATACAGGCATTCTGGCTTCACTACTGTGTTGTAGCGCTTTATTTTAAATTTTATTGATAAGCACTTTTTGATGTAAGTACTCTTAGTTATACCGTAAGCTCTTTCCATATTTTGTATCCTCTCCTCTATAGCAGATTTTTCTAAACCATTTTCTTGAATTCTCTCACCCAAATATTTGAATTTCTTTACCTTTTCTATTTGACCAATATCCGTTACTAAAAACTTCGGGGCATTTTTTATATTCATCAAAAATTTTGTTTTCTCGGCATAGATTCTCAAGCCTGTTATGTTGGCTGTCTTTTCAAGGAGATTGACTTGCCTTACTGCATCTATGAGGCTTTCTGAAAGTATGGCAAAGTCATCTGCAAAGGCTGGTCAATTTATTGCAACACCTTTGTTCTTTTTCTCCAGCATGAGTGGCAATATTTTGGATTCATTCAGTTTTTCATTCCAAATTCTTGCAACTTTTTCCATGACACAACTGAAGAGGAGTGGAGATAAACCATCGCCCTGCCTAACACATGTATTTATTTTGAAAGGTAGAGATATTTCACCCATAAATTTTACTTTCGAGACAGTGTCTGTAAGGGTTTTACGTATTAGGTATGCCAATTTAGTTTTAACTCCAAATTCGCGGATTACATAATCTAGGGTTTCCCTATCAGCAAAGTCAAAAGCTTTTTTTGAAGTCAATAAATGTTACAATTATGTGTTTGGAGTTAATTAATCTGTGTCGAATTATAGATTTCAGGTTGAAAATGTGTTCGTAACAAGATCTTTCCTCTTTAAATCCACCTTAATATTCACCCAATTGACTGTCCAGTATCGATTTTACTCTGTATAGTAGTATTGTTGAGAATATCTTGTAAGCTACTGGCAAGGGAGATATACCTCTGTAGTTGTTTTCCTTTTTCGCTACGGGCTTTACGTCGCACCGACACAGATAGGTCTTATGGTGACGATGGGATAGGAAAGGCCTTGAAGTTGGAAGTGGCCGTGGCATTAATTAAGGTACAGCCAGAGCATTTGCCTGGTATGAAAATGGGAAACCACGGGAAACAATCTTCAGGTCTGCCGACAGCGGGATTCGAACCCACGATCTCCCGGATGCAAGCTCACAGCCGCGCGCCTCTATAGTTGTTGACATCTTGATTGTTACCCTTCTTGTGTAATGGGTTTATTAGAGCCACTTTCCAATCCTCTGGGAGCTTTTCTGTTTCCCAAATTTCTTCAAATATTATTTGTGGATCTTCTATAATTTTTGGTTCAGCCCATTTTAAAGGTTCAGCTGTTATGGAGTCTTCCCCATTAGATTTATTATTTTTAATTTTTTTTAAATGCTTCCTTAATTTCTTCCGCTGTTGGAGGTGAATCAGCATCTAGATTTTCGTGAATTTTTGAGAATATTATTTTATGATTGGGCTCAGGGCAATTCAGCACGTGTTCGAAATGTTTTGCCAGAATCTCACAATTCTCGGCATTGTTAAGGCCAATTTTACCATTTGCACCTCTGAAGCAATTACTCGGGGATTCATAACCATTCGGGTTATTCCTAAAGGTCTGATAGAAATTTCGGGAGTAATTTCTTACAAAATTATTCTCAAATTCTACTAGCTGCGATTTTTCAAAAGATTTTTTAACCTGCTTTATTATTCTTGTTGTTTCTCTTCTTTGTATTTTACATAGCTCATAGTGTTCATTCTTACCGGAACATTTCCATTTTTTCCATTCTTTCGTTCTTTCGATTAGTGCTTACTCACATTCATTATTCCACCATACTTTCTTTTTAGTTTTAACTAATCCAAATACTTTCTTTGCTGGACTATTAATCTGTTTAGATAATTCTGGCCATTTGCCATGCTGAGTTATTTTAATTTCTTCCTGAAAGTTTTCTATAGTTGCTTGTGTAATGTTCAGCCTATCTATGTTGTATTTCATTAATTTTCTCGGCCTTCTTTGATTCCTGTGATGTACAAGCTTTAGCTTAATTTTAGAGAGATAGTCATTGGAGTCAAACTCCCCACTTCTTATTACTTTAACATTCATAATTCCCTTAATACTTTTTTGAGAAATAGCTACATGGTCCAATTGAAACTCACCTAACATCGAGTTTGGGGACACCCATGTTTTAGCCTTTCTTGGAAATTTCTTAAAGAAGGTAGACATTAATTTTCGGTGAAAGGATTTACAGAGATTAATTAGTCTCATGCCATTTTTGTTTGTTCTTTTGTGTGCCGGATATGCTCCTACTGTTTTACTGAAAACTTTTTATTTGCCTATATTATTATTATTATTATTATTATTATTATTATTATTATTATTATTATTATTATTATTATTATTATTATTAGTTTTGCTGTTGTTGTTGTTGTTGTTTTAGAGAAGACTCCGCGGCAGCGCGCCGCCCTCTTGCGGCTAGATACCGCGGTTCAAATCCCGGTCACTCAATGTTAGATTTGTGCTCGACAATGCGGAGGCAAGACAGGGTTTTCTCCTTGCTGCTGAGCCCCGACCGGGTAGGCTTACAGCACTGTGTTGCAATAGCATTAGCACAGAATGCTACTAGAACATAACACTATAAAAATATGATTAATATCACTCTACAGCTACGCAACCCTGGAGAAATCAAACTGAGGTAAGGGCCCCGTGGTCGCTAACCGACGTTCCCAAGTTAAAACTGATCAAGACCCCTTTTAGTCGCATCTTAAGATAGGCAGGGCATGCTATAGATGTTATTTTAACAGCACGACGTACAGGAGAACGGGACTCAGGTAAGGGCCTCGTAGTCGCTAACCCACGTTCCTATGTTAAAACTAATCAAGTTTAGTCGCCTCTTACGATAGGCAGAAAATGCTATATATGTTATTCTAACACCATAACCCACAGGGAGACGAGACTCAGGTAAGGGCTTTGTAGTCGCCAACCCACGCTCTGAAGTTAAAAATTAAAAAGACCCCTTTTGAAAAAGAACCTGTAACCGCTTTGATTTTACTTATAGAGTAACCAGGATTTAAACTACGGACCCCTCTATCGAATAGAGACCCTGCTGTCTAGGATCTTAGAGTAAAACAGAAGTGCGGCTAGGGACGCGCAGCTGTGTGTGTGCTTGCATCTAGGGAGTTAGTAGGTTTTACAATGCAAAAAATACGTGGTATTTGACATTCTCTTTTTAGTTGTGTCGGCCGCGCTGCACTTAAAACCAAAAAGATAGGCGTGCAGTTTCCGTAGTTTTACATTCTTACACCAGCAAAATGCTGGGAGGCTACACTGAGCAAATTGGCTACGCGGCGTAGCTGTAGAATAATGTTCTAGTACTAAAGATGCGTTTCTGTGGTTTTACATTTTCACACCAGCTAAATGCTGGGAAGCTATACTGAGCGAATTGACTACGCGCCGTAGGTGTAGAGTAATGTTGTATTAGTAAATATGAGTTTCCGTGGTTTTACATATTTACACCAGTTAAATGCTAGGAGGCTATACCGAGCGAATTAGCTACACGGTTAGGAAACTGCAATTGCACTGTCAATTAAGCTACATAGAGCTAGGATCGAACTTAGAGTTACAGGTGTGTAAACTGTGTGCCTTATGTTTAATCATACACAGTGTCTGTGCGAGAAGAAACAGCAACAGACTACAAGAGCCTATCTGCAGACTTTAGCAGGAAGCGTGGTATAAAATTATATGTAGACTCAAGCACATATTTGCACGACTATCTTCTTTTAATACTGACCCAATTCATGTAATTTTAAAACTTTTCAATCTAACTAACACTAATATAACACATATAACACTATAAATACAATATTAAACAAAGAATGACATGTATCGTTCTCGAAAAACATCATTAGATTCTATCTAATCACACTTTTTTCATCGATGAAAACTGTTTAGAAATGTGCCAATATATATGTCAAACCCTTTGAGGACATTGGGATCACGGTGACCTATATGGAAAAATACGTTTCCAAGCTACGGATTTTAACTTAGTGTGTGTCCTTTTGGCATAATTACGTTGTAAAAGTACGACTAATTCAAAAATAGGTCATTATTTAATATTCGAGTTCTCCTTGCTTGAGGCAAAATTGTTAAAATCAAGACTACTTTATTGCAATGAGATTGTAAATTGCGTACATCATACTTGTTTTAAATTGCGTGCATCGTAATTGTTATCTCTTTTGGAAAAAATAATTGCTCTAATCGATTATCCGATTTTTTGCATTTGCGCTTAATGAATCCCATAGGAGGTTACTCCGACTTTAATATCTGGAATGTAAGTTAGAATATTCTTATCTAAGAAATTCCCTGAATGTCGCAGCCACTCTAGACATTTTAGTAGGTCACTAAAATCAATGTCGTACAAGGTACTCTTTAATAGGATTTCATACATTTATTTCATCACAATCATTAACTTATACGTCCTCTGTAATACATAATAATATTAATAATCATAAGTTAAAATTTAGACCATAATAATATAAATAACAGGAATCAAACTACAAATACATTCCCACGTATTGCTCTGACTGCACCGGAAATTGATGTAAGGGAAAGTTACTGGTAAAGTAGCCAGTCAATTATATGTTCATTAAACAACCCTTATAAGAACCGTTTAGCGAATTCACGTATGCTTCCAGAGTAAAAGCTGAAAGTCATAACATACCATAATGAAATGTATGTATGTACGTATGCATGGAAATACGATAATAATAAAAGTAACAATAATATCAATAACGAAGCTAAAAGTACAATTCAGAGTCGACGTTGACATCACCGGAGTATGGCGAAGCGAAGAGTTGCCAACAGGCTAGCCGGGTGGCCTCACGCCATTGACGGATTATTGTGCCACGTTGCACACGTTGTTGGACTAGCAAGAAGAGAAGACCCAGTTTGGGAGCACTTCTAACCCTCAAGTGTTAAAGGGCATAAACAGATTTTAAACTTAAATGTTTCTACATTTCGAAACAATTTCCATCTATACAAAACTGTGTCATTTGATAGAATCTGATTATATTATTTCAAGAACGAAACAAGTGTTTGTTTGTTTGTTTGTTTGTTTGTTTGTTTGTTTGTTTAATAAAGTGTATTTTTACAGGCATGATATAGTGTTATAGAAGCTAAAATTAGTGTTCGTCAGAGCGAAAACTTTAAAGTTACATTGATTTAGATAATGCATTGTGAAAAAGTGGAATTTATAACATGTTGCTAACTGCTCTAACATAATCGGTAAACGCGTTCTTCTGGAGAACAACGTATTGTTGGCTCACTGAAATAATGAAATAATGAAATAATCTGAAATAATGATCACCTCGAGGGAAGCTGTTCCCTAAAAGTAATACAATAATGCGAATTTTAATGACGCCTCGGTGATAGGAATTGTGTGACAAATTGCATATAAATTTTATTTAGACGATACCTCTGATTTATCGGACATGAGGGTGCATGGTGGTGAAACTTTATGTGATAAATAGTGTATTGCATTTTTGCCCGTTTCTATGGTGAAGTGCTCTTTGGTTACATAATAAATTCCGTTGGGTAGGAGTCAGTACTACTATAACTAGTGCCTGAGTCCAGTGCGGAAGTCCGCTAAAGTAACATCAAAGTGACCGAAATAAATTCCGGCGTATGAACGTATAACATTCGTTAAATGATCCATGAGAGTAATCAGCGATAAGGGTAAGAGATTCGAGGTTACGTTCAATTCAGCAGTTCATGAGCACAAACCTGACGTTTGCCGTCTAGCTTTCGTTACGTATTGATTATCATACACGGCTATGAGCACGATATCAAGTCACGAAAATCTGAAAGCTTGCTTTATTGATTGTTAACCTAAACATATTTGACTATATGTTACGAGGTTTGTCCGCACGAGCAGAGCAACGATTAGCACTGTTTATTGTCGTCCTCAAAGGTTCGAGATGTATTCCTGACCCTGTCACAGGTGTAACGTTCCTCATGGCGCTCGTAGGGGATTAATATAGTATTTCTAGTTCACCTTGGAGTTGAACCTCAAATGAACTGCACCACCTCCGGTATTGCGGACACTTAAGTCACATGCTCTGTAATGCAAATTTGTAATTTTCTCTTGGATATTGATATAGTGATCATAGCTACTGTACCTCCAGTCCACGGTGCAATGCAAATTACAGGGACATGAAATTAGCATTTCCATACTCTCACATGCATTGGTTGGGATTGGTGAGAAGGCAGTGACAATGTTACTAAGCTACCACGCTCCCTTCGATTCCCTCACTTGAAGTCTTACGCTTTCAGGTTAATTATAGTCCGACATAATCTACTGTATATCCACCAAATATAACTCTCTCGCCGGGCTGAGTAGCTCAGGCGCTAGAGCGCTGTTCTTCTGAAACCAATTTGAGAGGTTCGATCCTGGCTCAATCAAGTGGTACTTGAAGGAACTGAAGTACATCAGCCTCGTGTCAGTAGATTTACTGGCACGCAAAATAACTTACGTGGAACAAAATTCGGGCACCTTGACGTTCCCGAAAACCGTCAATGTAGTTAGTGGGATGTAACACCAATAGGGCTAACGATTTTTATTATTATTGTTATTATTATTATTATTATTATTATTATTATTATTATTATTATTATTATTATTATTTTAACTTCCTGTTCCTTTTGTAATGTGTCGCAGTACTCGGATCATACTGATAATATGGTTCTGGCCAGCTCTTCATGGCTCAGAACGACACTGACTTGTGTCTATCTTATCCTCTAGTACAGATTACATCCGTTTTTCCACTACGGCTGTCAGCACTTTGTTTGGTACGTTAACTGCCTTCTTAACGTAACAGGTCATACTGTAGGAAGCGCGCGAAGGCAATCAGCTGATCGATTAGGGCAAATGTTACGAGTTGCATCTCTGAGTGTAATACGAAGTGATGGAAAGCTTTCTGTGAATAATAGGGGTTATTGAAAGTCAATTATTGATTTTTAAGTACGTTAAATGCCTTTTCTTCTAAATTGTCTTAATTCATCAAATCAAGATTCACATAGGTAGCTGTAGTTTAAATAGTGAGACAATGTCGTTTAGGTTAAGTATGCTATCTCCCCGTGGGAAGTTGAGATAATTCAGAGGATATATTGCTCCTTGTTAAATACATTAAGTGAATATTTTCTGTTCTGTTTAAATAAAATGTATTGTGAGTTGAAGTGTGTGTGAAAAGCGATTGCCACTATGCCAAGAAGTTGTTGTGTGTCAGGATGCAAATCCAAATACACAGGTGAATATACACCAATATTTTCATTTCCTTCGGATAAGGAAAGTATTCATTTATGGAAGGGGAAAATACCGAGGGAAAATTTAACGATTACAAGGAATACGGGAGTATGCACCATTCATTTTCCTGAAGGCCAGATTGTGAGAGAAATCAGAGCAACCCGTGCTGATGGCGAGTCCTGCTTTTATATTTCTTCTTGTGGTACAGATTTATAGTAGTGAGTTTTGCAGGATAAGCCTACAAGTAATTAAATGGTCAATAACTCAGCCTGAATTTTTGATGTTTCTTGGGTAGGGAATATTGAGAATTAGCTGCCTTTTTGTCCTCTGATTTTAAGTAAGATTAAAACACAGGTTAAAATGTAGAATTGAATGCAGCTTATAAATACTAATCTTTGTTAAATGATTTTAGCATCATTATAACACTGACAAATTAAACTATTGCTGGTATGAATGATGTTGCAGACAGCAACAAATGGGTCAATTTATTTTGCTTAGGTACCGAATTGGTGGTACCACACAAGAAATTGGAACGGACAAGTGATGCCGTACCATCATTATTTCCAAATTTACTAAAGTATCTTAATTCAGACAATCGCGTTTATCGTAAAGATCCAGAGGGAAAAAGAAAACCTTATATCGAGAATGAAAACAGGAAACATACTCAGTGGTTGTCAGAAGATGAAATTTCAAATTTAGATCAGGTTTCAAATAATGAATAAAAGTGTAATCATTTAGACTGGGTAGTCAAAGGTAAAAATGAGAAATTGTATTTTATGAATGTAGATTTCAGTGAATGTACATGCCTTAAAAGAACTGTGACTATTGATAAAGAGTTAAAAGTAAACATTGTTGTGGATAGTATAAATATTGAGGTAGGGCAGTTGTCATATATTTTAGGCCCAGAGCTATTATGCAACTCTTACTCTAAACTGGTTAATTTTTTAACCGTAGTAAACAACCTTGAAAATAAAGGTGTTACGATTGAGGATAAAATAAGACTTATCCAGGTTGTTCTTAAAGAGTGTAATGATGTTTGTGAGGAAAGCAGAATAAAAGCTGCTCTGGATTTCATTAGTGAACAGCTTGATCTTTTATTTTCCAGTCAGATGAGGTATTCTGTTGATACTTTAGTTTTTTCCTGTAGATTTTTTATTCATTTCCTGCTGCTTACAGATTTCTTAGGAATTTGGAAATTCTTGTGTTGCCACATCCCTCTTATCTCAAAACATTCACTTTATCTAGCATTAGTTGTGAAGTTAATGATTCACTTAAGAAATATCTGAAAATAAAACGTGATGCCCTGGAAGCGCATGAAAAACTGGTATGTCTGTTGTTATATAAGGTACACTATATGCTAAACCAAAAATTACATGCAAAGGCAACAAAATTGTTGGCATGGCAAGGAATTCATTGGATCTTACATCAGCAACTACTGTTCAGATTTTTGTGATTAAATCTATTTTGTCAAAATAGAAAGATGTAGTAGCTTTACTGCCAGTAAAAAATATGGATGCTGATTTTCTCTATCAGTCAGTAATGAATGTTTTACACACCTCATGAAGCAGGCTATGCGGTTGTTGCTGTTATTGCAGACAATGCTAAGGTTAATGTTAAATGTTATAAACTGTTAAGTAATGATAGTGTGATCCACTCTTTTATCTTTAACCCCTGTGACAGTCAGAAGAAGTGCTTTTTACTATTTGATACAGTTCATCTGTTGAAGAATTTAAGAAGCAATTGGTTAAACGAGAGGGACAGTACTTTCATCTACCCATCAATGAATGATGTTAACACAATTCAGCTGTGTAAATTTTAGGATGTCAGGAGATTTTATCAGGACCAGAAATTTCATCCTGTAAAGCATGCCCCAAGACTTTCCTTTCGAGTGTGCTATCCAAACGGTTTTGAACGACAAAATGTTAATTATGCTGTAGCCCTTTTTGACGATAAAACAATTGCTGCAATGTCTACTATCCAGGGCACAGAGGGTACGAAAGAGTGGTTGCAAATTGTCAGGAAGTGGTCGATGATTGTTAATGTGAAGCATCCCGAGAAGGGGGTTCGTTTGAGAGAGAAATATGCAGAGCCTATTAGAAACATGGATCAGGAAAGTGTTCATTATTTGTATTCTTTTTGCTCCTGGCTCAAAACTGGAATTGTATTGTTATGATTGACTCTCCCAAAAGTTGTGGAAAGCTCAGTAAGGAGGTATATTCAGCTTTGTTACATTCCACTGAGACCTTGCTCGAACTACGTAAATAACTTCTGAATGATCTGAATTTGCATTGTGTCAGGTTAGACACTTTTCAAACTGATGACTTTGAGCAAAGATTTGGAAAGTATAGGCAGATGAGTGGGTGCAACTGCAATGTTTCAGTTCAGCAGATAGTAGAATCTGAGAGAAAAATAAAAGTTACTGAAGTTAAAGTCTAGGCAAGCAATTTTCAATGTTTCTGAGATGATCAAAGATATTAATGCAGCTTCAGACCAGGACATATCCAATGAATTCCTTATGCCTGCTGAATATGACCATGTCATAACTGAAAGTGAGGAAATTGAGATGGAATCCTCTATTTTAGAAATAATAATATTTCGTTCTGGCTATGTTAGCTTTAAAGTCTCTCTCAGATGTAAATGCTTTTTGTGTAAGACAACTCTAATTACAGCTTCAGACTTAATTTGTGATTTACCCACCGATGTGAGTTATTTAAACCATTTAAATCGTCTAGGGTTAAAGTATCCATCTAGTTTCTCACCTGAAATTGTAATTCAGATGTATAAAATTTTTGAAGTTCTGGTTTCTGATAGTTACAAATGTATTTTTGTATTCTGAGGACCCAAAACCTGTGCTTAATCATCTTGTACTAGAAGCAATGCAACTTAGTACCTCTACAATTGTATGTGAATGTGGGAAAACATTAGTATATCTTGCTGGCCGGTGTGTTATCATTTGGGCGAATGTATTGCTAAATAACTGCAGTAAAATTCAAACAAATGTTTGTGTAGAAGAAAGTGCCTCTAAGCGATCTTGTAGGGATAGTGCTGGAAGTTCCAAGAAGAAAACCAGGAAAGCTGCCGTATTTATGGACATCTAAAGTTATGGAGGTAATGCCTTATATTATTATACATTTTACTTTTGTACGTTCGTTGTCTCCATGCTTTTATTAATGAGAAAATATGATTTGTTGAGTGCGTTGACAAGTAAGACAATCGTTATGCTTTGTTTTTCACGTTCTAAACCAAATTCTCCTAAAATTATGTCTGCCTTATTTACTGTATTTCGAAAGATCACAGTGTTATTGTTTTCATCTGTTATATTAATGCAACAAATCGTTAATATTTCTTAACTAAAAACAAATTACATCGCATTACAACGATATATGCTTGCATTGCGCAAGTAATAAGCCTATGCAGCGTTTTCAAGGATTTCGATAGATAGAGGTTGGCGTGTCACAAGAAAACTGAGCCCTATAGGCAAAAACTGATTTCATTTTCGAAATCAGCCCTCATGAATTGTCAAAGAAAACTATTTACATTCTGCCTGACAAAAATGCTGTTGACCAGTGTTGTTATATTTTATTACTCCTTTCAGTGGTTAAAAATGTCTCGACAATGTAATTTCTTTGTATTTCGCTCGAAATGTGATCTTGAAACTGAGAATACATCAATATTGTCACTATCATAAAGTGAAAACCTCCATAAGGTAGAGCATGCCAAGGCCCTTTCAAGGGCGCTAGATGCTTTGTGAATACCTTTCGATTCCCTATCACCTAAGTAATCAGAAAACCTTGCCCTGTCCTTTTTTTGGCCTGTGAAATAATCCCACTGCCCACTCCCTCCAATGAGACTTGGGAAATTTTTGGTACAGCTGTTATCATCAATGCCAGGGTTTCAACCATGGCAGCACTTAGCCAGACACTCAACATTTATAACTTCCCCATTTTCTAATGATGTGGCAGTCACTACAGTATTTAGGGAGGTATGTCCTCTTTTTAGCCACGATGAATCGAATGCTGCACTGATGAATGTATTTCCTTGATTTAACTTTTACCGTCTCTTGAAGAGCGTATGCATACTCGATTCCTTTAGATCAGTCAAACTCTCCTAAAAACCTTTGAATATAGGCAGAATTTATCTTCATTATATTTACAATGCAATTGTTTAAATTTTGTGAATATTTGCAAGCATTGTTCCTTATGAACATCGTTCAGTGGATAAACCTCAGTTTATGCGCTACAGCGTTAAAGTTTTACATTCACTCCCCGCCTGAAGGGCGGGATGGGCCTCTCAGAGGATGACGCCCTCTGTCAGGCTGGGAGAAGTGTGAGAAGGTAGGAGACGTGTTGAAAGAAAAAGATGGGAAAAGGAAGATATTCTTTAGTTGAGGGGAAGTGATGGGGCATCTTGGCAACGGAGATGGAAATTACGGGAGATGTGCGGAAGGAGTGGAGGCTTATACAAGGGTGCTATTGTTGAGATGAAGAGTGAGGATGTGAATGGTCGCGGTGATGTTGTATAAAGAGGTAGTGAGGAGTCTCATGATATCAAGGGGCGGAGTCGTTAGAAAAAACTGGGTGGGGAAGTTGTGGACGGACGGGTTGACGAGTTTCGTATGGAGGAGGGGCTAGCCGGGTGCGACGACGTGTACTGTTGGTAGGATGGAGAGGTTGGGAAGGGGATCGAGAGGGTTCAGCTTGATGTAGCTGGCAGTGGATATGCGCTCCCGTGCTGATGAGGCGCTGGACGTCATCTTCTGTAGGAAGATGGAGGCGGAGCAGGCATGTTGGACCGTAGACGTTCTGGATCCAGAATGTTTTGCCGGCAGTGACGCCTTCTGCTTGGAGTTCGCTGAGTATTTTACGGTCGGGGATAGCGGGATTGACGCCGTGGATGAAACAACTATACATGGCTTGAGATGTTGGTGGTCGTTGAGTTGTCGACGGTGATGGCGCGGCCGTTGCTGAGGTAGTGGTAGGCGTGGCAGAGATTCTTCTTCAGGTCGCTGGTATGCAAAGTAGTGGGGTGGTATGTACAGAAGACTGGGTATGTCAGGGTTTTCCGAGATCAGGAGTGACGATGACATAATTGGGGAAGGGTGAGCCATAGATATAGAGGTGAGAGGAACGAGGGGAATTGTAGATGAGGTGGTGGTGGTGGTGTTAGTGGTGGTGATTGTAACAGCGGTGTTGGACTTTGACATGATGGGTAGCTGACTTTCCAATCGTGGATGCAGCTATATGGTTTATTGAGTCAGGCGGGAAGCTGAGTTAAAGATGTAGAGCCACCCGGCCGGCAACAAAATGATGAGGAGTGTACTCGGTGATTTGTCGCAGGTCGGAGCTGTCCGTATTCGCAGAGATGGACGAAAGATGACAGCGTTAAAGTAGTACATTAGTTTGAAGACAAGAAGAAAGTCAGACTAATTTCGCGAAGTCCAGAAAGAACGCGCCATGCGAGCCGTAGTCTGCCTTTCTCGTCAGCCTCGGTGAGCTAACTTGGACTGTTATGCTGGCATTGGTCCATCGGATCAACCCTGACGGAGTAAAAGAAACGGCGAACAAAGAACGAAGGGTAAGCTCTGGCTCAAGGTGAGCTATCATGCAGAACTTAGACAGTTACATGGTGACGATGATGGCATGATTCTAATTTCCCGAACGTCAAACATAGATTTTGGTCTCCATGAACTGTGTTCTGTTTGTTCCAGTTACTCCATTTATATTTATACCATCAACGATTGGTACCGTCCAGCAGAGCCCACTTCGTAGAATGCCCGCTGAACTGGAAAACACCAATTCGTAGCTTCATGCGGAACATGCTTATTTAGTGATAAATGCGTAGCATCGTTTAGAGTGTACTGTGACATTGGGGGAAGTCGTAGTCACGAAATGGATTTCCTACTTCTATTTCTGTACATGTATCATTATTAAAATATTTGGTGGCGTCGTATGGGATGATTATTTCTTTATATTAGTATGACATCTGATAGAACGGTACATGCCATTCTGTGCTTGAGGGTACATCATGCACAACATCTTGCTGAATGATTGCGTTATCCATTCCTCCTTAACTCACCCATATATGACATGTACGTACAAATAAGGTTTTTAAACCCTTTACGGCCTTATTCTTACAGGTTTGCAGGACTCTGCCACGCCCCTTTATATTTCTTCTTATTATTATTCTCCTTCTTCTTAATCTGCTTACCCTCCAGGGTTGGTTATTCCCTCGGACATAAGACGGTCCCACCTTTACCGCATCAAGGGCAGTGTCCTAGAACGTGGGACATTGGGTCGGGGAATACAACGGGGAGAATGACCAGTACCTCGCCCAGGCTGCCTCACCTGCTAAGCTGAACAGGGGCCTTGGTGGGGGATGGGGAGATTGGAAGGGATAGACAAGGAAGAGGGAAGGAAGCGGCCGTGGCCTTAAATTAGGTACCATCCCGGCATTTGCCTGGAGGAGAAGTGGGATATCGTTCAGGCGGCAGCGCGCCGGCCTCTCACTACTGGGTACAGTGGTTCAAATACCGGTCACTCCATGCGAGATTCGTGCTGGACAAAGCGGAGGCGGGACAGGATTTCCTCCGGGTACTCTGGTTTTCCCTGTCATATTTCATTCCAACAACACTCTCCAATATAATTTCATTTCATCTGTCATTCATTCATCATTGCCCCAGAGGAGTGCGACAGGCTTCGGTAACCGGCACAATTCCTATCCTTGCCGCTAGATGGGGCTTCGTTCATTCCATTCTTGATCTGGTTGAATGACTGGAAACAGGCTGCGAATTTTCATTTTTTTCTCATATAATTTTTTCTTGTCTGGATAATAAATTGTGAATGGCTGACCATGAATTTTTTTTCAGTGGACACTATCAGTCAAATTTTACACGCAGCGGAAATAGCTCATGCTGTATTCCACTTTCATCAGAAATCGTCTGACATACATTTCGTTGTTTGAGAGTGGCATAATGAGTTATAACCTTGACCACTTGGAGAACCGTTGAGAAATGACTTACGCGATCCTACTTTTCTTGTTCATATTAAAGCTATACATGTGAGTGGAACGATATTTATCCATAGCAGCAAAAGATGAGAGAAAATCCGTTGCATTCCTGGACACATATGATAAAATATGTAGTACATACATTCACAACTGCATTCGGAAGCAGAAGTTGGCAAGCGAAATGGCCGCAACATAGCACGAGCTTAATCCCGCGAGGGCTGCAGTGCAGATACAGACTTAATGCCCCTGCCAGGACACGTAACACGAACATGTCACCACGGCCGCCCATTTATTATTCAATTAATTTTGATGAAAATATAAGTGCGACTGAGAATTCGTAATAATTTCTGGGAATTGGTCCCAGTCCTTGGTTGATCATTAACTCCATAGTACAGCTTGCGTTGTTACATGTTAAGATCGTATTGCCATTGTGTGGTTAATTCAGTGTAGTGCCTTCGGAGCAAACATCAATAGCCTTCTGTATTTTTATCTGAGGCTTTGCCAGGGGGTTGTTAATGGGGGCTGGAATTACCACCACCACCATGGAATTTTTACAAAGAAAATAAACGGAAATCGACAATAAACAAGTGAAATACAACTAAATCATTTGGCTCTTTGGGACGTTCACACAGATATGATCGTAAAACCAACAGATCTCTTGAATCTACTTTTTAAGAAGCGTCGAAAGTTGGATTTTAGGTTTAATCTGAACATACAATTCGCTGTAAAACTGTTGACCTTGATCATATTATATTTTTTCCTATATTTTAATGTAAGATTTTGTAGTGTATTGCAATCTGAATATCAACATAATTCACGTGTACCAGTGTCCTTATAATGAGACTCATGCATGCACGCACCACACACGCACAAGCACATTCGTTAAGTTCTGTTATCATTTTGTACCTATACCTCCCCCCTCCTCTTCTAATGGTCAGTCCTGGCTACGCTACTGTTCTTTTAATATGTGGTTTTCTTTTCATAAACTTCTTAGAATGTTCGGCGTACAATTGAAATTATAAATGATAATGTATTCGATATGCTTTGTGTTACCGTACAGTTCGAGATAAGCCGAAATGTCAGTATTACGTCCCTTGTAATTTATTTAATGTGCCGGAAGCCAAAAAACAATACGAAGTTGTTACGTATAAAAATATCATATTCCACCGACATGAGCCATACTGAGATCAGGAGGACTATGATTGCGCAGCTGATTTAGGTGATGGTAATAGTGTTACTGGTTGTTACCTTAGTACAAATGTACATTGTTCCAACTTGTTAGATAATGAGGCTATGGATAGATATATCCGCTCGCAATTTAAGATACCATCTTGATGTTTAGCTAAACGAGGGAAGGAGGCCAAGAACCCCATCACGATGCTCAGAAGCGTTCTCCAAGTCTCGAACTCACATCATTCATCTTTAAAGATAAGCGTCAGAAATACTTTTGTGCATATTGCGTTGAACGTACGGTCAGTACATCGTAATATAATTAAAATATATGAGTACCATAGAATGAAAGACTTTGGAACTGATTTTTTTTTGTTTTGCTACTTGCTTCACGTCGCACCGACACAGATAGGTCTCATGGCGACGATGGGACAGGAAATGGCTAGGAGTAGGAAGGAAGCGGCAGTGGCCTTAATTAAGGTACAGCCCCAGCATTTGCCTGGTGTGAAAATGGGAAAACACGGAAAACCATTTTCAGGGCCGCCGATAGTGGGGTTCGAACCTACTATCTCCCGAATACTGGATACTGGCCGCAATTGAACTGATTTCCGAAGTATGGAATATTTGTATAAAGGCAGAAAGAAAAACAAAATAAATATTGACCACTTTACAAACCTAATGTGTAAGTCTGAGTAGTAGGTAAATGGCTTCACTAATATTTCCGGAATAAAACCATAATACTTACTAACCCATTATAGGTCAAATGTAACAGACATGAAGTTCTCGACTAAAATATAACTTAATACACAATTATTTATGGCAGTGAGAAAATTAACAGTAAATACCACTTTTCTCTGACAAACTTAACGGTTCGCCGTGAATTTAAAGAATTTTCTGCGAAGATTAAAATAATTCGAAGCGTAGCTGTGTTCGATGCCATTGATCAAAGACATGTTGAACCTGAATCTTGACTTCCTCCAGTTGTCATTTGAACTCAATGGGTAGTTTACATACGTTTCTACATTAAGATAATTCTCAGTGCACCCCTACTAGAAGACTGAAGTCTTGTATAAGGTATTGTGAATCGTTGGATTTACACTGCCATGTATTTTCATTTGTGCAAACTCAACGTGTAACTGAATATTCTAAAAGCTTCAAAAATATTGCCCTTAAATTATTATTATTATTATTATTATTATTATTATTAATAATAATAATAATTATTATTATTATTATATGGAGAAGGAGAAACAGAGCTAGTTGGCCACATGGTTCTGGTCACGTAGCTGTGAGATTATATTCGGGAGCTAGTGGGTTCAAACCCCACTGTAGACAACCCTGAAAATGGTTTTGCATGGTTTCCCATTCTTAAATCAGGCATATGCTGAAGCTGTACCTCAATTAAAGCCATGGCCTATGTCCTCCAATTTAAGCCCTTTCCCATACTTACGTCACCGAAATTCTCCAATGTTTTTGAGCGACGTACAACACCTAGCAAGTAGAAAAAGAAGAAGACATGGGTGAAAATTGAACTATATGATTTTTTTGCTAGTTGCTTTACGTCTCAACGACACAGATAGGCCTTGTGGCGACGATGGGACGGGAAAGGCCTACGAATGGGAAGGAAGCGGCTGTGGCCTTAATGAAGGTACATTCCCATCATTTGCCTGGAGTGAAAATGCGAAACCGCCCAAAACCATCTTCAGGACTTCCGACAGTGGAGTTCGAACCCACTATCTCCCTGATGCGAGCTCACAGTTGCACGTTCCTAATCGCACGACCAACACATGATTTTTCACTTCCAATTTCCACGTATACTTTTTGCTTCACTGCATCACGCTTATCCGTTCCGCTGGGAGATGTGACATTGAGGATGCGATCCAAGGGATTGTTTTGGGGAGTACTGTAACTGTGATAAAGTATATGTATGATAATCCATTAAGGTTATAAATTTAGGAGGTAGTTTAGGTCCTGAAAATTGCTACAATTCAAAAACTAATCTATCTTTATATATTGAAACAGGAACGCCCGTACTTCAGCTTTGTGGAGAGCATGGATTAACGCCAAGGCGAGTACTGTTCATGCTTTAGAGAGTACGAGAGAAGGGTAGTGAAATGAGTTCATTCTTTAAGTGGAACTTGCAGTTTATTAAAAAAATGCATAGAAATTACATCACCTTTTACAGACGAATAGCTTGAATGTCCTCAAAGATGAGGAGAAGGCGTCGTCCTGCGGCGTCGGCGTCGACCCACGGTGGATGTTGAAAGAGACTCGAACCTGGGGCGGTGCGAGTATGAGTTTCGAAGTTACGAATACATTCTTCAAGCATAAGGCTATTCACCGCTACATATGGGAGGCTGGGGGTACTAGATTTATAATAGACTATATCTTAAAGTACTTCGTTTTCAGGAAGTCTGGTAGGAATGAAGGGATTTTTTGGGATTTTTTGATGATACAGACCACTATCCGATCTATAGTGAACTGAGTATCTCTAGGCCTAGGATAGAGAAAGTTGAATCGTTCTGCAAACTAATAAGGGAAGAAAATCTCCAGTACGAGGAAATTAGACACAAGTACATATATGATTAGTGAGAAGTTTGTAACAGTGGATAGTAAGCAGGTCCATGATATTGAAAGAAAATGGGTGGCATACAGGGATGCTGTAGTAGAAACAGCAAGGGAATGCCTAGGAACGACTGTGTGCAAGGACGGGGGAAAGAGAACATCTAGGTGGAATGATGGTGACGTGAGAGCAGCTTGTAAAACGTAAAAAGAAGGCTTATCAGAAATGGCTCCAAACAAGGGTCGATTCAGACAGGGAATTGTACATATATGAAGGAAACAGAGCGAAACAAATTGTTGAATCCCAAAATGTCTTGGGAAGATTTCGGTAATAACCTGGAAAGGCTAGGTCACGAAGCAGGCAAACCTTTCTGGACAGTAATAAAGAATCATAGGAAAGGAGAGGAAAAGGAATGAACGGTGTTTTGGGTAATTCAGATAAACTCATAATAGACCCCATGGAATCACTGGACAGGTGGAGGGAGTATTTTGAAAATCTTATCAACGTAAAAGGAAATCTCCCTGGTGGTGTCGCGAACAACCAAGCTCATGGGAAGAAAGAAAATGATGTTAGCGAAATTACGCTTGAGGAAGTGAAAAGGATGGTAAATAAACTCCTTGTCATAAAGAAGTAGGTATAGGGATGAAATGCCTTCGTAGAATAGTAAGATTAGCATGGTGTGTTGGTAAGGTACCTTCAGATTGGAAAAAAACACTAATTACACCTACCTATAAGCAATGGAACAGGAAGGATTGCAACAACTATCGAGGGATCTCATTGATTAGTATACCAGGCAAGGTATTCACTGGTATCTTGAAAAGGAGGTTGCGATCAGTAGTTGGGAGGAAGTTGGATGAAAACCAGTGTGGTTTCAGACCACAGAGTGGCTGTCAGGATCAAATTATCAGTATGCGTGGTAATTGAAAAATGTTACGAGTCGAATAGGCAGTTGTGTTTATGTTTCGTAGATCTAGGGGAATCATATGACAGGGTACCGAGGGAAAAATATTCGCTATACTGGGATACTATGGAATTAAGGGTAGATTATTAAAATCAATCAAAGGCATTTATGAGGACAATTGGTCTGCAGTGAGAACCGATGGTATAATGAATTCTTAGTTCAGTGTTTTTACAGGGGTTAGACAAGGCTGTAATCGTTAACATTTGCTGTTCGTATTTTACATGGAGGTATTCACTTAGGTGGAAATGTAGTAAGTAGTCTGGCCTATGCTGACGACTTGGTCTTAATGGCAGATTGTGCCGAAGGCCTGCAGTCTTATATCTTGGAACTTGAAAATAGGTGCAATGAGTCTGGTATGAAAATTAGCCTCTCGAATGCTAAACTGATGTCAGTAGGTAAGAAAGTCAACAGAAGTGAATGTCACATTGGTGATACCAAACTTGGAACCGGTAGATAATTTTAAGTATTTATTTTGTGTGTTCTCCCAGGAAGGTGCACCCGCAGTTGCGATCAACAGTGTTTTGTAAGAAGGAAGTCAACTCCAGGACGAAAATATCAGTACATCGGTCTTTTTTCAGACCAACTTTGCTTTACGGGTGGACTCAGGATATCGTATTCATAAGTTAGAAATAAGAGACATGAATGTAGCGAGAATGATTGCTCGTACAAGCAGGTGGAAAGAATGGAAGGGTACTCAGAACGAGGAGATAAAGGCTAAGATAGGAATGAACTCAATGGATGAAGCTGTACGCATAAACCGGCTTCGGTGGTGGGGTCATGTGAGACGAATTGAGAAGAATAGGTAACCTAGGAGAATAATGGACTCTCTTATGGAGGGTAAGAAGAGTAGAGGGAGACCAAGACGTCGGCGATGGTTAGACTCTTTGTCTAACGATTTAAAGATAAGAGGTATAGGACTAAATGAGGCCATGGCACTATTTGCAAATAGAGAATTTTGGAAACGTTTAGAAAAATTAACAGAGGCTTGCAGACTGAACGGTGAAATGCATAACGGTCTATAATGATAATGTGTGTATGTATGTTAATTTGCTCTACCTTCTTCTCTTTATCAGTCCACATAACATAAGAATAATTTGTCTTTACGACCTTCGTTATTTCCATTGAGATTACTACCTCGCTTGGCCATCCGAACATCGCTCCTGTCTTATGTTTATTTATAAATGAGTGTTTTAATAATAATAATAATAATAATAATAATAATAATAATAATAATAATAATAATAATAATAATAATAATAATAATAATAAATAATAATAATAATAAGAAGAAGAAGAAGAATAAAATAATAAGAAGAAGAAGAAGAAGAAGAAGAAGAAGAATAAGAATAAGAATAAAATAATAATAATAATAATAATAATAATAATAATAATAATAATAATAATAATTTCTGGAAATAGATTCCTACGTGTAAATTTTATAGAGCAAGGACGCTCATCTATTAATGTAATGGTTGAATATTTCCCTTGGAAGGCTGTAATGTCATAAGGTTCGGGGAGTAATCGCCTAGATGAACTTGTGGAAAACAAATTGGGAGATCCGACTCCTTGATTATGGAGTGAATGGAGCAGTAGTGCTGAAGTCACAATTCTAAATGGGGAGCTTCAAGCTCAGATTGTTAATTGGCAATTTGTTGATTATTCTGATTTTCCCTACATTGTACCTAAACTAACGAGCTACTGCTGTAACTGAATTTTTTTTTTCACTAAGCGAATTGTATGTTAAAATTTAACATCCGAAATAAACCAAAAAAGCAGAGAAAATAATTATAGCTCTAAATTTAAAGATTTAAATTAATCTTCTAATCGCCTTATGTCGACCCATTCATCATTACCGCACCTTCTTTCACCTCTCCGTTCCACCAAAACAAGGTAACAAGTGGTAGCAGAGCGTTGTTGAATGGGCCTGGATGAAGCCTCTCTTGACAGCTAATCATATAAATCAACTCCGAACTCTAAATATTTTCTTGGTTGCTGGTAATTTTCAAAATTCGTTAGATTTTCTATCAATATGTCTAGTCCTCGTGATATCCTTGCACCTGGGAATAATTGATTTATGAGCTTCTAATTAGGAAGGTCGAATCTGGTGGCTCTGTTGTGGCAGATATTACCAAACTCAAGGAATCTTTAGAATTTCCTATTTGTATCCCGGTATGTTGGGACAAAGAAATTGATGAGGTTCTGTCCACTATCACGGTAAAACCACCGAGCTAGCTTCTGTCGTTAGTTTTTTGAAGTAAGTGATCCTTCTTAAGCTAGACTGTTTCACTTTTATAATAGGTCTAGCGACCTATTGTCTCTAAAATTGAAGAATGATCGTGCCGAGGAAGCTAGTAACTTGGTCGAACACCTGTCTGATATGTCTAATAGGGTTAGTCAATTGTTGCCCGCGGCCGCTAGTGCTGAAAGCGACCATGTTCCTATTGTAACTTGTTCTACGGATGGGGACTCTAACAGGTCTGTTGAGAGTAGGAAAACAGTGGCTACTCAACAAACATCTGCGTCATCGGAAGAAGTGTCTGATCATCTAAGACAAGTTCCACCATTCTTTGTGAATAATGCAATGCCGTCCCCTATTATGTCGCCCGGTTTCAGCAGTTTGCCCCACCCATTAGCCATGTTGCTTAAATACATTTATTTAATTACCCAATCAAAAGGCATATCGAAATTTTCAATTAATACAACTAAAGAAGTTATTTCATTTCTAAGATTCTTAGTTGAATATCAAGACCATGCTTTGGTATTTGCTCTCTCTCACTCTCAAATACTCCAAATTATTTACGCCTATTCTGTAGGCGTCCTCACGGACAAAATCATACAAGGAATATCTGATAGATATACGATAGAAGACTTCCACGCCCAACTCTTCTGCCAACTTTATTCCAGCTAGAGCAATGTCATCCCTAATACAGAAGTACTACTTTCGAGTAAAGAGTTTGGACGAAAACTTGGCTGACTTCATCCAAAATATTAAATTTTATACTAGGGTATTCGCTCTTCATTTTCCAGGAGATCAGATTGAGCAAACTATTGTGGAAGGAATCTCTCCGCCTCATAGGTCGACCCCAAACCTTCTTGGAACTCGAGGCAATGGCAGTGTCAGCCGAAGGGGTGAGGTAGGCTGACACTTTATATATCACCAGGGAGCCCCCTCCGTCATCAACAGTTCTCGGCCAACACCTCGCCGAACATTCCCCACACGCAAAGGTTTTGCGTGCGGATCGACCGAACACCATACAAATAAATGCCCGCGGGTTAAATATAGAGGAACTAGGAACAGAGGAGGTCCGTGCCAAGGTTGTTTCGATCTAGCTAAGAATTGCACTTCACTTAACAGCACACCGTCCTGTTCAAATTCTGGTGCCGACTCTAGTAACCTAGGCGATAGGAAGTGACTAGTGACATGGGCTGCGTCACAATGTTCACCTTCCAGAGGCTCAGCCCCCGTTAAATTAGGCAACGAATCCTTCAAAGGCTCTCGAGAATGCCTTGAAATTGCTTCCGAGACTCCAGGATTGGTGCTATGTCTTAAAATGTATGTGAATAACGAACCCGTCACGGCATTGTTAGATTCAGGGAGGGTTACCTCCATTATTTCCGAGGAGTGGTACCTAAAATTGAAAGCCTGTTGTAAATTTCCGAAATATTGTTTGTCTTCTATTAAATGTGTTTCGGCAAAATTCGTCACCATTAGAAGCTTTAGGCTTTACTTTTGCTAAAGTTCGAATCTCAGAATTTACATGGAAAATTAAGTTATTTTTAGCTAAACAATTGTCTTGCCCTGTAGTGTTGGGGGCCGACTTTATGTCTCGTTCTGGTCTTATGCTCGATCTTCGGAGCAAGTCGTGCACATTCAAGTTCCCTAGTAGTATTAATATTCCTCTTTTGAAATGTAATTCTGTGTCATTTTCATCTATCTCGCCTACCCATAGTGAGATATCGTTAGCTGTTAGGTATCTACCTGAGGACCAAGCTGAGAGTATTCGAAAGTTGTGTCAGTCTTTTCCGGGTGTATTTTCGGAAACCCTTGGTGTAACTGACCTAATTGAGTACAAGATTGAGCTAACCAATTATATTCCCGTTAGGTTTCCACCTATAATGAAGGCTCTTAAGGAAATTACCGATCAGATGTTGACAGATGGTATTATTCGACCTTCCAAGTCGGCGTATTCATCGCCCATTTTTCTTGTACCCAAGGTGGTTTCAGGCCTGTCATTGATTACTGGGCTTTGAACCGTAAGGTCGTATTACAATCTGTGCCCCAGTCTGATCTTCATTCTTTTCTCTTCATGGTTTCGCAAAGCTAAGTTCTTTACCATCTTAGATATTAACCAGGCATATAATCAAATACCTCTGGCAGATGAATCTAAACATCTAACAGCTTTAGCCACAGATTGAAATTTGTATGAATACAACCGCGTGCATTTCGGGTTCCCCACGGGCGTGGCTGTCTTTACTGGACTGCTGGACAGGGTCTTCTCTGACATCAAATTTGAATATCCTTATCATTATCTTGACGATGTCGTTGTGTTTTCGGAGGCCTTTATATAACACGGAGATCACATGAAGGAGTCTTAAATCGCCTTCGTAAGGCTGGGTTGACAGTAAAATTACGTAAGGTAGCTGTTGCTAAGCCTTCTGTGTCATTCGAAGGGCATATTGTTTCGCCCGACGGTGTTTCTATCGATTATTCCAGAACGCAGGCTATTCGTGACTTCAAGCTTCCTAAGGACATCAAACGAATCGCTAGGTTCATAAGGATGGTGAATTGTTCGGGAAATGTATTCCTAACTTCGCTAATAGGACGGTGGTCCTGAAAGTTCTTCGTAGGAAAGGTGCCAAATACGAATGGCAGCCGTCGCAGCAAGCTGCTTTTGAAGACCTTAAATTAGCTATTTTTAACGTCCTAATATTAGTCAGGCCCGATTTCTCTGAGACATTCCTAGTCAAAACAGATGCCTCTTCATATGATGTTGCTGCTGTCCTTCTTCAGGAAACGGAAGTCGGAAGGCGGCCTATCACCTGTGCGTCTAGGACATTATCGGCTCAAGAAGCCAAGTAGTATATCGATGAATTAGAAGGTTTGTCAGTCTTGTTTGCCCTAGGGAAGTTCCACCTTTATCTGGAGCATGTCAAATTTGAATTAGAGACAGACAATCAAGCTTTAAGTTGGGTCTTAGCTATGCCTCGTCTTACTGGGCGTATCGCCCGTTTGTCTATCAGAATTTCTGCCTGTCAATTTGATGTGCGACACATTATACTATCAGAAAATGTAGTCGCAGATGGACTAAGCCGCATGTTTTCTAATGATGTTGTGACCCGTGAACGGGAAGATACTTCTTCTCCTCCCATGCCCATACCTTCTATTATTAGTGCTATTTTGAATGATGCCCCTGTGTTATTTCGTGATATCGAGAAATGTCAACCAGGAGATCCCATGCTGGCTCCTATAATGGAAACCCTTTCTTCTGGGGAACATGTTGTCCCTTATGGGTTGAGGAACATGGTTATGTTTCGCCCTTTGAGCCACGATCAGGAGATGAAATTCATTGCTCCAGCTGTGCTTGTGCCTATAATTTTCAAATAATACCATGAGACTCCATTAGGGGGTTCTTTAGGCATCTTCAAAACAAGAGAGAAAATCAGAGAAATGTTTATTTGGAGAAGGGTGGAGATCGAAAGGAGAACGACGGAGATCGACGTAGATTAGATGCAGATCAACGCGGAACATGGACTTGGTACTACGAGGGACAGTTCCTGAGACGTGGTGATATGGAACATCGTAGTGCTTTCTGTTAGCTGAGGCCCACATTGCTGCTTGTGGAGCAGTATTCAATAGTTCGAGCTCAACGAGAAGACATATGTCAGATGATATAAGTGTCTTTTCATTCAGAAACATAATTCTGACTTTCAACAAAACTCTTATAGACAGTGTCATTTCCGACAAAGAATATAAACTCAGTCCAAAAGCTCACTTTCTTAGTATTTTCGTAAACTTGGAAAATTAGCGCTTTACAATGCTTAAAAGCAGACAGACTATTAGAAGAGAGTGTGCTCTCGTAATATCGTATGTTCTCACTTGTTGAAACTTTAGAATTTCAATTCAGTGCTTCATTTATAATGAAAGCGTACCATAAACTCTTCATTAAACAGAATTACGTAAAATAGGACAATACTTAGAACTTTACACCAGAAGATCGGAAATAATTTCAAGTGTTCTATACTTGAATATAAATAGTTTGCGATGTTCATGAGAAGGAATCATTAAATTTACTTTATTTAATTTACGTAGAAAACATACTCTGAAATCACAAGTGATAATAGAAAGGACTTTAGTATTTCGCTGAAGTGAAATATTAACTTATTACAACTTGCTTTATTAATTTGTACCAAGAAAATCATGATGGACATAACTGATTGAAAAAGACATTATCCAGTTGAATTTTACATGACCATAATTTTGCGATATTTTTGTTGGAATTGGGGTTTATTTTCTAATAAATATCTATGATTCAACAATAAAATTGGCTAACTTTTCATAGATTGAATAAATGGAAGAAAGTTATAATATCTATTATTTCCCCTTGCGATCCTCCCACTCTGTACCCTCTCCTAAGGACTAGGCACCCCTCAGAAATCAACTTTTCCTGGTACAGAGAGGAGAGAAGTTACATTAATGGCGGCCAACTTATGGGGACTCGAAAGGAGATATATCACGCTAGTAACAAATGCGTAGCGTCACCCCGCGTGTAGTACGGAATGAAGGCCAACTTAGGGATTTCGAAAGGAGCTGTGCTGGATATTATAGCACGAAAACTAACAGGATATTGTTATACTTAAGCTTTACATTATACCAAACATAACAGCATACTTTGAAAGACGATACTCGAAATAAAATGTGAATGTGTTTAGACAATGCTATGGGACGCAAGCATTGTCAGATTACGCACAGTCAATTACATTTTTTCCTCCGAATATATAATTAATTTTCAAGTCCATTATAAACATTTGTCATGATAGAGAATTTATTAGCAGTAATTGAAGCTCTCCGCACTCAAATCAAGGATTCGAATGCTCAATTAAACACTCAAATCCAACAATTGAATACTCAAATCCAGGAATCAAATACAAAAATAGATCAACCACAATTAAGTGCTCAATTTAATACTCAAATCAAAGAATCAAATGCTAGAGCTGATCAGGCTAACAAGCAACTACGTCAAGAGATAAAAACCACTCATAATAAATTGCAGGATTTAGCTAGTACCCTTAACTCAAGATTCGATGAAGCACAAGCTTCTTTGAAAAAATATTTGCCGAGGCAGATAAATCCCTTAATAATCGATCTGCTGAATCAACTGCTAATCTCGAACATAGGTTTCGTGAGGCAAATGCTAATTTAGAAAAGAGGCTCAAGGGTTCCAGTGAAAAAGTCGAATCCAAGTTTGGAGAAATAAAAACTCAGTTCGTAGAGAATCTTGAAACAATGAAGGGAGAAATTAAAGGTCAAGTTATTCAATCATTTGGTCAAGTTCTCAAGAATGTTCAATCCCTTTCTGCGGAATTAAAAGAACTTCGAGCCGAATTCCAAGAGTTTCATGGACACATTTCGCAGGCTCAAATAAAAATGGCACAAATCCAGGAGGGCCTTGGGAACTTATTCAAATCTGACGTAAGCAAACTTAATGCTGATGTGGGATTTATGACATCCACACAAGCCGAAATGGACAAGCGATTCACGTATCAAATGGATACCACACACACAACTCACCGCCTTCTGTAAGGACATTCAAGCTTTTAAAAACTGATTTACAATCTAAAATTAAAACTTTTGATAACACATTCCAGATAAAAGTAGACAACCTTGCTGAAGAAGTCTCTTCGATGAAGTTAAGAGAAAACTCATCATTTATCTCCAGTCCAGGTACATCTAGAGATTTAGTTAAAACCACAACACTCATAAAATGCAAGACGACAAACCAACAACATTTGCGAGTAGAGATGAGAATACCGCTATCGAATTTCTTCAAAATGTTGAGGATTTCTTTCAAGAAAATCGCATAGGACAAAATAGGCAATTACGAACAGTATCCAAATTGCTGGAAGGCAGGGCATTATCTTGGTTCATAGCTTTTAAGAACAATGTAAAGTCCTATGATGATTTTAAAAGGGCATTATTAAATCGTTTTTGGGACTCAGAGACACTGCATCTTGTACATTTGGATGCTATATTAGGGCGACTAGACACGGCTAATACGCAGTCAACTCCAAAGATTACGAAACATAAAGAGGTATCCAGTAATTCAGCCGAGGTGAAGACTACGGATCAGGAATCTACACCGAGGGAAAACACCCTAAATAATTCACGTACCCCCTCCCAGGCTTAGGATATTTCAAAGGCATCCGGACCAGCGACAGACTGCGTACAGAACGAGACCGCCGCGGAGAAAACCGGAGATAGCTTCCGAAGAAGCCAGAAGTGCTCGGAGGGAAGATCTTGAAAATAGGTGGAATGAAGCTAAAGAATATACTCGAGACAGGAACAGAAATAATGAGGACCTAGGAGCCACATCATTAGAACACAAAAACCATGTGAGAATTCAAGAAGAGACTAGCCAAGACCTCAGATAAACTGGCGCAATTAAAAGAAACTCAGACCACCTAAATTTTAGATTGCCTGAAAACGAGGAAGGGGGGCGATCATCAAGTTATTTGTTTCACAGAAGTACAGTACTAGCACATTTATGATAATGAATTATTATTTGAGGATGAACATCAGGATAGGCAGATAATTAACAGATCATTACCAGTCATAACTTTTCGAGTCGTAAACCTTAATGTGATGACTTTGATTGACTCTGATGCGCAAGCTTCGCTTATTTCGGGCAAACTCATAGATTGTTTTAGGAAAGACACTGTCTTACTAATGCCTTAAGTTCAACTAAAGTTTCGAGGTGTGGTACCTGATCGCAACATGTAAACTACAAGCATTCATAGAATTGTACATAAGTGGAAAACTTTTCGAACATACTTTTCTTGTCATTTCACGTCTCAATTTCAATATTATATTGGGATCAGACTTCATGATCAAGTATACGGGAACTATAAATTATGAATCGAATCTTGTCAGTTTAAGCAACGCTGATACTGTAGAATTGCAGCTGGTGGATCGTTATGATGCGGAAATTCGTGAAGAGGGAACCCCTGCTGAAGAACCCGGTAGCGACATGGATAAGCACGCTGAATACGAGGATAGCGCTAGTCGCGGTAAAGCTATTGAAAATGGGAATCCCTGGGATGGATGAGGAAATGTCCATATTTGATGAATGCTCCGTTGTCGGCGCTTCTTTATTAGGATCCGTAACCAGTGCAATTGAAGAACCAGAACTCTAAGCAAAGCTTGATTCGGCTAGACAAGAGGTTTTTAAATTATATCCCAATGTGTTTGATGAGATACCACGGGAAATTCATGGTTTCGAATATCACCCCAACGTTAATGATAGTTCTCCTTATAAACTGAAAGCATATGGAGTTCCTGAGAAATATCGAGAAGAGGCAAGAACATTGATTAATCAGATGAAGAACGATGGCATAATTTCGCCATGTGTCACCCCGTATATCAACCCTTTGGCGATAGTACGAAAGCCTAATGGTTCCATAAGGTTGTGCCTAGACGTTCGCGTTCTTAATGAAAAGCTCGTGTTGGAGTATGACAGTCCTCCTCTTCTAAAGGATAGTATATGGCACTTCAATGTAAAAGACTTCTACAGTTGTTTAGATGGTAATTCTTCCTATTACCACATTAATTTAGATCCTGATAGCCGATTGTTTACTGGATTCCTGTTCGATGTCCCCTATATTTTTAATTTTCTTCCTTTCGGCGTTAACAACTCGGGAGCTGTGCTCATTAGGGCATTGGAGAGCCAGCTTTTCGAAGAGGTCAAAGCTATAACTACCAGTTATGTGGACGACACCTCAATAGCCTCCGTCACTTTCGAACAACATGTCAGGGATGTGCATTTGGTGTTGCAGGAATTAGAAAATAAACGTTAAGGTTAACGCCAACAAGAATCAGCTTCTTAAGATTTATGTCCTTTTTAGGCCATATAATTAGCGGTAGAGGAATTCAAACCAACCCCGATAAAATTCAGTGTATCACTGAATTTCCGAGGCCAGTACGGTTCAAGCAGGTATGACAATTTTTGGGTCTTTGCCAGTTTTTCGCCCTAGAATTGTCCGAAATACACAGAGACAGTAACACCTCTGCAACAATTGTTGAGTAAAAACAAGTTTTGGAAATGGACGGCAGAATGCGAGGCGGCCTTTAATCAAACAAAAGACATGTTAAGAAATTACGTTAAAAACTGGTCTGCCCTAACGTTTCATGGCCGTTTTATATCGAGTGTGATGCCAGCACCTTTGGAATTGGAGCGGCCCTATATCAAATTGATCCGGAACAAACAGAACATAAACTTTTCACCTCTTTTACAAGTCAGAAGCTGCGCTCGCATGAGCGATCATACACCATCACTGAATTGGAGGCCCTGGCAATAGGGTTCTCGTTTCAGTACTGGAAGAAAATCATTTATGGTTTCCCGATGACCCTGTTTACGGACCATAAAGCTTTGACTTTTATCATGTCGTCGGACCTGACCAATAAGAGGGTGACTAGATGGGCTTTGTTTATTCAACAGTTTAACCTAACTGTAAAACATAATCCTGGCAAGAGAAACTTGTTGGCTGATGCTTAAGTCGTAACCCAACAGAAATAATTTAGGACCATCGGATTGAGATACTCGGCGATGCTGAAGAGAATTTCTTACGGAAGATGCGCTATCTGACACAAAAGCAGCGGAGTGACGGGAAGAGCCGAGAGCTTATTCGGTATTTCGAGGGATCCATTCCTGTAACCGATGCCGATTTTCCACGCACCGCTCGATTAGCCTAGAACTTCTGTTTTAGAAATGGATTAATTTTGAATTTTATTGATAGCAGCAAAAATAAGTGTTGCATCTATGCACCTCCTAAAATTCGCAGTGCTATTGTGTGGCATTGTAATTCATTGGCAGGACATGCCGGAGCCGCTGTAATCAAGGAGAAATTCACATGGGAATACATTGGTTTGGATTTCAGAATGATTTTAAGGCCTTGTGATTTACGCTAGAGGATAAAACCCAATAATGCTCTATTACGGGAGTTTACCAGACCTCTGATCCTAGAGAAGCCAGGGGAAATTATGGCTTTGGCTCTATATGGTCCTCTCCCAAAGGCGACCAGGGGAAACAGACACATAAGTGTAGTGATCGACGTATTCTCTAAATATACGATGTTATCGCCGATACAGAAGGCTAATGCTGGTAATGTCTCAAGGGGATTAAAGAAGAATAACTTTCCGGAGATGGGACGTCTTGAGTTTCTTCTAACCGATCATGGCACGGATTCACATCAGCAGAATTTCAGCTAGCCCTGGAAGACATGTGTATTCGTCACATCATGAATTCCATCAGGCATCCTGAAGCAAATCCAGCGGAACGTGTTATGCGCGAGTTAGCCAAGTTCTGCAGGATCTACTACAGTGACAAGCATTGGAAGTGAGTTGAAGTCCTGCCTGTCATGCAGCAAATATTGAACTCCAGCATCCACGAATCCACAAGTGACCTTCCCATGGTTCTGCATCGTGGGATAACGCCAAAACGCCCGTGGGATTACGTGCTGCAGATCCATCAGGGAGATGTCGTTCCAAAGGAAGAGAAAATTGAAAATACGTTAATATTGTTAAGGCATGCCGCCACCATCAGGGATCGTCGCCCGCGCAATCTAAGATTCAGGCAACCCCTTCAAAACGGAGACCTAGTATTAACCCTTTATAAGGCGGAGGGAATTATTTTCCCACTCGGTTTTTTGTCATTTCTGGGCGCTGGAAGTATATTTCCCATGTACTGATGTGTGCTGCACTCTTGGGAATATCTATGGAACTATTCTGATCTTCTTGGGATCTTTAGCTTCTTCGGAGAACATCTGAATGGCGACATTGTCAGCGCAACGCCTGTTGTGAACAAGATTTATGAAGTGAAAATAGGGTAAGAAATCAACATTTTATAAATCTATATTGCACCTGCTCACTTCCTGAGTCCCAGACTAGCATTTATCTCAGGGGTGATCAGTTCGAAAACGAAAAAAAAAATTAATATAAAGAAAATCAAATTATATATCGGCGTACCAAATGAACACAGGGATGAACGGGTCATGGAAATTAAGGTTACGGGGGACGACTCATTCACGGATACAAATTTTTGACTCCACAATAGGACTGGGAAGTGACAACTTAAATTCCATGGGCATACTGGACTAACTACAATAAAAAGATACGGAAACTGTTTCCTATTGAAATTGCAATGAGGAGCAATTTATTCACTTATTTGCAAACTACACATGATGACAATTATTACATTGGGACACTTCCATCCTGAAAAATAAATGACGCACTAATTGGATTTACCCCACTACTCTGGTAGTGTAAACATCTGGTGAATTCGCCCCAATTGGTTACTGGGGATCGAATTCACATCCGTATGAGTGGACGTTTCACCGCTGGAGATCTTCTTTCGGAGACGAAGGCATAACAGTAACTTTTGACTGTCATCTTCTCGTTCCGTTTGGACATGAGACACTTCCGGTATGTACATTCTGGTGAGCCGGACACCCACCGTGGAGATGTTATCGCCTCGAAAGAAAACAGGAATTTATAGTACGGACAAACTCTAGCCTATTATTTCCAGATTCACAAACACGCCAGGTAGAGTTCATTAACTCAAAGCCTATTTCAATATTTACACTTGTCAATACGGCAAGACGTACGGAAAGGTTCATTACTACGCTCTGACAATGAAGACATGTGCCCTCCGTGGGTTATTTACGTATCTACCGCTAACAATCTGCCCCGTGAAAACCCAACATCTGGTTCGGAGCAGTTCGACACAGGACGACTGTCCCTATCATATCCTCCTATGATTATTAAATAGTATCATTACCATTCTTTATCTGATCATTGTCATCTTCTGTGATTACCATCAATTATTTTATTATTATCATTAATTTCAATTATAATCCTATATTTTATTATTATCAGTTGTCATCCGGGATGATTATATGCCAACCCTTGCCGACGTTTCAAACGAAGGGTCGTTCTTCCTCGTAATTTATCCGCACAATTTAATGATCAGCTTCCTAATAAATATTATTATTATTATTATTATTATTATTATTATTATTATTATTATTATTATTATTATTATTATTATCATTATTATTATTATTATTAATATTATTATTATTATTATTATTATTATTATTATTATTATTATTATTATTATTATTATTATATTATCCTAATTTCACGTTTACACTACCGTTAGCGATATTTATGGTTAAATGCATAAACCTTTACAATTTCAGTCTACTTTGGCACTAAGCAATTGATTTAAGACAAGTTCACTTGGAGTATGATTATTATTATTATTATTATTAAAATGGAAAGATAATATTTATTTTCCACTCTTTAGAATTTAGTCACATATGTTAAATCCCGTTATGAACCACTAAGATCTGCTTTATATCGGTCGGGACAACACGGTATTCGGGACCGTACCTTCAGTTTCGTACTCCCGTTAATTTTATATGGGGACACACGTCGTCCCAAGACACATCTCACAACCTATGGCACATCGCGGGTGGGCAAATACCTCCAATGCCGGCGATTGCTGAACTATTCCTTCCATTTTGAAGTCCATTTCCTTTTACCCTAACTCTTCAAACATTTAATTCGTAAATTAGTCCTCGGTGGGTGAATTCTGCCACTAATAACACCGGAATATGCATTTTATATCATCTTAGGCCTTGAGATTCATCTATTTCATCATTGCAAACAATACGGCTCAATTTATTTCCCGCCGGATATTCGTCCCTCATGACTTCCAACTCTAAATATGGTCTCAAACCACTCTGGGCTTTTAACATATCGTGACCATTCTAATTCACGTGCCTCTATCGCTTTTAAACAAATTTTAATGGTTAAAATAAAGTCCAAACATGAAATCAGCAATTTACGTAAAATCAAACTGACTACGCGAATTAAAGTCTTTAACGCTACATGTCATCTCCACATTGATTATTATTTGCACCAGCTAACTCACGAAGCACTGTAATTATTATACTTCAACTTGCAAACGCACAACATCTTATTATTATTATTATTATTATTATTATTATTATTATTATTATTATTATCATTATTTTTAATTTACTTTCCTTTGCCAACTCACAAACATTATTATTATTTCTTTCTCGCAAACACACCGAGCATTATTATTATTATATAGAACTTACGAACGCCCACAGCAGACAGAACATGATTATTATTATTATTTTTATGACCTTCCGTACGCAACACAAATTTTACATACTCTGGCACTTTCATAATCTGGCTGTCTAGTAGAAATTATTCCTAACTAAAATACAAATAATCACCGCAGTGATTGAAATCAAATAAATGGGTTAGCACAAAAAGGAATTTAACACTTGAAATGAACTTAAGTCAAAGTATTGCAAACAGCATGCGTTAATTGAAAGAAATATATACCCATATTTACATTATATACAACAAAAAAATACTCAAATTAATTAATCAAACCCATTATTACGTTAATATAAATTAGGTCGTCCATCTAATAAAAAAATAAAATCGTGGATTCGGGAGGCGGACCATGTTAAGTAACCATAATTAATTTACATTGAACCCCGTTTAGTCGCGATAACATCCCCAAATATTAAATTTGTGTACTCATTCCTATGTAGAATTCCATTGTCTCGTAGCGGAAGAGAAGCCTCACGGCCCCATGGTGATTTACTCGTCCATCATGTCGCACAATATAAAATTAACACAGCAAAACACTTCTGTGCGATTACCCATGATTTACACCTTATTAAATAATTTACACTATTTTATACAAGAATACTAATTTAAAAAAACACTTATAGGTGCGTCTAGAGCCTTGACACTCGCACAATATATTCTTCATATAAGCCCGAAACACACGTCGTGACACATTACGACGAAGTGTCGTTCATTTGAACCGGCGCGTATCGCGTCTTCAACCGGCACTTCCTGGTTTATTTCTAAGCCGTCTTGATAATCGCCTAGCTCCTATAGTTCCCTGCTCGGATAGTTATTCACAGTCTATCTTGAGCTATTTACTTCAGGCTCCGCACACTGCCTTCCAAAGGTACTATCGGCGTTCCGTTAGTTATTTATTATTTAATCACATGACATTTATTAAATTCAACATACAGTTGTACTGATTATTTACACTCGGTACTATGGATAATCTCACTGTTCGTCTTCATTCTCATAACAACTCACGCACTTTCAGCTCTTACTGACTTTGAATGCGTCCCGAGGTACTGACTTACAGAGTCAACGTGTCAGAGTCTCAACTACTTCATACGACTGACACGACTGGTGACCGATAACAACTGGTGACTGGTAAGAACTGGCAGAAGTGAGGTCCCACTACTGGTTATTTATAGACGACATTGTTTCCCGCCGGGGTCATCCGCGGTCATCTCCTAGGGAGGGGGGTTGGTTATCCTAAATTGGCATATGCAGGTGGATTTTGATCCCTTGCTTTATCCTACTTAATAAACTGGCGATACACATTCATGTGTCGTATTCTGAACTCATATCGTTCGGTGATCATGGAAATATCATTTAATTCCTGTTCTCCACCTTTCGCGCGCTAACTCGGCGTCCCTGATGGCGTGCTCATCTTGACCAATGGCGGGATAGCGTGGGTCATTTCCACGAATTCATTACTTTAATTTATTACGATTACAATTAATCAAACATGGGTATGATATCACAAAAATTCCCTCTATTCAATTATGTGGTTGGAATATTTTAATTATTGTTTTCGGAGAAGCTAACTGGAGTTCACTCTGAGTTTTTCTTATGTTGGTTTATCTGCGGGCCTATGATAAATTTTTCCATTGGTCAACACCGCATCGGTTAGTTTAAAATCTCTTCGTTGCAACCTGACAACACAAAATGCCTCGAGGCGGTGGAAAAACTGGTACGTCACATTCTCGGTATTGCTGCTGCACCTGCTCGCCCTTGTTCCGAAATACATACTCTTTCACTTCCTTGTAGTCATTACCTCTGTTGTTGTGAGCTCTAGATTTAATGATCTTAGCTTCTGACCAAGAAACATTCTCCCCAAAATGGCAAGCTTAACTGTGGCGACGGACAGTCGCGATATGTCTAGCTATGTTGAAATCCTTCCGTCCACACAAACTGACACTGTATTCAATTTGATATTCCTATATATCTGTATTTATCGTATAGAAATCAAATCATGAAAGCTAGAGCCTATCTCATCCGGGTACATTATAATATTTACATGAATTTTCTTTGTTTATTGTTCATTTTCCTAATTTGTTCGGAGATTATTTACTTCCTTTTACCAATTGAAGAGTTCTGAGATATATGAATTTATTTCACATTGCTCGTGGAAATGTGCTTCCCATAGCCCACATAGGTGTCCGAAATATTTCTGCTAAATAAAAAGTGAACTAACTGAACTGAAGTTGTGTCCGTAGGTGGGTCATGTGAAATATCGTCGTCGTTCAGGCAGAATTCACTAAGTCAGAAATCTTACTTCTGAGTTATAGCTGTTTAAATGTTTCAAACAACTCCTAAAATCAGTCTTGCATTATTAGTTAGTATTAACATGTTTTTTGGTATTGTTTCCACTATTACTTCGAGTTACTTCCAAAATTTCACTATTTTTGCAAATTTGAAGTACCAAATTTAAAAGAAATCTAATATTTTTTGACTTAGTGACTTCTGCCTGGAAAGGAAGGAAACTCTTCGTAGGTTGTTATAAAGGCAAAAATAACAAGTAGGCCTACTGGCTCACAATAAATGTGTAGGTGCATGAAATTATTATATTATTATTATTATTATTATTATTATTATTATTATTATTATTATTATTTATTATGGCCGATGACCTTCGATGTTAGGCCCCTTAAAACAACAACAACAAGTATTATTTATTATTATCTTTGAACTATTTCTCATAACTACACAGTATGATTCAGAGAACCAAAGTGTGACAATAAAAAAATTTAAAACACTCATGTCACTAAATCAGTAAACCCTTCTCACTGTTATGTGTCATGTTTTACTCATTATCATTAGCTTCACACTCATTTTCACTGTCCACACTTTGTTCTGGATTTTGATCCCTCACTGCACTTGAATGGGATAAGGAGGGGTACCATGCTTGAAATTCTGTTGGAATAACTCCTTTATTGCAGAGACTAATAAGGTCCTTGTACTTTTGTTCTGATATAGGGAAAAGTTTTGTAAGACTTCTGAAGGTTGGGCATCTTTTTTGGACGACCTCACCCAAAAGTGTTCATCCCAGAGTATCTTCCAGAATGACTATATCGATATTTGAGAATACCCGGTGCATCGTTTTCGAATCTAAAGCACTTGACTTTCAACCAATTTACTTTATTTCCATCACTGTCCTTGGTTTTGTTACACATACAAAGGGCACTAAGAAAGTTTAGCGATGAGTGTGAACGCTTTAGACTTTTTCAGAATAATTTCCACTACACTCAATACACTTCTCCATACGTCGAAACCAGTCACTGAACCAACTCTGCCATGTTTCTTCGGTCACATTTTCACACTCTTGATTTCATGCTGCCAGAAGCTCCTCGTCAGATGCAAAATGCCACCCTTTCAACTTCATCTTCACTTCTGGGAAGAGTTCGAAGTCACATGGGGCAAGATCAGGACTGTATAGAGGATGATCAAGCACAGTCAACCCTGATCTGGCAAGAAAATCCATTGTTACATTAGCACGATGTGCTGGAGCATTGTCGTTATGCAAGAGCTGTGTGTTGAGCCGTGACCTTGGACGGACCTGCTTGAGAGCCTGGATGACCTGAGGCAGACAAGTCTCACTGTACCCCTTTGCAGCAACTGTCCTTTGTGTTTCTAGCACAACCCAAGTTAGGATGCCCCGTTTAGAGAAGAATACTGCAATCAAAATTTTCTTCACTGACCTTGACTTTCGCACAGTCACGGGAGTACCCTAATTTTCAAACAGCCACACCTTGTTCTGGGAATTTGTTGCGGCATCGTAATAATACAGCCAAGTTTCGTAACCTGTAACGATGCTATTGACATTATGCAAAGTCCCATTTTCAAACTGTTTTAGCACTTTTCGGCACCATTTCACTCGATGCGCCCTTTATTCCTCTGAAAGTGAATGGGGCACCCAAAGGCAACAAACCTTTCTAACATGGAGATGGTCATGTAGAATTGAATGAATAGCTGGTGCAGGGATGTGGAGGGTCTCTCCTACCTGCTGATATGTCAACCGCCTCCCTTGCTGCAACATTTTCCTCACAGCTTCAATGTTTCCCTCAGTCACTGATTCAGATGGGCGCTCAGAACGATGATCGTCTTCAACCCCAACATTTCCCCTGTGGAACTCTTTGTACCAGCGCAAAATTGTTGCTCGATGTGGATAGTCTTTCCCCAGCACAGGAGTTATTTCCTCCAGGCACTGGTCAACAATTAATCCACGAGCAAAATTGTAGTGGATAATTGCGCGATATTCACCTTTAGACCACATCTTAACTTGCTTTCAATTCGACTGCTTATTAACAACTGGTGTGAAGGTCGCGCCTTGCTGTCTCCTAGACCGGTTTTCACCCCTCTTTTCATCCCCCACCATAACAGGGATGTCCTTCCAACCGTTTTGCATATTGCAAAACTTTACTAGTGCCCTTTGTATAAGGTGACTTCTGCTTTCTTAAGATAAATCACGTATTTCACACTTCAACATTATTGCAAACTTACGGATATCAACTAGCTTTTAACACAAATAGCAGCTTTCTGGCAACTGAAAAAACATTGTAATAATGATGCACCCATACTGTAATTATTACGGCCAAAAATGGACAGAGTTATTGTTATAACAGCTGCATAATACGATGTGAATTCTACTGAACAATAATTAGAGGAAGAACTTGCACCAAGCAGAAGTCACTAAGTGGACTAAGGAACTTCTGCCTGACTAACAAACCGGAAAAATGCACTTAGTGAAAAAAGCGACTGCAGTTTGCAATGAAATGCTTCTCAATATGACTTAGTAAGTTCTACCTGCCGATAGAGCATCATTTTGTTAGTATGGTTTTGCACCTAACTCAAAATCGCCACTTTTTGACTTAGTGACTTCTGCCTGAACGACGACGATATGTTCCCACTTCTGAATTGCAGACAGCAGACGGTGGGAAGTAAATTCCTATTTTATTACTGACCACCTGAACACTGGATTGTCATTTTTTCAACTTGTATTAATTACCATATATAGAGCCTGTAAATAAAGTTAGTTAGAAAAGAAAGTGTTTTATTGAGTACTGTCTTATAAAGGGTTAATACGCAAGCCTGCTATTTCTAAACCTGATCAGAAAATATATGCTACGTTCTGCCATTTGTTTGTAGGGCCGTACAAAGTAGAGGCTGTTTTTAGAAATGGAGCATACCAGGTCGCGAAATTGGTTGGAACCCTAGAAGAAAATTTTAATGCCTCTAACCTCAAGAAATATGTTCCGCAAGAAGAGTAGGCAATTGAGATAAGAAAATCCTTCGATTTTTTTAATTCGAGGAGGGAGGAATATGTACAAGGAACTGTTTTAGCCAGGTACATTATTTTAAGTTGCCGGAATATTTGGAAAAGGACGGCAGTAATATGTGTTCATGTGCCCACCATCTTATGTGAGCTCGATACGAAGTTCCTCGTGGCAAGCTTGACTCGTCAAGAGCGACGAACCTGCGGGTGAGGTCAATGCAACATGTTGTATGCCTTTCTCTCGAATGTACAGGAATTATTTTTTTAATTTTAACCGACGAAGATACAAAAATGAGGCACACCTCGTCGTGTAGCTAGTATTCTGAAGGCAAACATATGTCATATTCAAGAAATTCCATCAAGGCGTTCAACAGATATATGCGAGAAAGGAGCCACATTTCTCCTCGTGAGGTGGCGAGTAACCTTGGCCTTACGGAATATAAGCCGAGGCTCCGGGCAGATCAAACCAGTTCAAATCCTTCACAACTGGCTCGCCTGTCATCCTGATCGCAACGAGTGATGTGCAACTCCGAGTTCATTCTGCCGGAACGTCGTAATACTTATATAAATTTCGACAACAAATTGACAGTTTATGTCAATACCAGTGAGTAACCTATAAATTGTTGGACATACAATTCTTCGGGGACATTTAAACTTCGGAAATTAACTTGTTTATAACATCGGAGTCATAAGACTTGTAATATTTCACCAATATTTGAACTTACCAAATACCTCGATTTTCGTATGAATAACTTTAACAAGCTTGAAGTTAGCACGACTACTTTAAATTGTAATGATCTTGAACTGTTTCAGCCTAGAACATTATGAGTACAGGTTTGCAACACATCGCCTGTTTTGAGTATTATCAAAGCCTAAAACACTTTAACTTGTGCATAAAGACTGTTCGCTAATCATTGTAACAGACTGTACCATTTGAAAGAACCCGTCTGAATAGACTGTATAATGAACTGTGAATATGCCGTAATGGATAAGGGTTATTCTGCTCGAAGGCAGGTCCGACCGTGCGCAGAGGTGTTCCTGATCCGGAGTTTACGTGCGGTAGCGTGGCCAGTTCCTTTCCGCTCCTCCATTCCCTTACCCCCCGCCAACAGCGCGTGGCAACCCATCCAACTCCTGACCACGCCCAATGTTGCTTAACTTCGGAGATCTCACGCGATCCGGTGTTTCAACACGGCTACGGCCATTGGCTATGCCGTAATACATTACGCATAATTCGTAATTTAGTGACATTGTGAATTATAGGATTCGTAAACGAATACTTGAGGAACTATGATAGTGAGAAGGAACATTACGTTATATTACGAGAGAGTGCTAATTATTTATTTCTTTGCAGTGAAAGTGAGTCATGATAAACTGTGCTTCGAATAAGAGTTATTTCTGACAAGACGAACGCCGTGCAGTGAGTGGAAGGATGAACTGTGCAAGGAAATGTGTTTTTTCACTTTCCAATTATCGCAACTTACGAAAAGAAGCAGTGCTTTGACACATTTCTCATCTAGTGAATGGTGATTATTTCCGAAAGAGTTATAAACAGTTCTAACAGCACAAATCAAATGGTGCTCGTTTCAACATGGGACACGCTACCAGTAGACTAGTCTGATGGACTTTCTCGTGTTAAAGCCACTCTTTTATTGACACGAGAAATCCTGACTCAAGACGACGGAGAACGACGGAGATCGACGGAGATTTGATGCAGATCAACGCGGAACATGGACTGGGCACTACAAGGGACAGTTCCTGTGACGTGGTATTATGGAACGTCGTGGTGCTTGCTGTTAGCTGAGTTCCAGATTGCTGCTTGCATAGCAGTATTCAAGAGTTCGAGCTCAGCGAGAAGACATATGTCAGGTGATGTAAGTGTTCTTTCATTCAAAAACATAATTCTGACTTTCAACAAAAATCTTATAGACAGTGTCATTTCCGACAAAGAATATAAACTCAATTCAATAGCTCACTTTCTTAGTATTTTCATAAACTTGGAAAATTAGCGCTTTATAATACTTAAAAATAAAGACAGACTTTTAGAAGACAGTGTGCTCTCGTAATATCGTATGTTCTCACATGTTGAAACTTTAGAATTTCAATTCAGTGCTTCATTTATAGTGAAAGCGTACTATAATCTCTTCATTTGCCATATTCACATAAAGTGTATAATGAAATTACGCAGAATAGGACAATACTTAGAAATTTATACCAGAAGATCGGATTTAATTTCAAGTGTTCTATATTTGATTATAAATAATTTGAGATGTTCACGAGAAGGATTCATAAAATTTACTTTATTTAATTTACGTAGAAATCATACTCTGGAATCACAAGTGATAATAGAAAGGACTTTAGTATTTCGCTCAAGTGAAATATTAACTCATTACAACATGCTTTATTAATTTATACCAAAAATGTCATGATGGACATAACTGATTGAAAAGGACATTATCCAGTTGAATTTTACATGATCAACATAATTTTTTAGATATTTTGTTGTTGGAATTGGGGTTTATCTTCCAATAAATATCTATGATGCAATATAATTGGGTAACTTTTCATAGATTGAATAAATGGAAGAAAGTTGTAATATCTATTATTTCGCTTTGCGATCCTCCCTCTCTGTACCCTCTCCTAAGGACTAGGCGCCCCTCAGAATGACCTCATGCTGTTTGAAATCAACTTTTCCTGGTACAATATTTTCTGATAATACAAAGGCTTTCCGATCTAACTTATTCCGAAAATTCTGTTTGATATTTTCAGTATCCCACGTAACTAATTCCGCTTATTACCCTCAACCATCTCTCGCTGAGCGGGTCAATCGTAATCATCGATCAGCTTTGATAGCTTTTCATCATGAATATAATTCAAGGTGGGATACTTCTCTGCATTGATTATCGTTTGCTCTAAATTCGGCCGTTCATGAGTCCCACAAATTCACTCCGGCCTCTCTCATGTTTAAGTTTGTTCCAACACGCCGCTATCTAATCTTTGGTCCCTCGATGAGATATTGCCAGGGACAATAGATCCCGATAATATTAGGAACCTATGGAAGAAGGTTAAAAGTAACTTTAAGACTCCTCGTGGTGAGAAGGTTTCAGTGAGATATGATCGTAGACGAAGGCCCACCAATTTAAAGGTCGGCGATCAGGTCATGTTTAAGAATATCGTACCTGCAGGTAAGCTTGCCCCTAGATTTCATGGGCCGTGTATTCTTTTAGATTTCGTACCACCGGTCACACTTTTAGTGAGCAACCCCGCCACTGAGAGGATATTTAGGGTTCATATCTCCCAGATAAAGCCTGTATAAATCTCTGGTTTCTGCAATATAGGCCCCTGAGTTATGGCCGTAGGAAATCAGCTATATGGGTTTCCTCAAAAGCTCAGTAACTTAAAATCCATAAGTTATATTGGGATGTCTTCTGCCCCGCCCATGCGCAGTGAGGATATTGTATTGTTGATGTATATAATCCTGTACAACCTTCCCATCTAGCAAGGTTTCTTTTCTTAGGTTTCCTGGCTGCCATTACCTTTTCTCCGCCTCCAAAATCAAGCCTGCAATTCACACACTCATCCTCAATGCCGCCCGCCTTATCTGAGCCTGCAGCATAGAAAAATAAACAACTCTCGCTCTCCATAAAAACAATCTCTATCACCAAGTAAATGACTGTTTCAGTGCCCTCTCTGTCATCTGCGGCCGTGTCCCAACATCTGGCGAGTGATGCTGGCGCGGCGTAAGGGCCCACCCTGTTCTGGCCCAGTTCCTTCATAACGGCGTGCTGGAGCACCATCCTTTTCGGCAAGGGCTGAGGTGCGGTAACACTACCGCCCACTCCACCATGAAACAGTGCCTCAATATCTCATCTGTGGCGATCATCACCATGGTTACCCCTCTCATGGTAGTGGGAGAGGTGTATCTGAGGGTACTGGGGGTGGGGTCGGGGTAACCCCACCCGGGTATCGGCAGAGGCGGCCGCTCTTGCTGTCAGACTTGAACTGGACACCCTGTACTTCTACGATTTCAAGAAGACTCAATACTCGTTTTCGACATAATTCTTATTAATGAACTTTTATCAAGAAAATTTCTGTCTGTGAAATCCAACTTCAAATTTATCCAACAAACAAAACATCAAAGTGTCACCGCGAGGAAAGACTTTCGAGGGGTGAGGTCTCTACCGGGAGGTACACCCGCCCCGTTCATTCAAATGAAGCGCCTCGAAAAATGCCATCGACCATCTAAAAGTCGCAACAACTAACACAAGAAGTTTGGATATTTGCCCCTATTATAAACTTATGTTATGTCCTCTGGTGTGAATGACTACTAAAATATAAAGTAATATTCATTCCTAGGTGTCCTACACTGAATAAATTATTCTTTGTTTTTGGTGTGTTCAAGTTTACAACAGTTTTATCTCTTCCCGCCAACTTAGGATGATGGCCAATAGAACATTTTGTATATTTTTTTAACCAATCAAACTGTGTCTAGCATTTATTTAATTACCCAATCAAAATTGGCGGTGCGTCAGGACTTAGCCCAGTGCTTTCTAGAACCTTCCTCTCTGGTATTAAAGCTGGCACATTTCTTGACCAGGGGGGCCTCATTCGTCGCTCTAGTCTAGTGTGTGTGTTGGTATAGAGAGGCGGGGGCGCATTGTCCATTATCGAGAACTCCATCAGCGTAAGGTAATGGGAGTCCTGGTTTAACTAAGTGATAGTTTTTGACAGCTAGCTCGAGGGGAAGGTTTCAAATCTTTAATAATATAAATTAAATTCTCTAAAATATAAATTTCAAACTTCTAATATAAATTTCAAACAAGGCAAAGGAACTTAAGCGTAATCAGTGAATAGATAGTGAGCTACCCTCTGATGTTTCCTATCAACTTGATTTTGAGGTGACTATTATTTTGTAACCGTTTTCGGTTTGTAACCTGTAAATTAAATATTTTCTCCATCTAGTCACCTCAGTAGTATAGGCTTAGCCTCTGTAACTTCAGGCCATAAACCCAAATAGTGTTTTAAGCCCTTCTCTTCAAATTTCAAGGAGCGCAAGTGTCCGTCTCCACACAATTTTGATTTTTGGCCAGTAACTTTAACCTTCTTTTTTTTTTTTTTTTTTGACAAAGGCCAGGTAGAATGTGTATTCAATACCCCTGTGAAATCCTATTTCATTACTTTCATGTAAAGATGTAAGACTGTTGACCATATTGCTTGATTTTGTAAAATGTAGGTTGTGCCTTTGATAGGCCTGGGAATTCCTGGAACTAGATTCCTAAGTGTAAATTTGTAGAGCAAAACGCTATTTCTTTTAATGTAATGGTTGAATGTTGCCTTTGGAAGGCTGTAATGTCATAAGGTTCGGGGAGTAATCTCCTCGATCAACATGCAGAAAAAAATTGATTATGCAGTGAATGGAACAGTAGTGATCAAGTCACAATTGTAAATTATTAATTATTAATTATTATTATTATTATTATTATTATTATTATTATTATTATTATTATTATTATTATTATTATTATTATTATTATTTTACAATTGGCTTTACGTCGAGCTGACACTGATATGTCTTATGGCGACAGTGGGATAGGGAAGCGCTAAGAGTTCAGAGGAAGCGGCCTTCCCCTACATTAAGGAACAGCCCAATCATTCACGTGGTGTAAAAATGGTAAATGACGGAAAACCATCTTCAGTAATTCCAACAGTGGGGTTCGAACGTACTGTCTCCCGAATGCAACCTCACAGCCGTGCACCCCTAACCGCACGGCCAACTGGCTCGGTGTTATTATTTTACTGTTATTTTTCTTCTTCGTTTTCTACCACTCTTCCCACACATGTGGGGTCGCGGGTGCGAACTGTGTCACACAGATTTGGATTTGGCCCTGTTTTACGCCGGATGCCCTTCCTTACGCCAACCCTATATGGAGGGATGTAATCACTACTACGTGTTTCTTTGGTGGTTGGTAGTGTGGTGTGTTGTGTGAATATGAAGAGGAAAGTGTTGGGACAAACACAAACACCCAGTCCTCGGGCCAGAAGAATTAATCAGAGGCGATTAAAATCTCCGACTCTGTTGGGGATCGAACCCAGGACCTTCTGAACCGAAGGCCTCAACGCTGACCATTCAGCCAGTCAGTCGGACATTATTGTTATTATTATTAATGTATGGTTATTACAAAATTTCCTTAATTGAATGTAATGGAATGTCATTGAATACGATTTTCTTATTTATTTACCGTTACAAACTGAGGGTTTGGATGCAGTACGGCGTGATATAACTGACGCAGAAATTATCTGCTGTTTAATTCTTGCTTGGTTAAAACTAAGTGCGATTCATAATTGATTTGGTTGTGCCTCATTAGCAAACTCGGTGATGCCGTTTCACCGTTAACGAAGGAGTGGAAAATTGTGAACTGTTTAATGAATCGTGTGATTGGAGGAGCTTTTACGTGCATCAAGACATAATTCAGCCGATTTTAATGCAGATAGATGGTTTTAACATGATCCATTCTTCTGAAATTTGTGACCCTTGCTTCCAATAAGAGATGATGAAACGTTGGCAGGGAGTGTCAGACCCATCTCAGTGTGGCACGCATTCTGAAATGCTGAATGGAGTGCATGGATTAAGTTTTATGATGGTGGTGATCGCTCATTTACTCACACTGTGTGAATTGTGTTTTGTAACCTGGGTTTCTGGTTTTCATCCTTTGGAGTTCGTGTGTCCTGATGTAAATTGGACGAGGAATAGCAAAGAAGCAGTCGCGGCTTTGATTAAGGTATTAGCCAAGCGTTTACGTAATGTAAAATTATAAGCATACAGCTGCCGAGCATATTACGCAGCCTGATATGGGAGTTTATAGGAAGAAAGCCTTAGCTTTATGTCTGTGCACCCTCAGTTTCGTGGTTAAAATATTTATTTCTACACGGGACAGAATTCTAATCTGTAGTCATTCTCTGAGTGTCGGACACCCTGAACACATATCTGTCCCAGGAGAAATTAAACTGATATTATATTCGGACACGAATACCTGCCGAAAATAGTCATACTTGACTTCAATTTTTTTCCTCATTTCCGGTTTCTTTTTCTGTTTCATTGTTGATGTGAGACAAAGTGATTTATTTTAAGCTTCCCAGTGTTAAGATCAGAATAAATGTACGTCGTGCTGTATTTGTGTCTAGAACAGTGTGAATTAATGGGCAACAGTTTATCAATAATTCCCTCTTCCCCTGAGTTTTCATTTCTTAAAACTGCCTGTGTCCTCCTCTTCTGCCTTTACGAGATGCATCAGTCAAGAAATTTTGCTTGCGTTGGTTCTTAACCCTACGTTTGATAATGGCTAAAGTAGCAAGGAAGATTTTCTGTCATATCTCAACTAATGCTTGATTACTGTTGTTCACACACACACACACACACACACACACACACACACACACACACGCACGCACACTTCCTGCTGCTTTCTTTAGCATGGTTTTGAACTAGTCGTTCGTGGGTAGTTTAAGAAATGAAAGAATACTTTATTTGTTCGTGGTTCTACAACCCAATAGCACATGGAAAGATTTCGGTGACCCATGGGTGGGAAAAATGTTGGGAGGAAGCGACTGTGGCTGTAATATTAACTTTGAAAAGGCCTTTTTTTTTCTATTTGCTTTACGTCGCACCGACACAGATAGGTCTTATGGTGACGATGGGATAGGAAAGGCTTAGGAATGGGAAAGAAGCGGCCGTGGCCTTAATAAAGGCACAGCCGCAGCATTTGCTGGTGTGAAAATGGGAAACCACGGAAAACCATCGTCAGGGCTGCCCACTCTCTTCCGGATGCAAGCTCACAGCGAAAATGCCTTAGCTTTAAGTCTGTGCACCCTCAGTTTTATGATTAAAATATTCCTTTCTACACGATGATGATGATGACGAAAATGCTTGTTGTTTAAAGGAGCCTAACATCTACGTTATTGGCCCCTAATGGTATGAGGTGAAAGTAAATGACATGGTAATTGAAATGTTAAAATGTATCACTGACTAGAATGTAAAACAAACGATGGTAAAAATGATTATGAGTTTTAAAATAATCAGTGGATCTAATTCGCAATGCCTTTCTTTTCTGACAAAATGATAGAAAATATAGATTACGGTTGAATAAGGCATTGCCTTCAAATGCAGTAATATATATTATTTATCGAGCTCGATAGCTGCAGTCGCTTAAGTGCGGCCAGTATCCAGTATTCGGGAGATAGTAGGTTTGAACCCCACTGTCGGCAGCCCTGAAAATGGTTTTCCGTGGTTTCCCCACTTTCACACCCGGCAAATGCTGAGACTGTACCTTAATTAAGGCCAGGGCCGCTTCCTTCCCACCCCTAGCCCTTTCCTGTCCCATCGTCGCCGTAAGACCTATCTGTGTCGGTGCGACGTAAAACAACTAGCAAATATATATATAATTTAAGACATGATATATGCTTTTGGGTTTATACTGTACCCGTTAATACTAGTCAACAGCCGAAGAACATTGAGACACCTCAAGGGTGCAAATAGGACGCCTAATTAATATAACCAAGCATGTGGCATGCACAAGAAAATGAATTGAAATTGGGGCATATAATAGAGAAAATTCACATATGGCATGGTTTATTAACAACAAAACAAAAAATCTCAGATTGTCATCCTTTAATAACTATGATTGTGGAAAAGGTCGCTAATAAAATTTAAAAATGCAGCTCTTGACGTACAAACAAAATAAATCAAATGGGGTGGTACATGATTTTTCGCCCTATCTTGCCCTAACAAATCACAATTACATATTGATTTCGATAATTTTGTTCAGGTAAACAGATTTCATTTATCTAGCTGTAAGCTCTGGATTCCGATGATCCATTATGAAATATTAGAAAGAAGAAAAATTAAATTTTGTACGATAATCATATCAAGTTTTCAATTATTTACCCAAAGTTTAAATTTTACTATAACATAATTTGATGCTATAATTTCTCTTTAAACTTAATCGACTCAACGAAATAATTGTTTGTTCAGTTACCAGTCGCTTACTGGATTAGCGAAGTTAAATAAATAAACTAAAGTCTGGAAATATCATGATAGTCATTTCAAATGGTCTGCCTAACACAAAATATAACTCCCAAAACGCCACATCACAAAACCTGGATGCGAATGTGAAAGAAAGTAACACTGCCCACATGGTATAATAACATCTGAGACAATAAGATAAAGGGTGAACTCAAACAACCACAACCATGAGTATAATGCTAAGTTACACTAAAATCTACAAAATATATTACAATATCTACACATTTGGCTACACAGAAGATGATCATAGCGTCCGAATACAATCGAATAATCCTAGCATAGCTAAGTGTATCTGAAGGTGTAAAGGAGAGTGCATATAAGTCTCTGGTAAGACCCCAACTAGAGTATGGTTCCAGTGTATGGGACCCTCACCAGGATTACCTGATTCAAGAACTGGAAAAAATCCAAAGAAAAGCAGCTCGATATGTTCTGAGTGATTTCCGACAAAAGAGTAGCGTTACAAAAATGTTGCAATGTTTGGGTTGGGAAGAATTGAGAGAAAGAAGAAGAGCTGCTCGACTAAGTGGTATGTTTCGAGCTGTCAGCGGAGAGATGGCGTGGAATGATATTAGTAGACGAATAAGTTTGAAAGGCGTTTATAAAAGTAGGAAAGATCACAATATGAAGATAAAGTTGGAATTCAAGAGGACAAACTGGGGCAAATATTCATTTATAGGAAGGGGAGTTAGGGATTGGAATAACTTACCAAGGGAGATGTTCAATAAATTTCCAATTTCTTTGAAATCATTTAGGAAAAGGCTAGGAAAACAACAGATAGGGAATCTGCCACCTGGGCGACTGCCCTAAATGCAGATCAGTATTGATTGATTGATTGCTTGATTGATTGAAGGTTTCTAATATTCAGGCAGATGACCTGGATGAAAGTCCTCGAACATTCGAGAATGGTCTCGAATTCGGGCAAGGTCTTGAAGGTTGTTCCAGAGCCACTGTGAGTTAACGCAAACATTAAAGTAAAAAAATTACGGAGAACTCGGGATAGAACCTAATTAGACATGATTCATCGAAGACGTAGTCAAACTCAAATATACGCAGACTCATTATCCAAAATTACGCAAATATTCACCACTTTACAATACCTAATTATCATTTGCCTCAATAATCATCTTCTATAATCATGGCGTGACTCTATTCTCGAAGAAATACATCAATTACGCACTACAATTTAATCTCTCTCAAAGACACAAAATTATCACATTAATAATAGTGAAATCTATAATAATGACCCATACAACGTATTATACGACGATACATTTTTGATCCGCCCCGGGATGTCACAAATTCATTACAATAGTATCACACAACAAGTCCTACGCGTATATAATTATCTTTGAATTCTCGAAGATCCAGTCCATCTGCCGGTTCTCGATTTAACTATCTCTACTCTGCATTTACATACACGGGTTCTGATTCAAAGTAACGGAATCATTTTTCAAGACTTAAGTTCAAAGATCACACGCCATTATATTTCAACGGATACCATATGCAGGTATAATCCGCATCCCTCCGACGACTGTACATCCAGGAAAATCTAATCTATGTACTCGAATATTCTAATATCACTCTCCACCAATCGTGGCTATAATGAATTTATAAGATGAAACCATGAGAATTATTACCAACTGATTCACCGAGCATAATTAAAAAATCACGTATACCATTCAATATTGTATTAAGCCTATCTAACGGTGGTAAATATCTGAAGAGCATACAGTATATTGGTACTACAATGTGGCAAAGTACTACAACCATACAACTGCAACAAACTGCAAGACCATTTACCAATTATAACTACATAACTACAGAACAGAGATTATTATACAATTGCGTCGACTTAGCTTTACGATGTCTTCATGATGCTGGACGGCCGGTGGTCCTCAATAGCACAATTATATGTCCCTTCCTCTCAGCTCATCGCTGTCAGCTACGGTCTCATAATTTAAGCATCCATCTCAGCACTCACACACACGGCGTTAGGTAACATCACCATGATGAAATTTGTAACTGTCCTCTTCTTGGATTTCAAGCTTAAACTGGTACAATAAAAATTAATAAATTTGTCACATCATCAATTCCTGGAAATATTGACCAAAGAATATATACTGCAGGAAACTCAACTTATCTTGACGTCTGTTGTATTATGTGCGTTGACAAAGAGAATAGCCCAAATGATATATATTTGCGGGGCATACAGCTACGTTAAATCAAAGTTCGACTTCTTCAGATCCTGCATAAGGTATAACCGTCCGCTATCGAACCAAATCCTTCTCCTGAATGGGGTGTCGAAGACTACTGACATACGGCGACTCACTGACCCAGTAACCTACTTTCACATCTTCTTCTTCTTCTTGGTTAGATGTTGGACATCGTCGTAAGAAGCTACGTCCAGTCACTGGTTTGCGGGTTAATTAATGTCTGGGAGAGGTGCCAACATTAGAAGAAAGTAGTACACTACGAGAGAGTAGGATTAGCTATGGAATGAAGCTAATTACAGCAGGTAATGATGAAACTTAGGAAAATACCAGTGATATGTAGGCTAAACTATCAGAGCATAACACAAAAACACTGGGACACAGGGTTCTAATTCTTCACGTCTGTGTGGTCTGTCACGACGTCTTACTACAAACAAACAAGACCGGACCACAAATAGGGGTTGGGATGTGAAAGTCCGTTCCTAGAGGAAAGGAAAATGTTACAATTGGATGTTACAGGTAACTAAAAAATTGAGTATTAAGTCTACAACGCGAAAAGGCGGTTGGAACACTAAACACGAAACATTTAACTGCAGTTGGTAACCCGCATTAAGAAGCTTAGCTATGAATTCGCGACGTTGATGTTCATATGTCTGACACTGAAAAAAGATGTGATTTACAGTACCTACTGCCCGGCCGCATGGACGTAAGTTACTTTCGATAAGATTAAGGCGATAGAGATGTGAAGGCGTACAGACATGATTTAGACGGAGCCGTATGATTGTAGTAATATGACGCCGAGTGTAGTTACCAAAAGCGAACCACGGTTTATTAGGAAAATCAGGCATAAGCGTGAATAAGTGCTTCCCTTTCAACTGGGAAGTTCGGCGCCATTCTGCACTCCACTGATCGTGGATGAAGTGACGACAGTGTTCCCATAAGTCTGTGTGTGGAACTGCGATGTAGTAGTCTAATCCAGTACCCTGGGCTGCCTCTTTAGCTAGGATATCTGCTGTGATGTTACCTTGTATTCCAGAATGGCCCGGAATCCACGCGAATAATACATTAATATTAATTCTGGGACAAGTCATAACTTAATTTGCATAAATTTTGAATGTACCAATTATTGGTATGTTCGGGATTGTCTAAAGCCATCAAAGTGCTTAAGGAGTCAGTACAAATTAGAGCTTTTGATATACCGGAATATTTTATGTACAATAAAGCCTGGCGTACGGCGAAAATTTCGGCCGTGAAAGAAGAAGCTAGGTGTGGGAGAGTGTATTTTTTGTTCACAGCCAGTTGGGGGGAGTAAAATGCAGCACCTACACCAGTTGGGGATAGATTCTTTGAACCATCAGTGTAAAAAGTGATATATTGCTCGTGGTTATGCCTACTTAACGCAAATTGAAATAGACTGTTCGTGACATGATTATTTGTTCGTAGTATTGGAGGACTATTTTCGAAGATCGTGTGAAGAATGTCGGGTTTAAATGTACTAGCTCGAAAAGGTATAGAGTATTTCGGGTGGTTTAATGTTTGTACCATGCTAGTACGAAAGTGACCGAATTGGTTAAATGCCCATAATAGAGCCGGTTGATGTTCTTCATTAACATTCCGGTTTTGATAATATTCGTGTAACAGCTGTAGTTTCGGGAGGATTGGGTGGCGATATTTATTTAATTTGTTAAGAAGATATTTGCTGGCGAGTAGTCGTCGTCGAAATTTTAATGGCGGTTCCGATGCTTCAGCTAAAAGTGCGTTCGTTGGGGAGGAAGACATAGCCCCCATGATTAAGCGGAGTATTTTAAACTGAAAGGTATCAAGTTTGCGTAGGTGGCTATTAGATGCTATATCAAGAAAGTGACAGCCATATTCGAATACTGACCGGATGATATTTTTATATACCGTAAGAAGGACATATGGATCCGATCCCCAGTTGCGTTTAGTGAGAGATTTAATTATGTGATATTTAGTTTCTAATTTGGAAAGAATATATTCGATATGCTCTTTCCAGAGTAATTTGTTATCAATTTTAATTCCTAAATATTTGATCAAAGTTTTGATACTAATCTCATGGGAGCCAAAGGTAATTGGCGTATGATCATAATTTCCTTTCCTCGTAAAAATCATTGCAGAGGATTTTTGAGATTCTATTTCTAAATTATGATGTAGGAGCCATCTATGGAAGATCGTTAGTGTACGTTCAATGGTATTACGGGATTCAAGTGCCGATTCTTTAATGGAATAAATAACTATATCGTCAGCATATTGTAGGATTTTAGCCTGTTGAGAAATCACCCGCTCTAAGTCAAAGGTATATAACAGATATAAGATAGGGCTCAAAATATCACCTTGTGGGAGACCTTTAGAAGTGTACCTAGAATCGAGACTCTGGCCATTGTTCTTTATAAAAATGTGACGATTGGTGAATAATTGCCGTATGATATTAATAAACGGAAGAGGAAATTGCCACTTATGTAATTTGGCAAGAAGTACTCCGATGTCCACATTATCATATGATCCTTTTATATCGAGAAATATAGCCGTCAGAACGTCACCTCGACTTCGAGCGAGTAATAAATCTGTAAAAAATATATTAAGAGCGTCTGCCGTACTTCGGTCTTTCAAAAACCCAAACTGATACACTGGAAGTATATTATAATATTCTAAACACCATAGAAGACGGTGCAAGAGGATTCGTTGAAAAGTTTTACGAAGGCAGGAACCCAAAGCGATCACTCTATACCCGTTTGCGTCTTGAGGATGTTTACCTTTTTTTAATAGTGGTATAATTTGTAAATCGTTCCAATCGACAGGAATTGCATGGCTGTCGAGTATGGCGTTAAATGTATTTAGCAGCGTTTGCTTAGCGTGGGACGGTAGATAGTTCAACATTTTATAAGTTATAGAATCTCTGCCCGGACTAGTATCTTTTCGATGTTCGAGTGCCATATCTAGTTCATGGAGGGAGATATTCTGTAATAGACTAGAAAGTTTTTCGGAGGAAGGTATTAAACTATATTCATAAGAAGGTTCCACGTAATCTGGTGTTAGTTAGTGGTAAAATTCGGCAATTCCGTTAGGGTGCGATTGAGAAACAAAATTTGTATGAGCATTACTTAAATGTTGGATGGCTGCCCATATATCTTTGATAGGAGTTTGTCGATTGATAGATGTGACAAATACCTTCCACGCTGTTCGTCGTTTTTCATTAAAATAGTCTGTATAGAAGCGACTATTTTTTATATTGGATATAGTGATCATAGGTGCCATATGTTCTATAAGCTTTTAAGGCAGCTTGTCTTCGACGAACTAAAGAAGCACACTCGGAATCCCACCAACGAATAGAATTGCTCTGCATTTTAAAAAGCTGCTTGTGTTCAATGGGATGATAGGTATCTAAATAAGAATGAATAAAGGATAATAGTAGATCATAGTCAAGAATATGTGGATCTGGAAGTGTAGAGCGGATTTTATCTGCAAGAAAGGTCGTGAATAGTGTAGAATCAAACGAGCGGAGATTACGGGATGCAGTAAAGTGAGAGACATTCCTGATAACCTGTGGGCCTATATCTTTTAGAATGGGGAAATGATCGCTTTGATGGGTATCATAAATTACATTCCAATTTCTTTTGTGTGCCAAATCAACTGTGCAAATAGTGAGATCTACTGCACTTTTATTAATGTTAGGAGCTGTTAGACGAGTAGGAGAACCGTCGTTGAGGATAACCAGTTCCTGTTTTACGGTGATTTTTTCAATATTCCGCCCTTTGGGGCAACTAGATATGCTCCCCCAAAGAGGATTGTGGGCATTAAAATTACCACCTATGAGAGTGTTTTTTTGTGAGAATTGTGAAAAAAATTTGTCCAATTGGGCATAGTTACCTTTTATCCACGGCGGGCAGTATATTGAAACCACGTACCAATCTTGAATTTTTACTACAAGGGCTTGAGTTCCCGGTATTATATAGTTTAATGGAGCTTCCTGAAAGTAGATGTCTTGTTTGAGTAAAATGCATGTACCTCCAGAGATGGGTGCATCATGCCGCATGACCGTAAATGAAAATGAGATTTCAACCAAGTTTCGCTCAATAAAATTACCGCAGGATCAAGAGAATTTATCATACTCACTAATTCATGTTTCTTTTTTAATATGCTCCTACAATTCCATTGCAGTAACCGCATGTTTTACTTGGCAGTAGTGGAATGTCCCAATAAAAGAAGAACCTCATCATGTAATGATTTTAACAGATGCTTCCATTGGACGTTTTGTCCCATGTGTTCCATTAAATCTTCAAATTTTTTAGAGACGTTTCGACATTTTTCATTAGAATTAGCATTTGAATTACAATGTAAAGCCATGACAGAGGGAGATGCTGATATTGGTGCGTGGGGATCCGAAGGTTGCCCTTGGGGACTTGACTTCCGTGATGTAGATGCAGTCTCGGTAGGAGTAGCAGGTATCAAACGCACTACTGGAGTGCCAGAATGTTCTGGAACCGTCTTCGGATTACTTATCAAATTCAGATATGATGCCCTGTCATAACCTGGTTTAACAGGTGGGCGGGGAGGGTTACTAACCACCATAGTATATTTACGCTTTCGAGGGAGAGTTTCTTCCGATTGGGAAGGTCTATTGGGTAAAGGAGGGAAATGTGGCATCATAAGGGGGTTAGATATGGACTCTAATGGGGAAAAATAGTTTTTTACTCCTAAATATGATTTGTTTTCAACACTCATAATGCGTTTGATTTCTTTCTGTTGTTTGTGGATTTCACAACGTTCAGCCCCCGCAGGGTGATTTTCTGCACAATTAGCGCATTTAACTAGTTGGTGAGTGCAATCTTCGGTAGAGTGATTAAGTGAACATTTTCCACATCTCGGCTCCCTGGAACGACAATTAGTAGCGGTATGTCCATACCGCTGACATCGTTTGCATAATAAAGGAGAGAATATAAAGGCCTGAACCTCTAAAATGACCTTAAAAATGGACACACTTTTCGGAAGTTGTTGACTTCGAAATACAACCTTCCCAGTACCTGTAGGAATATATTCTGTTTTTCCCTCTTTGGATGGTCGTCTATTTAGACGTTGTACTTTCACTACAGGATATGGCGATTCTAAATAGGTGAGAATGTCGGATTCGGAAATAGTAGTATCTACTCCCCGTACTACCCCTACTCGATGAATATTCGAGGACGGAATAAAAGCTTTTAATTTCTTTTCCTTCAGAATGGGATGAGAAAGAGAGGCGTTTGCAGCCTTGCTAGACATGAAAGTAATTTGGATCCTATTTCTTCCCTTCCTATGGATGGCCTTGACTTCACCAATTTGCCTTTCATAGAAAATCCGACCCAGAGTCATAGGGTGAACATGTCCTATTTTATTTTGAGATTCGGTCGATTCTACATAAACTATGTAGGGGCCAAGATGAGTGTTAGAATATTTAGATACAGGAACGTGCTGGCGCTGATCCATGTCACGTATTGTATCTTGAGAACTGTCTCGTTGGGTATCAGTATTACTAGCGTCCATGTGTAAGTCCTCACTCATCGCATCCTTGCCAATATCAGGAGGTCTTCCTAAAGGGCCACGGCCACTATCTACAGACATAGTACTCCGAAAGGTGATTACACTATACAAGCACCTATACAACTACAAGAGAAGAATTACTAGGATACAAAACACAAAACACTCTACTTATCTACAGACGTGAAAAAGCCGCTGCACCAGTGACCGGAGAGAGACGTGTGCACTGCACAACAGCCGAACACCGAATCAACTTTCACATCAGCTGGGGAGCTGCAGTCCTTGAAGCATTGCGCACGCGTGCTCAAACGGGAAACCTCGTCAAATTCACAACTGTAATAAATAAAAGTGATATTCAATCAAAAAAAGAAAGGTCATAACAATTGAATTTCTATTAAAAATTTAATACTTCCCAATTTCCCACATTTGTTTCACTCGCAAGATAATACTCAGAAATGTTATCATTATTATCATTATTATAATTACTATTATTGAAATACACATTGCCTTTCCAGCACGCTGTTTAATAGTATCACTAGTCGTTTGCTAAGTTGGACACAGCCGGCGACAGCCGTAAGATTTTTCGTAGGTTTGCGAGACACGTTTTCTTTCTCTTTTCTTTCTTTCTTTCCTTCACTAACGGGTTCATTCTTAACCGCCGACACTAGTATGAAGTCTTATGGCTCAGGTCAACTAATTAGAAGAGTAATAAGTCCACAGGTGAAATCGATGTGAATGTAAAGAGCACTAACTCCAAGGTATACCACTCGGTTCACATATTCTAGTCATCCGGCCTATCGAAACAGTCACAATACCGTGTCAAGCAAATAAGGCAAAAGGCCAAAAGCCTATATCATGTCTATAAGTACGGGCCGTGAAAGAATCAATGGCTATATTATTGAAATTAATATAAAACACGTTAATATATACAAACACAAACTAAAAAAGTCAATAGAATAAAACGTAATAAACAATAATACGTTTATATACGCTAAAACAGCCCACTATCCCTCATAAAATGGATGACGAAATCTGCTGACTGCTCGTCATCTCGTAGGATGAGGGAGATGGTACGGGTGTTTTAGACTACGGCGCAGATCCGCCACGTCCATGCACTCCGTAAGGATGCGTACCACGGTAGGATGTCCGCCGCAAGTACACACCGGAGGGAGTTCTCCCTTCAGTAAATAGGAATGCGTTACTATACCGTGACCGAACCGAAGACGACATAATACCACCGCTTCCCTCCGAGAAGCCCGAAGGGAAGTCCTCCATACCTTCGTTGTTCCTTTTATCGCTCTCAGCTTGAGTGGCAGATGGTGGCCTGCCACTCCATCAAGAGGAGCCAAAACGTGATTCTGATGCCGGTATCCGCATATCCAGCCAGCAGGTCTCCTGAATCCGCTGCACACGAGGGTGCCGATGGGAACATGTATCAGTAGATTGCAGGGAGATCGAGGAGCCGGTACACAACAGGATATGCCAGCGCTCATCGGACAGCGTGTACCGCACAGCTTCACAAATAGCATAGAACTTTGTTGTGTACACGCTACAGGATTCCGGGGGAGGAAAAAGAAACCTGTTATTGTCGACAAAGAACGCACAGCCTACTCCCGCTCTTTCTACACGGGACAGAGTTCTAATTTGCAATCTCTCCCAGTGACAGGCACTCTGAACATATATCAGTCCCAGGAGAATTGAAACTGATATTATACCCGGACACATAGGGATTAGGCGGATAATAAAAGTAAAATAAACAAGGCGTGGTTCGAAACCGATGCGCTAGAGGATATGACGTCGTTTCTAACAGTCAGATTTTTAGCGTTAAAATTAAGCGGATATGACTTAATTTAGAATATTACGTATCAGCAAGATACTGGAGAAAAGGGAGTATTTTCAGAAGCCACTGCTAAATCAGTTTCAACCGAAATTGGATAAGATGACTTTTGGAACCTTACTCCTCATGTATTGGACAACATACACTAAATTTATATTAAAACAATAGCATATCAATGGCAGTTTTGACAGTGTTCACTGATAATTACCTCCATCGTTCAGGTACATGTCCCAACGCTGAACAAATCATCCGTCCATACTTCACAATGAAACGGTTCACCCGGAGGGACGTGAGTTCGAATCTCCGCCAGGAAGTCGAAAAATTAAGGAACGAGATTTCCGATTTCCATTTCTGGAGCGGCACATGGTCCTAAGCTTCTCTCAGCCTGCACCAAACATGAGTACCTGATTAATTTCTGGGAGCAAAGGTGGTCGCGCACAAAGCTAACCACTCTGTCCTAATAAGTACCGAGGTTACGTTCAGTTCCTCCAATGGCTTTCTAGGTCTGTACGGAGATGGCTTTGCTTCACAATGAAGGTCGCTCGTCGCTGACTGAACCACACTTCTACACCATCAGGAACCACTTGATCGGTGCTGAAATGCATATTCTTCAGGGCAGGCCAAATAAGTGACTGTCGCAAGGGGAGACATATTCGCTGTAAACAGGGTATTATTTATTTATCACCGGGCGAGTTGGCAGTTCTATTAGAGGCGCGCGGCTGTGAGCTTGCATCCGGGAGATAGTGGGTTCGAATCCCACTGTTGGCAAACCTTAAGATGGTTTTCCGTTGTTTACCACTTTCACACCAGGCAAATGCTGGGGCTGTACCTTAATTAAGTCCACGGCCGTTTCCTTCCAACTCCTTAGCATTTTCTATCCCATCGTCGCCATAAGACCTATCTGTGTCGGTGCGATGTAAAGCCACTAGCAAAAAAACAAAAAGCAAATTGTTTATCTTATGGCTTTTAGAGCCGGGAGTACCCGAGGACGTGTTTCACTCGCGTACTGCAGGTCTTCCTACTTGACGCCCAAAATATCCCAGTGATAATAGCGCAGCGGCAGCGTGGTGGCGTGCTTTACCGTGGAGCACAAGCACAATTCGTGGCAGTCTTCCCGTTTAAAGCACCTTCTTTGCGCAAAATCTGAATTATGCCACGTTATATTTGTTTGGTCGTAACAATTAAACACGAATGTTGCTAAATATTTTTCCTCTACTTAGCTAACATATGTCTAAGATTGACCACGTTCTGAACAATTACCACAAACATCAACCATGCAGTGCTGCCAGCTTCTGGCTGTCCCAACTGTTATTTGCAGTGTTGTCAGCTATGTCAATGTTTCACTTGAACATCGCTTATAGAGTGCACACATAAACTGACCATGAAAGCGATTCACATCATTCATCGCAGAGAGGAGTGATGCTATTCACAAATCTACTATTTTGATATCGCTAAAACCAGAGTTGAGACTGAGACAGATCGACGAGGAATACGTTAGGAAGCTTCTTAAGTTTAATGCCCAGAGTTAAACACATTTCATAACCCACACCAGACAGACGCAATTCACTATGAACACTATCTCACGAGAGGTGAATCCGAGATTTCCGAGGAATTGGATTTATCCTACGGTAGCCCACCGACTACGATTTTGAGTCTTTCGGCTATAATGTTCCCAAGCTTCTGTTGCTGTTTCTTCCAGTAAGAATTTAAGGCATGATGGTGAACAGCTGTGTTTAAGTAAGTATATAAGAAATCTGACTAATTATGTGTGTAGTTGTGATGTGTGTTCGGGCATGTCGCCGAGTGGTATAGACACTGGCTTCTCACGTAGGCAGCCACGGTTCGGATCCAGAACAATGCATGCGGGAGCGATCTCCTCCCATTCGTACACCATAACACCCCACAAAGCATCATTCAAACCTAAGGGAGGTTGAGGCCAGAGTTCCTTTACGTAGTGCTTCCACCCTGCCCACACCAGTTCAATGCGTTTCAACTCTGGATCTCGAAGGAACACACTGAGCAAGTAAATGAAGACCTGATCACAAAACTAGCCCAAAATAAGACCTCATCTGGACAGTGCTCTTCCACATTCGTGCCACAATAATCTGCAAAATGTCCAAATATTGGTTAGATGTAAGACGGTAATTTATCCTATGAAGCACTTCAGCCCCATCAGACGATACCCACCCCCAAAACGACACAGATATGCAGCCACTGCGTGAAAACTCGGCTATGTATCTCTTTTCGTATCGGCCGAATGGGATATTCGTTGCCTGACATCATCACGATGTATTCATTCGGAAACTAAAATTCGTTCACGCCGGGATTGAAAACTTAGCTGTTATGGTTTGCTGCCTATAGCTAACCCATTGCGCTACGTAAGAGAATGTGACGTGCTTATAATATCATAGTGCTCTATGCAAGGTCATGTCACGAGAAGGGGAGGGACAGGTGAGAAGAGAGGGGAGAGAGTAGACAGAGAGTGGCTGGCAGAAGGAGTTGGAACTACCGGCCATGCTTCTAACCGACTGTACAAAGACGAACATAGCTAATGTTATGGGCATTACGTCCCACTAACTACTTTTTCGGTTTTCAGGGAACGAACATAGCTGAAGTGGTCTTCCTTATAGGCTATCTCACGTATCCAGAGATTAGACAATTTATGATTGTTCATCCGCACGCTCTAACTGTTAATGGTCTTAACATAACGAGGTGACGGAATTTTGTCTCGCAGGGTTTCCTTAAGGTGTTGGAGGCCAACTACTCGAAGATTTTGCATTTAATCACCCTGATGTTCCACCAGTCTAAGCGAAGATCGTTATGCTGGGAAATGCGCCGCTAAAGTCGTTGCTATGGCCTTGATGCATGTTGATCCAAATCGGATTACCATCTCTAATAAGAACTGAATGCCGATTTCAGGGTTGTAAGCTAGGAACGTCCGCCTCTGTGGTGTAGTGGTTAGTGTGATTAGCTGCCACACCCAGAGGCCCAGGTTTGATTCCCGGCTCTGCGACGAAAATTTGAAAAGTGGTACGAGGGCTGGAACGGGGTCCACTCAGCCTCAGGAGGTCAGCTGAGTAGAGATGGGTTCAATTCCCACCTCAGCCATCCTGGAAATGGTTTTCCGTGGTTTCCCACATCTCCTCCAGGCAAATGCCGGGGTGGTACATAACTTAAGGCCACGGCCGCTTCCTTCCCTCCTCCTTGTCTACCCCTTCCAATCGTCCCATCTCCCACCCAGGCTCCTCTTCTGCATAGCAGGTGAGGCCGCCTGGGCGAGGTACTGGTCATTCTCCCAGTTGTATTCCTAGACCCAGAGTCTGAAGCTCCAGGACACTGCCCTTGAGGTGGTAGAGGTTGGATCCCTCGCTGAGTCCGAGGGAGAAACAAACCCTGGAGGGTAGGCAGATTAAGAAAGAAAGAAAGAAAGAAAGAAAGAAAGAAAGTAAGAAAGAAAGCTAGGTACGTAAGTAAGTTTACATTATCATACTTTCCGCTCCAAGTGATTACCAGGTTAGTACCTTAGGCAATGGCTACTTCATTTTCAATCCTGGGTCCAAATACGGGAAATATTTATGTCAGGCAAAGCAAGCAAGCTTGCAGTTTAACGTGACTCTTGATATAGTAATCATAAGCATTGGCATGCGTGTGTCAGACTCGTTGGATGAACGGTCGGCGTACTGGATTTCGGTTCAGAGGGTCCCGGGTTCGATTCCGGGCTTGGTTGAGAAATTTAATCACTTTTTATTAATTCTTCTGGCTGGGGGACTGGGTGTTTGTGTCCTTCCCAACACTCTCCTCTTCAAATTCACACAACACACTACAGTACCAACCACCACAGAAACACGCAAAAGTGAGTACATCCCTCCATGTAGATTTAGCGTCAGGAAGGGCATCCGGCCGTAAACAGGACCAACTTCACATGCGCGACGCAGTTAGCATCCGAAAAGCGGTAGGAAAAGCAGAATCAGGTGAAGAAGCATAGGCATGGAATACATACCAGAGAGATGTGCCAGTAGACAGATTTCAACTGACAACGTGCAGCTCGCCCCCTGTTGTTGTGGTGAAATGAGTGCCTGATTGGAAAAATAGCGAGGGTGGTTTTGAGTAGTAATGGTCGTTTGCGTGCTCAGTGTGGACCAGATGAGCGACACCCTCCTCAACGACACACAGCACTATCGCCAGGAATGGTGTTTTGACCTTTAGTTTACAATGTCCGCTTGCATCTATTTAAAAATTTAAGGCAAGTTAAAGATACAGACCTTCTGTTTTTAAATTATTAAATTGTATTTAGGAGCTCATAAAACAGTGTCCAGTTCGTTTTCATGATTTACGTAGCCATCAAGAAACCAACAGCAACTTTCTTTATAAATGGAATTACGCCAATTTCACCTAATAGAGCAACTAAGAATCAGGCAGCAATTTCAGTGGTGTGATAATTTTTTCGAATTTGACGAGTACTTTTGGAGGTATTAAAATATTTCATATGTGTAGGCTTTACACAGAAAGCGATGCGCCACTCTTTTGATGACGAGTGCATTTTCTCTCCTGCGGGACTCGCGCCTTGTTGATAAACACACATCGCATGCATAGCATACTATGATGGTACTGCATTGCACATTGTCAAAGTGTATGATGGTCAACCGGACTCCCAAGAATTAAAATTGGACGAGACGTTCACAATAATCTAAATGGGCCAGTGTGTTTCATGTTTATTTTTAAAATGTTAGCTATACAACCCTATATAATATACAGCTTGGTGAAAAAGTATACTGTATTCGTGAATATAATGTCCGTTATGAAGTGATGGTAAATAATGTTCTTAATCACATGGACTTTAATGCATTTTTGAAATGTTCAATTTTCTCAAGTTCGTCAGTACTGAAGTAGCACAGTACTAATTATTTATCCTACGCAGTGTGGTGATTTCAGATATTTACACTAGGATACAGGAAGTGGTGGGAAGAGGGAAATAAATACATACACAATAAATGACATTCCATCGTACTATTACTTTCTGTGTAGGTTACTCATGACGAGGAGGGAAATGTACTATAGTAACGAAATAAGAGGACATGCTTCTTATTTATGACGAATGAAAAAAAGAAATGCGACGTCAGCGGTAGCGTTATACACACAGAGGTATCCGTTACGATAGCATCCATCACGAATTACGCTTTGGAGTTTGTGTAGGAAATTTTTATCTGAAGGAAAATGGATACCCCGGGAAAGAAACATGAACAAACCATCCACAAGTGAAACTACGACATTAGACGTTCTTGCGGCGGTTGAACACAATCCACAGATGAATACAACGGACATTTCGAGGGGTTCAGGAATAAGCCATCCAAGTCTCGTTCGTATTTTGTAATGCCTTAAGTAACATCCGTACCACGTATCACTTCACCAGAAACAGAAGGATCGTGTTTATGAAAGGAGGGTGGAATTACTTCGGTCTTTTTTCTGTGCAACTACAAAACAGTAGACAGTTTCTCCCACTAGTTCTTTTTACCAACGAAGCCGCGTTCAGCATCCATGCTAACGTAAACCTGAGGAACATTCACCACTGGGCTATAGAAAAACCATGCTGGCTGAGCCTGGTGGAACAATAGATACCGTGTAGTGTTAATGTGTTGTTTCGGATACTGAGGGAATTTATGACCGGTCCATACTTCATGGAACGTTCATGAAAAGGACACAAATAAGCAGACTTCCTTGTGGTCGTACTACCTGTTCACCTGGAAGACGTTCCACTCGACATACGTACGTACATGTGGTTCCAGCATGATGGGTGTCCTGCTTACTAAGCACTCGTTGCTAGGGAAGGCCTTAACGGGTCTTTCCACGACCAGTGGATTGTGAGTGGATAGCACGTTCACCCGATCTGGCTCCTTTGATTTTTGTGTGGGCTACAATAAAGGACAAAGCCTACCAGCAAGCTCCGACGACTCCAGATGACCTAAAGTACCGCATCGTTGCAGCATGTCGCTTGATAGCCATTAAACGTGCGCACAGCTCTCGCCAGGAGATTGCAGATGTGCGTCGTGGTTGATGGTGACGTGAGCACGTGCTAATATAGTGACTTCAGCTCGAATCGCCTGCGAGTAAACGAGTACATGCAAAACGAGCATTACCATTCCAATTCCTGAGCTACGGTACTACGCATACACGGTTATAGAAAAGCAACGGTACTACGCATACACGTTTCTGGAACCTTTCCTATGTATTACTGCTGAAAATGCAGTGTTCATAGTACGTGTTCAAAATTTACCTGTAGTCAGTGGTCAAATTGGGTCGGTATAACATACAGATGGCAAACGTCAAAAAGTATATCGACAAGAAGCATTTAAAATAAATCTTTTCATTGAAACTGTATTCCTAACTTTGGAAGTAATTTATCCTCCACAGCACACAAATTGAAAAACGCGGGTTACTTAGAGTTTAGTCCGCTTGTATGTTTTGTCCTTCCCTTTCTTATCGAAGTCGAAAGTTTTCAAGGGGCATGCCTCTTCATTTTTATTCCTTCAATGTATTCCATTGTTACCTCGATGTTCCATCCTTAAATTAACAACCACAAGCGCCATTCCCAGAAGGAATGTATACAGTTCCTTGAAAAGTGAATGATTGCATGGTATTCTATATATACAGGGTTATTCACCTAACATGTTACACGCAAATAACTTCTAAACCATTAAAGATATCAGCATTCTGTTTTCACATTCGTAAATGGTACACAGGGTCTTGTAAAATAACATGCTACTTAGTCTCATGGGATGATTAACAACCGAAATATTGATACCAACCCCATATTTTTAAATGGAACGGCACAAATTTATACAGATGATATAAAAGTTCATCTGCGCATAAGTTCAAATATGTACCTAAATATTTTCAAAATCGGACAATTAATTTTTGAGATATAAATAAGAACAGCATGAGCGGTTTTGCATGCCGCATCTGACGGCGTGAAGTCGGGCAAGGACATATTGAGGCTCTGCTGCTTCCTGGCCTTGATTCCAGCCACAGAACACATAGCAGGCATGTACTGTAAACATAATGTGATGTACTGTAAAATACCCTGGGTGTGCAACGTTATTGTATGACTGGCGAACACACAACGGGGAAGGGAGATTAAAGTTGTATTGTTTTGTTTTGACATGTAATAGGCTGCGCTCAGTTTAGCGCTTTTTCTGACGGATGGGAATGGGAAGGATTTGGAAAGAAAGTCGGCCGTGGCCTATCACAAATTACATATCCGGTATTTGCCTTGTGTTGACCGTAGGACACCATGAAAATCAATATGAGGTTGGGCGAGGCAGGACTCGAACCTACGCTCTCCCGAATGCACGCTACTACAGTCGCGCTGGAGCTCTGCGGAGATTAATGCGTGTAAAATAAAACATAAATAATAGTGTTGCTGCCATCTCACTACGATCAGCTCTGAACATTTGCTTTTCTAGAATGAGCTCTTCCTGTGTTTTGTGTTATGTTTTTTTCTCAACTCACAGAGTAGTATGAACTGTACGCTGAAACCAGTGACATTTATAGCTTTCGTTATGTTCCTTTCAAGGCAAAGTAATTATTTTATTCGTTTTAAACACATCAACCCTTTCTGTCCTGTCATGTGTTCGCCTGTCATACACACTTTGCAAACTCATCACATGTGTACGAGGTGCTTACATGCCTGGTACCCATTCGGTGGCTGAATTCACCCCCAGGAAACTGCTTGCGCCTCAATATGCCCTTGCCCGACTTCACGCCGTCTGATGTGGCATGCAAAACAGCGCATGCTGTTCTTATATCTCAAAAAGTAAGTGTCCGATTTTGAAAATTCTTACATATTTGAACTTGTACGCAGATGATCTTTTAAATCAGCTGTATTAATTTGTGCCATTCCATTCAAAAATATGGATTTAGTATCAATATCTCGGTTGTTAATCACCCCATGAGACTATGTAGTATGTTATTTTACAAGACCGGGGCCGATGACCTTCGATGTTAGGCCCCTTTAAACAACAAGCATCATCATCATCATCATTTTACAAGACCCTGGGTACTATTTACGAACATGAATACAGAATGCTGATATCTTTAATGGTTTAGAAGTTATTTGCGTGTAACGTGTTGTGTGAATAACCCTGTATATATTAGCACGTCTGCACCTGTGTTAAATCATCTCGCTCTGTTTATTCGAAAATGTGTGTGTTTCTCAGGAACACGTAAACCAAGCTAGACAGTTTTATGCAAGTGTGAATGTGCCTGGGAGAGACTTGAGCACTATTAAGTACTCAACCACTTATTAGTGATTATGTATTACCATGCGTCATGGGAGTGATTGAAGAGTGGGAGAGTGAAACAATGCTTGTCTAAACCGTGATGTATTCTAGCATACCTGTGCTTATTTATTCCGAACCCTACCACTGCCGGTTACTAAGCTACTTCGATCTTATTTGTTGACTTTAAGGAGGCCCAAAGAGCCGGCAATAACGTTCTCCGTTAATTTTTGCACCCATTCTTTCCAATAAGCATGTCATTCGTAGGATTTTGAAGTTGTCCATTTCATGTACTGTGTACTGAAGATAAGGACAATAAACCACTTGAAGTATTACAGTTTCAATATGTTGTCATGTCTCTTTCCGACTCAGCGTCGATGAAACAAAAGCTTTGTAACTCTGAAGTGCTGTACAGTACATCATACTGTGTTTCTCGGGGCCCACTCGAGATATGTGTGTCTATCAACAAGGCATGAGTCATGCAGGAGAATAATGCACTTGGCATCACAGCGAGCAGCGCATTGTTTTTTGTGTAAAGCCTACACATATGAACCCATTTAATAATTTCAAAAGTACCCGTCGGATTTGAAAAATAAGCACATTATTAAACATATCGCTCGATTCTTAGTTGTTCTGTTGGGTAAAGTTAGTGTAGAAATATTTAAGAAAACCAAGTTGCTACTGGTTTCTCTTTAATTAAGTACGTGCTGGAGACGAAATGGTCGGCATTTTATTACCAATTAGTACAAATAAAACATTTGAAAACAGAATGTTTTTATTTTAACGGATAGGAAGATATTTGAGGTGGACAACTTATCTTGAATAATACTGTATATTATAATAGTGAGAGAAATGAAATGAAATGGCGTATGGCTTTTAGTGCCGGGAGTGTCCGAGGACATGTTCGGCTCGCCAGATGCAGGTCTTTTGATTTGACACCCGTAGGTGACCTGCGCGTCGTGATGAGGATGAAATGATGATGAAGACGACACATACACCCAGCCCCCGTGCCAGCGAAATTAACCAATTAAGGTTAAAATTCCCGACCCTGCCGGGAATCGAACCCGGGACCACTGTGACCAAAGGCCAGCACGCTAACCACTTAGCCATGGAGCCGGACATAGCGAGAGAGAATACTGTATTTGTGAACATACCAATGTCCGTTACGTAGATATGATAAATGAATTTTCTTTACGACTTGGACAGCAAAACACTTTTGATATGATCATCCCGTCGGTCAGTTTATGAAGAGGGCCGTCTACACAGCAAGGATATATTTTTTTTTTGCTAGGGGCTTTACGTCGCACCGACACAGATAGGTCTTATGGCGACGATGGGATAGGAAAGGCCTAGGAGTTGGAAGGAAGCAGCCGTGGCCTTAATTAAGGTACAGCCCCAGCATTTGCCTGGTGTCAAAATGGGAAACCATGGAAAACCATCTTCAGGGCTGCCGATAGTTGGATTCGAACCTACTATCTCCCGGATGCAAGTTCACAGCCGCGCGCCTCTACGCGCACGGCCAACTCGCCCGGTAGCAAGGATATTAAGGCAATTTACTTACCTTTAAGAAATATAAAGAAGTCGGTTTAATTTTGTGAAATATTGTACGGTATAACTTGGTCTTTTGATAACGTCATTTCTTATATTCGAACATGATATGGGCTTACTGTGTGAATATCTCGTTGAAAATTATGCATAATCCATCCCTAATAATGATAATTTTAAGCTATTTCAATGTTCTCTGCACGGAAATCCTAAACGTATGGTACTCATATTCATTCCAGAATACGTTTTCAGATATCACATTGCTTATGGCTACCAGCTGTGGAACAGAGATACGTCTAGTTTTATGTAGAAAAGTATGTTATATTTTATGTTACATTTATTGAAGTTCTCGCGCTGTAAGAATGCATGAGGGGCCTGCGATAAAGAGGGATTTGTCACTCTGCAGACATAACTATGTCCAAAAAATACGCAGAGTGAAATTGTTAACCAGTGATATTTTTAGAACATGCATGTAAGCCGGCGTTCTTTCAAGAGAGGGTGGGTCCAGTTCACTGTCACAGTACCTCGAGAAATCGTTCGGAGGACGTTGTATTGCCTTACAAAATAAGTATATTACCCTCAAGCTCGATCAGTTCATATCACTGCAAAATATTCGCAAAAAACATATTATTATTCAATCAATAAATCACTACTGCACCATCCTGCGGGGAATAATTTTCTTGCACCATCATGGGCGACCTATCAAGTGCTCCGGCTATTTTCCCCTCCTCCGACTATCATCTCTTCGGATCAGTAGAATGGATCAATGCATTTATGAAAACGATGCTTAGTGTCGGTAGCTATACTTGCTTCTATCAATGAATGAATAAATCAGTGATCGCGCCATTAAAAAAAAATTAAGCAACGCCGCAATCTTCATTTCACATGTCACATTTGTCATCAAAATAGTTCCTAAATTGCCACGCGACACCACTCAGGGATAATTAAAATGCATCTGTGAATAGTATTTTTTTACGTGAGGTCAACTGGGAAACCGCATTTCCTTTTAATAAATTACCAGCGATACCATCCATCCGTCGGAATCGATGTTAAGTTGTCCATGTCCATTCATTCGAGAAAAAAGTACTTATAGTTTTTTTAATTAATTCAGAATCATCTTATCAACCATAATTAATCAGCCTATTTTCAATAATAACCTCTAAATTGTATAAATCTACAATTTTATTCATGATTCTAGAATCATAAAAGAAAATATGATAACAGTCATTTACATCAATCACCTTTCTCTTCTTTCTGTTGAAAAATATAAACCTAAACTATCTACGATCTGATTCAATTAATCCTCTTGCTAAATACTTGTTATCCGCTTCATAAAAACAAAGAAAAATTCTCATAATCACATAAATCGTAGGTATCAGTCATATTTGATGAGGATGTAGTCAAATATTCTTTGAAATTAAGTATCTCAAATTAATAACGACAATCAATTGGTAAGCAGATAAATTAATATTGGTTAAGACAAAAAACCAAGTCCCTAAGCCTTAGAAAAATGCATAATAAATATGCTTAATTAGAGTCCCTCGGCTGTTGTTTTTTTCAAATAATGCTTATTTTTATTGTTATTGAATTCATATTTTGTCACTAAACAAATGCATATCTTCCAAAATCGTAACGTCAGCGGTTGCAAGTAAGTTCCAAGTATATAATAGTTCAAAATGGCTATTTCGAACATATATCGATCATTAAATGAAATATATTGGTCTGTTTGACCATGTCATTTGGTAAAAATAATCATATTACATCCTAAATTAAATGTAGGTATCGTATAATGATCAGTTATTATCGTAATTCTATCAGCAATTAAACCTATCATGATTTATGGTTGCACCTATGTCCAATCAAGTACCATAAAATTCGTACGAATGTATTTAGTAATATTATTTATTTAATTGTGGTAGAGTTTCAAATTATTAAGTCGCTTTATCCATTAAAATATATCCTTGAGACCAAACATCAAATAACATTCATTACAACGTTGACATATTCTCCATGAAGACAACAAGTTTACCCTTATTTATTCCTTATTTGGATATTTAACCTGAAGACAATTTACGGTAACCAACATACGAATTCTGCGACGTATTTCATTGTATACATGTATCATTAACCCAATATATCTCGCATTACTATTTTAAAATCATGCCGCATACGTTAAATAACATTATTGCTTAGTAACACATCGTATTTACCACCAAAAATTCATAAGTATATTTATCCCTCCATATACCAATATTAAATATTACAATACCGCGTCATTCATTACAATAAATATATCTCAACGAATAATTATACGTAAAACCACATCAACATGTCGCTCAAATCCTTACTTCCCTACATAAACATTAATCATTTCCATCTAGGCGGCAAATCATCTTAACATATCGTTAATATACTACAGCGGTGCATTTCTGGGTTAAGTTTCACTTGTAGTACACATGATCAAGTTATTCTGTAAAGTAAACACATGTATAAACAAAAATAAGTTAATATTTACTCACATGTAGTCGCGTCGTAATAGTAACCAAGTCTAAGCAACTCAGAAATTATTTATCTTCTTTAAAACGTTACGTCTGGAATATGTCACATTGTGTACGTCGTTTCATTTCCATAATGGTTGAAAACATCATTTGAAATCTCTCCTTGTTTAACTTTAAGCATTCCTATATCATGACATTGATTATATACACTCGAAGATTACCTACTCCCATAATGATAAATCAACTAGGATAACCTCATTGCAAAGATAGTATCGATTGAGAATTCATCACGAAGAACTTCATAACAAGCTACATACCAATGTTTACCGCAAATATTTATATACTACGTCTACGACACATAAATTTCAAAATTATAAAATAATTCTTTGGAACTTAACTTGCGACTGCCGATGTTAGATGACTGGGTTAGGCTCCGATGTTGTCATCTTAGGGCTGCGTAGATAGTCTCCAACATCCGTTACGTCATCATCAGGCGGTAGTCTCAAGACTCGGGCTAGCAGGAACAGCTGGGCGGTCTACGTCGGAAAGTCGGCCCTATCTCCGATTTAGCCTCTCATGTTGTAGCCGTTAGTCATATGTGAAAGAAACATTTCCAGCATCGTAATTAATGTCACGACCATAGCCTTCAAAATGTACTACAAAGAAGCTAGATTATAGTTTTGTATCAGGTTATTATAGCAGAAATTCAATGTCAATTTCCCGTAACAGATTTTAACAAGTAAATTATCGAATTAGCTCTTAATATTTCATTCAGACAATCAGCATATGAGAAGTCTAATTTGTTTTGGTATTTCGCGTCGACCTTCAGTTTGTATTCCGACTACTGTCCAAATATTATTTAATTTATTCTCCTTACCCGCCTCAATATTAGGTCAGATATCGGCGTAACTTTAAAAATTCTTCAATGTGCTGGATCTTTAGCTCTTGCTCTTTTATATATCTCCCTTCTTCTTCCCGCGAGGACTATTTTCTTCGTGGATGAACTTGCTTCGAAGTCTTGCGTAAAAAGTTTTATTGTTCACTCACGTCTTTTTTTTTTAACAATTTTTAAAAACTTTCCATTATTTTTTTATCACGGCCGCATGGATCCTTTATATCTTTATGTCTAATTTCGTGACCTAGGCATACTTGATTCGCCAAATGAACATCTTTGCCGTCACATTCATGGCCTCCTTGATTTTATGCGTCCGTATTATATATCATGAAATCACGGCCTATTTAACTTAATACATTCGTTCTTTTTAGATGTATGGCTCAATTACATAATCTCTGTGATCTCATTACCGTGCATGGCAAATTTTAACGCCGTATGACATCATTTATTCCGTTATCAGGACGATCAAAATGGTACACTACTGATCTTCATTTAGGGTAGTGACCCAGGTGGCATATTACCTATCTGTAGTCTTCCTAGCCTTTTCTTATATGATTTTAAAAACTGGAAATTTATGGAATATCTCCCTTGGTAAATTATTCCAATCCCTAACTCCCCTTCCTATAGACGAATATTTGCCCCTAATTTGTCCTCTTGAATTCCAGCATTACCTACCCATTGTGATACTTCCTTCTTTTAAAGACACCAATCAAACTTATTCGTCTACTGATATAATTCCACCCCATCTCTCCACTGATAAGTCGGAACATTGCACTTCGTCGAGCAGCTCGTCTCCTTTCTTCCAAGCCTTCCCAGCCCAAATTTTCAACATCTTTTAAACGCTACTCTTTTGTCTAGAATCATCCAGATCAAATCGAGCTGCATTTCTTTGTATTTTTTTTCCAGTTCTTGAATAAAATTAACCTGTTGAGGGCCCCATACCCTGGAACCATTCTCTACTTGGGGTCTTACCAGAGACTTATATGCCCCCTCCTTTACATCCTTACTATAATCCACAAATACAATCACAACCATGTGCAGAAATGTGTACCCTTTATTTAAAATCATGTTTATGTTATTTCCGCAATGGAGATATTTCCTTATATTGACAACTACGTACTTACAATGATACCCACAAGAAACTTTCACCCGATCAACGCAGTAATCAAAACTGAGATGACTTTTCCTATTTGTGAAACCCACAACCTCACTTTTAACCCCGTCTATCGTCATACCATTGCCTACTGTCCATCTCACAACATTATCGAGGTCATTTTGCAGTGGGGCCGATGACCTTCGATGTTAGGCCTCTTTAAACAACAAGCAAGCAAGCATTTTGCAGTTACTCACAATCTTGTAACTTGTTTATTACCCTATACAGAATAACAACATCCGTAAAAAGCCTTATCTCCGATTCCACTTCTTTACTCACGCCATTTGTATATAAATATATATAAGAAAACATAAAAGTCGAATAATAGTGACTTGAGGAATTCCCCTCTCAGTTTTTACAGGGTCAGATAAGACTTCACCTACTCTAATTCTTTGAGATCTATTTTCTAGACATACAGCAATCCATTCAGTTATTTTTTATCTAGTCCAATTGCACACATTTTTGCCAGTAGTATCCCATGATCCACCCCATCAAATGCCCTATACATGTCAATCGCGATATAGTCCATTTACCTCCTGAAACAAAAATATCTGCTATATCTCGCTGGAATTCTACCATTTGAGCTACAGTGGAATAACCTTTCCAAAACCCGAAATGCCTTCTAACGAACCAGTTATTAATTTCGCAAACATGTCTAATATAATCAGAAAGAATGCTTTACCAAATATTACGTGTAATGCATGTCAAACTGACTGGCCTGAAATTTTCAGCTTTGTATCTACCACCCACAACTTTATACACAGGGGCTACTGTAGCAACTCTTTACTCATTTGGTATAGCTCCTTCATGCAAACAATAATCAAACATGTACTTCAGATACGGTACTATATCCCAACCGATTGCTTTTATTATATCCCTCTAAATCTTGTCAATTCCAGCTGCTTTCCTATTTTTCAACTTTTGTATCCTACCGTAAATGTCATTGATATCAGAGGTAAATTTTGTTACTTCTTCGTCATTAGTCTTCTCCTTTATATGGGCATTATCCTTCTAACCAACTATCCTTACATACTGCTGACTAAATACTTCTGCCTTTTGAAGTTCATCGCATACACACTCCCCTTGTTCATTAATGATTCTTGGAATGTCCTTCTTGGAACCTGTTTCTGCCTTAAAGTACCTATATATACCCTTCCATTTTCACTAAAATTTGTATGACTGCCAATTTTGCTTGCCATCATGCTATCCTTACCTGACTTCTCTGCTAGATTCAATTTCCTAGTAAGTTACTTCAATATCTCCTTATTGCCACAGCCATTTATAACTCTCTATTTCTTTCCAACCTGCACCTCCTTCTTAGTCTCCTCACTTCTCTGTTATAATATAGTGGATTTTTACCATTCCTAACCAACATCAAAGGTACAAAATTGTTTACACATTCCTCAACAATTATTTTAAACATATCTCAGAGTCTGTTTACATTTTTGATTTACCGTTTTCCACCGATCATAGTTACATATTGAAAACTCCCTCATGCCTGCTTTATCAGCCATATGGTACTGCCTTATAGTTCTAATTTTAAGATCTTCCTTTCTATCATACATACATACATTATCATTATACACTTACTTAGCGAATGTCATGGGATAGTCACCTAACAGCGAGTGGGGTCTCCTCTGGCCGTGCGAACTGCAGTGAGACACCGTGGAAGTGAGTCGACAAGTCCCCGGTAGTACTCTGGACGCAGCTGACACCAAATCGTTTGCAGAGCGGCCGTCAATGCGGGTCTGTTCGTGGGTGCAGGATCCATGGTACGGAGCCTGCGTTCCAGGACATCCCAGATATGCTCGATAGGTTTCATTTCGGGGCTCCTGGGTGGCCATGGCAGTCGTTGGACCTTCGCTGCATGTTCCTGGAACCATTCCCGGGCTACTTGGGAGCGATGTGGCGGCGCGTTATCATCTTGAAACACCGCTGGTCCGTCTAAGCGCTAGAAGGCCACAAATGGGTGGAGATGGTCTCCGAGCAGCTCAACATACCGCGTACCATTCAAAGTCTCTTCCAGAACAACTAGGGGGCCCATTCCATACCAGAAAAATGTACCACAGACCATAACAAAGACACCAGCGCCCTGGACCACACCTTCGAGGCAGGCGGAATCCGTCGCTTCATGTGGTCTGCGCCATACACGTTGCCTCCCATCGGCATGGTGCAGTTGAAATCGTGATTCGTCCGACCAAATCACGTTACGCCATTGGTCCAGTGTCCGTCCCTGGTGACTGGTGACAAATGCGCGTCGTTGTGTCCGATGACGTTGGGTTAACAGTGGCACCCGTGTGCGGCGCCGGCTCCCATACCCCATAGAAACCATGTTCCTACGGACTGTCCACTGGGAGACGTATCTATCACGGCCTGTGTTGAATTGAGCCGTGATTTGTTGCACGGTTGCCCGTCTGTCACTATTGACAATCCGTCTCAGATGTCGCCGGTCACGGTCATCGAGGGTGGCTGGACGGCCGGTCGTTCGTCTTTTGTGGACGGTGACATCCGCATTCAACCATTCACGATACACCCTTGACACGGTTGATCGTGTTAATCCGAATTCCCGCACAACTTCCGAAATCGCACTTCCCATCCGTCGGGCACCGACCACCATACCCCGTTCGAACGGTGTCAGCTCACGACGACGATCCATGTTACACCTGTCACATGCACAGCTACTGCTCACAAGGTCTTCTATACAACTGCCGCTTGCACATGGGGCGTGTGGTGCGCAGACAACACACCTGCCCATCAGTGCTCCGCTATCCCATGACATTTGCTCAGTCAGTGTATACGGTTATGCCTTTCAGCGTTCAGTCCGCAAGCCACTTCGAATTTACTAAACGTCACCACAATCCTCTACTTGCAACTAGTGCTGTGGCCTAATTGATTTCTATACCTCTTATCTTAAAATCTTTAGGAACTGAGTCTAACCATCGTCGTCTTGGACTCCCTCTAATTATCTCACCCCCATAACGGAGTCCATTACTCTCCTAGGTAACCTATCCTTCTCCATTCATCTCACATGACCCCACCACCGAAGCCGGTTTATGCGTACAGCTTCATCCATCGAGTTCATTCCTAACTCAGCCTTTATCTCATCGTTCCGAGTACACTCCTGCCGTTGTTCCCACCTGTTTCTGCCAGCAATCATTCTCGCCACTTTCATGTCTGTTACTTCTAACTTATGAATACGATATCCTGAGTCCACCCAGCTTTCGCTCCCGTAAAGCAAAGTTGGTCTGAAAACAGACCGATGTAAAGATAGTTTTGTCCGAGAGCTGACTTCCTTCTTACAGAACATTGTTGATAGCAACTCCGAGCTCACTGCATTAGCTTTACTACACCTTGATTCAATCTCACTATAGTATCATCCTTCGAGTTCGACTACTTGGCTGAACGGTCAGCGTACTGGCTTTCGGTTCTGAGGGTCCCGGCTTCGATTCCCGGCCGGGTCGGGGATTTTAAATTTAATTGGTTAATTCCAATGGCACGGGGGCTGGGTGTATGTGCTGTCGTCATCATCATTTCATCCTCATCACGACGTGCAGGTCGCCTACAGAAGTTAAATAGAAAGACTTGCACCTGACGAGCCGAACCCGTCCTGGGATACCCCGGCACTAAAAGCCATACGACATTATCATCCTTGGAGAATACACAACCTAAATACATAGAAATACCTACCTGTTCCAGCTTTGTATCACCAATCTGGCATTCAATTCTATTCGATTTCTTAACTACCGACAACAATTTATTCTTCCAGAGGCTAATTTACCTATCATACTTATTACACCTATTTTCAATTTCCAAGATATAAGACTGCAGGCGTTCGGCGCAACCTGCCTTTAAGACCAAGTCGTCAGCATAGGCCAGACTGCTTACTAAATTTCCACTTTATTGCCACTTTATACCTTTCAGCAGATGATCCATGTACGCTACGAATAGCAAAGGTGAAATATTACAGCCTCGTTCAAACCCTGTAAATACCCTGAGCCAAATACTCATTCTACCATTAATTCTCACTGCAGCCCAATTGTTAACATAAATGACTTTGATTGATTTTAATAATCTACGCTTAATTACGTCGTTCCCGAGTATGGCGAACATCTTTTCCCTCGGTACCCTGCCATATGCTTTCTCTAGATCTACGAAACATAAACATAACTGACTATTCCTCTCCTAACATCTTTCAGTTACCTGGTGCATACTGACAGTCTGATACTGACGGCCCCTCTGGGGACTGAAACCACACTGGTTTCCACCCAACTTCCTCTCAACAACTGATCGCACCCCCCTTCCAAGATGCCGGTGAATACTTTGCCTGGTATACTAATCAATGAGATACCTCGATAGTTGTTGCAATCCTTCCTGTTCCCTTGCTTATATATAGGTGCAGTTACTGCTTTTGTCCAATCTGAAGGTACATTACCCACACTCCATGCTAATCTTACTACTCTATGAAGCCATTTCATCCCTGCCTTCCCACTATACAATAACGTAATTAAGTTTACGAACGATTTCTGTTCTCCTAGACAAGCAGCTACGTTATAGACTATTTCTCAGGCTTGTCCACTTCACGGCCGTCCGTCCAGATTTGCTACCAGACTTCGATGTAGCAGCCAAATACACTAAAATGACACTATCACTACAATAACATGCTACACAGCACTATATACAATACTTAAAACAATTTAACAATGCAGTACACTCTACACGAGAAAGGATTTTAGGACTGCAATTAAATAAAGGATGCGTGTAGAACCAAAAATCAACAAGAGCACAAAAACAGATACAGAAGTGGCAACGAAACTCTTCTCACCGCGCCTTCACAGCGTGCGCAATACGGTGGCCAAACAGCACATGACACCCTTCACCACTCCTTTATGATGTCACACATCCACTCGGAGAGAATGCACGGAGAAGTCAAAGTTGCAAAGGTTCTTTTGATCGTTGAAGGGTAATATACTACAATCCTGGGAGAACACACATCCCAAATACTTGAAATATTCTACCAGTTCGAGTTTTGTATTCGCAAGCGGACATTCAGTCCTCTTAAGTTTCTTTCATACTGACATCATTTTATGCTTAGAAATGTTAATTTCCATATCATATTCACTGCACCTATTTTTTATATTTCAAAATATTATATTGTAGTCATTCAGCACAGTCTCCTATTCAGACCAAGTCTTCGGCATAGGATGGATCCGAGACATTGGAGCTAGCCAAAACAGTCTTAACAATCACGCAGGCATTCCAAGGCGTCTGCATCCTTGCTGTCCAATCTCCGTACTGAACTAGGAGTAACAATAACAGGAATCTCGGCATCGTTCACTGCCACTTTGCGTTGAATGTTTATTAAAAAGTTTATAATTATGCAGCAGAAACCAGTTTTCCTCACATGGCCTGTCTGACCCTATTTCACATTCCAATTGGTTTCGATTGCTTTAACATTGCTTATTTTGCTATTTCACTGCTGATCTACCCAATGAGAGTGTGGATGATTGTGTACCTGACCGATATAAGATCACCGGACAAAATATTAGTCACCCTAGTGCGAACGCGAAGATGGATCGTTAAGCCTGTACAGAGGGCGCAGCGTACAAGTCCCGTGCTCAACAGCACTCGCACTGCCACTACGTGAGCATAAGGCAGTAGCGATCAGTGAGACATTGATGTTTCAAGCGGGCAGTTTACTTCAATATGGGTATATGTAAGGATGTGACTGAGTGACAAAAAGGGGCAATCGTATTTGGGCATGCCCAAGGCCATACAGTGTGTGAAGTTGCTGAATTTGTTGGCCCTGTTCAACGTGTATTCAAGCAGTGATGTATTGCACGTGGCCACGAAACGCGACATCATAATTTTGGTCGGAAAAATCCTGACTGAGAGGGACCTGAGACGTGTTTCAAGCACTGATCTCTATACATGGATGGCTGGTAGCTTGGGTAGCAGTAAGCCGAATAGAAGATGACTGGCGTAGTAAGATGGCAGCGAGCGCACGGTGCAGTAGACAACGAGGAGCGCGCTTGCTTTGTTCATGCTCAGTTCAGTGACGCAAAGCCTCTTGATTGTAGTTCCACGGATGTTCTGTGCTGTGTTATTATAATACCCCACACATTTACAAAGGAATTAAGATGAAATACATCAATGAGAAATCACTAGTTTAGATATTTCACTCGCTGAATTGAAACCACATGTTACTTCTGCATGTTAGTAAAATATAAACAAACAAGGGAGCCGTGCTTCTACTACTACAATCAACACAAATACGAATTCCTAAATCTAAATAATACAAATACATATTGTATTTAAACTATCAAAGTATACGTGTGTGGCAGATATAAATTGAGTACTATTTGAAAGAGGCACAACATTCTCTCCGTCAGTTCAAATTACAATATTTCCTAACATAACGTAATTGTATTGAGCACGTAGTAAACAAGTGACTGTCAGCATACCTAAGTGTACTTCTATGGCAAATATGCCGCGAAATACTTGAATATCCAGCGAAAAACACACAGTAAACTATCATTATGCCGTTACAGGAGAAGTGGGTGTAGTTCTGGGCTTTTAAATGTCTGCGGGCTCATGTTAAATGGCTTCAACAAGCCGGAATTACTAAAATAAAAACATTTTCTGAAACAGGAAGAATAGGGCTATTTTTGTATGAACAAAAAGAAAAACCGAGTTTTTGGCTCAATATACGAAAAATTCAGTCATACCTCCCCTTGAGAATGCATAATTTCGTGGCATACATGTATAAAATTTACAGCAACGTTTCCAGAAACTGTTTTTCACTCCTATTGTATTGCCGATCGCTAATTGCATATATTCAGCACCTATGTTAATATTTGTCGGCCGTTATTATACACTCATTTTTATTGCTATCCCGGAGTTTTACTGATCTCGGAATGACTTGTCGATGTTCCCAATGTCCTTATGCTTTGAGTGAACATGTCTCTATATTTTTAATTATTCCAATGCGCCATTAATTGCGGTTTAAAATTGATTAAATTATCATTGCTCCCCTATAAGGAGAGCTCTAGAATGGGTACACCAACATGGCGAACCGCGCACTCAACTTGGCGTACTTTCTCCTGCAGCGGAGAGCTGGCATCAGCGATCCATGTATAGAGATCAGTGGTTTCAAGGCTTGTGAATTAAAATCGCGCTTAATTTTTTTTTTTTGCTAGGGGCTTTACGTCGCACCGACACAGATAGGTCTTATGGCGACGATGGGATAGGAAAGGCCTAGGAGTTGGAAGGAAACGGCCGTGGCCTTAATTAAGGTACAGCCCCAGCATTTGCCTGGTGTGAAAATGGGAAACCACGGAAAACCATCTTCAGGGCTGCCGATAGTGGGATTCGAACCTACTATCTCCCGGATGCAAGCTCACAGCCGCGCGCCTCTACGCGCACGGCCAACTCGCCCGGTCGCGCTTAAATCCGACAGGAGATGCTGCAGTTAGCCAATGAAGTCCATCCCAACCTGTTAGCGAGAGAACTTTGCGACTGGAACTGCATGCAATGAACATTTCGAGTCGGTCACGTAGCAAGAGGCCGTTGCTCTCACAGGAACATAAAGCTGCGCGTCTTCAATGGGATAGAAATCATCGAACGTGGACAGTAGGTGACTGGCGGAACGTAACGTGGTCTGATGGATCAAGTTTTTGCCTCCATTCCAATGACGCACGTCGCTGAGTGCACCGAAAGGCAAATGAAACATTTAATCCTGGATGTGTGCAAAATCAGGTTCAAGCCGGAGGTGGGTCTATGCTGTTTGGGGAGTGTTTATCGTAGGCCCCGCTCACTGAGGTGATCACTAAAATGAACCAGCATATTTATTTACACCTTCTGGTTGATCAGGTGTTGCCTTTCAGTCAACATCTGTATGAGGAGTATGCTATTGATAACCCGATATTTCAAGATAACTACAGCAAAATTCATCGGGCTGGATGAGTATGTGACTGGTTTCATGAACACTCCGCCTCCTTATTATATCTCGATTGGCCTGAAAAATCACCTGAATTGATCCCCATTGAAAATATGCGGAACATGTTGGAACAGCGGGTAAAACATCAACATCAGCATTCCCGCAATTTGGCGGAATTGCTGGATGAAACCCTCAGCGAGTGGCTTTAACTGGATGTGACGTACCTGCACAACCTTGTGGGCTCACTTTCTAACCGAATCAAGGCGGTTATTAAGTCCAGAGGCGGAACTACGCTGTATTAAATGATGCTTGTAATGATTTCTCCAGGAGTGACACATTCCTTGTTCGGTGAGCTTATTTGCTGACTGTCAGCCCGCCTAACTGGCGATTGAAATTATTCACGCTGCCGGCTTCTGATATAAAAGTTGCAGTACTGTATTGCTCAAGCAGTATAGCTGGTCAAGTATAAGTTTTAGAATTTCACGTGTAACCAACAACTTGTAGACGTTGGACGTCACCTGATCCCTACATCCTTACAATATTATTCGCAATGTTTTTGATTCCCAGATTGCGAACATTGATCAACATGGCGTTACCTCCAAGATTGATTCAGTGAAAACGACTGGAGTAAAATAGGATTTAGGCAAAGTGCACCATGCAGATACCTCCAGAGCACAATGCCTTCACCTTGTGTGCAAAGATTATGCAGATCTTTGCATATAATTGTAACTTTAAAGGTGATTTATAGGTATTGCTGTTCCTCCGCTATAGGCCTACTCCAGACGTGAAAGAAATTTGGTGATCACGTATGGGTTAGGAAGGGGCTGCCTGGCCGAGGCGGTAAAGGCGTGCTCGGTTCGTCAGGAAGGACGTGGGTTCGAATCCCCGTCAGGAAGTCGTAAAATTTAAAAAGGAGATTTCCACTTCCGGAGGTGCATATGGCCCTGAGGTTCACTCAGCCTACACCAAAAAAATGAGTACCAGGTTAATTCCTGGGGGCAAAGGCGGCCGGGCGTAGAGCTAACTACTCTACCCCATCACGTGCCGCGGTTAACAATGGTAGAAGCCTTTAGCTTCCACTCATCCAAGCGCCTTCATTGCCTGTACGGAGGTGACTTTGTCTTTGTATGGATTAGGAAGAGAGGTGAAGCCCGTCATTGAGAGAAAAGTTCCTCGGAGACATAATATATTTCTTTCCAGTCCTATTTGCGATCGATTGAAGCGAACTACCTAAAATACCAATGACTATACTGGTTGCTAGCGTTGACCCACACCTGTGCAACAGTGACAGTAACACGGGAAATCAATCAGAACACATATAAACACAAGTGTTTACGGCCATGTCCAAAACGAACGAAATGAAATGGCATCGGAATATGCATTCATCAATTCAAAAAGTTTCTTTTTTTTCTGTGCACTGTTTATCAAATGCACTACTGCGTCGTTCTATTAAGATGTTCGCATTATCCACCTTTACACTGTGTTGTTCCAAGATAATATCCTTGCCCTTCCTATACCCTCGTATGCTACCAGTTTTCTTTCATCTATTCCTTGAAAGATTCGGACGAATAAGGTGTACTTGTAGTGAATTTTTCTTATCCTGAAGCTATTCTGCTCTTGCCCCTCTGAAAAACCCGTAATGCAACAGCAACTTGATGTGTTGGCCTCCCAAGACGACTGCTGCCAAGTTAGAAGGTGTGCCACGTCATCAGCATGACACTATAATCAGCCGCTTGTTTGGCTTTCTTGACCGAATGCACTGCGTCTTATATCAGACAGTTCCTTATTTGGTCTAAGGAGGTTGCGTAGACACATTTACACCACTCAGTCCAGAAAATAAATCCCTGGACTGGCTGAGAATCGAAACTGGGACCTCCGGACAAGAGGGAAGTACGCTACCCACACACCACAGACTTGCACATAATATAAAATATATTTATTCAGAATGATTACTTAAGTTTTATTGCATTGACACATGTCAGGGGTAGTGAAACAAGTACATCATTGGGCCGTCTGAAATTTGGTAATAATAATCAAGGTTTTACGTCCCAGAAATTATTTGTACGGTTTTCAGAGACGCTGATGTACCTGAATTTTGTCCTGATGGAGTCATTTTATTAGCACTTTTAAATACCACCAAACTAAGCTGGGATCGAAACCGACAACCTGACCTCAAAAGGCCAGTGTTCTACCGTCTGAGCTACTCAATCCGGCCAGTAATATGTTCTGTTCAGTACTTGTGAGTGTATGTACATTTCTAATCACATACTAGCGTTCATGTCTCTTAAATTTTTGGCGGTACCTGAAATCGTGCCCGGGCCTCCGAGACCGGCAGCTAATAGCGCTAACCGTTAGACTACGCAGGTGGAACCTCATGAGATAAAGAACATGCATTCTATCATGGAGACTTCTAGATTCGAATTATTCGAGACGTAATAACGACTTCTTTGTAAGTCTGTAAATAATGCACAGAACATCTCTCGTGACCCCTCCACGTCAACAGTCTTCCTTGATCTCACTTGAAGTCTCGTCAACACATGGCAGGTGAAATATACTCGCTGCTCTCTCCTTAGCTTGACATCTCGGGTATGCAGTCTTACCGAGGCTCGATGTGTTTGGGATATGTGCAAAGTATGAACGTACTGAGACGATATTTGTGAAACAATGCCACGCGTGCTTGCCAGCTTCATTTAGTGTTAAATGCGGCGTGTCTCATTACTGTCAGGGCTGTCTAGAGATAAATGGTGATTAATGTGTAGGGTAGTACCGAACTTCACAATCATTCGACATTTCATAAAGTGCAACAATAAAATATCTCCAAAACTTCTCGCAGTATGTTTATGTGTAATGTGTGCTGAGTGACGTGCTATTATTACCTGAAGTTTAACGTACTGGGAGTCGACAACCAGGATGAAACGGCTAAGATATTCTTCTTCTTCTTCTCCTCCTCTTCCTCCTCCTCCTTCTAGTCTTCTCTCTCAGCTAATTGAGGTCGACACTGGTTGTGTATTGTGCCCATTTTTACGGTCGGATTCCCTTCCTGACGTCAACCCTGTGTGGAGGGATTTATTCTCTACTAGCTGATGTACCCGTGCTTCGCTACGGGATTCTCAGAAAGACTGACTTGGTGGTTTTCCTAACTGAATTCATCATAGGTCATTACAAAAACGTCAGTAGGAACGTAGCGATTGAAAGGAATGTTATCATATAAAATATTCCATCAAATGAAAAAAAAAACCGCACACTTTCTCACTTCCAACGAACAGTACTACGGTGCCGATCTAAGAGTCCAAAGTTCCAGAGCTGGAATAACCAGGTCGCAGACTGCCGTGAACACTCCTTTGCCATTATTCCGTTAAATATGCACACTACTCATTCCAATCAGTGGCTCAGAGTAGGGATTGTATAGCTCGAATACTATGATGAACCAGTGTGTAACGTACCAGATATATCAGAAAATGTATGAACCAGAGGAATTGCATGCTAAAGAAGAAATCTTACACCCCAGCTACTTCCCACCAATATACAGGCAGGCTGTTACAGTCGGTACGACCAGACGAGTTGGCCGTGTGGTTACGGGCGCGCAGCTGTGAGCTTGCATCCAGGAGATAGTGGATTCGAACAACACTGCCGGCAACCCTGAGGACGGTGTTCGGGAGATTGTGGCTTCGAGCCCCACTGTCGGCAGCCCTGACGATGGTTTTTGTGGTCTCCCATTTTCACACCGGGCAAATGCCGGGACTGTACCTTAATTAAAGCCACGGCCGCTTCCTTCCACTTCCTAGACCTTTCCTATCCCATCGTCGCCTTAAGACATATCTGTGTCGGTGCGACGTTAAGCAAAAAAAAAAGGAGATGGTCTTCCGTGGTTTCCCACTTTCACACCGGTCGCACCAGGCTGTACCTTAAAGCCAAGGCCGCTTCCTTCACACCACTATTCATTTCCCATCCCATCGTCGCCATAAGACCTACCTGTGTCGGTGCGACGTCAAGCAAATTTTTTAAAAAACCTCGGTACGCTGCAGTAATCCTATCTATCGGGGATGAGAGGAAACAGAAGACAAAAAGCACATCACAACAAACAATGGTCAATGTAATGTTATTGTTGATGAAGTTTATGAGCTTTCTATATTGCAGGCCTTCACATTAATTTTCTTTCGACTCTGTGATATTAGGGTGTCTTACAAAATTATTTATATCGTAGACTGTAGTTCCTTATTCTCAGACTTTACATACCGATTTTCATTAAATACTGTTTACCCATTTTCTCGTGACTCGGCGCTGATTTGGACTTAGTAACAAAAATCCAAATTCATGAATATCTCCGATTATATGCGGTACGGTAACAATGTATAAGACATAAGTGATCGGAAATTTAATAACTTCTTACATAACTACTACTAACTTACGACATAACTACAGTTATGTTAGTTATGTAGTATCGATACGACCATTAATAACATAAATAACTTATTTGAGAATTACATTTTAGACCTTCCCCTAAACTATCATTTCACCCAGCGTGAATAAAATAATGTCTAGCCTAGATTGCAGTGGTTCATCACCCGACATTACATACGGATTTTCATTAAATTCTCTTCAGCCGTTCTATCGTGATGCGTGTACAGACAGACAGACAGACAGACAGACAGACAGACAGACAGACAGACAGACAGACAGACAGACAGACAGACAGACAGACAGACAGACAGACAGACAGACAGACAGACAGACAGACAGACAGACAGACAGAAATTACAGAAAAGTAAAAAATGCATTTCTTTGTTACTGTGGACATGACCGATACCGAAATACCATTCTTTTCCAATTCTGAGTAATGTACACACAAAACTATTATTTTATATATATATATAGATTTATCGATATGACCACTAATAACATAACTTATTTGAGAATTACATTTCAGGCCTTCCCCTAAACTACCATTTCACTCAGCGTGAATAAAATAATTTATAGCCGAGCTTGTAGTGGTTCATCACCCGACATTACATACCGATTTTCATTAAATTATCTTCAGCCGTTTTCTATTGATGCGTGTACAATCATACATACATACATACATACATACATACATACATACATACATACATACAGACAGACAGACAGACAGACAGACAGACAGACAGACAGACAGACAGACAGACAGACAGACAGACAGACAGACAGACAGACAGACAGACAGACAGACAGACAGAAATTACGGAAAAGTAAAAAATGCATTTCCTTATTACTGTAAACATGTCCGATACAGAAATACCATTCATTTCAAATTCTGAGCAATGTACAGGCAAAACACTTATTTTATATATATATTACCTTTCAGGCCTTCCCCTAAACTACCATTTCATTTAGTATGAATAACATTATTGATAGCCTAGATTATAGCGACCTATTCTCCGACTTTGCATACCAATTTTCGTGAAGATACGACCACTAATAAAATAAATATTTGACAATTAAATTTTAGGCCTTCCCCTAAACTACCATTTATCTCAGCGTGTATAGCCTATATTGTAGCGACTTATTTCCCATCTTTGTCTAGCGATTTTCATTAAGACACGGCCACTAATAACACAAATATTTGTCAGGCCTTCCCCTAAACTACCATTTCACTCAGCGTGATTAAAATAATTTGTAGCCTAGATAGTAGCGGTTCATCACCCGACTTTACATTCCGATTTTCATTAAATTCCCTTCAGCCGTTTTCTCGTGATGCGTGTACAGACAGACAGACGGACAGACAGACAGACAGACAGACAGACAGACAGACAGACAGACAGACAGACAGAAATTACGGAAAAGTAAAAAATGCATTTTCTTGTTACTGTGGATATGACCGATACAGAAATACCATTCTTTTCAAATTCTGAGCAATGTACAGAAAAAACTCTTATTTTATATATATAGATTGTGTGTTTCTGTCGTGATTTCTAGCGTGATTTCAAGGGATTTTTATGACATTATTATTAAAAAATACTTCGCAAATGGAAAATATCCCGGTGGCAATGCTTACTTACAGTAGTGTAATAATAATGTAAAGTTATCATAATTTCCCAACAACAACAGTAACAACAACAACAACAACAAGAACAGCCAACAAAAGCAAGAGTACAACAAGATATTCTATGGAAAGAAAATATTATAAGAAATACTACTAGTTTAACATTCTAAATCCAGCATCATCATATACAAATTCAAATTGTATATTAATTAATAGAAGCGTATTATATGCTGAACGAAATTACCCATTCCCCGAGCTAGCGGAATTAGCCATACGCTGATATATTCACTAATGCTTGTTTCTGACGAGATTTTTAGCGTGATGTCAAAGGATTTTTACACTGACTGACAGAGCAAATGCAACACCAAGAAGGAGTGGTCAGAACTTTATGCCAATTGCAGGGTAGACCGACGTCACTAAGGTGTGCTCATGATGTGAAATGCGCCGCTGTGCTGCGCACGTAGCGAACGATAAATGGGACACGGCGTTGGCGAATGGCCCACTTCGTACCGTGATTTCTCAGCCGACAGTCATTGCAGAACGTGTTGTCGTGTGCCACAGGACACGTGTATATCTAAGAATGCCAGGCCGCCGTCAACGGAGGCATTTTCAGCAGACAGACGACTTTACGAGGGGTATGGTGATCGGGCTGAGAAGGGCAGGTTGGTCGCTTCGTCAAATCGCAGCCGATACCCATAGGGATGTGTCCACGGTGCAGCGCCTGTGGCGAAGATGGTTGGCGCAGGGACATGTGGCACGTGCGAGGGGTCCAGGCGCAGCCCGAGTGACGTCAGCACGCGAGGATCGGCGCATCCGCCGCCAAGCGGTGGCAGCCCCGCACGCCACGTCAACCGCCATTCTTCAGCATGTGCAAGACACCCTGGCTGTTCCAATATCGATCAGAACAATTTCCCGTCGATTGGTTGAAGGAGGCCTGCACTCCCGGCGTCTGCTCAGAAGACTACCATTGACTCCACAGCATAGACGTGCACGCCTGGCATGGTGCCGGTCTAGAGCGACTTGGATGAGGGAATGGCGGAACGTCATGTTCTCCGATGAGTCACGCTTCTGTTCTGTCAGTGATAGTCACCGCAGACGAGTGTGGCGTCGGCGTGGAGAAAGGTCAAATCCGGCAGTAACTGTGGAGCCCCCTACCGCTAGACAACGCGGCATCATGGTTTGGGGCGCTATTGCGTATGATTCCACGTCACCTCTAGTGCGTATTCAAGGCACGTTAAATGCCCACCGCTACGTGCAGCATGTGCTGCGGCCAGTGGCACTCCCGTACCTTCAGGGGCTGCCCAATGCTCTGTTTCAGCAGGATAATGCCCGCCCACACACTGCTCGCATCTCCCAACAGGCTCTACGAGGTGTACAGATGCTTCCGTGGCCAGCGTACTCTCCGGATCTCTCACCAATCGAACACGTGTGGGATCTCATTGGACGCCGTTTGCAAACTCTGCCCCAGCCTCGTACGGACGACCAACTGTGGCAAATGGTTGACAGAGAATGGAGAACCATCCCTCAGGACACCATCCGCACTCTTATTGACTCTCTACTTCGGCGTGTTTCTGCGTGCATCGCCGCTCGCGGTGGTCCTACATCCTAATGAGTCGATGCCGTGCGCATTGTGTAACCTGCATATCGGTTTGAAATAAACATCAATTATTCGTCCGTGCCATCTCTGTTTTTCCCCCAACTTTCATCCCTTTCGAACCACTCCTCCTTGGTGTTGCATTGTCACTGTCAGTCAGTGTATGACATTACTATTACTATTACTATTACTATTACTATTACTATTACTATTACTATTACTATTACTATTACTCTTACTATTACTATTACTATTACTATTACTATTATTTTACTCAACCGGAAATCGTGCCTGGGGCACTCTGAACCGAAGGGCGGTTTGTTGACCATTCAGCCAACGAGCCGGACAAGCCGGCTGAGATATTATCAAATAATTGTTAGAGAATTAACGATATCAAAGAATCAGTTTTAACACTATGTAACGTTGCCAACAGGTGCATGATCCATCTTTCAGAACTTTTCCAGAGTGTTTATTTAGCGAATGGATTTTAGCGTCGGGAGTGACCAAGAACATGGGCGACCTGTTCGTCCAGGGGTAAGATATAATACGGTGGAGAGAGTGAAACCCAGTGTCAGCACATATCCTATTCATGTCGATAACACCAACGAGCGTCTTAAGGGGAGTCATAACTGAAATTTTGAACTTCTGCAATTTACCAGTTATCAGTAAAAAAGCAAAGCAAAATCACCTCCGTACAGGCCATTAAGGCCCTTGGAGTAGTGGAAGGTAAAGGCTCCCACCATTGTTAACCTCGGCACGTGATGGGGTAGACTGGTTTGCTCTGCGCCCGGCCGCCTTTGCCCCCAGGAATTAACCTGGTACTCATTTTTGGTGTAGTCTGATTGAAACCTCAGGGCCATATGCACCTCCGGAAGTGGAAATCTCGTTTCTTAAATTCTACGACTTCTTGACGGGGATTCGAACCCACGTCTTTCCGAGCGAACCGACCACTCCTTTACGGCCTCGGCCAGGCAGCCCTTATCACTTAACAGTACCAAATTTAAAAACAAGCATATATTAAAAAGGTATGCCTACAGCCCCCCACACAAAATTTAGATTTAATTCCTTTATTGGTTACAAAGTTATTGATAATTAATTGTTAGTTTTTAGCCTACCGTACATTGCGTGTTAAATGCTCCTTGCACCACAGTATTTTTTGGGGAGCTATAATTTGGCAGACTTGTCAAAAATATTCTTAAGAACAACTCAGGATTTTGCAGTCACGTATAGAATACTGGAGATTTCTTTTAGTTTTACATTATTCATTCACTTCACAAAAATCCAGCTTCCTGCTGTTTCAGCAGTAAAAATATGAATGTAATATTCAACTGATCATAAAATGCAGAACTAATTTTAATTTCCGTACATATTCAAACATTCTCTAAAACTATCACGTGAATCTGCTAGGAGCATGTTATGCATGGCAGAGTGCTGAAAAAGTTTTAAGTTAGATAAACGAAATTGAGAGTTTAAGAAACAGACTTGCTTCAAAACTATCCTGAACAGTAAATTACTCCCTAAAATGCCTTTCTTAAGCACAGAGTAAGTCTACTGCAAGGTAAATGAATTTCAGTGGTATTATTGAACCGGTACGTAGTCCGAAAGAACGTAGAAGCTCATTTTGTCTGACAGTGTGAGAGAAAGGGGCGTGGACAACCTCTATATGCGCCAAACCACTACCCGTTAAATGCGTCATCTAAAGCTTTAAAAATGGCGTTAGGTAAAAGGTGGTCACGGGAATTTGAAAGAGGAAGAATTGGCCAAAAATCGCAATATTTAAGTCAAAAATCCCCTGAAGGGCATAACGTCTGCATCCGATGGACAAATTACACCAACAGCACCATGTGCTCCACTCCTTATTGAGCCATATTGTAATATGCTTCAATTTATTTATTAGAACACTGTGACATAATTTTACTTAGCGCGTCATAGAATCGCAGGAACTGAAGGCAGGAACCCTGGATGGCTGTGCCATAGGCCATGAAAACCCCGTATTAGTCCGGAAAGAACGGATTCCTTGAACTGGAGTGAGCGCAAACCGTTAATTCATTCGTGCAGACACCTACTATATCACCAAGTCCAACTGCTTCAACCCGGATGGGGTGAGATTTGAACGGGGGAATCTGTAGAACAGTTGTCACAGGTTGACAAACCAACCATTCCCAGGGATGGAATCGTCTGAATTTATATCAATAACTCCTCCATTGAGCTAAATTCCACAGATCTGATCCTACACATAATTCAGAACAGAATTATCGAATGACAGGAGTCGATATTATTATTTGCTTGTGCTCAATTTAGAGAAGTGCGTATTTGCAGGAGGGGCCGTTGACATCTGGTAGGCCGTCAAAGAGGCGAACACTCTGTTAGGTGGGGAATACCACAAGTTCGGCGTCCTGTTAAGGCTATAAAAGGTTGCTTCAAGGGGGAAGCGTTCTCATTGTCTCACTGACTCTCATTTCGCTCAGTGACTCTCATTCGCTCATTGACTCTCATTCATGTTACAGAAACTCATTGATTCTCGGCACTCTGTGATTCTCAGTCGTCAGTGATAGTCAGTCGTCAATGATATTCAGTTCTCACTTGATATTCATTCGCTGTTCTGTAACGCCAAGTGTACCGTGGCGTAATTCGCAAACTTATTAGATACCTGTAATTGTGAAACTGTTGTAAGACTATTATTCAATTGCCATGAGTTAGCTCACAAGAGCTAGTAACGATATCCAGCAGCATAAACATTTATAACGCGTACGCCGATCGTGGTAGTAACGTGTGAGAACCGTGTCAACATAACCGCTGTCAAGGTCTGATTTCAACCGGGCTACCTCCCGTAATTAGTGATGCACAAATCGGGACTAAAATTTCCGCGGATGCTATAGTCAATTGCAGTCTAACAGAAAGGGTGAAATCTTGTGTACGATCACGCTAAGCGGTGAAGTAGATGTTCTGAATAAATCACAATTCCAGACGAATCCAGGATCAAGCAGACGACAACCATGCTGTATCCAGAACTCGAGGCGAACGCCATCAGCCCCGTGCTGAGCGCTGTTAACATGGGCTAGGCACGCATGTCATAGTGATCATTTCATTCGTCGCTGATGGATAGATGGCTGCTAATTTAAGTCCTTATGTTCTAAAAGCATGTCAAGTAATATTCATACACTAGTATAGGTTTTTCTCAAGTAAGTCAATTAATAGCTAAATGTAAGCCAGTGCGGCATTTGCTTCGCTCAATTTATGTAAAAGGGCTGTATGCATGTTGAAGCCTGATATAGATGTATATATAATTTAAATGGGTACAGTGGATAGAAAAGTTTAGATATAGGTGTGTGTTTTTGTTAATAGTATTTTATTCTTGTTTGAGTTGATTTTGATAGAGATGTTGTACAGGCTCTTCTTAGTACCAAAAGGGTTGCGCGCCTTCAGCTTCGAGAGATTATAACGAGTAGGCTAGAGGCAGCATAAGGTCAGAATGCTTTCTATGCATGAATCATGATTTTTTCAGCTGTAAGGGGTTGTGAGGTACAGTTATATTCACCGTTGAATAAAGAGTAGGTTCTTTACGTTTAATGGCAGGCAAGTTCATGAATGTAACGGTTATCAAACGAAGGATCTTTCATGTCAGAGGCAAGAATTGCCGGGCGATGTTGACGGGCTGAAGTGATAAGCGAAATGCTATGAAGCCATATAGTTTTGCTGGAAGCCCTGATTTATATTTGTGCTGATGAGTCAGCCTGTTAATATGCGCGTGAATATGTGGGCTGTGTGTTATATTTGTCACAGAGAATTTTGTGCATTTGTGCAGAAACACGGAAGTCGGCGAGGCCCCGACCAGTTATTATATCCCAGGTAGAGAATCCGCAGGTCAGCCGTAGCCAATGAGCAGAGCTTTACTATTAGCGAAAGTGTTTACAATATATACCATTATTTACATGAATTGCCAACAACAGCCGCAGTTATCTAAATGTTTGTTGCCTACCAGCTGATGTCCCTAGCGTGTGGAGATACGGTAGTGCTGTGTCTTTTTGAGACATGCAATCTTCGGTGCCTGAGTATGTCGGAACCCAGTCCCAGCGCCTCTTCAACTTTAGTGCATATTTTTGTGTGTTTTATTTTGCAGGTGTGATTTATGTACATTTAACTTGCGTTGTTTATTGTTGTCCAGTGCATTTGTTGTTTTTGTCTTATGATGTTGTCCTTTGTTGAGTGATGGGGATACCTTCGCACGACGGCTAATTTTAGAGAAGCAAGGTTCTGCCCTTGTCCGTTTCTTATGAGTGCGGACCCATATGATTAGAGTCCGTGTTATTTTGGAACGGTAATATAGACGTAGTCTCGAACAAGTGTTTTTATATATTTGTGTCCGAGTGATCAGAATGTACACATGTAAATTAGGCCAACTACTAGTGTATCAAATATTATTTTGGCATCTAACGGGCGGTTTTAGATCGAGCCTACCGGCTAAGGACATAGGGACTTAACGATACAGTCAACCAAATGAAACAATGTAATACATTCGAATTCCATGCAACTTGAGATAGTATTTTTGGGTCGTTACCCGTGTTTCTAATGTTTAATGTTATGTTAAATGTCCGTTCGTGTAAATGTACTTATCACATTCTCTGACCATTTTTACGGTCGATTATTCGTTTATTTGTTTTTTCTTATTTGATTAGTATGATTTTAAATCATTTTTTGGCTTAACAAATCTACCATACCCGATTTCATGCTTTCTCATTCACTAGTTTATATGTGCGTATTTTTTGTACGTATACTTCTAGTATAATTTAGTATGTAGAGATTTTATTGCCCACATCCGGACGTTTTACGCCCTTTTACTGAGCTAGGCTGAATTTAAGACAGGATACGTTACAATATGAACACTGCGGGGAGGTTTGTGATTGAATCCAGGCATTTGGTCCGGAATCTAGTGATTCGAAATTATGTACTACCGCCTCACCTATCCTGGCGATAGGGTTGCCAGGTGTCCCGTATTATAGGGGATTTCCCGTAATTGAAGGTCTGAAGTACGAGTACTGTTCCGTTTTAACAGCGTACGGGACGCACATTTTAACCATATTTAAACAACTCACTTCTGGCAGAGTTATAATTTACAATTAGCTTAATGAAGCAATATTTGAGCTTACCATTGTTGAAACTTATGATACAATGTCAAAATTCAGTTTCAAGTTATTTGTAGGAAAGATGAAATTTTTTCGGTGGGGGGGGGGGGGGCTAAATCATTAATAGATCAAATTTGTTCAAATCTTCAGAATGAATGAAGTGAAATCTACCCTAAATAGCTTTTATGGTGCTGCAATATATTATCTGGAAAGGTGCATGACTTCAGTTGTTAATATTTTTTAAGAAACTAGACGTTTAGATTTGAAAGATGTTACATTTCATGGTTTTTCATGAAGGATTTGTTGTTTGAAAAGTAATGAAATTTGTCCAGCTTTTAATTTGGATAGCTTTTATGAAGAATTTTCTTCGTATAACTTTGAATTACGTTATGCTGGAGCTGGATATTTCTGTCCTGATACTGTTAGTGATCACAGTTTTAATATGAACTCAAAATGGGTGAATCGTTTCTCTAGAATTAATAATAGTAATGTTCGTATCTAATGTTATATTTATTCCTGGTTCGAATGCATATGTTAAAAGACTTTTCTCATTTCTTAAATACAGAACGGAATGATAAAAGAAATATATGGTCAGCAATTCTGATAAAGTCAAAAATTAATTTTGCTTATAGTTGTTCGAATGTTCAATTCCTGATTAAGGGAGATCCAGCATTATTGAAAGAGGTTAAAAGTGAAGAAACTACTGGTTTTCAACCTTTTATGTAGAAAATGAAACAGCAAAATACTGTAAAATCATTTGTGCCTGCAGTGTAATTGTAGTATACCGTAGTCAATTATATCAGAGTGTTTTCTTGAGCAAATGTCATTGTGCCATGACGACATGACCTGTCCCTTATTGGAATTTGAAAAACCTAGCAACCCTACCTTCCGACCATTATTCTGATAGTGATGGGACTCGAACTTAGTTTCTTGAGAACTCTTTATCATATTATGAAAATAAGTACACCCTTGAATTGTTGATATCCATGACTCTAATGCTAGGTATTGATAAGGCGCAGTTCTATTAAGAAACAGAATTAATACCGTTATCTCGGCAGATATTATCACTCCGGAAGTGCGTTTCTCTTTGTATTCACAATTCTGTTTCGGTGCCCATTCTTTGTCAGACCTTTTCCAACCTACTTCAGGCAAATGTTTAAGTGGTGTCTCTTTAAGTCTAACTTTAAAAACAATAAACATTCTCTATCCAGCAAATGATTAAAGAAATAAATGGTACGAGTAATAATAATAATAATAATAATAATAATAATAATAATAATAATAATAATAATAGGCTAATGGCAAAATTAGGCGAAACACAGTGGGGTATTTGGCCGATTTAGGTGGCCAAAAGTCGATTTCACAGGGCGAGTTAGCCGTACGGTTAGGAGCGCGCAGCTGTGAGCTCGCATGCGGGTGGTAGTGGGTTCGAACCCCACTGTCAGCAGCCCTGAAGATGGTTTTCCGTGGTTCCGCATTTTCACACCAGGCAAATGCTGGGGCTGTACCTTAATTAAGGCCACGGCCGCTTCCTTCCCATTCCTAGGCCTTTCCTGTCCCATCGTCGCCATAATATCTATCTGTGTCGGTGCGACGTAAAGCAACTAGCAAAAACAAAGGCTCGATTTAATGAATCTGACTATATGTGGAAGAAATAAGCAACGCGCAAAGCTAGTAGGTGAGGGAAATACATTGCTGTTAGTTTGTGATGATTCAGTAGAATACGTCAACAGGTCACACAGTCAAATGTAATGTATTAGTTGAAGTGCACGTAGCTCATTGCAGCGCTCTGCTGAAGTCCGCATTGTGCAGTGAACATTTCTGCTTCTGGCTTAGTGTGGAAGGAGATGAAGGGGGTAAGTGTGAATACATTTTGTTAAAAACGAGTTAAATATATTAACTGAGCACATTGTTTTGAAAATGCACTGTTTTCACGTTAATATTTAAAGAGATGTTTTCCGACATTTATTTTCGGTTTCTCAGAAAATGGGATGTTTCTACTCTAAAACTCCGCAACAATTAGCTGTGTTATCCCGTGCTTTGAATTGATATAACCTCATGAAGTAATTTGGGCTAAATACGTATTTTTTGCGATTAGTTTATTTCTGCTCTGAGTTGTTGACCGGATTTGAACGGGAAGCTTATATTGGTGGAAAATTATTTACCTTATTTATTTAAAACTACTCTGAAGAACAAATGAAGAGAATGAAACAAAATATGTTCGCCTTTCAAGTGTGATATGAAAAATAGATGCACCACAGCACACACAAAGGAAAACCGATTTATGAAAAGCACAGTGTCTGGCTCGAAGAGACAATCACATTTCCTTAGGTAGTGACTAGACCAGGACGACCAACGAAAACATTTGAAGAATAAAGTGACAGATGTAAACTAAAGAGAAGCAGAACAGTTATAGAAGTCCACGGAAATGTAAGTACTGAGTTATGCTGCTCCGATTAGATTAGGAAGTAGTGGAAAGGGAGATGCGTCGAAAGTATTGAAGGAAATTACGTCTTTCCCAAAACGGGCCGGAGAATGCAAGCATGCTTTCCATAAAGCACAGAAAGAATGACAAGTTCAATTAACGTCATTGCAAGCTCTGTCCATCTTTGCTGTGGTATGATTTTCTAGAAGACAATACGAAATAATGAGGAATTCTAATAAAAACTTCTGTCCTTGCTACAGTCTGCTGCAAAAGGCTAAACATGAGTGCTATCCAGGAAGAGAATCGTACCAAGTAAGCGAAATTTGTGCTGAAATCAATTTACATAGTATATTGGATCACACCATTTCACGATTGCTGAAATATCTTGAAGAAGCTGTACAGCTTTTAAGTGAGGAAGATAGGAACGCTCTGGTGCTGATCTGTAAGTGGGGGCGTGATGGATCGCAGCAAGCCTAATATAAACAGAAATTTCAAAGCAGCACTATTCTGTAAGGATTATTGTTTTAATTTAAAAATGCTTGTTCACAAACGGGAATGAAGAAATGATTTAATTATCTGAAGAACACTAACATTGTGACCCGCCGTATTTTTGTCTGACAGGAGATAGAGGAGAGTGAGTTTTGTGAATCCATTTTACGAGCAAGCTACAAATGTTCGACGCGAATGCCAAAGCGGAAGGGAATTTAATCAAGGAGTGCCTAATGGATGCGGTGGCATGTATGTTTCCTACAGAGCCAGTTGAGAAATTTACAAAATCTCTCTTTCTCATCAAAGTGTGGCTCGCAGAATACACGATATGGCCGTTGATATGGAACAGCAATTAATGGAGTAGGCAGCAAATTTTGTATAATTTTTCATCGCCCTAGTCGAATCAACCGACACTGGGGACACACCACAGCTCGTTATTTTCATTCGAGGGGTGGATGACGATCATCGGGTCACCGAGGATTTCCTAGACTTGATAGCTCTCAAAGAAACCACTAACGGTTTCGATATTTTTCAATCTCTGGATGGTGTTTCTGAGTCAGTGGGATTAAAATGGGAGCGGTTGACGTGTGTATCGACGGATGGAGCTCCTGCTTTACGTGGTCTACGCACGGGGTTCCTCAGCTATGTAAAATTTAAAATGGCTGAGAGCGACGATCCATTGCTTGATACACCAGGAGGCAATCTGTGCAAAAGTCGCCAAGCTTAAAGACGTAATGGGAACAGTTGTGCGAATGGTACATTATCTTCGCTCCCGTGGACTCACGCACCGTCAATTCAAAGTGTTTCTGGATGACATCGAAGGGGAACATCAGGATATCCCGTAACATGCAGAAGTAAGATGGATGAGCAAGGCGAAGTTGCTTCATCGCGATTTTTTGCTTGCGGAACGCAATATATACCTTTTGTGACATGAAAGGGCGGCCCCAAGTTCTTTTACGTGATCCTAAGTGAGTGGCGCACTTGGCATTTTTAAGTTACGTTACTGCCCATCTGAATACTCTGAGCACTTTGCTTCAGGGCGAAGAGCACAATATCTGTCATTTGGTGGAAAAAAATCAAGTGTTCAAAAGAAAACTGATTTTGTGGGAAAACCCGTTGCGTGCAACGAGTAAGGCACATTTTCCATTGCTTCAATGTGAAGGAAGGTGTCGACTTTGATGAGTACTTGCCGGTAATTCGCCAATTACAAGAAGAGTTAGAAAAGAGATTTTCAGAATTATCAGAACTCCAAGCAGTGTTAGACGTATTTGTTCGACCATTTTTCCTTAATGTAGACAGTGTTCCACAGCTACTTCAACTAGAGTTGATTGGACTTCAATGCAATGTTCGTTTTAAAGACCGCTTTCTAATGTCATGAAGTTTAGAAGAATTTTACAGCGGATTTCCGCAAGAAGCATACCCAATTATACTGTATATATAAAAATGCATGTAAAGTTCTGTCATTGTTCGGCTCATTGTACATTTTTGAGCGCTTCTTTTCGGATTCTTAAGCTTTGCTTGCGGGACTTAGTGTTTGCAGTGCACTATATCTTTTGGTAAAGGCTAGAGAAATTATGTTACTTTTATTGACCTGTCTCAGTCTTATCCTTGGCTTTTACAACAGGAAAGTGACTGAGGTATGAGTGATGCTAGTAATGCCATTCCTTATTCAGCCAGTCCTTGCTGAGAATGGTGTAAAAATGTTGCTCATAGGGTCGTTTGATGCATGCATTTCAGTGGGATTGGCAGGCTGATACGTAATAGCAACTTCTGACTCGGTGAGGAAAGGAACGGGAAACTACATCACTCCTCATTTCTTTAGTACGCCTCTTCAGTGGTGGCTAGGCCATCTACGACAGCTGATGGCAGAGCTGTTGAGGTTCCAACCAGCTTGAGGGCTGAACATATATACCAGCTTACCAAAAGTAAACATCGTGCAACGATGAGTGATAGTAAATTGCGCAAAATGTTTAAGAATACTGTAGCTCTGTCCAGAAATAGTGTACACAATTTGGAGAAGTTTGTTAGCTGCAAAACTAAAATCTCTTAAAAACGACTGAGCAAAAGTCACTCAAGGTCTGTACTATTTGTTCATATTGGTAAAATTTTGTTGACTTTTCTTCTCAAATATGTTCAAATTTCATTTTTGAATAAATCACATTATACTTTACTTAACACTTGAATTCGTTTCCTGTGCATTCCGTACATCGGAGTACCATGCAATTTGTATATGCGCTATATTTGTTATGGCAAAACAGCCGTATCAATATGATGTCAACAATCCAACAAAATCCGTCGTCCGTTTGTCGCAGGTCGCCTCGCTGCCACGGTGTAGTAGTGGTAGGGGAAAGAGCGCTAGTTTGACTGCCCAGTGCTCCCCGAGCGCAATGCCTGGATGGCCCTGTGTTAGAAAAATGAATATGAACTGATATGTTCGTATCGCCAACGGCCGTAGCCGTGTTGAAACACCGGATCCCGTGAGATCTCCGAAGTTAAGCAACATTGGGCGTGGTCAGGAGTTGGATGGGTTGCCACGCGCTGTTGGTGGGGGGTAAGGGAATGGAGGAGCGGAAAGGAACTGGCCACCCTACCGCACGTAAACTCCGGCTCAGGAACACCTCTGCGGAGGTTCGGACCTGCCTTCGGGCAGAATAACCCTTACCTTACCTTATGTTCGTATCGAAATCAACGGCTGTGGGGTATTGTACGTAGAAATTTGAAGCGATAATTGCAGAGTGAACCCTGACAAGCTTAATAGTGTTCAATGTATCCCTTAATTTGGCTCAAATATTTCATAATATAATACCGTTATTTGTACACCTGGTAACTTGGGACTATTTAATTCTCTTCACACACACAAAGTTAGAGACAAGATCACGAAAATTCCCGTCCTCTCGGAAGTAACGAATGGAAATATCGATTGTTGGTAACAGCATATTCCAGTTATCGCATGACACGACCCACACCAGCTATTACTATATATTAAAAGGTCAATTGATTTGTATAAATGGCAGCGGTAGAAATATTTTGTGCTTGAATTCAAAGAGCGACAAACCGTGTGAGGAGGGCCTTTTAATTTTGTTGCGTACGTGTAAATTAATATGGGAATAAATGCAGCCTTTGACCTTTCAGTAACTTAATAGTGTTTTAATTCAATGAACCGGGATCTAGTGTTTTAGTTGGAATTTAATGTTTAATTTTGCGTTGGTAAACTGATGAAGTACACTGATACGCGAATGCTTATGTTTACTAGCGTTCATTTTGATGGGTTCCCATGTTCTAATTCAGCAATGTTATTTTCTGAATCACATTACTGTATATTCAGGAAGCAAGAGGCTAAAAGTGAAAGGAGATAATTGCAGATAGGTTGTTTTCATATAACTGCTTCTAAACCTGCACATACAATTTTTCTAAATTTCACGTCAACTGTTAGTCTCTTGTTTAATGTCGTCAGCATTAACTGCCGCGTAAAACTCTGAGCTTGCTTTGCCACTTCTAAATTGCGATGTTTTTATAATGCATGTGTACTTTATTTACATCTTCATAATGTTACAGGTGAAACGTTCCTTTAACCGAAGTTTTGAACCAATAAGTCAAGAACGATAAATTTCGCCATAGTTAGGCATCTTACCACTGCACTTTGAGTTCTGACTTCTCTTCTGAGGTGTTATAGAAGTCAGTTTACTTTTCTCTGAAGCTGCAAAATGTTCATTCTCAATGGGATGTAAATAATATTACATTGCCAATATTGCTTAGAATTAAAACTCAATGAAAAACATTCTCATCTATAACATGGGGAGTCGGTCAGGATAGTGTTACGCCCCTATTTCTATTTGTGGCGTTTTTCAACGATCTTCCGAACGAAATCCGGGGTTACGGCAGATTGTTTGTGGATGATTGTACAATACAGAAAAATGAATATGAAGTATGAAACACCGACAGTAATAGGTTATTACAAGGCGATCTAAGCATACTTCACAAGCAGTCACTGGATAGTAAAATGAAAATAAATTCACGAGGATGTAGGTTCATAAGAATAAGGAAGAAGTAAAACAATAGAGCTTGCAATACTGCCTTGGATCGGACCCTCCCGTAGAGAGTGGCTCATGCAAATACCTACGAGTCCACGTTAAAATACGTCTAAAATGGAACACTAACGTGTAAAGTGCAGTTAGTGAAGTGTACATATCCTTCATTTACTGATGACGTTGCTAAAGGGCATCAACACCCATGCAAAGGCAGAGGGCTATTTTATCGCTTGTGGGGCTACAAGAATGGACGCTAATATCCTGTACATTTCTGTGTGGTAGTATTTTATTTACTATGTTAAGCTGGTAATTAGTCATTGTACCACTCAATCTACTGTAAACCGTACTGTTAAGCCATAGGAAATATTTAAGCTTTTTGTGGATTTGTATGTGATTGTCTTATAATTATTATGATACGCAAAGTGTAATGGAATATTTTGTAAACTTTAAGTGAATTTCTGAGTGACTGCACTGCAGTTATACGTAAATAAATATTTTGAAGTTATTTTCATTCGACGTCGTATTAATTTCGTTAGGAATGCTTCCTATGCTACGGTACTCGTTTAATTTGTAATTATCGGGTTTTATTGTTCCTTGTTTTAACGCATCGGTATTTCATTTCTCCATTCTTTTATTATCGTATTGCACTCGTACTTGACAAGTGTCATCACTAAACTAAAGATGGTACAGTGGAATGATGCAAGGTTCGTGCTTAATGATTTTAATCCTAGAAGTACCTTAAGAGGAGTGATATATTTTGGATTTGAAATGCTGGAGGATGGAAGGGAAAGAGTACGGTTATATGTTATGAACAATGCCTAAACGAATAAGCCAACATGGGGAGAGTTGAGAAATCAATTAAAAAGCCCTGTTACAAGAACACGACCGATAATTTACGTATGGCGAAAGGTAGACTCCAGAAAATGGACTATGGTAAATATTCGTTTGCAAATAGGAGAATGCTAATTGGGATGTATTACGTATAGCTGTCGCAGAGCCTTTTTCCAAAATTGTGAAATGCTGAAAGAATGGACGCTAATACCATGGACAGTACACGTATCATTTTAATTTTCAGGTTCTATTGCTCCTTGTTTTAACGTACTGGTACTTCTTTATCTTATTCTTTCATTACCGTGAAAATTTCTTGTTTTCAAGTAATTGTTTATATTTTGTTTTTCATAATTTCGCTTTTAATGTAAATGTCATTGTTATAAAACGGTAAGTAAGCATTACCAAAGGGATATAACCCTACCGCAAAGCATTTGTTAATACTAATTTTCCAATTCATATACTGGGTGGTTGCAGATTAACTAAATGTATATTTTTAATTTCGATATGTAAGTAATAGTTTTGAATTATTTGTGTATATAAATGGATTAAAATTGATTGGAAAACAATATCTAAAGAATTCTTAAGATGGTTCCTTGTGTTTTGCTCGTATGTAACACTCGCTGCAAGTGATGGACCACTCAATTCTAATTTAGAAGATAGAGCTTAAGGAACTGGAAGTATAGTGTGTTCTTTTGGAGCTTCGAGCCTGTCCACATGCTAAGCATTCTACCAGGCAACAATAAGGTATTCGGTGCGACGCATAGAGAAGTCGTTGTATGGCACGAAATGTTCATAGGTGAAAACAGAAATTTGTCAACGTGTCAAACATTGGAAGTTGTAGATAAGACATGTGAGGATGTGGTTTAATGTTTAACTGGTTCATTAGCAGTCAGTGTGACAGGCAGTAGTGCATACGCAACTGTCATGCTTCAGTCAGCGTAAGAGGATCCATCCGTCTCGGAAATAATGTGAATAGCGTGGACCTTGCCATATACGAAGCTATATCGTGCAAACCCCTGAAACCCTTGACCCAACCTGGTCTGTTGTTGGGTCCCGAATACTGGATACTGGGAAGAACAATTAGACAAGTTGCAGTTCGCGCATGCGCAATGTCAGGCAAGGTCAAAACGCCAAGATCGCCTTTCTCCGTAGTCTGAAAGGAGAATCTGAGGTCGTGTGTCACGCCATCGTCTACAAGTTACAATGTGCACTTACTCGTTGGCTGAATGGTCAACGTACTGGCCTTCGGTTCAGAGGGTCCCGGGTTCGATTCCCGGCTGGGTTGGGAATTTTAACCTTCATTGTTTAATCCCAATGGGTCGGGGGCTGGGTGTTTGTGCTGTCCTCAACATCTCTTTAACTCACACACCACACATAACACTATCCTTCACAACAATAACACGCAGTTACCTACACATGGCAGATGCCGCCCGCCCTCATCGGAGGGTCTGCCCTACAAGGGCTGCACCCGGCCAGAAAAAGCCACACGAAATTATTATTATAACGTGCACATGAAGTCGATCGAGTGAATAAGTGAATTAGTTTGTGTTAAAATGGCACGTGTCAGTGATGTTCGGAGGTGAAAATGTGTGAACAATCCCAACTCTTTCTGTTATATATGTGGCCAGTATTCAATTAAAGACCAGAAGAGAAATATTACGCCATTCATAAAACGCCTGTACTTGGCATAATTTACCATGAAATTAGGTGATCAGCACAAGAATTTCGCACCCCATATTATGTGAAAAACGTGTGTAGAAAACCTGAGACAATGGTACAATTGGTTGTTGCCGTCGATGCCATTCGGAATCCCAATGGCTTGGTGGGAACAAAGAAATCATTTTGACGAATGTTATTGTTATGCACGTAAAGTGTCCAGGTTCAATGCGAAAATCTTAAGCACATTGTGTATCCTTGCCTTCCATCTTCCACAACCCCCGTACCACATGGACCCGATACTTTTGACCCAAAACCACCAATACAGTTACCAGTGTGTGTGTCTTCGTCATCTTCAAGTGCGGAGGATGGTGATGATGATAACTTTGTCCCGGATGTTGAAGATAAAACTCCACGTCTTTATAATCAGTGTGATTGGGTGCGTGACCTAGGCCTCACTAAAGGAAAGAGTGAACCTTTAGGATCAAGATTAAAAGAGAGATATGTTTTAATTCATGGGATAAATTCATGTTGTTACAGAAATCGGGAGGAAGAATTCCGGCGGTTTTTTGTTTACGAGGACGTTCTTGTGTTTTGCTGTGATATCCTTAGCTTGATTCGTCGTGGAACTATTTACCAAGCAGAGGACTGGCGTCTGTTTATTGATACCAGTAAAAGAAGTCTCAAAAGTGTTCTTCTGCACAATGGAAATAAACTTGCTCCAGTACCAGTCGCCCATTAACATCTCTTCGTGAAAACTATCACAAGTTTTCTATGGTGTTGCAGAAGCTAAACTACAATGAACACAAATGGTTACTGTGCTGTGATTTAAAAATGTGCGGTATCGTATTAGGTCAGCAAGGATGATATACAATGTTCCAGTTTTTTCTGTGTAAGTGGGACTCTCGGGACAGGGATCGTCACTGGTTAGTGTCTGAGTGGCCCAAGGGGAAACAGTTCGTGTCTGGAGAAGGAAACATTGTAAATCGTCCATTAAGTGATCCTCAAAGTGTGTTGTTGCCCCCTTTACATATTTAATTGGGAATTATGAAACAGTATGTGAAGAGTATGGATAGAGGCAGTCCCTGCTTTCACCTCTGTCAGAAAATTCCAGGACTGTTCGATGCCAAAATTAAGGAAGGTGTTTTTGACGGCCGCAAAATTCAGTACGACGATGATCGAAACACATCTTCAGGCATGTGAATAATTCAAGGAAGTTTGTAGCAAATTCCTGGGTAATGTTAAAGATGTCAACTACCAACAGATTGTGGAAACCATGCTGTTCAACTTCCAGAAATTGGGTTGCCGCATGAGCTTAAAATTACATTTCCTGCACAGTCATCTGTATTATTTTTCTTCAAATTTAGGAGCATTCAGCGAGGAACACGGCGAGCGGTTCTATCAGGATCTAAAAGAAATGGAACGAAGGTATCAGGGGCGATGAGAAGTCTCCATGATGTCTGATTACTGTTGGTGTCTAGTGCGAGATAACACTACTGAGGAACACAAACGCAAATCAACACAGCGTTCATTCACATCAAGGTGCAGCAAACAATAGTGTTCTTCTAGTGATATTCATACATTATAGCAATGGACGTGTTACTTTTTTGTTTATTAGTTACAATTTGATCATGTCCCATTAAAATTACATTCTCTATTATGGTGTTTTCTATCAAAATTTCAACAATATGTCAAATTTGGATTTCATATAGCAAAAAAAAAAGAAACTGTACGTGATGGGCAAAAACGGTTTACATATTTGAAAACAGCACACCTGAATTAGGGTTAATCCCCTCTTCAACATTTCGCCGGAGAGATTTTTTTTAACACAATTAACTGGTGCGTTTTCTCCAGATGGTTGCGAAACGTAATAATTTTCCGATGTTACATTGGACCCATCACTGTTCTATACTGCGAGCTTTGTTGAGACTTTCGTCAACTCCACGACGCTCCCGTGTAACTGATTCGTAAGTATAAGTTATACCTCAGATATTATTTCATTACTATGAAGCTTAGTCGTCTAGTTCCATGGCTAAATGGTTAGCGTAGTGGCCTTCTGTTCAGAGAGCTCCAGGTTCGATTCCTAGTGTCTCCGGGGATTTAAAAGTGTTTTTTTTCCTTTAGCTTGGGGACTGGGTGTTTGTGCTCATACTAATACATATATCCGTATGCATACAACATACCACGCTACCAACCATCCCGGAAACGCAATAGTGAAGACATCGCTCCTCATATTGTTATATCAGGAAAGGCATCCGTCACGAAAAATGAGCTAAATCCATATAAAGTGCCGACCCCAAAGAACTGAGAAAATACCAGGAAGAAGAGGAAGAAGAATATTATGCTTGATCGAAAGCGGACAAGCTAACTAGTACTTCAGTGGCGTAGTCGGTTAGTTGTCATCTTTCTGCCCCCCCCGCCCCCCGTGATAGACGGTTCGATCCCCATAAAGGTCAGTGGCATTTGAAGTGGTATTCATGTTCGAACTCTGATTACTGGGCTTACTCCTAAATGTAAGGAGTACCTGTGGAATTTAATTCCGACACCTTGGCGCTTTGTAAAATCTTAAGAAATTTAAAAAACGCAAATAATAATAAAAATAGTAGTTATTACTACCACTTAAAATAGATCAGTAGCACTGTAGTATTACACAAAATCTTAGCACTTCACTCTGAATTCAGTAACGATTTACTTTTGTTATGGAGCACGTTATTAATATGGCAAAATCTACGTTCAAACTGTCATTATTATAGAAGTCTTCCGCGTGAAGAGATGAGAGTCTCTTCTAAATACGTGGAGCAAATTTATCTGCGAAACATAAAGAATTTCGCCTCTTTTCTTGAAGGGCAATAGCCAAAAAGCTAATTATCATGTCGATTAATATTATTATTGGTAGTATTCTTCTTCTTCTTTTTCTACCGCTTTTTTACCACACCTGTGGGGTCGCCGGTGCGAACGGCGTCGCACATATATATGTATGTATGTATGTATGTATGTATGTATGTATGTATGTATGTATGTATGTATGTATGTATGTGGATTTGGCACTGTTTTGTGGCCGGATGCCCTTCTTGACGCAACCCTATGTGGAGGGATGTAATCACTATTGCGTGTTCCTGTGGTGGTTGGTAGGGTGGTGTGTTTTCAGACTGTGATGAGGAGAGTGTTGGGACGGACACATAAACCCAGTCCCCGACCCAGAAGAATTAATCAGAAGCGATTACAATCCCCATCCCGGCCGGGAATCGAAACCGGGACCCTCCCAACCAAAGATCAGTACGCTAACCATTCAGCCGAGTCGGTCTATTCTTACTAGTAGTAGTATTAAACCTTAATGTACATGTCCCTTTCAGATTTACGCACCATAGTTTAAAAATGCTTGTTCATGTGAACAATTTTCTGTATTTCACATGTGCGGTACTGAAGAACAATTTGAATAATGATGAGCTGCACACCATGGAAGTTGTGTGAAACATGATATCCCAGCGAGACAATTGTAGGATTACGCACAAATTGCCGTGCTTCACTCGGATTTCAGTAACGATTTACTTTTGTTATGGAGTACGTTATTAATGCGGCAAAGCTACAGTATTCCGTGCTCCGTGGGAGACAGAAGAGCATCCCAGCAGAAATGGGAATAATGAATTTAGAAACTGAGCTTTTATATTGCCGTCATGCGTTCGTATTTCGAACGAGTCTCCTAGTTCTCTCTACTAAACCTCAAATAAAGTAAGAATGCCTTCTTAGACAAATAAGAACTTCTGTCCAGAGTGTTTGGATCAAGTTCAGCGCAAACAGTGTGGTCCTTGTGCGGTCGTTAAAGGCACAGTGGGGATGGAGGAAGCATGGGAAGATGCAGCTGCGTGATTATGTACCGGGAGAAAATCGATCCCTTAATTTTCCTTCTTGTGTAGTATAAAGGAGTAGGTGATGTAATTGCTGAGTTCGATGTGATGAGTTCATTGTGAGCGATGTCCGACTCCTTCGCTGAAGAGTCAGCGTAATGGACCTTTGTTCAAAGGGACCCAAATTCGATTCCCCGCTGGTTCGGGGATTTTAATCTTAAATGATTAACTCCTTGGTTCGAGGACCGGCTGTTCGTGGGGGTTTGGAACACTTGCACTGAGCATTACACTCTACCAAACAGTTCGTGGTGAGTCAGGAGTAGGATGGTGATACTTGCACGGCGCCGCGTTTTTCATGTATTACAGTTTTAATAAACGAGGACAGCACTGTACTGTGTGAGCTGGAGAAAGAATCCAATCGATAAAGTATTAATAATGTTGGAAATTTAGCTTCGGCTTCTTCTCTCTTCGTTACTCAGGGTGAGCCAGTCTAGTTTGCAAAGACCGGTAGTTTCCAAGTTATGGTTGAAGTAATGACCTGGGATAGATACTTATCTCGAGCATTGCCATAAATAATGATACTAATTTTTTACATGTCAAGCGCAGGAGGAATCATAATGTATTTATATCAAATATAAAACAAATGTCCCGGTCACTCCATGTGAGATTTGTGCTGGACAAAGCGGAGGCGGGACAGGTTTTTCTCCGGGTACTCCGGTTTTCCCTGTTACCTTTCATTCCAGCAACACTCTCCATTCTCATTTCATTGCATCTATCATTCATTAATAAATCACTTTGGGAGTGGCGACCCCATCGTACTAACAGCCTATATCTGCTTCATTCATTACATCCCTGACCCGGTCAATGACTGGAAAACAGGTTGTAGGTTTTCATTCATTTCATAAAACAAATGTATATACAAGAAAGGACGACCGGGCGAGTTGGCTGTGCGAATAGGAGCGCACAGCTGTGAGCTCTTATCCGGCAGATAGTGTGTTCGAATCCCACTGTCGGCAGCCCTGAATATGGTTTTCCGTGGTTTGTATTTTCACACCAGACAAATGCTGGAGCTGTACCTTCATTAAGGCCACGGCCGCTTCCTTGCCATTCCTAGGCCTTTCCTATCCCATCATCGCCATAAGACCTAGCTGTATCGGTGCGACGTAAAGCAAAATAGCAAAAAGAAAAGAAAGGACGATAGTTTCATTTATAAAAAATTTCAGTCATTTTAATACGTGGTGGACAGTCTGATTAACATACAATAAACTTATCGGCATCTAATGTTTTCCAGATTAATTACTTTATTGCCCAATATGATTATTCCTATCTAAACAATATGGTCTCTAATTTAATACGACAGTATTCGGGAGATAGTGGGTTCAAACCCCACTGTCGGCAGCCTTGAAGATGGTTTTCCGTGGTTTCCCATTTTCACACCAGGCAAATGCTGGGGTTGTACCTTAATTAAGGCCACGGCCGCTTCCTCCCCATTCCTAGGCCTTTCCTATCCCATCATCGCCATAAGACATATCTTTGTCGGTGCGACTTAAAGCAAATAGCAAAAAAAAAAGGAATTAATACGAAACCTACAGTCAACTACAGAATTCTAGGAGGACTGAATTTAGAGACGCAGTTATATATGGAACTACTTATACGAGGGCAGTTAATAAAGTAGTGCAAATATTGATAGAACGCAATATTTAATGAATTAACAGTACGATTGCATTATATTGCTTCAATGTAGTCACCCGTAAAGTCTGTTTCCTTATGAAAAATGTCCGGAAGCCGTTGAGGACCGCTGACAAGGCGTTCTTTGTTGATGACAGCGACAGAGCTCCCTACTACCACGCCAGGAAATACGCCGCCCCGAAGGGGTTCCTTCAACTTCGGAAACTGATCGAAGTCGAAAAGAATCAGGTGTGGTGAGTACAGAGGGTGTTCCAAGACCTCCAAATGCCACCGTTGTAATAGGAACTTGACATTTTTGTGACATGACAACGTGCGTTTTCATGCCACACGATGGGGCGATCGTCTCGAAACAAACGTGGTATGAACATTAAAACAAGAATAATAGTTATCACCACCTTTCCAACTATTATTCTTTTTTTAATGTTCATATCTGATGTCCAATACGGTCTACAATGAGATTTATTACTTGTAATACAAACGTGGTTGTTTGCACCGCATAGCCGGACGCAGATGTCGCTACAGAAATCGGAAATAGTAGTCACTGTTGGCGGTTTGTCCCCTCGGCCAGCGCATACGTAAGAATAACGCCTTCTGCGGTATTTGTCCAGGTCGATGCCGGTCAGTGCATACCGGTGCCATTTCTGAACGTCCATGACTTGATATTGAACCCAACGGGTCGCAATTTTACTCATGTTGAGACATTCCGCCAGGGTGTGCCCACACTTTGATGACTGAGACCAACCTCTACGGATAGTTTCCGGACAGTCCATCGATGATCTACGGAAGCGAGACCACTCACGATGGTAATCTGATCTTCAGGAACAGACGGCTGACCTGTGCTGTGCAAATACGCTGTCTCATTCCAACCCGCATGAAACGCCGTGACCCATCGTGCAAATGCCACATACCGTAACGCAGTCCCGCCACAGGCTTCACGTTATCCTCGATAACATTCTGACGCAATTTTGCCACGAACAACCTCTATTTTAAACCACGAACGCTGAACACCTTTTGAATATATGCTTTAAAGCGGCAAAATCGACACTCTTCACTTCAGTGCCACACAACAAAAGCAATGCATCATAATCATCGACAACAGCACCACCTGACCACTCCCATATCCTCTTTGCGCATGCCCGATCTCCTGCGAGTGTCTGGACTACGTTGCTTCTACTGTATTTACAGCCCTCGTATTTAAATATATATATTCCCTAACATTGGAATTTGAGAATGAATACCTAGTCTCATTGTGTCATTCATATACTAATTATATTTTATATCTGATATTCAGTTTCTGTTAGTTGATATTTCATTTTATAAAATCCGTTATTTTCTCCCTTGTTTCGATTCCTCTTTGCCGGAATATGATAAGAATGAATAACATAATCCCCAACTAAAGTTAAAATGATTTGCTAAAATATGAAAGGGATATTTGACCTGAATGTAGACAACAAGCCATGACACTAGGGTACGTTGACAAAGCAGTTACTTCCAAACTTAACCTAGATCAAAACTGTCTCAAATGAACTGATTCGCTGTAAGAAGGAAATATCTGCACAAATAAATACAAAATTCTTCATAAGAATCCATGCCTGGAAATGGAATATAACAAAAAAAAAAAGAAACGAACAATCATCATGAAACGTATACACGTACAGAGCACTAGAACTACAAGACATGTAACTCTATATGCATTTCTCTACTTGAAGACACACTGCCCATTCTCCTTCTCGATGGATAATTTAAATACAAAATTATATCATTAGTATCTGTTCAAAAGGCGCTATTTCCATCCCGAGATAGTTGTGGAAAAAGTGCAAGAAGCGTATAATAGAAGGCAAATGGAACGTATCCATGATCGGATATGGTACAGCATTTAAGTAATTACATCTTTCTGGTCTGGATTGATCAAGGCATTAGATATTATTCAACTATTGCAATGCATGTGGACGAAATACAAAAACATTTTCTGAAGTGTAAATAGCACCTTTTGAACAGACACTCCTCAAATGAAACCACTTAGAACAATCTCCATCCCCTTGAGGCGCTCCGCTGCTGATATATTTAGCCAAGTGCTAAATACTCAGGCGCACAACGTAATAAACATAAGGAAGATACTCAACCCAGTTACTTCATAGAAATGACCACTAAACACGTTTTTTAGCTGAAGTAGATTTCCATAAAAACTAGGTTAATATAAAAATGCTGTAAGTATCATATCCTCCTGATGACAACTTTAAGGACTTTAATCCAAGTATCCCTTCCAGGCTTCCTTCAAGCAGTACACTTGTTTCCAATAAAAATTCTATAATATATGTAAACCTTAACTCAATTTTCTTCAGTTCGAAGGCCATGATATTTCATTTACTTTATTCTCGAAGACCATTATGCAAGTCTTTTTCACTTTTACACATTACCTAAAACTTGGTAAAAAAACGCAATTCATATAATCATTCATATATCATAACTAGCGAATGTACCCGTGCTTCGCTACGGTATTCTACATTGTATTCCAATATCGAAGTAAATAGTGTACATGCAGTAAATAAGGTTCTTTTAAAAACGCACGTCTCTTAGCGTTATCCGAGAAAGAGCATGGGGAGGTCCCCGTACGTTGTTTCCAATGTAAAGTGTTTGTTACGGATTTGTGATATAACGGCAGACTCACTTGCCTACTGGCATTCACAATCGAGTTGGGAAGTTTACATTATAATTGCAGGCCCCATTGCCTACTACGCGGACAGAATCGATTTATGGAGTTTTCGTTAAAATGGCTGCCCCCCTTTCCTACTTCCAGAGAGATTACAGTTGAGGAACTCTATTAGAATGGCAGGCAATTACCCTACTATCACTCGAAATTGAGTTGTGCAGTTATCATTATAATGCCAGGCCCATTTTCCTACTGCCAGCCAGCTTATTGCCAGTCACACCAAGTTGGTGAGTTTCCATCAAAATAGCAGGCCACTATGCCTAATGCCAGTCACATTTTAGATGAGGACATTTATTTATAATGGCGGGCACCCCTGCCTACTGCTAAACACAATCGGGTAGGGGAGTTTTAAACAAAACTGCATGCTCACTTGCCTTCTGCAAGTCAAATCGAGAAGTGAACTATTCATTAAAACTGTAGGCCTTCCTTACTAATGACAGTTACACAGGAGTTGGAGAAGGAACCCTTTCATACTGCCAGTCAAAGTCGGTGTGGGGAGTACTGATTACAATAGCAGACCCACCCTTTCTCGATCGCAAAAAGTCGACATCAGTGAATATATATAGATCGACATACGAAAGTATATGCGTGTTTACAATATTGAAGACCTTCATTTACAGATTAACTGCTACTAAACGTACGTCATATCGACAAAGGATTATACCATAAGACACGCCGGATTTAGTGGCCTAAATGGCTGGTCCTATGATATGGCATCTATTCTTGGGTCAGATTAAGTTAGAAACGTGGAACAGGGTAAAGGGTTTGTAAGATTATCTCACATTACATTATTTTTCGGATAATAATGTGACAGCTACATACATAGCATTTGGCTCACATATGGCTACTGGGTGGGCCAATTTTCGTGAAGAGTTTGATGATTAACTCACGAGCGGGTGCGTGTAAAGCGTATTCCTTACAACTTGAAAACTACTGAAGACATTCGAACCAAAATTTATATTTAGGATCCACCTGTCTAAAGGTAGGTTTTAAACGTAAATAACATTTCATGTTTCGGAATGGATTGGCGGTTTATAGGGAACCAAAATGGTGATTTTACTCTTCCGCAATATATACAGAACAAGACCAACCTGACTGGAAATCGACCAAACGTGATGAAATTTCACCTCTAAACCTTATTTTTATGTGCATTTTTTCGTCAGAGGGATTAATAAGGGAGATGTCATGAATGGTCACTTTTGCAGGTTAAGTCCAGCGGACATAGCCCAAAAGGTGTTTTACATGGAGCAGATTCCTTATCCATATAAATCAAATCGTAACGACTGTGTGCCTCTACACTGACTATTTTGGCGAAATATTCGTACAGCTTTCCGTTTAAGGGGTAATAATGACCATCTCCATAATTTTCGGTTTAATTTCTTGAAAGTCCTAATTTTTACCCGCCTCGCCCAAAATCCAGATTGCGGCATAATCTGCCAAAACAAAAAGAAGATAATTGAAATTTGACAAAATTATACGTTTTAGCCTGTAACGAACGGAAAACATCCAAGATCATTAAATTTTTCACTTTTTATCCCCGAAGAATATCGAAATATGCAGGCAATTTTAATGATGGTGCAGACCTTCGGAAATTCCTATCACATAACGGATTGCACAATATCCTGCGATAGATTGTCCCAAGCATCTTTCACCTTTTGATGCAATTCGGCATTTGCTTTTCCAGGCTCTGGAGAACGCGCAAGTTCCCACTTCATCATGTCCCATACGTGTTCAATTGGCGAGATCTCTAGTGATCTTGCTAGCATGAACAGTTGTTGTATATCTCGTATAGGACGTTGCATCACAGCAGCCGAACGTGGACGTGCACTGTCCTGCTGAAAAAGCACACCACCTTCCGGTCAATAAGATGGCAGTGGCACGGGGACAACAACCTGTGCAACGTAGCGGTCACTGGTTGCGGAGAAACATTAACTGTGACCGCGAGTTGTAACTGATCGGCCGACATCATGAAGCCTGGCGTGGGACCTGGGTATGGTGGGCGAATGCACTCTAGAATAGGCCACTCACCAGGTATATGCCGTACACGTATACGTCCACCACTTGCATACAGACAGAATCTACTTTCGTCACTGAAGACAACAGAGCGATAGTCCTCTCACCAGTCGACTCTTTCACGACACCAGTGTAGCCATTCTTGGCGGTGTCGTGGTCTCAGTGATAGCCTGGCCAGAGGCACACGTGCAAGCAGACGGTTCCTAATGGTCCTTGGTGAGAGAGCAGGTGCAACATGTGGCCGGATTTCGTTCATGGATGATGTACGGTAGGTCACCGCTGCTCACACAGTGTGTCGATGTTGACGTCCGGAGCCTGGTCTGCGGGTGTGGGAATGTTCCGCAGAAAACTGCTGAAAGCAGCGACACACCACTGATACACTGTGCCCAACATGTGCTCACAATGCGCCCCTGTTCAAATGGCTGCAGTTGTTGAACGGGAGCACATACTCGTCGGCGTGGCATATTTGTACCCTAGATTAAATGTTGCAAACACTGTTTACCTCTAACTTCAGCACAGTTACTGCCTGCAGAGTCAAAACAGAGTGCACACAGAAAGCCCTCCTCAGCACCATCTGATCACCGATTTACGTAAAATGAATCACTAACACAGCTACCCGCAAGTATGCACACATTATATCGTGGTGCCACTAAACACAGTGCTTGAGGATGTTGCCAGTTTTTATTTATCCTGGCAGTGTATTTATTACAGAATTTGAAGTAATTTCCACAAGTACTGTATATTAACGTGTATTGAATGACATGTTTTTCGACATCATATTACAGTGCAAACTGTGGTAGATGATTTAATGGGAGAAATACGATATTTGACATGAGACATTATCTCTCCAATTCCTGGTAGCTAATATGATAAGGTATCTTTATAAATAAAATTGTAGGGGGTCCGCTGTCTGTAATTTCTTTTGTTTTGCCAATTTTGCAGATATTTATCCGTTTTAGGTCAACTCAAGACCAAATCGGTGGTTTTTACGTTTCGTGTCTGTCTGTCTGTTTGTCTGTCTGTTTGTCTGTTTGTCTGTTCCACCATCACGTCGAAACGGCTGGATAGATCTCAATCAAACTTCACATTTAGAGTATACTCATCCCGGGTAAGGTTTCGATATGCATATCGTTTTAAAATCTTTGAATACACGGGGGGTTTATAGGAAAACCTGAATGGTTTTTCCACCATCACGTCGAAACGGCTGGATAGATCACAACTAAACTTCATATTTAGAGTACACTCATCCCGGGGAAGGTTTCGATATGTACATCGTTTTAAAATCTTTGAATACACGGGGGGTTTATAGGTAAACCTGAATGGTTTTTCCACCATCACTTCGAAACGGCTCGATAGATCTCAACTAAACTTCATATTTAGAGTATACTCATCCCGGAGAAAGTTTCGATATGCATATTATTTTAAATTTTTTGAATAGACGGGGGGTTTATAGGAAACCAGAATATGGAATGTCTCAACATGCGTAAAATTGCATATACCTGGTGAGTGGCCTATTCTAGAGTGCATTCGCCCACCATACCCAGGGCCCACGCCAGGCTTCATCGATTAATAGAGAAAAATCAAACGTAAAAGAGATACAGATACGGCAAAAAGTCATAAGACCAAGGTTGTAGATCATTCCAAATTGAACGGTGCTCTTCATGCGTAAATACGCGCCTGCATTTTCGCAAGAGGCGAAGGGGAGTATACTGTTTATTGATACGAATGTTTGGGCGCCCGTTACGGCGACATGTGTGTTTTATTTGGTCTGAATTTGTAACCATATATTTCTGAAATGATGAACTACCTGTCAAATCGCTTGTGAATAAAATGACCTTGTTCTTGTGGATGTTTCATGTTTGTTTTCTGGCGGTGAATTACACACCATTTATCACTCAAACAATATTTGTTTCTACACCACATACACAGGAATTTAGATTTCAAACGTTTTACACACCAGGCAAATGCTGGGGCTGTACCTTACTTAAGGCCACGGCCGCTTCCTTCCAACTCCTAGGCTTTTCCTATCCCATTGTCGCCATAAGGCCTATCTGTGTCGGTGCGACGTAAAGCCACTAGCAAGAAAAAGCGATTAATGAAAGTGAAAACAAATTGTGTTGCGGATGCCCTTTCACGCATATAGATAAATGCAAACGAAGAAACGGATTCTAATGTAGCCGTCGCTGGAAATTACAGATATCAGGATGAAAGTGACACTCAGACAACACAATAAAACAAATAAGGACCTGTCTTCATTTCGTAAGATTCCGAACGACATTTAAACAAAAATAGTAATCAAATCATAGTTAAAGTAGGAAAATGTCTTATAATAATTCAACACAAGATATTCAAGAGACATACTCAACATTTCATGATAGTCACTCAAGATTACATTTATCAAGCCTTAATAGATATTATGTTGAAAATAGTCATCACTTCAAGATAATACTTAGTTTTTTAATGACATAACACTAAAAATACCCTTCATTAGAACCTGTCAAAAACTATTCACCTCAAAAATTATAATTATCTGAACATCAAAACTCTTGGATGACGTCGAAGACCCTTTCTTACAAACGGAGACAACTCATCTTGCAATACCATTCGGTTAATTGTGTTGAACCACTGAACACTTAACCACTGAGTCATTGAGCACTTACAAACAAGGATCTATCGGCCTCACTTGCGAGAACAAGTTAGAAACGAGATCAAGCAATGTAATATTCGTCAGCGAAACAAATACGAAAGACATCCCAAACAAGTAGAGGATATAGGCCGTGTAACACCTGAGCACCCTTTCGCTAATTATATTATCTGGAATCCATATTGGCACGTTTGATTTCGAACAGGAACTCATTTTGAAAATTCCTTACATATTCTGAAAGTAGTATACGAGGGCTGTAATTACTGTACCGTAAGGGTAGTCCGGACATTCTCAGGATATCGGCCATGTGCAAATAGGTTATGGGAGCGGTCAGGTGGGGCTGTTGTTTGTGGTTCTAGAAAACAGAACTCAAAGAATTACAGAAGAGTAGGTGAAGCGTTATATGATCCTTTAATGATCAAGTGGGGGGTCCTGTAGGACAGTATTATTGTATGAATGTAAATGGGATGAAAAGTCACGTTGTAAGTTTCACCGAGAGGAGAAGTCTTCTCAGTTTTAATTATTGTGTTGATGGGGGTGATAGTATATCATAGGGAACAATGTTTTTTTGTTAGGGGCTTTACGTCGCACCGATACAGATAGGTCTTATGGCGACGATGGGATAGGAAAGGCCTAGGAGTTGGAAGGACGCGGCCGTGGCCTTAATTAAGGTATGTATGTATGTATGTATGTATGTATGTATGTATGTATGTATATTCCTAGGTGTTAATATAAGGAATGATCAACTTCAATGGTGTAATCATTTATCGAGGTAGTTAAGAAAGGTTACACATCTCAACACATGGTTATGGGAGGTTTTATGTGTTGTAGTAAGGATGTAAATGAGATGACTTATAAATCTCTGGTATGACCCCAATTAGAGTATGGTTTCAGTGTATGCGACCCATGCCAGGACTACGTGACATTAAAACTAGAAAAGATCGAGAAGAAATCAGCACGACTTTTTCTGGGTGATCTCCGACAAAGGAGTTGTGTTCAAAAAAATGTTGCAAAGTTTCGGCTGGGAAGACATGGGAGTAATGAATCGAGATGCTCGACTATGCGGTAAGTTTCGAGCTGCCAATGGTGAGTTGGCGTGGAATGACATAAGTAGAAGAATAAGCTTGAGTGGAGCTTTTAAAATTAGGAAAGGTCATAATATGAAGGTAAGGGTGGAATTCATGTTGACATATTGGGGAAAACATTAATTTATAGGACGAGGAGTAAGGGATTGGAATAAATTATCCAGGGTAATTTTCGATAAATTTACACGTTCGTTGAAAATATTTAAAAAAAATCTAGGCAAACAATTATAAATAAATGTAAATATAAATGTAAACAATTGATAGACGATCTGCCACCTGGCGACCACCCTAAATGCAGATCATTGATTGATTGTAGTGTACATTTGACGGTTATCTGCTTCGGAGTGGTGCTGCTTTATGGTGTTGAAGTTTTCTAAAGCCGGTTTTTTAAATGTGATCAGAGTTCGTGATTAAAATCGAGGTTGCCCGTGGCCAAAATACATCAGAATGTTCTCGACGATTACGTCAAGTCTGTGGCGAGAATGCATTTCCGTGCATGACGGTTGCACGATGGATCGAGGGGATTCATGCGGGTCGGAATACGACTGCGGATTTCAATCACAATCAGTCCCTACTGATCCGCATTTAGGGCAGTCGCCCAGATCGTTGACCCCTTATCTGTTATTTTCCTAGTGCTTTCTTAAATGATTGCAATAAAACTTAAAATTTATTGAATATCTCCCTAGGTTAGATATTCCAATCCCTAACTGCCCTTCCTCCAAATGAATATTTTCCCAAATTTGTCCTCTTGAATTCCAATTTTATCTACAAACTGTCATCAATCCTACTTTTAAAGACACCACACTCACGTGTTCATTTTTAATGTCATTCCACGCCATCTGTTCACTGACAGCTAAAAACATACCACTTAGCCGAGCAGCTCGTCTCCTTTCTACCATGTCTTCCCAGACCAAACTTTTCAACGTTATTGTAACGCTACACTTTTGTCGGAAATCACCCAGAACAAATCGAGCTGCTTTTCTTTGGATTATTTTTCAAGTTCGTACATCAAGCAATCGCGGTAAGGGTCCCATAAACTGCAAACATACTCTAATTTGAGAGTTTAAATATCACACTACCTGAAGAGCTAAGTACCTCAAAAGATAATGGCAAAATCTCTCCCTTATATCCACTCTTAACCTCTATTGTCATAAATAACAATTCTTCAATATACTCAACAAACAAAAAACGGGCGAGTTGGCCGTGCGTTTAGGGGCGCGCAGCTGTGGGCTTGCATCCCGGAGATAGTGGGTTCGAACCACACTCTCGGCAGCCCTGAAGATGGTTTTCCGTGTTATCCCATTTTTAAACAGGCAAATGCTGGGGCTGTAAATTAGTTAAGGAGTCGGCCGCTTCCTTCCCACTCCAAGGCCTTTCTTATCCCATCGTCGCCGTGAGACCTATCTGTGTCTGTGTGACGTAAAGCCAATTGTAAAAAGTCTACTTTCAGCATACTTTCTTTATCCTATTATGACACTTTGGATTATATTTTTCTTCCCCCTCCTCGAATTAATGAATACATTTAAAGACAAAGTGACCATTTCCGTCTCCTAAGAGAAGAGAACTCTAACCGCAAGACACTCACCTTAATATCTCATATAAACACGGATAAGTAGTTTATGTAACAAATTGTTTAACACTCTCACCACTAGACCATATTCATGTACTGAGCCCTTATTGAAGTGCTCAATTAATTAATAATCATTTATTGATTTGGGAGTACAGAGAATATTTTATTCAGACTTGGTAACCTGCAGGGACCATCTGCATTCACAGTACATTTCGCAATTTCAACAGGAAGCTCGGAGCTGAGGTCTATTTGTTGGCAAGCAATGTTTAGAAGGAGGAATTTCTATCTGACGATCCCAACTTAGAACAACGAAATGATGTAATTTCAACGGCCGGGACCAACGAAAAACTTTTCGGAAGCCCGCCGAGAGGCTACGAAAATCATACGATACACGTTTGGAGTAAGAATCATGTACGCGATGTTTTGTACCAGTGGTATGGTAGCGTCACTGCCAATATGGCTAGGCATTGGTTTAAGTCAGAGATGGCCAGTAACGAGCATACGACGGAATCTATGAGGACGAATTAATAAAAGCGCCTAGCGCGTGGGGTAGCTACCCTTATTATTCGTCAGGAGTCTGCGAAGGTACATCGTAAGAAGAAGTATATTTACGCGAGTGCGGGTCAGGACTTATGTCTCTTGATCGTGTGGATTCTTGAAACTTTTGCTTAAGACACTCAGACTGCATTTAACTATTCAAGAGTAACTTCGGGAGATTTCCATTTATATTGCGATTTGCAGACGGAAACAACAATTTCCGATGATCTTTTACATTCAAAGCCTGCCTGTTTTAGTAGATTTTTCGAGGATACGAAAATTAAAACTTCTAGTCCAGCATTTATGCACAGTTGCAGATTTTAGAGTTGTGTCATAACACAGATGAAGTATGGAGGGAGTGGGAAATAATTGACCTAGTTACGCGGTTAGATAAGCAGAGTTGTCCCGCGGCGAATGGGAACTGGTTTTCCACAGTCAGTGCAAATTGCCCGGACAGTAGTATAATAGTAACTGGCAGGTTGTCGTGACCCACTTTTTCAATACCGTGGATGATCGGATGTTTTTAGTCAACCTCCGAAGCCGCAGCAGCAGCAAGACGACGAGACCACATTTATACGCCAGGATGAAGGACCAACGACTTACCCAGTTCAATTTTGACGGCATCACATTCAATATGGCTGGCTAAAACGATGGGGAGCCAGCTGTCCAAAGGCCGGTGGCTGAATCAACAAATAGATGAATACTAGATGTGAAGTGCAATTACGTATGTGTGCACGTATTTTAATGTAGCAAAAGGGGATAGGTTAGTTTCTCTTATTTATTTTCAGTAGGTTTAGCTGTTGTTTGCAAGGAATACGTCCTATTACAGTAAATGTTAGGAAGCTTGTAAATATAAACAACTGTAAAATGCATGTTGACCTGTTGCATGAGGCCACAGCTTGATTTTCCTTTTTCATTCAGATTTTGTAGCTGAATGGTTAACGTCATTCCTTTTTATTAAGTCAGTTTCTGGCTTTAGCCTCATATTTATTCGTTCTTTTTCTTTCGATGTTTGAGACGTAGTGTACGTCTCGGGACTTACAAGTAAATGTCAAAAGAATTTAAATTAAAGTCAGAAAGGACTAGATTAAATTGTTAATGGGAGTTCAAAGAGTGCGAAAGCCTGCCGTCAGGTTTTCTTGGATTTATTGCATGAAGTTTGAATGAGAATGTGTGAGATGTTGGAGTTTGGATCTATGAATTTTGGTAGCGTCATCTTTATGATTATTTGAATATAAAGATGAGTGTAAATTAGTGATTCATTGACTAGTTCCTCGAAGGCACTTTCGTATTCCAAGTTCAGAATATTATAATCAGTTTCCTTTAAATATTATTGTTGTCAATGCGGTTTTCTTGAGTTGTAAGAGAAGGTATTTCAGTAACTATAAGATTTTCAGACTTGATCTATTGTCTATGTGGTAATTTTTTAAGTTTCAAGTTATGTGTTTTCACAGAGTTGATCACTTTGTTATTCAAGTTTAACTTATGAGAGAGAGTGTTTTGTTTGTGACCAGCGCAGTGTTGTTTCTTTTCATGCGCGAATGTTAGACGACGTCATTTATATTTGTATTAAGTTTTGGAAACTTTAGGACATGCGATATTTTGTGTTATAATGAGTAAGAGGACGCGTTTCTCATTTGAAAGGCTTGCATTTTCATCCTTGCGTAACTTTCCTCGGGTAGACTTGTGAGCAGCGTGTGTTAAGGGTTGGACTCTGTATATTTTTGATATTTGCTGCATGATTTTGGGAGACTGAATCTTCGTTTGAGTCATTCCGTCGTGTGGTTGGCGAATATGATGTGTGGGCCTACCAAGGAGGGTTTTATTTTAGCGGCCTATACTTCGTGATGATTTTATTGGTTTCTTGTCCATGTAACTACGGTTGTTGCAGTAGACGAGATTTTCTGTATCGCGAGGTTCAGTTTTTATTTTTATTTTATGATATGACCGCGCTGAGGAATATTTGTGTAATTTAATCTTTTTCAGAGACCAACGTTGGAATATGTGTTGAATGTTAAAGCCTCATGTGTTATTTTCATGTATTTGTGTCATAATTTATTTTAGGAATCCACGTTGATTTATGCGTGCCGTTGTAAAGTCCACCACTTGTTTGATTTTGTGTCATATAATTTATTTCTGGAATTACGTTGAATAGGAAGTGTTTGCTCAAAGTGTAAATTTACTTCGCTATATTTTCCTTCGAGAATCGAAGTGAGTGAGAGTTGCGTAAATGCAGCTTGTTTTTTCTTGGTGAGGCCTAGAAAATAAGACATCACGTTTTTGTTCTATTATTGGGGTATATTTGCCATTTATGTGATTTTGTTGTGTGTGGTTTTAATCCACAGTGTTTTGTTGTGCTCACGAGGTCACTCATGATTGAGGTGTATATATTGGTAGGATGTTTTACCTCTCAGCGTAATTTTATATTGTACAGTTCGATTAGTCATTGTCTCCCTTACGCGCATTAAGACACGTCTGTTGTTAGGGTTAGGGACTTCTACTGCAATGTCAAGGGTGCAGGAAAGGGGAAATATACTAATTTACAGCCGAAAGAATTAACGAGGACGAAGCCAAGAGCATGGTGTGAGCATGCTAGTCAAAGTGGCAAAGTAATAAAATTGAAGAATATCTCTCATTTGCAATGTAAAGTGTGTGTGTCGGCGCACGCTTGTAAATTTGTATTATATTGTGTTTATCAATATGGAGTCTATTAACCTGAGAGAATGATCTCAGTCACGTAATTTTTTATCACTTTGATATTATTTCCTATTTTTTCTTATTTTCTTGTATATTTTTTGTAAACGTAATTTTCCTCTAAACTGACGTCATGCTTCTCCTTGCTTTATTTATAGCTTCTACTCGACCTAACCGTGTCCTTATTAGTTATATGTTCCCCATCGAAATCCAGGGTGCAAATATCTTTAAGGTATTATTTTTCATAGTTCGAACTGAACACGCCTGGGAGCAGCTGACTAGTCTGGGGCAAATTTCCTTGATGGTAGAAACGGAGAAAGAACATGTCCCTGGAAACCAGGCTTTTTCTGCGATACTTACATTTACAATTATGCTGCAAACTTTAATGAAACTGAAGGTCGATTCTTCTGCATTAACACATAAATGAGGAACACAATTAGTTCCAATAAATCTCATAATTTACGACACAATTACTTCCAATAAATCTCAAAATTTACGGGGGATTTTTCAACAACGTAAATATCACAAAAATGTCAAAAAATGGATCATTGTTCATAAAAGAGCCCTGGCCTAGCAAGCGGCCGCTGCTTACCCCGAAGGCCTGCTAGTTACAAGGTGTCGTGTGGTCAGCATTAAGAATTCTCTCGCCCGTTATTCTTGGTTTGCTAGACCTGAGCCGTACCTCACCGTGATATAGCTCCTCAATTGCAATCACTTAGGCTGAGTGGACGTCAAATCCAGGTAAAAACATCTGACATATACGGGAATCGAACCCTGGGTCTTCAGGTAAGAGGCAGACAAGTTACCTTTACACCGCGGGGCCGGCACCCTCATTATCACAATGGATGGCATTTACAGTATATTTTACACCATCATTATTAGTTTTAGGTACATGAATACACGGAATAATATTTTTACTTCGTGTAGCATGGTAGCATGGTTCCATACACAGCGCAACACCGCACTGCCCACACTGGTGGCGTGTCTCCCCACGTGAAGCTTTGCCGCTCGATATCTTACTTCCCGCGCTGTAAACGTTACATATCCTAGCAATATACTTCTTGGTTGTAGAAGAAAGTACTCAACCTGCTAACTATGCATAAGCCTGGAAGTTGATTTGAGTGATCAGCGCATTCAATATAACCTGCTTGGAGACAGAACTGTAAAATGGTGGAGGAAATTGTACTGTGTTTTAAACGCTCATTATTTTGTGGTACCGTGCTGTTTATAGTATTTTTCAAGTTCATACCTTCAAATGTACCAGCATCTAATTCCTCATATTGCAAATCATTTACATCGCCATGTGTATTAGTGAAACAATCGGGCCGATGACCTTCGATGTTAGGCCCCTTAAAACAACAAGCAAGCAAGTTAGTGAAACAATCCTCAATATCAAGCCGCGATGACCTTTTGCGAGCATCCTTTCCCAACCATGCGCGCGCGGTGAAGAGGCGCGATAACACTGTCATGGGAAAATATATCAACTGGAGTGTCATCTCTTGCTCAGTACCGTTACTAACAGCACAAGGCATACTCCCCCGATGTCCAGACCGGTAGAAACACCGCTTAGCAAAATAATATTCGTTTCAATGAGCGACCAGGTAGAAACTATAGGCTTGGCGATTTTCGAGAGGAAGGTAGCCCGTAAAATGTACGGGCATGGTAGCGAGAGTGTTTAACTGGAACAAAAATGCAAGCATTTGTACAACGAAGGAGTTATAACAAAGATGGAAAACAATACGTTTCACTACACAACAAAAAACGGTAAATTAGATGTTAGATATATGCGAGGTCTGCCTCTGTGGTGCAGTGGTTAGTGTGATTAGCTGCCACCCCCGGAGGCGCGGGTTCGATTCCCGGCTCTGTAAGGAAATTTGAAAAGTGGTACGAGGACTGGAACGGGGTCCACTCAGCCTCGGGAGGTCAACTGAGTAGAGGTGGGTTCGATTCTTACCTCAGCCATCCTGAAAGTGGTTTTCGGTGGTTTCCCTCTTCTCCTCCAGGCAAATGCCCTGATGGTACCTAACATAAGGCCACGGCTACTTCCGTCCCTCTTCCTTGCTTATCCCTTCCATTCTTCCCATTTCCCACCGTAGCCCCTGTTTAGCATAGCAAGTGAGGCTGCCTGGGCGAGGTACTGGTCATTCTCCCCAGTTGGATCCCCCGACCCAATGTCTCACGCTCCAGGACACTGCCCTAGAGACAGTAGAGGTGGGATCCCTCGCTGAGTCCGCGGGAACAAACAACTCTGGAGGGTGAGCAGATTAAGAAAGAAAGAAAGAAAGAAAGAAAGAAAGAAAGAAAGAGAGAAAGATATTTGCGAGACGTAAAGCCTAAGATAAAACTGTCTTTCCTTTCGCATTCTTCTCAGAATATGTCTCAGTTAACATCAGAAAGATAAAACGCTAATGATTCTTCGCAGATTCGCTTGGGATCTGCAGTAACAGTCAGCAAATATCATAAGATGTTGTTCCATTTCGGCCCAACTAGCCTATCTCGCTCGTATACCGATACTCAAAACAGTCTCATCCCTTCCCTAACGGACAATGCGTTACCACCCCGCCCCCTATTTCATTTCTTTCTTGGAATTCATATATTTATTTTCTAGACAAATGTGACATGTTTTCCTGAAACGCATTGGGGAAGATTTTGAAGCAAAGAGGGTGAAATTAGGTTTAATTTTTTTTATTTATTTTAGACAATATCTCTTTGGGGTCTCTTTCGAATGTTACATTCCTCTTTGCATAAAATTCGTGTTACATTAGATCTTCGTTCTGGTACGTGTTATGTTTGGTCCATGTATGCTTCAGGCAGAGAAGGGACCGAATACTTGGTCAAATGGTTAGTATGCTGGCCTTTGGTCCAATGAGTCTCGGATTTGATTGCCGGCTGGGTCGGAGACTTTGACTTCCATTGATTAATTCCCGTAGCAGGCTGGTCAAAATTTACAATAAATTAACAAACCATGATGTATCTCTGATTCTTTAGTATGTTGTTTGGACCCATTAGGGCTATGTATACCCAAATTTACAACTCTCAAAAAGTTGTGGAAAACATTTTACACACAAAAATCACCGAAAATTTCGGACTTGTTTCAGATTCTCCTCTGAATCTCCTACTCCATGCATTTTTCGTCCATGCTACTCTATACGGTTTTACGAGCATTCAATTTAGGACAAATTAATCCCAACCAGAACTATGTAGGTCAATATGTCACTGAATTACGGCACTTTGAAAATAGGCCAGTTTTCCAAAAATTGAAAATTTTAGTTTTAGACCGTTTTTGGACCGAAATTGCGCCGAAATAATTGATCCTACGAGTACAACGTGCAGAATATAATTTGTAGGCAATTTAATTAGCTTTAAATTAAGCGCAGACCGGGGTCTGTAAGCCTCGTAGTTCTCTCAAAATCTGAAGAAACCCATATCGGGTAAAATAGCATTTTTCCAGAAATGTTCAATAACCTTTCCTATCTTTTGTTTTTTGGTTTGGTAATGAAAAAGAAGGCATGTAATCATTATACAACGGTAAAATGCATTTTGATATAAACATAAGTATTAAACGTAAGTAATCAAAAATACATTAACTTAATCAATCAATCAAATTAGACACATAGTCAAAGTCGTCGCCTTGTTTTTGATGGCCCTGTGCCGTCATTTTCAATAGGTAGGTCTTCGTCCCCTATAGGTAGGTACTCCAGTATTGTTGGATCGTCAGGGTTGTCTTGAGGCTTGTCATCGTCGTCCTTTTCAGTGATGATGAGGGCAGCGTTCTGGCACGTTTTTCCAGAGCAGGTAGCACACATCACAGAACATCTGAGCCCTGCTTTCAGACAAATGCAGCGACCTCTGCACCCCTTCTGGCATTTGCAAGAGAGGAGTTTTAGGAGTTCTGAGGGGGAAGGAGCTTGCCGACTGGTAATGGCGATGAGTCCAGCTGAGGTCACTTCCCAACCCCAGTCGGTTGCCTCTTTCTCCACCCTCAACCTCTTTTGCACCTGGTGGTATGTGCGGTAGTGGTGATATGACGCAGCCTCTGTGGTTGGGGTAAAACGGACCAAATTCGCTTTGGCGTTGGCTGCTGTCTTCACAAAAGTACGGAAGCGTACATCGTTTAGGGTGTCTGCCGTTTCGTCTCCTCCATATAGGGCAAATAGGCACTTGTCGCCGGCTGCTGCGACTTGTTGATGTGTGGAATCTGTCTGAATGAAAACTCATGCTTGGTCCACTAGGGCTTGATCTTGTCTGCAAATTTGGTGCTCTTTTGGGCACCATCCTTAGGATACCCATCTGAGACTACACACACATTTCTTCCAAAGTGGTTAAATATGTAGCTCATGTAGCATGCTGTGATAGCCCGTACCGAATAATTCCGATACCACACGAATTTATGGGCGAGGTATCCTCCATCGACAACAGCAAATTTTTTTGCCTGCACACTGTCGTTCTATGTAGCTTGAGTGAAGGCAGTGTAAAAAGCTGATTTTGTGCCTTTACGCAACCCTTCGTCGGAAAACTGTAGGTCTGACTGTTTCATGATACACATGCGCTGGAAGGTGGTGAATGGTTCGACATCGACTCTCTTCTTGTGGATCTTGATAGAGGTGGTAGGCGTTGTCAAAGAGAGTACTTTTTCTTTCCTAGAAAAGCTAACATTCCCAAATCCTCAAGGGCAAGGGCGCTTGCCACTCTACCATTTTTCCACACATGAGCTTGTTGACTAATAATATTGGTACCTACCTACAATTTATTTAACTTATATACCACCTATATGATCATAACACGTTTTGCATGTTTAAATCTCACTTCATGCAACAAAAAAGTGGCTATATACATTCCTGCAAAAATGCGATTTTACCTTATAAGGGTTCTTTTTTTTCAGATTTTGAGAGAACTACGAGGCTTACAGACCATGCTCTGCGCTTCATTTAAAGCTAATTAAATTACCTATATTATACAAGTTCTACTTGTAGCATCAATGGTTTCGACGCCATTTCGGTCCAAAGAAGGTCTAAAACTGAAATTTACAATTTCTGAATAAACTGGCCTGTTTTCAAAGTGCCATCATTCGGTGACTAATTGACCTACAGAGCTCCGGTTTGGCTTAATTTGTCACAAATTTAATACTCTTAAAATGTACAGAGTAGCGTTTGATGACAAATGCATGTATTAAGATATATAGAGCAGAATCTGAAGCAAGTAAAAAATTTCGCGGTTTTTCGTGTGTAAATACTTTTTCTTAACTTTTTGAGAGTTGCAAACATGGGTATACATAGCCCTAATGGGTCCAAACAACATACTAAAAAATCAGAGATACATCATGTTTTGCGAATTTAGCGATTTTTCGTGTCGATTTTGACTCACCTATAGCTCGTAGCTTGGTGTCTGTGCCACCTTCAACATTAGAATTCATCTTATGTAGGGTCCCATCCAAGTCCTACATCAGACTTCTGCGGAGGGGCCATACACCTTTATAATTATTGGTGAGAGAAATTTGGAACAACAGGGATGATCTGGTGAATGTCCAGGCACGCATGGTGCGACTGTTATGATGCACTTCCTTCTCGTCAGATTCTTGGTCCACTTGATGGCCTGAATATCTTCAGGTTTCTTCAAATGTAATTCGTTTCTCTTTCCGGATGTGAGTAAAATGCATTTCGTGATTGAGTACAATGAATAGAGAGCTTCATGTATGATGGAAGGACATTATGTTAATGTATAGGAGCATTTATAGAACATATTTGCGTGCGGAATAAATGACTGAGAAGATATATTAGTAGCTTGTCGCATGTCCATCTTGTTCTCGTCCCACTGGGCGACGAAACCCTTGTCATATATAGGGGAATGAAATCTATCGTCCACTTTTATTTTAGACCAATGAAATAGCGTTTACGAAAGAACGTGTTTCACTTTGTCATTGAGAGAGGATCATTAAATATATCCTCTCCTGTTGGAGCTGCAATATCACATCTGCTGTTTTATTGTCCTGAAACCGGGCGAGTTTGCCGTCTGGTTATGGGCACGCAGCTGTGAGCTTGCATTCGGGAGATAGTGGATTCGAATCCCACTGTCAGCAGCCCTGTAGATAATTTTCCGTGGTTTTCCATGTTAACATCAGGCAATGCTGGGGCTGTACCTTAATTAAGGCCACGGCCACTCCCTTAGCATTCCTATATCTCTCCTATCCCATCGTCACCATAGGACCTATCTCGGTCGCTGCGACGTAAAGTAAAGTGTAAAAAAAATGTCCGGGTAATTGCTTAAGAAACTTGAACTATCAAATCTTGCTTATTTATGGACACATTGTACTGGCTCATTGATTAGTTAGGTTCACACAGCTCTGCATCACAGCCATAGTCGTAAATTATTTGTTCCATCGTTCAATTTTATCGCTAGAAGTGTTGACATCGGAGTCCGAAATCTTTGCATACAACGCAGCTTAAGAACGGAGAGCCCCTATGCAACAGAAAGCAGATTTTTAGGAGGTGAAAATATGCCCTGTGGCTGAAATTGGAAAACAAAATTGTACAAATAGACATTATGAATTAAATTTGATAATCATCGTATTGATTAGCACAAAAAATCAATTTAGTTCTTTTCAAAGTTTGCACGTAAAAAGTGCACGTAGACAAGTGTCATAATATTCGAAATACGAGTTGATGGTGTTTATTCAATTCAAGCATTTCTATTGAATATTTAGTTACGTAGACTTTAGGAAACGACCTGAAAAATTCTTCTTCTTGTTCTTCATCGCTTATTATTATTATTATTATTATTATTATTATTATTATTATTATTATTATTATTATTATTATTAGTAGTAGTAGTAGTAGTAGTAGTAGTATGGATTTGGTATTGCTGATTTTAGTATTTAGAGTAGTAACTGTTAAATGATTGATTCATACAAAAATACGTTTTTTTTACGATGTCAGTCTGAAGACCTCTCCATTCTACACTGCCCTGTGCCGGCCTTTTCATATCTGTATGTCTCTTCATTTATTGATCAATCTACCGGTCACATTTTCAACATTTCTTTGTAAGATAACATTTTAGTGACTTGAATTTAATTTCTTCCTACATTAGTTATCCCCCATGTGTCCGACTCGTTGGCTGAGTGGTCATCGTATTGGTCTTCGGTTCAGATGGTCCCGGGTTCGATTCCTGGATGGGACGGGGATTCTAACCTTCATTGGTTAATTCCAATAGTCCGGGGGCTGGGAGTTTGTGCTGCCCCAACATCCCTACATCCCGCACACCACACTAACACTATCCTCCACCGCAATATCACGCAGTTACCTACACATGGCAGGTGCCGTCCACGCTCATCGGAGGGTCTGCCTTACAAGGGCTGCACTCGGCTAGAAATAGCCACCCGAAATTATATGATCGCCCATGTTTAACTTCCTTCACACGCACCACTTAAACGGCGACTTTCTAATTTTCTAATTTGTAATATATATATATATCTTACATATATTTATGTGGGATGAGCAAATTTCTCTTCTTAAGAAAAATCTATTAGGGCTAGTCTACTTGGCATGTCTTTCTTTCCCCTTTCATCAAAGCAAGATTACTGTACAGAGCAGAAATGCGTGCTTTAGCTTTATACACAGCCGCTTTTTCCTCGTTTTTAGCGTAGGCTAAATGTAGGCCTACCTCACGGCCATATTTATTTCCAGAAGTAGAAATCTTGTATATCAATTTCCGATTTCCTAACACGGAGGGGAACCCACGTCCTTCCCGATTAACCGAGCATACTTTTACCGCCTGAGAGCCCTTAACCTGTGATGAAATTATTGTAGGCATTGAGCCACCTTCCAGGTTCAGTTATGTATGATAGAAAATTAAGTATGATGAAAGATTAGGTTCATGGCATCAGAAAATTATGTTGCATGTCATGCATCGGCGTAGAAATTCATAGAACACATTAAAGTAAGCCAACAACATGCGGTTTTGAATCTTTTGATCATGAGCAATGGTTAGTAAAGTTGTGCGTGAAATTCCACCTAGAAATATGCGACCCCGCACGATAAAAATCTCACAATAATAATAATAATAATAATAATAATAATAATAATAATAATAATAATAATAATAATAATAATAATAATAATAATAATAATAATAATTTTGTACCGGGTGGTACACCTCCACGCCGCTAATTCGAACTTTGCGCCAGTTGAAACTCCTCTACTGGAGGAAGCCTGAACTTCAACTACCGGGTTAATTCTCAAGTTTCTCAGAAGATGTCCCTACTAGTAAATTTTGAAGCGTTCTGAACTGTGTCGTTTTCGATGCATTTTTGTTTTCTCTGTACCAAGAAGTGCGAACATTCTCTTCTAGATGGCACCTCTTATGAACTACAATTGTGCACTCTAGTGCGAAGTGTAGGAACCTTTTTTCGAAGAAATTTTGTATTTATAAGTTTGTTCTCTATTAAATTTCTTTCTGCCATTGTTTAAGTTGGCAACCTTAACCCTTTCTTTCCGCCAGTTTTGAAATTGGCCAATCATAAATTTCTGTAATTAATTTTCCACCAATCCTGGTTTTCTTCAGTTTTGACATGTAATCTTTTGGCTGCCCATTAAAAAGCTTGTGGGCGGGTGTTCTTATTCTTGAAAGGTCTCGAATGTTCCACGAGGGTATATAAACTGCTGATTTTTGGGTCTCCGGGCCACTTCAGTAACATCTCTCTTAGTGCAATTATGTAGCAGGGGGCGGGAAGCGCCTCTTTCTTCGGGCAGCAGTTCATCCGTAAGGTAATGGCCTTTTAATAACTTCATTTCTTGGTAGCTCAGCAGTTTAACTCTCGGGGCAGGTTCGAAACTTTTATCATGTAACCTTCCTAAAATGTAAAATACACTTGGTCTAAATTCTTTCTTTTTAACTACAAATTGGGATAGAGAGTGCCTAACCCTCTCGAGCTCCCACTCATATTGTTTTGAGGTGACTACGTTTTTATAACTGTTTCTCTTCTCTTCGTAATATGATTTTCCTATCGTGTCACCTCCGTAGTATGGGATTAGCCCTTGCATAAGCGGCCTAGAGCCGAATAGGTTTTAATAAAGCATATTCGGAGTGCCAGTTACGCCTCCACTCAAGTTTGTATTTTGGGCCCTTGTAATTTTCCTGTTTATTTACTAAATCGGCCTCAGTAGGTTGGGTATTTTTACCCCTGTGTTTATGTCCTTAGAGGACAGCTTGAAGGTGGAATTTGGTGTGGCCTTTGATAGGCTGGAACTTTGAGAGCGGGTTGCTCTTCCAAAAAACATTTGTTTCTGTGTGCCTCGAGGAGGCTTTTACTATGTAATTGGGAGCAAGTGCTCTTGAGCATGATTAGGGTCTTCTGCCCCTTGGTTTAATCTTGTATACGGGTAAAGTTGGGCTTATAGCTCAAGAATTGTGTGTCTGGCTCTCGGAGCCCAAATCCTGTAACTACTGTAATTGTACATTCTCGATATGTTGCTAAGCTACTAAGTACCTGTTATATTTGTTATTTCTTGATCTTGAAAAGAAAATATAACCTTGTTAAATTTTAAATTAACTTTAATTTCGTAGGTTGAGACCTATTCATCCCAGCACCTTCTTTCACCTCTAACTACCACGGATAACTCCGTAACAAATTTATTATTATTATTATTATTATTATTATTATTATTATTATTAGTATCATGAATATTATTATTATCATAATTATTAGAATTCAAAACACTACTAGTCAGTGAGGAGTGTCTCTCAATGTCACGAATATTCCACTCCTGTCTTCGAGTACTGCTGTAAATAAGTCATTAAAGCACAAGAGGAAAGAGTGCTAAATCAGCTCCAACTGCCAAGAAATGTTGGTGAGTACCAATAGTTGTTGGTGAACGATGCAAGTGATTGCCTCTACGAGTCATCAATTACATAATTGGACTGTTGAGCTCTAATATACCTGAAGAGGAAGAACGTAGGAAGGAGCATATAAACATGTGGGTTACTCATTTTGAGACTTAAAAGTCATATTGTTGTTAGTTTTGACATTTGAGAAGGCGTAGTACATGACAATGACCGCCACCTCAATTACATTTCTTTACAGAGTTCAAAAATGCCTTAAACAAACAACTAGTCTCTATGGTACACAATAACAAAGTAATAGACAAAATGTCATAATGTGTATAGTGGATTCAACGAGAGAATACGAGTGGGAAGTGTGGTTAAATTAAGCTATGTATGCAATGAGAAATGAACCGAGCAGGACTGCACGACCCATCCATCCCCTCTTAAACAGCGGCAAGATGGATCGAAGACAGCTGGCTCGCGATCGAAGGTGGTTACCTCGAACGCGGCAGAGCAAGGTTACGTATTTCAGGGCCATGAGCACTTTCTGTCAGGGCCATGCAGTCAAGACTCGGCACGGCTGGCGTTAATTTCTTATAATATTCGCCTTGATATAAGGAACTCTATCTTAACAAAGTTAACCGTTCCCTTAGTAAGGTGCAGTTTCTGTATTGACGCATATTGCGTTTCGTGATCTACACATTCCCTTCCTCAAGAAGTGCAGGTGGCAGTTTATATGAACAATGAAAATTCGAGTCCTGACATTGAAATTAGTCATGCTGACATAACCACTCTGTTCCACTTTGTATCGATTACCGGATGATCTGCAGAAATTCCTGTATGGTATGTACATGGTCATGGGTAAGGAGTACAAGATGAAAATAAATAAGTCCGAAACAAATGTAATGGAGTGCAGTCGAACGAAGTCTGGTGATGCAGGAAATATTAGTTTAGGAAATGAAGTCTTAAAGGAAATAGATGAATATTGTTACTTGGGTAGTAACATAATTAATGATGACAGAACTAAGGAGGGCATAAAGTGCAGACTAGCACAAGCAAAGAAGGCCATTCTTAAGAAAAGAAATTTGCTCACTTCGAACATTGATATAGGGATTAGAAAGATGTTTTTCAAGACTTTCGTCTGGAGCGTGGCATTATATGGATGTGAAACATGGACGATAACTAGATCAGAAAGAAAGCGAATAGAAGTATTTTAAATGTGGTGTTACAGAGGAATGCTGGAGGTGGGATGGATTGATAGAATCACGAATGAAGCGATGCTAAATCGAATTGGTGAGAGGGGATCGAGTTGTCTAAATGTGACGAGAAGAAGAGATAGAATAATAGGGCATATCTTAAAACACCCAGGACTTGTGCTGTGCTCATGGTACAGCTTAAACTGTACACATATATACACATATACCAGTGATGCCTTGTTTCGTTTTTACGTAACAGACGACAAAACAACCCTACAACCAAAGGAAGTGTAGGCGGTGAGAACGGTAGCGGTAGACCAAGGTATAAATATGATAAGTAGATGTACGATGCAGCAGTTACGTAGAAATGAAAAGGTTAGCACAGGATACGGTGGCATGAAAAGCTGCATCAAACCAGTTGATGGACTGATGACTCAAACAACAACAACAACAACAACAACAACAACAACAACAACAACAAGGGCCTTCATGGTCTGTACAGAGGTAGGTAAGTACCTCTATAATATAAGTTATAGGGATGACTCAAGGGTGATGGTAAAAACAATCCTAGATCGTTTAGGATGCAACAAAGAAACTTCGTCTATAACCATCATCGCCTAGAGCAGGGCTACTCGCATGGTGTACATTGCACAAATAGTGGCCACTGTGCCCCTCAATCGATGCGCGTTTTCTCCTTTTTATTTAGAGATATTTTACAAAATTCTTAATTTATTTATTTGTATTTTAAAGAGAGAATACTTCTTTCAGGACATCGCCGAACTGCGTCCTGTGTACGATGTGCGTGTGAGACAAGTTCCTCTAAATGAAGCGGATGTGCTAGAACATTTACAATTATAACTCCTGAATTTACAGGGAGTCATTTCATGCAGAGAAGGCTTTGATTGTTGATTGATTGATGATTCATTTTTGAGTTGATTGTTGGACGCGCTAGTAAATAGTCTGCTATTGAAAGTGCTCTGTCTTCTCGTAGTGATAAAGTAGTTAATACCTATTGACGTTTGGATAATTTTGTGTGTGTATGTGTGTGTGTGTGTGTGTGATCCATTTCCGGTCTAGGAAGCCAAGAATAACGGCCGATGGGGGTCGTGCTGAACACACGACACCTCGTAATCTGCGGGCCTTCGGGCTGAGCAGGGGTCACTTGGTAGGCTATGGAACTTCAGGGCTGATGCGCCATGGTTTTCTTTGGTTTGACTATGTGTGGTGCGATCCATTTAGTGCTGTAAATATTGGTGCTTAGCGTCTCTTGGTAGTAATGAAGTTTATTGGTATTCATTCAAATTATAGGCTCTATGTTAAATAGTCCAGTTGATGTCGATTACGTATTGTAAATTACATGGGCTAGGTTTGCTGTGTTTTGACTTTAGGTTGGGGGAAAGGGAAAATAATATTAACTTTTTGAATTTAAATATCTCTAGGTTTGTTGGCAGAATACTAATGAAGACAGGTTATTATAAGGAGTTGTAACGTCCACAGCTTTTACATTCGTACCTATAACAGACACGGTATTTCGTACAGAAATTCAAGAAACCTTCCAACTATCACGGACGTAGTCATCATCATCATCATCATCTGTTTACCCTCCAGGTTCGGTTTTTCCCTCGGATTTAGCGAGGGATCCCACCTCTACCGCCTCAAGGGCAGTGTCCTGGAGCTTCAGACTCTTGGTCGGGGGATACCACTGGGGAGTATGACCAGTACCTCGCCCAGGCGGCCTCACCTGCTATGCTGAACAGGGGCCTTGTGGAGGGATGGGAAGATTGGAAGGGATAGGCAAGGAAGAGGGAAGGAAGCGGCCGTGGCCTTAAGTTAGGTACCATCCCGGCATTCGCCTGGAGGAGAAGTGGGAAACCACGGAAAACCACTTCCAGGATGGCTGAGGTGGGAATCGAACCCACCTCTACTCAGTTGACCTCCCGAGGCTGAGTGGACCCCGTTCCAGCCCTCGTACCACTTTTCAAATTTCGTGGCAGAGCCGGGAATCGAACCCGGGCCTCCGGGGGTGGCAGCTAATCACGCTAACCACTACACCACAGAGGCGGACCACGGACGTAGTAATTTCTTTAATTAAATAACACATTGCGCTTTTAAATTGTTTTAAGGAATATATTTTCAAGAGAATGTACGTTATTTCACTAGCGGAATAGTTAACAGTCTTTAGATTTTTGGTGATTATTGAGCTGTCTTTCGTATTGAAATATTGCACTGTTGACATACGGACGAGAGTATGGTGTAGTCGAGAGAACAAAAATATTAATCAGCTGATTACTGTATTCCGATATTTGTAGTTCCAATTCTCAGGCGTACTTTGTATTCTGCACCTTCGATCTTTCAGCCTTTAAGAGTAGTTATATTATTTTTTACTTTGTACGAAATTTTTTCTAATAGGTAGCCTATTTAGTTTTTAACTACATTTCTGTTGTTTCAGTTAACTTGGTGTAATTTGTATAAACTTAAGTGTAGTTTAGAATTGTGGTGTAGCTCTTTATTTAAACAGTGCTTGCTTGATTTATTGTTGTATGATACTTGTGTGGTCCTTTCGATATTTCAACATTTAAAGGCAGTTTTCATATTTTGCGCGTAAGAAGGAGAAGAAAAAGAGAAGAAGAATAATCTGTCAATGTATTGACTTATTTTGTGTAACTACATATTTCTATAGTTAGATGTTATTGCTATTATTTTATAATTAGGATGCACCGAGAATTGTACTGTAGTTATTTAATCAGACAGTACTTACTAGATTCACTGTCGTGAAGAAATCCTCGTGTCGTACACAATATTTCTTTCCTCTGATATGTTGAAATGCCCACACATGAGACTAGCTTGAGGAGCAGGAACAGTTAGATGCAGGGCGTGTGCGGTATACCGGAGTAATAGGTACAGAAAGAGGTTTTTTTTTTTTTTTTTTGCAATTTATGCATAAACCTTGTTTGGTTTTGTTTATTGCAGCTGTGTTCATATCACCTTTACAATAGATTTGAAGCTTCCTGCGAAGATGCGTACTCATGAAATCCGTTCATGATGCCTTCTTCAATCACGCATCCTTCAATTGAGGTCCCCATGGAATCACGTATCCTCCAATTGACATCATCATAGAACCTGTACCTCCAAGAGAATGTACGTTTTTTCACTAGCGGAATACTTAACAGTCTTTAGATTTTTGGTGATTATTGAGCTGCCTTTCGTATTGAAATATTGCACTGTTGACATACGAACGAGAGTATGGTGTAGTCGAGAGAACCAAATCCGTAATTCTCATGGGAGCCCTAACGTCTGGTCTGGTCCCTTTATTCTTTTGGCAGGAGGGACATGTGCGTACATAGCGCTCAATGTCCCCTTTCATGCCCTTCCACTGAATTCGTTCACGTACCCTGGCGTACGTGCGCGCTATTCCTTGGTGGCCTCCCACCAAAGAATCATGACATTCTTTCAAAATGGCTAGCTTTTCAGCTTCACCTAGTTCGTTCTCTTCCTCAGATAAGCTACCTTCGGGCGAAATCTCCTCTGCGTTAGCGTCCTCGGAAACCTCGCTACCGTCCGCTTCAACTCCCTCTGCCGTAGCGTCCTCGGGTTTTGAAGACAGTACCTCCTCTCTATTCTCGTCTGAGGCCTGAGTTTCTACTGTTGTCTCTGGGTGAGACCTGTGCTGAGCCGAGTTAACCACTCGCGCTTGGCACTTGGGTTCAGTGGGATTCCTACTCAGGGCATCTGCATTGCAGTTCTGTTTGCCCTGCTTATATACGACGTCGAAGTCGTATTCCGCTAGCTTCAGCCTGAACTTTAGCAGGCGTGAAGACGGATCTTGCACGTTGAAGACCCACTTCAACGGCTTATGGTCTGTCACAACAGTGAATTTTCTACCAAGCAGATATGGTCTGAAATACTTTACTGCCCACACTATTGCCAACAATTCTTTCTCAGTTACGCTATAATTCATTTCTGCTTTATTAAGCGTTCTACTTGCATAGGCAATTGGAAGGTCTTTTCCGATAGATCCTTGTGACAATACTGCCCCAACCGCTTCGTTGCTCGCATCAGTGGTAACAACGAATGGTTTTTCAAAATCCGGATACTGCAATATAGGTTCCTCAATTAGCTTTTGCTTTAGTATCTGGAACGCTTGTTCCTGATCGTCTCCCCATACAAAGGGAACGTCCTTCTTCACTAACTGATACAGCGGTTTCGCGATTTTGCTGTAGTTAGGTATGAACTTCCTATAGTACCCACTCAGTCCGCAGAACTGCTTGATCTGGCGGCTAGTGGTCGGCCTCGGAAAGTCCTTAACGGCCTGTACCTTACGTGGGTCTGGTAAGACACCTTCGTCAGTAATTACATGTCCTAGGAACGCTACTTCGGTTCTTAGGAATTCACACTTATCTGGCTGGAGTTTCAGCGTGTTCTCTCTCAGCCTTTGAAATACGTCTCTTAGCTTCGCATTGTGCTCCTGGATTGAACTCCCGTACACAATGACGTCATCCAGGTAACACAGACATTTTATACCCGTTAACCCTGTGAGCACATTGTTCATCAGCCTCTTAAACGTGGCTGGCGCGTCTTTCAAACCCATGGGCATTTTCCTGAATTCGTACTTGCGTCCTAGCGCAGAGAATGCTGTCTTTGGCCTGTCTTCAGGCTTCAACAACACCTGGTGATAGCCACTCGCGAGATCTAAGGTCGAAAAATATCTCGCCTTGCCAAGGGCGTCTAACAGTTCTGAAATTAATGGCAGGGGATAACTGGTTCCTATCGTTATCTCGTTCAATTTTCGAAAGTCGATCACGACCCTCCATTTTTGTTTCCCTGAGGCGTCTAACTTCTTGGGAATTAAAAGTAATGACGCATTCCAGGCTGATGTGCTAGGTGTGTTAATTTCATCATTCAGCATCTTATCTATTTGAGCTTGTATCTCCCCCTTCTGTGCTTCGGGAAGTCTATATGGTCGTACATTAATTGGAGGTTGATCTTGGGGTGTAGGGATCTCATGCTGTAGTACATCAGTGTGAGTTAATTTGTCTCCCTCAAGATGGAAGATATCATTGTACTCAGCACAGATGGCGTATATCCCTTCCTTATCTACCTGCGTGAGGTGATCAACTCGCAAACAGTCTATCACCCGCTGTGATCGGGGCTTCTGAGTGGCCGGTTCTCCGTTTGCCACTCTACTGTTCTGCTCTACCTTTCGCACTTGTGCCAGGCAGGTTTTATCTACCTCCTGTATGTGCACTCGTGGACTGTGTAAAGTCACCGCCTTTTCAGTGGTATTCATCATGCTAACCACTGCTTCGTGGCGCTCTGATTTGGTTAGGCACCCTGCGAGGTACACCCCTGGTATCACCTCTTCCTTCTCAATAATTCCTAAAGGTAGATTCCGATCTACTTCTATAACAACGACCTTCTGGGTCCTTGGTTCGAGACGGATCACCTTCGTCTCTCGCGCCCCCATAGGGTATTGTCGCCCTCTTATGGTGACATGACCTTCCCTATAGTCAATCACGCTATCTGTCAAGAGGTCTCGCCCAACAATACCATCCTGTGTTAATTGGAAATCATTCCCTAACACATGAAATGTGTGACTTGTGTTTCCAATGGCAAAACGTACAGTACCTTGTGTGTAAATTATTCCCTTACTTACACCCGCTAATTCAATTGATTTGCTCCCGTCAATCAGGCATTCCGTGGGTACCGATTGCCTCTTAACTAGGCTGACATCGGACCCAGTATCTATCAAAAATCTCAACGGTCTTCCTTGGTTCGCAACCTGGATCAGTACCGTGCCTTCTACGTCAGAATTCTTGGGACCTTCTGGTGTGCGGTCCTCCGTAACTGTCCCCTTGCTACGGGCCCGTTCTAGTTTGCCGCCTGAGCCACGGAGGTTTTCGTGGCGTGCGTACTGCCACCCTTCTTTTTGAACCAACAGTCTTGGGTTCGATGTGACCACCTATCACAATGTTCGCATTGGGCTCGGTATCTTACGGCCTTGCCCCTTATGCGATCACCTTGAGTTTGGCCTTTCATGGCCCTGTTGCCCGTGGACTTGCCTTGGGCTTTTCGACAATTTCTTTGGATATGGCCCTGTTGGCCACACGAATAGCACCTGCGGTTATCCGTACGCATCACCGGAGTGTGTGCACCTTGTGTGCGTGCACCTTGAGTGTGTGCACCTTGTGTGCGTGCACCTTGGGTGTGTGCACCTTGTGTGCGTACACCTTGTCGACAATTCACCTGTATGTGCCCTTTTTGGCCGCAACGATAACAAGTTCTGTTTTCACCTGTCACTGTGTTTGGTTGTGTACGTACTATGCGCACCGTGTCTCGTACCTCTGTTTCCTTGTCCCTCTGTTTCTTTCTACAGTCACGTTCAATGTGTCCTGTTTTCCCACAATAGCGACATTTTAATTTACTGAATGTGCCCCCTGTAGCTGTATTGGAACTAGTGGTCTGTGTGGTGTGAGCCCCATGCGTTCCTGTGTTCTTACAGTTCTTTGCTATGTGGCCTTCCTGGTTACAATTGTAACAGACCACCCTAACACTAGCATGTGTTGGCTTAGTATGCCACTTTGGTGCTGCACTGCGCTCCTGTTCTGGTTTGCGCTTGCTAAACCCTGAGCTACGTTTGTGTTGTAGGCCCTCTCGTGCCTTCTTTGACATTATTACGGTTTCCTCCTGTTGAGCAAGTGCAACTGCCTTTTCGAAAGTAATGCCCTTTTCTGACTGAACCTTAGCTTGTATTCGAGGGTTGGCTAACCCTTGTATGAAACTAGCAACACATATTTTTCTCGTTATTTTCAACTGCGCGTCACGATCCTCCTCTAATTCATCCTCTAGTATTGCCTCTCTAAAAGAAGCTGACAATGTTTCTATTTTGTGCGCCCAAAGTGCGACTGATTCTCGCGGGTCCTGCGCTGTTTGGAACATTTGACAAATGTACAAATCTAACGTGCCTTGCTGGCCATAATATTCTATCAATGCCCGCTTGGCTTTCTCCCAGTTATGTATATCACGTCTGTACAATAATTTATCTCGGGCTCTGCCCGTAACCTTAGTTAAAATATACTTGAAAAACAACTCTTGATCCTCATCCTTAATCATACGAACAGCAGCATCTACGTTAGCTATGAACTCATGCAGTCTATCTGGTTGACTGCCATCAAACTCTCGTCCAATGAGGCGATGTCCTTCTACTACTGTAACAAAAGGCCCACTCATACTTACCGATTCCACCTCGTCAAGCATCTCAGTGCCTTGGTCTGCTGGTACTGAACTATTCTGTCGTGCCATTTGAAATAATATTCAGCTTACCTTAATCTGCAATGTTGCTTCACTGCTGGGCTGGATGAGTAGTCGGCTGTATTGCTGCGTCTCCACCGGATGGCGTTGTCTGCTACTGGACTGCTACCCCTCTGCTGGGCTGGCTTAGTAGGCTGCGGTAGTGATGCTCCTCTTCTGCGATGCGCGGCACACGAACGAAACTACGCGGTAGCGCGGTTCGGACAATCTTCTGCGAAGTCGCGATTTTCTCACACGGAAATCTTCTGCGAAGTCGCGGTTCTCTTACGGACAATCTTCTACGAAGTCGCCGTTTTCTCACGTTATTTCGGCGAGTTGACACTGTTCGAGGATCGAACTCGGGACCCCACACCTGACACCAAATTTTTATACGTGCCTGTCGTGACCTACCTGTCCTGTGAGACGATCTCGTAGGTTGGTCACCAGGCCGTTGGATGTTGAAGTATTACCTGTCCTGCCGAGCGGAATATAGGGAGGTAATTGTAGGTATGACTCGTCCCGCAACTCACGAAATAAAAGAAGAAGTTATTTCCCTGTCCTTTATTACTGAGGACAACTAAAACTACTATGTACAGTATATTTACAAGTCTGAATGTAAAGATCTATAGAGAGAGCGAGCTTGTTCCACGCAACTACTTTTCTACTACGCGTATCTCTGAATCTTGCCCTACGGCACTTGGGCTATGCCCGAACAGAATATCGTTCTGACAAGTACGAACTACTGGCTGGAAGAAGGCCCCGCGCCATCTTGGCCAGGGGTTATATCTCCGCTCCTGAACTCAAAGTTCTATCCCTACCTCCTATCAAGGGGTTGGGTCCTACAGGCATTGCTAAACTGATCATCCAGTCACTAGCGCCCTCAAGTGGCTATTCTCAATAGTTGTCACAGTAAGTGCTGCTACCTAGGCACTACTGTCTTACTTTATCGTCATCTTTCCTTGTTTCCCTAGTGCATCTGTACTGACCCTGAATGGCCTTGCACTGGGCTTTATTTCTTTGTCGGCTTCGGCGGCCCGCTGCCATACTAGCTCTGTTTGTCGATACACAGTAAATACCTTGTTGTGATCAACAAGTCCCCGCTCTTAGTCAACTCTTGTGTAAGCGCACTTCGCAAGCTCTCTCCACTACATGTAACTTCTTGAAATGTTTCCCTTTTCTTACAGTAACTAAATCTGCCTATAATTATTATTCAATTACATTAATGCTACAAGGTGTCTCCTGTCTTTGATTATCATTCTAACACTAATTAATCTCCTCTGACACCTTGAGCTCAAGACTCGGCTGCTAACCCCGGCTGCCTTCCACCTGGCAGTCCGCCGGTTCGAGTCCGTGGGAGGTCGGTACACGACAATAGAAACATCCTGTACAGATGCCATCGCCTTGTAACTACGTATCCAGATGCCATCATCATGGAAACAAGTATCTAGTCATAATGGTCCCTGTTCGGATATTCTCGAAGTCTTATGACGCTACTTGTATCTCAAAGTCGTCCGCCTCCGTATCGTAACGGATAGTGTTACTATTTGCCGCCATTGGACACCCGGGTTCGATTCCAGGTACTTCCAGAAATTTAGGAATGGCAGGAGGGTTGGTATGTGGTTGAAATGGTACTTGCAGCTCACCTCCAAAGGGGGTGTGCCTGAAAAGAGCTGCACCACCCCGGGATGAGGAAACGAGTTTCTTTCTTTGCATCTCAAAGTCAGGATTTACGAGCGTGGTATTTATGTAGATGTTACCAAGAAATAAACACATGTTGTGAAGAGTTAAATTATTTAAACTTGGCGAAGTTCAAAGTTAATTTGTTGCTAAGAGCGCAGAGGGAGAAAATACAAGTTCGTAGTAGTTGAAAATAAATTCAAGTGTCTTTGGATGAGACGTGAAAATACATTCTGTTTCTCATTAATAAATCAAAGACTACTCGTCGTTGGAAACATGGTTCAGGCAAAAGAAAAAAAACACAAGTTCGTAGAAGTCGCACGGGGACAGAATATTCACAAGTTCCTAAACGTAATTGTACACTTATAAATTATTTTTGAGGTTATTTTCTCGAGCACCGCTTCGGACGGATAATTATCATTGAAAATTACCAAGTTCTGTTCCGAAGAACGAATAAAAGATGTGTCCTTGGATTTAAAGGTTTGATATGATTTAAACGCACGAAAAAGCTGTTATAAGTTAAAAACGTAAAAAATGTACAGTCTTCGCGTAGAAAATTACCACGTTCTTGACATGAAGTATTCACGAAGTGAAAAGTGAAAATACACAATTGTTGATTTTTAATGAGACCGTAGAAAATTTAAGTCTGCGTTTAGTACTTGGGATGAGACTTAGCGATTTATATCGGACGAAGTCCAACAGTGAGCTGACCAGCAAGGTACGGCTGCGAATGGTTGACGGGAATCTCGTATAGTTTTTACTCATTTTGTATAGTCGAGACGTGGGACCTGTGAGTCACTTCGAACTTATTGCATCAGTTTATTTAAACCTTTAATAAATGCCACAATATGGTTACTTTTACCGTGAAAACTAGGAAATATTGTAGAGATTGTTAAAATTCACACGTTACAATTCTTTCTTTCTTAATCTGCTTACCCTCCAGGGTTGGCTTTTCCCTCGGACTCAGCGAGGGATCTCACCTCTAACGCCTCAAGGGCAGTGTCCTAGAGCGTGAGACATTAGGTCTGGGGATACAACTGGGGAGGATGACCAGTACCTCGCCCAGGCGGCCTCACCTGCTATGCTGAAGAGGGGCCTTGCTGGGGGATGGGAAGATAGGAAGGGATAGACAAGGAAGAGTCAGAGACACGGCCGTGGCCTTAAGATAGGTACCATCCCGGCATTTGCCTGGAGAAGAAGTGGGAAACCACGGAAAACCACTTCCAGGATGGCTGAGGGGGGAATCTAACCCACCTCTACTCAGTTGACCTCCCGAGTCGGAGTGGACCCCGTTCCAGCCCTCGTACCACTTTTCAAATTTCGTGGCAAAGCCGGGAATCGAACCCGAACCTCCGGGGGTAGTAGCTAATCACACTAACCACTACACCACAGAAGCGGATATGTTACCTTTCTCCGCACTTTATATCATAATTAGTGGAAATATTAAATGAAAATGTATCAGTTGGGCCTGGGTGACATGTACTTGCTGTGATCAGAAGTAACGCGTTATACGTCATGAGCTCCACGTTGGAAATTATGCATATGATGTATTCGCGGGTGGAATAAATACTTTGTTAGATTTCGTGCAAAATAAATACTATATCGGTATTACTGGAACAATATATATGCATACGCAGAATTCTCTATTTTTCCGTGAAGAAGACAATGGCTAAAGTATTTTCATGGAGGATAGGAATGGCCTGAAGATGGTTTTCCATGGTTTCCCTACTTTCACACCAGGCAAATATTTGGGATGTACATTAATGAAGGTCATGGCTGGGGTCTTCTCAATCCTAAGGTTTTACCATCCTCCCGTAGCCGAAATTCTTCTACGTGGTAGTGCGATTTTAAACAAGTAGCAGAACAACTATAATGTTAATGCGGCTTACTTAATAGACTTCTGACTTATCAAACCTCATTCTGTAGAACACGTTGGATTAATCTGGAAGAAGGATATGGAACTTTTAAATCTACTTAAGCAATTAGCATAGAGATTGTTCTACCTCCTATGCCCTATAAGTTATATGACACGACTATAAAGCTCAGTGAATAATAGCCAGGCTGAGAGATTCGGACGGTAGAGAACTGGATTTCTGAGTACAAGTTGACGGGTTCCTACTCTGCTCAGTTTGGTGTTATTTGAAGGGGTTCAAATAATCCAACATCGAGTCGGTAGATATTTCGGCAGGTAAGGAACTCCTACACGACAAAATTTCGGCACTACGACGCGTGCGAAAGTCATATAAATAATTAAAGGAACTTAACAACGGTAGATATGGAACACTTGTCGGTCTTCAATCGTCGGTCATCTGCCTCGACTGCATTGGTGGCAAGTAGTATTAATTTGGCTCTTCGAACTAAGGGCGTTGGCGGATTGTTTCTTCTCACTTCATCGACTGATCTACAGGGTACGAAGGAATGGATAACTACTTGTAATGGAATACAAAAAAGTATACTATATTGAGCAAAGAAAAAATGTAAAATTATTTGCGAATATTATTATGACAACGAAGAAAAATAAACATTCACAAGAATTATTATTACCCACGAATAATTGAAAATAAACACATCGCATCCTTAAAATATTTTCCATTGACATCTAAAATAGATATGGTTTAAAACCGTGATAATGTGAAATAAAAACCTGAAAATAATAAACTCGGCTTCCAAGTTGAACCGTGGATTAATCCGGTTGATCCCAGAAAAAATTTTGTTTTCGTAATCGAACTGCGAAATTTAATTTAATTAAGGTAGTCCACCGATTAGGTAGCAGCGAAAGGAATCAAACAAGAATCTAATGGCCTCTTAATCGAATCTGAATAACCTCCATTTATCTTGGACCGGTTATAAATTATTATCTGCAAAGCATGGCGCTCTAGAATTTAAACTGCAAATAAAAACTTCTGCTGCTATTTATTATTATTATTATTATTATTATTATTATTATTATTAGTATTATTAGTATTATTATTAATCATAATTTTATTATCAATATTATTATACCAGGGGTACACTTTCCCCCGCTATTTAAACTGCGCTCTTTCTCTAAGACCTTTTGAACTCCCATAAAACTTCGCCATCTACAGTTAGATGTCTCTACAATCGATTTAGTTGCTCCTTCTTCTGGACTAAAGCTTAACTACTGGATAGAGCACTATTTACTTTTGAAGTTGGCAAAACCTTTCTTTGAGGATTGATTTGTTTATATACCCAAGTTTCAACACTTCAGCTGGTTCCTCCTCGGTTGTAATCAACCTATAAGATATTTGGAAATATGTTCCCTAGCCAATTAAAAACCGGGGTTGTACACAGGAATCCAGTATATCAGTAAAGAATTCTGGAAGCTTCCCCTTTCGGAACTATAAAAGCAGGGCACTTTAGGGCCGTCTTGCCTGAATCGCTACAGTGCTTGGGAGTGCGACTTGATGGAGGCCGAAGGGAGGCAGGGGCGAGGCCTGCGTGAGGAAGATCCAGCGGCACAAGTTAATGGTTTAATTAACCTACACATGTGACAGCTCCTGCGGGTAATTTGAGGGGAAGTTTTCAACCTCTTTTCTTTTAATATACTCACTGTTGGCAGCGCTGAAGATGGTTTTCCGTGGTTTCCCATTTTCACACCAGGTAAATGCTGGGGCGGTACCTTAATTAAGGCCACGGCCGCTTCCTTCCCATTCCTAGGCTTTTCCTAACCCATAGTCGCCACAAGACCTATCTGTGTCGGTGCGACGTGAAACAAATAGCAAAAATATTCTTTGAATATACTTTTGGAAACTGATGGTTTTCAATGAAGAATTTCGGGCGAAGTCTGAGAACTCTGGTTCTATTCTCTACGGGGAAATACGTAATGTAGAGGAACAAAGAGCGATGACGACTAATTTTTGATCTCATTTCTTTAATTAACACGACATGAAATACTCACATGAGGACCTAATATAATATTCAGCCATTGCTGACGAGCCTCTGCTGCATTCGAGTATCACATCATACGTGAAATCACAAATATTTACAACATTAACTCACCTTACACCTAATACTACCAAACCATAATAACCTATGATATCCAAATACAATAAAATAAACAAAACAACTGTTTTGCAAATCCATAACTATAACAACTTACAACACGTATTTTTGTGTTGAAAATTTTCACCGAAATAGCTGAAGTGAGAAGACATGCACTTTTTTTTTACTGTACAGCATGTAATAAGAACATTGTTACATACCTGCCTGTAGGGCGTCTCCAACCTCATTTCAACAACGCCGGCATCCTCTATGGGTTCTACATCATTGTAATAAATATCACGGAACCCATACACTCATTTCTTACCGGTCGAGTTGGCCGAGCGGTTAGGAACGCGCAGCTGTGAGCTCGCATCCGGGAGATAGTGGGTTCGAACCCCACTGCCGGCAGCCCTGAAGATGGCTTTCCGTGGTTTCCCATTTTCACACCAGGCAAATGCTAGGGCTGTACCATAATTAAGGCCATGGCCGCTTCCTTCCCATTCCTAGGCCTTTCCTGTCCCATCGTCGCCATAAGACCTATCTGTGTCGGTGCGACGTAAAGCAACTGGCAAAAAAAATGACCCATTTCTACCAAATACTGATACTCATTCTTCATGATTTAACACATCTTTCATGCTAGACACAAAGTGATATATACTGAGTGGCCAAAAGTCACGGAAGGGGTCTCTCGTTAGAAAATGTGCCGTGTATGACCCCTGAGGGTTGGGTTTAGCAGCGGCACAGATGGGCAGTCTGTCACAGACACCAGTGTCGTGAAGATGACAACACGTCGCGAGTTAACCGACTTTGAACGTGGGATGGTCATCGGTGCACGGCGCATGGGTCATAACATTGCAGAGATTACACGCGAATTCGGGTTTCTGAGGTCAAGCGTGTCGAAGATGGATGTTCAATATCGCAGAGGGAATGTTACCACTCGCGTAAACCGCCGCGCGGGAAGACCACAGGTGTTTCACGAACGGACATGACGTCGCCTCCGCAGAGCCGTACTGGGCGCTCGGCGGAATACTGTAAGTCAAATCACCGCCCGGTTGAATGTTGGGAGTCAGGACCCCATTTCTTCCAGGACTGTATGGAGGCAACTGCACCGCATAGGCTTCACCAGCCGACGACCGACTCGTGTTCATTTGCTGACAACTCGACTCAGAGCTCAACGATGTGCGGGGGCCGACGAACATCGGCGATGGACCATGGAACACAGGTGGCATGATTTATGGTCCGATGAATCCCGGTTCCAGTTGTATCGTGCTGATGGGCGCGTGAGAGTCTGGCGTATGCCCTATGAAGCTATGGATCCTGCGTGTCAACAAGGTTGTGTCCGGCGGGAGATTGCTCAATTCTGATCTGGGCGGCATTCTCATGGTCGCAATTAGGCCCCATTGTCCGGCTGCAGGGAGCGATGACAGGTGCACGTTATGTGGACATTCTTTCAGACTATCTGCATCCCTTTCTGGCCCTAGAGTACCCTGATGGAGATGCATCTCAACAGGAAAATGCACCATGTCATCGTTCTGTGGTGGCACGCAGGTGGTTGGAGGGGCACTTCAGTGAAGTTACGACTATGGATTGGCACTCCATATCCCACGATCTTAGTCCAATGGAGCATTTATAGGATGCTGTCGATGCTGATGTACGCTCCGTGAACACCGCACTAACAACACAAAACAAGTTGTGGGTTTCAGTGCTGGATGCGTGGGTTCAGATCCTCCCAGAACGATTCCGACACCTTCCAGGGTCGATGCTTCGCCGTATGGCTGCCGTCTTCAGGGCTACAGAGAAGCAACCCTTATTAACATCACATTCATTGTCTTCCCATGACTTTTGGCCACGCCGTGTATATTATCAACCCTTCACTAGGTGGTCATCACTGCGGTCTTTATACCATTTATCTTGCTAGACGACTCATATTTCAGCGATACCGTGACCCGAGTGACAAAGAATGTCTTCTTTTTCATACGGCCAGTAGATCAATAAACCTGTTATAGGGGACTGTTTATTCCCACGGTAATGGTTATCCCATGTCTCGCTTGCTATTACCTCGACTTGGTAGTATCTTAAATGCAATGTAAGCATTTTTATCAAGTCTTTTCTCCTCACTAGGCAAAAATTAACATTTGCTGCGGTCGAAGGGATTTTTACCAACCGTATTAACATAATGTTAATTTCATTAGTTCCGTCAGGTATTACTTGAAAGTTATTCTAACTAGTGTTTTATTTCTTGGGATTTATTCAATTGCAAATATCTTGACCATGAAAATTCAACAGAGTCCACGAATAACTCTCCTTTTAAGTTAAAGTCTTGCTTCTTTTACCTGAAAAATGCTCTAAGTGTCGATTTCACTTCTCAAAAATCCGTGTGTGTCCTATGATCACAATTAGACATGGGTTAAAAGACAGAGACCCTCCCGTACACCAGTCCCGAACAAATTAACGCGGGCTGAACCTGTCACAACCGGCCGATGTTGATGCCGTGTCAGCCCAAATCACCATCATAGTAATCTGACTTCGCCAAAAAGTTGACAATAAGTGTATCATGACAAACGATTTTATTCTCCACTAGAGTTCTCAACTGAAATATATGTTCACACAGTTCTTAAAATTCCTGCTATGTCATAATTCACAAACAGGTATAATTCCTGGCACTTTGATTGAAGCGTTACTTGCACTACTACTTCCCCCTCCTACGCCGAAGCTTTTCCCATTCTTGAAGATTAAACCAACGTCCATGTCGGGAAATAACCTTCTGACATTAGTATTCTGTCTTGATAATCATGGCTATAGCATATGCCGAAATAGGCTGATTTTTATAATTGAAATTTCCCGAGCCATGTTGATTAACGAAGGTTTACGAACTGTTTGGCCAACTTCCAGACTTGGGTAATGGCAATCTAAACGCATTCATTCGTCGTAGGAGGTCACATTGGCACGTGAATCGTGACGAAGGAATCAAACGCAGGTGAATGAAAAAATATGGATCACCTGCCCACTCTGGTGAGAACATGGCGTCCAGCTGATGTGACGCGCGAAAATGACATAATTATAGTGCGCTGCATTTGGCTATCAAGAATTATGGGATCAGAATATTAAATTGTTCCCAATTTTTATATATGTCAATGTGTCAGAATTAGGTACGAAAATCTTCAACTTGCAAATAAATCTACTGGCACGGATATTTCATTTAGGCACTCTAAAGTGCCAGCCGACTTCGCCGAAATCAATGCCGCAGGCTTGACCATATGAAGCGAGTGTCTAACCCTCCACGTTGTCCGGCCCTGCGGTGTAGGGGGCAACGCGTCTGAATTTCACCCGGCGGCTCTGGGTTCGATTCCCGGCCGGGTCAGAGGATTTTAATTGATTACAATTACGCGCAGGTTCATAACATATGGTGCCAGTGGGAGGAAAAGATCTTTCGAGGTCGACGCCCCGAACAAACAGCATCAAGAAAAGAACCCTCCAGGTTATGAATCCGGTCAGTAAGAAGCGGAACTTGAATAGCCATATCAGAGAAAACGATGAATACGTACAACCACCGCGTGTGTGTTCTTATCATGGTTTTCCTTATTTTTTGCTCCATCTACTGCTTCTAATTCTAGACCCATACATCAGGCATACGTTTCCATAAACATTTCAGGAGTACAGTAAACAGAGGTGAAAGACTCAAAAATTGGGTATCAGATATAAATTAACACAATGCCCTTTTATTTTGCCATAGTTATTTACGAGTAAGGGTACATCATATATGTTCCCGTTCTCGAAACGGAAGCACTGTTTTCCACGGACCTCAGATGACCAGTCTCAGATATTGAGTCGTAACATGGGAAACAGTAATTTCACAGTGACTTGTTCCATTCCAACATATGTGTTAGAAATCTAAATCAGTTGATGACCCTAATAGAAAGGACAACCATAAACTCCTCAAGTTCCTCAAGCGACGTAACATCTTTACGAAAACGGAAGGCAATTTGCCAACTTTGAGTGAAGATTGAAGTAATTTTTTTCCCGATAACCTGTGTTAAAGGGGTGTCCATATTTGTGGATTTTTCTCCAAGTGACTGGTCCATCGGTTTCAAAAGTCTGCCTGTGACGTGGAATAAAATATTATCCAATGCTGAACTGAAGTGATTTTACTAAGCATTATAAAAATACCATTGAGGATCTGTAGAATCCGTGGAGTGCATGGGTCAAACTCTTCAACTTTAACTCCGTAATTTGGCCGCTGTGAATGTTTTAGACAACATGAGCAGAAGGAAGATGATAGATCTATTTTAAGTGCAACAAAAGTTAAGTTGTACGGTTTAAATTATCTTACACCAGAGCTCAATTAATGTTGCTGAGCTCAGTAAATTCCTCGCAGATTCAAACGTTCGTACAATCTCCAGCCCCGAAGATGGCTTTATAGGTGTACAGTACAGTAAATTGTCGGATGTATTATCTCCATATGTCTCCTTAATCTCTGGGACTATCTGAGAGTAAGACTGAATTTTCCAAGATTTATAAAGAACAACATTCAAGCAAACTTGAAGGGTCTTCTCGTCTTTCATATTCATTTAAGCCTTTTGACTCAAATGTTAAATTCTATTCATTACATGGAGACAGTTAATGTTTCGTCAAACCATTCATTCCAGCCTTCAATTAAAAGACTAATGATTATGCTACTTTTGCACGGTCAAAATACCGCGGCCCGTTAATTTACTAAATTCACAAATGTATAACTAGGAAAGTCTATCCACTTAAATTCTGTTTCCGAATCCTTTCATGGTTCTTGAGGAAGAATTTCTTTTTTTACAGAATTAGCCAATAGATAAATCAGTTCATATATAGGCACTGTTATATCTGGATCCTGACTGTATTTACAACGACATTTTACCATGCATTTATCTTCTATTCATCTCATACTACCCTTGTGCTGATCTTATTTCATCTGATTTTATTTTTACTCCGAAACTGTACAAAACGTTCCAACGTTTTCACTGAGCCTGAAGATATAAAACATACTATCCGTTCGTCACATATACACGCTGCCACAGCTGGTTAAATATAAAATCATTGAATTGCCTCACTTAATAAACTTGTCACTGTTTTGGCGTCATACCACGTTTCCTTCTATGCGTGTTTTGAAATTCTTGAATGTTTGAAGAATTAGTTATTTATGTGAAGAATTCCTTACGTGATGTGTTCCATATAAAATATAGGCTCCTACATACTATTTCAGATGAGACCTTTAGTAAGTCATTCAGTTATAAAATGAGGATTCTTTTTAACAGAAATAAATATTCAGTTTATTCTGTGTAAGAAAAGTAATAAAATGTTTGGATATTTACTAATATTTTAGGAATTCCTTCCAAGATCTCTTTTAAACGGTCTCTTGTCGCTATTGAGCAAATATATTATAAGCTAATTATGTGAAGTAACATTATTATTATTATTATTATTATTATTATTATTATTATTATTATTATTATTATTATTATTATTATTATTATTATTATTATTGTGCTTGAAATAATGGAAGCTGAATATCTTTTCGTGGATTGCACGATTTCTCTGTGACATTCATTCTAGAAATGCTCAAATGGCGACGATACGTTCGTATTCCGAGGAGATTTGAGATTCGACTTCCTAGCTGGAATGTTGTTTTACGTCGGAGCTAGGTGAGAGTTAATCGGCCCGCAGTGTGACACAGATGGCTGAGTGCTCAAGGACCTGAAATTGAATATTGACTTACTTGTTACGGCGCTTAATAGATCTTCACACCAAAGAACTGGGGATGTTGTTGTACTGACTAGTTGAAGAGCTACTTGATAGAATATTTCTAGCGTTCTGTTGTCTTAAACCAACTTCCAATTGAATGAACGTGAATCCTACAGTTTTATTACTTTGTTTTATTTTTTTGCTAGTTGCTTTATGTCATACCGACACAGATAGGTCTTATGGCGACGATGGGATAGGGAAAACTACTGGACATAAAGAAACGAAAGTCGTTACTACTACTACTACTACTACTACTACTACTACTACTACTACTACTACTGGGCGAGTTGGCCGTGCGGTCAAGGGCACGCGGCTGTGATCTTGCATCTGGGAGGTAGTGTGTTCGAATCCCACTGTCGGCAGCCCTGAAAATGGTTTTCCGTGGTTTCCCATTTTCACACCAGGCGTATGCTGGGGCTGTACCTTAATTATGGCCACGTCCACTTCCTTCCAACTCCTAGGCCTTTCCTATCCCATCGTCGCCATAAGACCTATCTGTGTCGGTAGTACGCAAAGCCACTAGCAAAAACACTACCGCTACACCCTGGCTCCGAATGCTACAGTGTGAACAAGGATTTGAATTAGTTTTATTAGAATACTTAAATCTCAAAAACTGAAGATGTTACAGACATGATTTTGTTTTATTTGTAATCTTGTTTCAATGTAAAGAAACTCGTATTCTTTTGTTTTCGGAAAATCCACTTAAGGGGGTGTTAATGAATTGAATTATTAGTTGAATTCGTTGTATGAGAATACTTAAATCTCAAAAACTAAAGATGTTACAGACGTAAAAGTTGGTATTTGGAATCTACTTTGTTCACGAAAAATCCACTTAAGGGGGCGGAATTGTGAAGGAATTGAAAATTTAGTTGAATTATTTGCGAGGATACTTATATATGTAAAAAAACTAAAATATATTACAGACGTGAAAATTGGTATATGGAATCACTTTTAAAAGTAAAGAAATGCGTATATTTTTGTTTTCGGAAAATCGACTTGTGGGTGGGGTGAAAATAAGTAAAGAAGGAGTTTAATTATGTTTGTGGGGATACATATGTCCCAAGAACTGAAGTTGTTAGAGATGTGGAAGATGGTATTTCGAACCTATTTTAAAAATAAAATAAAACCATAAATTTTGTATTCGGAAAGTCTACTTAAGGTAGAAGGGAGATAGGAAAAGTGAAGAAGAAGTTGACTTATTTTTGTGTGTATACTTATATCTAAATAACTGAGGATGTTTCAGACGTGAAAACTGGTATTTGAAAAGGCCTTGAAAATACAGGTACATGTATTTTTTTGTTTTCGGAAAAGGCACTCAACGGTGGGTGAAAGGAAGTGAAGAAAGATTTGAATTTTTTTTTGAGGATACGTATACCTCAGAAACTGATGATGTTACAGATATCAAAAATGGTATTTGTAATCTCCTTTTGAAATACAGGAACACACAACAATACAACCCTAAGGGAGTTTGATTGGAGGGGGTTAGCTGACGACATCCCTATTCATCTCTCTCAAACCGTTCGACATACGAACTTGAAATTTCACATTATGGTTATCCTACATGTCTAACATTTTAATTTAAAATTGGTCTTAAAACAATACTCCCTAAGGGGTTTTGACTGGGGGTGGATGTGAGGCCCGATGACAAAAATGTCCATTCCTCTGAAATGGCTGGACATACGAGGTTGATTTTTCACGTGGTGGTTGCTCCTCAATGTCTCAGATTTTAAATGAGAAGGGGTTGTTAATTCACCCCTAAGGGGTTTTGACTGGAGGGGGAGGTGTTGGAGGGTTGCCCAAATGACAAACATACAACGTATTTATTTCTCTGAAGCCGTTTGGCATACGAATTTGGAATTTCACATGATTGTTGCTCCTTTTTACCTTACATTTTAAACAAGAAGCGATCTTGATACAATATATTCCTAAGGGGTTTTCACCGGGGTTTGGAACCTGATGATAAAATAATAATTTCTCTGAAGCCGCTTGATCTACGAGGATAAAATTTCACATGATGATTGCTCCTGTATGCCTTACATTTTAATTAAGAAGTGGTCTTAAAACAACACACACTTAATGGGTTTTAACTGGTGGGGGTATTCCGATGACATAAATAATAATTTCTCCGAAATCGTTTGACATACGAGGTTAGAATTTCACGTGATGGTTGTTCCTCTAACTTACGTTTTATATTTTAAATAATAAGAGGTCTTAAAACAATATATTGCGTTGGGATTTTGACTGGGGTTCGAAGATGTACAACAAAAATTATTCATCCCTCCAAACAGTTTGACCTACAAATTTATATTTTTACAAGAACTTTGGATGCCACAGTTGTCAAACATGATATACTGTAGGCTTATATCAAAATATTTAATGTAGAGGTAGAAGTTATAAAACTAAGTCTTCATAACAGGCAAGGTACACAACTGAATTTCCCAATTTATCTTCTTTGTTGTCAAAAATATTTATTTATAAAACTTAGGAGTTTAACTAAAATCATCTTAAACATAGTACACAATCGGAGGAACATTGTTTGGGACTGTATACCATTAATGGTATCTACGTATTTTTGCGCATGTTGAATGTCTCACTTTTAAATTTTTAAACTCTAAAACCGTGCAAGTTGGCCGTGCGGTTAGGAGCGCACGGCTGTGAGCTTACATCCATGATATAGTGGGTTCGAATCCCACTGTCGGCAGCCCTGAAAATGGTTTTCCGTGGTTTTCCATTTTCACAACAGGCAAATGCTGGGGCTGTACCTTAATTAAGGCCACGGCCGCTTCCTTCCAACTCCTAGGCCTTTCCTATCCCATCGTCTCCATAAGAACTATCTGTGTTGGCGCGACGTATAGCCACTAGCAACAAACAAACTAAAACGCTCAAATTACTAATTAAATTCCACAAGCTTAGTACACAGTTCACAAGAATTAAGGGAACATGTTTATGAACGTACGCCATACTCCACAAAACAATACCTCACACCCAGGTATATTACCAACTAAACCTTTATTCTTTACCGTTGAAGTAGGCAAAATAACACCGATTGATTTGCTTTCATTTTCATAACACAAACGGATATGTTCAAATAGGGGCGAAAACAAAGTGAAAACAGTCTTCCAGGGTGAATTTTTCTCAGAGTTGGAGGGCTTCAGTATGGTGTGTGTCCTCCACGAGCATTTATCACAGCTTAGCACCTACGTGGCAGCTCCGTATAAGTCGACGGAGGTCACGTTGCGGTATCAGGTCCCATTCTTAAATGAGAGCCTGTTCGAGGTCTTGGAGAGTCTGGGGGGGGAACAGGACGCCCACGAACACTTCTGTCAAGCCTATCCCAGACATACTCAATGGGATTAAGGTCGGGACTCACTGTTAGCCATTCCATCTCTTCAATATCCAGTTCTCGCAAGACAGGTCGGGTAAAGCGCGCTACATATGCCGTGGCATAATCGTGCATGAGTAAGAATTCAGAGCCAACACCGTATGCAGCAACCTACACATGCTGTAGGATTATCTGCTCGTTGTACCCCGCAGCAGTAAGGTTACCACGGACGACGACAAGACAAGATCCGTAAAGCCATCAATATTGATGCCACCCCACATCATCACAGAATCTTATCCGAATCGGTCGCCTTCCCGGACGACATTTGGCATATACTGTTCACCACGGCGTCTCCATACACGTTGACGTCCATCACGCCGTGTTAGGGGAAATCTGGACTTGTAGATACATTGTAGTATAGATACAGTACATTTAGATAGTGCCGTATCTTGCCTGCTATATTCGTGTGTATCTATTAGACCGTAATACTAATAATAATTTGTCTAACCATTTAGCTTCGTTGGTAATCTTTGAGTACAGTAGTTCTTGCAAATTTAATTTCTGTTGTGCTTAGTTTAGTGATATACGGTACGGTACCGGTATCGTAATTAGGATACGTCAGAAAGTAGTTTAAAATTACTGTAGTGTACCGTACAGTAGTATACGAGTAATATCCTATTAGAATTTAGTGTGATTATTTTATTATTGTAAAATATTTGTGTAGTACTGGTGTAGTAGAGGTATCCGTAGAAACTCTTACTAAAATACTGTTGTTTTAATTAGAATAGGCTTAATTGCTGTTTGGAATTGTGTAGTTCTTGTGTAGGCTATTACTTTCGATATTCAGTAATTAACAGCAGTTTTTATCCTGCCAGGGGTTGTAGGATAAAAAAAAATAGAGCACGACTAAGTAGTATTGTAATGTAGTCGTATATTAATTACCTTATTACTATCCCAGACAATATATCCCTCCGTTCATTTATTTTTTGCAAATAAGTTATTTTATTTTTAATTTCATTTTTTTCCCGTAAAGAATGGCTAAGGAGCGCGAGTGTACTTACTGTGGATGTGGCGAGGCATTGAGGGGTATGAGGGAGGAGTTGAAAAGTTTGAGGGAGATAATTAGGATTCTCACAGAAGACAGGAAGGAAGATAGGACTCCCTCAAACAATGTACAGGTTACAGTAGGTGTACAAGAGGGAGGGGAAGGAAAGGGAGGAGTTGTAGAAGACAGGTGGTCTAATGTTCTCAGGGGAAGGAGATTGCAGGCTAAGGGCTCTATTCAGGATCAGAATTCAGGACAGGTGTCTGTGCGAAATCGGTACGAGTCACTCTAGGTAGAACAACAGAGGGAAGATGAGGGACAGGGAACTGTTGCTGAGATGTGTGGAAGTAGGAGGAAGGGAAAAGGTAGGAAAGGAAAATGTAGAGTAGAGGATAGAAAAATACAGGTGGAACAGGCTCATGGGAAGGAGAAAAGGGAGGAGGAAGTACCTTCTGCAGCTATCAGGAAAGATAGGGCTGACCAGGAGGGGAGGGGATCAAATGAGGTGGGTAGGGTTGAGGCTCTGGTCATGGGGGATTCCATCGTTAGACACGTGGGGAAAGTGTGTGGAGGAAAGGGTACCAGGGTAGAGTGTTATCCAGGAATTAGGTTGAGGCAGATGTTGAGGAAAGTAGAAGAGAGGGAGGAGGGGAAGGAGAAGGTGGTAGTGTTTCACGTTGGTACCAACAATGTAAGGCAAGCTGATATAAGTACCAACATAGTTGGAGATGTGTGGGATCTGGTAAATGCAGCATGGGTGAAGTTTAAGAAAGCGGAGATTATTATTAGTGGAATACTGTGTAGGAGGGATACTGACTGAAGGGTGATTGGGGATTTAAATGAGACTATGGAGTGGGTATGTGGGAAACTGGGAGCGAAATTTCTAGATCCTAATGGGTGGGTAGGAGATAGGGATCTGCGCTCAGATGGCCTTCATTTAAACCGCAGTGGTACGTATAAGTTAGGAAATTTGTTTGGAAGGGTAATAGGGATGTACATTCAGGGAAACGGTATGGCCTAGGGAGCGCTGATAAGGGAACAGGGAACTGGAAATCAAGTAGGGATGACATAAAATTGTTAGTGCTGAACTGTAGAAGTATTGTAAGGAAAGGAACGGAATTAAGTAATTTAATAGATATATATTTACCAGATATTGTAATAGGAGTTGAATCATGGCTGAGAAATGATATAATGGATGCAGAAATTTTCTCACGGCACTGGAGTGTGTATCGTAGAGATAGGATAGGAAGGGTGGGAGGGGGAGGGTTCATTCTGGTGAAAGAAGAATTTGTAAGCTACGAAAAAGTTAAAGATGAGACACATGAAATTCTAGGTGTAAGGCTCATTTCTAAAGATAATAGGCAACTTGATATATTTGGAGTGTACAGGTCGGGAAAGGGTAGCATTGACGCGGATTCGGAATTATTTGATAGGATAGTCAGCTATGTGGGAAACGACATGGAAAGAAATGTGATTGTAGCGGGAGATTGAATTTGCCAGATGTCAATTGGGAAGGAAATGCGAACGACAGGAAGCATGACCAACAAATGGCAAATAAGTTAATATGGGAAGGACAGCTGATTCAGAAAGTGATGGAACCAACCAGAGGGAAAAATATCCTGGATGTGGTGCTGATAAAACCAGATGAGCTCTATAGGAAAACTGAAGTAATAGATGGTATTAGTGATCATGAAGCTGTTTTTGTGGTAGTTAAAAATAAATGTGATAGAAAGGAAGGTCTTAAAAGTAGGGCTGTTAGGCAGTACCATATGGCTGATAAAGCAGGCATGAGGCAGTTTCTAAAAAGTAACTATGATCGGTGGAAAACGGTAAATAAAAATGTAAACAGACTCTGGGATGGGTTTAAAGAAATTGTTGAGGAATGCGAAAACAGGTTTGTACCATTAAGGGTGGTAAGGAATGGTAAAGACCCACCTTATTATAATAGAGAAATAAAGAGACTAAGAAGGAGGTGCAGACTGGAAAGAAATAGAGTTAGAAATGGCTGTGGAAGTAAGGAGAAATTGAACGAACTTACTAGAAAATTGAATCTAGCAAAGAAGGCAGCTAAGGATAACATGATGGCAAGCATAATTGGCAGTCATAGGAATTTTAGTGAAAAATGGAAGGGTATGTGTAGGTATTTTAAGGCAGAAACAGGTTCCAAGAAGGACATTCCAGGAATAATTAATGAACAAGGGGAGTGTGTATGTGATCTTCAAAAGGCAGAAATATTCAGTCAGCAGTATGTAAAGATTGTTGGTTACAAGGATGATGTCGAGATAGAGGAGGAGACTAAGGCCAAATAAGTAATAAAATTTACGTATGATAACAATGACATTTACAATAAGATACAAAAGTTGAAAACTAGAAAAGCGGCTGGAATTGATCAGATTTCTGGGGATATACTAAAGACAATGGGTTGGGATATAGTACCATATCTGAAGTACTTATTTGATTATTGTTTGGTCGGAGGAGCTGTACCAGATGAATGGAGAGTTGCTATAGTAGCCCCGGTGTATAAAGGAAAGGGTGATAGACATAAAGCTGAAAATTACAAGCCAGTAAGTTTGACGTGCATTGTATGTAAGCTTTGGGAAGGCATTATTTCTTATTATATTAGATATGTTTGTGAAACTAATAACTGGTTAGATAGAAGGCAATTCGGTTTTAGGAAGGGTTATTCCACTGAAGCTCAACTTGTAGGATTCCAGCAAGATATAGTAGATATCTTGGATTCTGGAGGTCAAATGGATTGTATCGCTATTGACCTGTCTAAAGCATTTGATAGGGTGGATCACGGGAGACTACTGGCAAAAATGAGTGCAACTGGACTAGACAAAAGAGTGACTGAATGGGTTGCTATATTTCTAGAAAATAGATCTCAGAGAATTAGAGTAGGCAAAGCTTTATCTGATCCTGTAATAATTAAGAGGGGAATTCCTCAAGGCAGTATTATTGGACCTTTATATTTTCTTATATATATAAATGATATGAATAAAGGAGTGGAATATGAGGTAAGGCTTTTTGCGGATGATGTTATTCTCTATAGAGTGATAAATGAGTTACAAGATTGTGAGCAACTGCAACGTGACCTCGAAAATGTTGTGAGATGGACAGCAGGCAATGGTATGATGGTAAACGGGGTTAAAAGTCAGGTTGTGAGTTTCACAAATAGGAAAAGTCCTCTCAGTTTTAATTACTGCGTTGATGGGGTGAAAGTTCCTTTTGGGGATCATTGTAAGTATCTAGGTGTTAATATAAGGAAAGATCTTCATTGGGGTAATCACATAAATGAGATTGTAAATAAAGGGTACAGATCTCTGCACATGGTTATGAGGGTGTTTAGGGGTTGTAGTAAGGATGTAAAGGAGAGTGCATATAAATCTCTGGTAAGACCCCAACTAGAGTATGTTTCCAGTGTATGGGACCCTCACCAGGTTTACCTGATTCAAGAACTGGAAAAAATCCAAAGAAATGCAGCTCGATTTGTTCTGGATGATTTCCGACAAAAGAGTAGCGTTACAAAAATGTTGCAATGTTTGGGTTGGGAAGAATTGAGAGAAAGAAGAAGAGCTGCTCGACTAAGTGGTATGTTCCGAGGTGTCAGCGGAGAGATGGCGTGGAATGACATTAGTAGACGAATAAGTTTGAATGGCGTTTATAAAAGTAGGAAAGATCACAATATGAAGATAAAGTTGGAATTCAAGAGGACAAACTGGGGTAAATATTCATTTATAGGAAGGGGAGTTAGGGATTGGAATAACTTACCAAGGGAGATGTTCAATAAATTTCCAATTTCTTTGAAATCATTTAGGAAAAGTCTAGGAAAGCAACAGATAGGGAATCTGCCACCTGCGCGACTGCCCTAAATGCAGATCAGTATTGATTGATTGATTGATTGATTGATTGATTGATTGATTGACTGATTGATTGATTGATTGATTGATTGATTGATTGATTGATTGATTGATTGATTGATTGATTGATTGATTGATTGATTGATTGATTGATTGATTGATTGATTGATTGATTGTCTGAGAACAACATTGGTCTCTTTGGCGAAGTTGCCAGTTGACGTGGGTACGGGCAAACAGAAATATAAATGACTAGCGAATGTACCCGTGCTTCGCTACGGTATTCTACATTGTATTCGAATATCGAAGTAAATAGTGTGCATGCAGTAAATAAGATTGTTTTAAAATTGCATGTCTCTTAGCGTTATCCGAGGAAGAGCATGGGGAGGTCCCCGTACGTTGTTTCCAATGTAAAGTGTTTGTTATGGATTTGTGATATAACGGCAGGCTCACTTGCCTACCGCCATTCACAATCGAGTTGGGAAGTTTACATTATAATTGCAAGCCCCATTGCCTACTATGCGGACAGAATCGATTTGGGGAGTTTTCGTTAAAATGGCAGCCCCCCTTTCCTACTTCCAGACAGATTACAGTTTTTATTATAATGACAGGCAATTACCCTACTATCACTCGAAATTGAGTTGTGCAGTTATCATTATAATGCCAGGCCCATTTTCCTACTTCCAGCCAGCTTACTGCCAGTCACACCAAGTTGGTGAGTTTCCATCAAAATAGCAGGCCACTATGCCTAATGCCAGTCACATTTTAGATGAGGACATTTCTTTATAATGGCGGGCACCCTTGCCTACTGCCAAACACAATCGGGTAGGGGAGTTTTAAACAAAAATGCATGCTCACTTGCCTTCTGCAAGTCAAATCGAGAAGTGAACTATTCATTACAATTGTAGACCTTCCTTACTAATGACAGTTACACAGGAGTTGGAGAAGGAACCCCTTCATACTGCCAGTCTGTAACCTGACAAACCCCGGTCAGATTTTATTATTATTATTATTGTCATTATTATTATTATTATTATTATTATTATTATTATTATTATTATTATTATTATTTATTCATGTGTATATTTCATTTATGTGTGTATTTAGCCGTCGCGGCTTAGTAACTCTTTTTGGAACTCTCGTTATTATGGATACTCTCTATATTTTATTTGGGACTAGTGTGTTTCGATCACTCAGTTTATCTCCCGGTTGTGTACGTGACGAGTCTCCGAGCGGGGGTTTACGTGTTGACGGAGCTGAGGTGGAAAATTCCAGGAACTGGGCTATTTTAAGATGCTGTTGTGTTGGCTTGGGCTAGTGTGGTGCAAGCACGCGTGGAGAGTTGGAAGTTGCAGCTTGCAGTGTGCAGATGTGATACTGGTGGTAATCGGAGAGGTGTTTTGTACGAGTTGTGGGAAGATGTCCCATGCCATGTTGGGAGTTCGAGATCTGCTGTTGAAGGAACCAGGGAGAAAGATGCTGGAGTGTAACAACATTCTATGGTTATGAATGTTAGCCATATATAATTCTACGGAGAGTCTACGTAAGGTAACGTGTTGGGCCTTTTCAAACTATACCAACGCCATCAGCAAAGTGGAGTCCATTCTTGAAAAATGAGTCATGACTGCGTGTGAATATTTTGCGTTGCGGAATAAACTGAGTACCAGTTATTGAGAGAGAGTTATTTCATAAATTAAGACATTTATTATTTATATCAATATTCTCTTTATTTTGTTATATATGTTCAAGGGTGTATCACGACGAGCTCTGCTCGGATTTCTAGGTAAATACAGGTTTAATTGACTAAGTATATTGTATGAGATTAATATATATTCTGTTTAATTTCTATGGGTGGGGGAAATTACCAGATGGACTCCTTTTCCAATATTAATTTTTTAGGTATCAAGTGATTCAGATCTCCTTGTCACAAGGCAACGACCCTGAAGATGAGTTTCAACAGCCGGCAAAGTTTAAGAATTATTTATTTGTATATTTATGGCTCCCAAATTCCATTAGTCATTATTATTTATATTTATATTCTAATAGAGAGATTTCAAGTCAAAGTCGGTGTGGGGAGTACTGATTACAATAGCAGACCCACCCTTTCTCTATCGCTACAAATCGACATCAGTGAATATAAATAGATCGACATACGAAAGTATATGCGTGTTTACAATATTGAAGACCTTCATTTGCAGATTAACTGCTACTAAACGTACGTCATATCGACAAAGGATTATACCATAAGACACGCCGGATTTAGTGGCCTAAATGGCTGGTCCTATGATATGTCATCTATTCTTGGGTCAGATTGAGTTAGAAACGTGGAACAGGGTAACGTTCTTGTAAGATTATCTCACATTACATTAATTTTCGGATAATTATGTGACAGCTACATACATAGCATTTGGCTCATATATGGCTACTGGGTGGGCCAATTTTCGTGAAGAGTTTGATGATTCTGTATTTCATATAAGTAATCGAAGGTATGAATTATGCATGTGAAAATTCCAAATTGACTTAACATCCATTAATAGAGAAAAATCAAACGTAAAAGGGATACAGATACGGCAAAAAGTCATAAGACCAAGGTTGTAGATCATTGCAAATTGAACGGAGATTGTGCAATCTGTTATGTGATAGGAATTTCCGAAGGTCTGCACCATCATTTAAATTGCCTGCATATTTCGTTATTCTTCGGGGATAAAAAGTGAACAATTTAATGATCTTTAATGTTTTCCGTTCGTTATAGGCTAAAACGTACAATTTTGTCAAATTTCAATTATCTTCTTTTTCTTCTGGCAGATTATGCCGCAATCTGGATTTTGGGCGAGGCGGGTAAAAATTAGGACTTTCAGGAAACTAAACCAAAATTATGCAGATGGTCATTATTACCCCTTAAACGGAAAGCTGTACGAAAATTTCGCCAAAATAGTCAGTGTAGAGGCACACAGTGGTTACAATTTGATTTATATAGATAAGGAATCTGCTCCATGTAAAACACCTTTTTGGCTATGTCCGCTGGACTTAACCTGCAAAACTCACCATTCATGATATCTCCCTTATTAATCCTCCTGACGAAAAAATGCACATGAAAAAAAAAAAAGGTTTAGAGGTGGAATTCCATCACGTTTGGTCGATTTCTAGTCAGGTTGGTCTTGTTCTGTATATATTGTGGAAGAGTAAAATCACCATTTCGGTTCCTTATAAACCGCCAGTCCATTCCGGAACACGAAATGTTATTTACGTTTAAAACCTACCTTTCGACAGGTGGATGCTAAATATGAATTATGGTTCGAATGTCTTCAGTAGTTTTCAAGTTGTAAGGAATACGCTTTACACGCACCCGCTCGTGAGTTAAGACCGATGGGACTTGTACAAAAAAACGGTCCGTTAATGATATCTCCCTTATTAATCCTCGTATCGAAAAGATGCACGTGAGAAAAAAGGTTTAGAAATTAATTTCTACCAAGGCAGGTAGATTTAAATTAACGTTGGTTGTGTATATTATGTGGAAGTGCAAAATCACTGTTTCGGTTTCGTATAAACCCCCAGTCAGTTCAGGGATTTAGAAACAATATTTGCCCTAAAACCTATCAAGGACAGGTGTTTTCTAAATATGAGTATTGGTGGAAATACATCCAGTAGTTTGTAGCACTCGCGTACATACGGCGTAATTAAGGAAGAAAATAATACAGTTAAGAAAGTTGAAAGTAATAGAAAACGGATTATAACTGAGGACAGCTGGATAACGACAAATATGTAAATGCCAAGTTAATGTATTGGAAAATCAAATGCCCCTCAATAAATTATGCTAGTGTGAGTTATGGATATAATAAAGCGGTAACAGGGGAGAAATTTAGGTCCATTGATTCCTAGGTAAACAAATAATAAGAAGATGACTAATGGTGTTATTACTTAATCTATTCGAAGGCGGTTATAGCATCCAACGATATTCCGCCAATATCCCGCAGATAGGCCGATTGACGCCTCTCTTGCCTTCTACCTAAGGAACAACCACGAATTTAAAAGCATGATGAGGAAAATGGCAATACGTTACTTCCCTGCTGGCATGCAGTCAGAGACGTTGCCATGGTAACCTGTAGGTTCGTTGTCGGTCTGTCGGTCACTCAATGCAGAGCATGGTACCAGCAGAAAATTGTAAATTTCTCCGTCATGTAAAGAGTAAGGTAAATTATGAACATAACGAAAGTTGTTTATAATGAAGAGACGATTCACATACGGTAAACGAAGCTTACAGAAAATCAATAGTATAAGAGAAAATGGAGGAAAACCATTCTGGTTTTCCTATAAACCCCCCGTCTATTCAAAGATTTTAAAATGATATGCATATCGAAACCTTCCCCGGAATGAGCATACTCTAAATATGAAGTTTGGTTGAGATCTATCCAGCCGTTTCGACGTGATGGTGGAAAAACCATTCTGGTTTTCCTATAAACCCCCGTCTATTCAAAGATTTTAAAATGATATGCATATCGAAACCTTCCCCGGGATGAGTATACTCTAAATATGAAGTTTGGTTGAGATCTATCCAGGCGTTTCGACGTGATGGTGGAAAAAACATTCTTGTTTTCCTATAAACCCCCGTGTATTCAATGATTTTAAAATGATATGCATCTCGAAACCTTCCGCGGGAGGAGTATACTCTAAATATGAAGTTTGGTTGAGATCTATTCAGCCGTTTCGACGTGATGGTGGAAAAACCATTCTGGTTTTCCTATAAACCCCCCGTGTATTCAAAGATTTTAAAATGATATGCACATCGAAACCTTCCCCGGGACGAGTATACTCCAAATATGAAATTTGGTTGTGATCTATCCAGCCGTTTCGACGTGATGGTGGAAAAACCATTCTGGTTTTCCTATAAACCCCCCGTCTGTTCAAAGATTTTAAAATAATATGCATATCGAAACCTCCCCGGGATGAGTATACTCTAAATATGAAATTTGGTTGAGATCTATCCAGCCGTTTCGACGTGATGGTGGAAAAACCATTCTGGTTTTCGTAAAAAAAACCGTGTATTCAAAGATTTTAAAATGATATGCATATCGAAACCTTACCCGGGAGGAGTATACTCTAAATATGAAGTTTGGTTGAGATCTATCCAGCCGTTTCGACGTGATGGTGGAAAAACCATTCTGGTTTTCCTATAAACACCCCGTGTATTCAGAGATTTTAAAATGATATGCTTATCGAAACCTTCCCTGAGATGAGTATATTCTAAATATGAACTTTGGTTGAGATCTATCCAGCCGTTTCGACGTGATGTTGGAAAAACCATTCTGGTTTCCCTATAAACCCCCGTCTATTCAAAGATTTTAAAATGATATGCATATCGAAACCTTCCCCGGGATGAGTATACTCTAAATATGAAGTTTGGTTGAGATCTATCCAGGCGTTTCGACGTGATGGTGGAAAAAACATTCTTGTTTTCCTATAAACCCCCGTGTATTCAAAGATTTTAAAATGATATGCACATCGAAACCTTCCCCGGGACGAGTATACTCCAAATATGAAATTTGGTTGAGATCTATCCAGCCGTTTCGACGTGATGGTGGAAAAACCATTCTGGTTTTCCTATAAACCCCCCGTCTGTTCAAAGATTTTAAAATGATATGCATATCGAAACCTTCCCCGGGATGAGTATACTCTAAATATGAAATTTGGTTGAGATCTATCCAGCCGTTTCGACGTGATGGTGGAAAAACCATTCTGGTTTTCGTAAAAAAACCGCGTGTATTCAAAGATTTTAAAATGATATGCATATCTAAACCTTACCCGGGAGGAGTATACTCTAAATATGAAGTTTGGTTGAGATCTATCCAGCCGTTTCGACGTGATGGTGGAAAAACCATTCTGGTTTTCCTATAAACACCCCGTGTATTCAGAGATTTTAAAATGATATGCTTATCGAAACCTTCCCTGAGATGAGTATACTCTAAATATGAACATTTGTTGAGATCTATCCAGCCGTTTCGACGTGATGGTGGAAAAACCATTCTGGTTTTCCTATAAACCCCCCGTCTGTTCAAAGATTTTAAAATGATATGCATATCGAAACCTTCCCCGGGATGAGTATACTCTAAATATGAAATTTGGTTGAGATCTATCCAGCCGTTTCGACGTGATGGTGGAAAAACCATTCTGGTTTTCGTAAAAAAAAACCGTGTATTCAAAGATTTTAAAATGATATGCATATCGAAACCTTACCCGGGAGGAGTATACTCTAAATATGAAGTTTGGTTGAGATCTATCCAGCCGTTTCGACGTGATGGTGGAAAAACCATTCTGGTTTTCCTATAAACACCCCGTGTATTCAGAGATTTTAAAATGATATGCTTATCGAAACTTTCCCTGAGATGAGTATACTCTAAATATGAACTTTGGTTGAGATCTATCCAGCCGTTTCGACGTCATGTTGGAAAAACCATTCTGGTTTTCCTATAAATCCCCCGTGTATTCAAAGATTTAAAAATGATATGCATATCTAAACCTTCCCCGGGAGGAGTATAGTCTAAATATGATGTTTGGTTGTCATCTATCCAGCCGTTTCGACGTGATGGTGGAAAAACCATTCTGGTTTTCCTATAAACCCCCGTGTATTCAAAGATTTTAAAATTATATGCATATAAAACCTTCCCCGGGAGGAGTATACTCTAACTATGAAGTTTGGTTGAGATCTATCCAGCCGTTTCGACGTGATGGTGGAAAAACCATTCTGGTTTTCCTATCAACACCCCGTGTATTCAAAGATTTTAAAATGATATGCACATCAAAACCTTCCCCGAGAGGAGTATACTCTAAATATGATATTTAGTTGAGATCTATCGAGCCGTTTCGACGTGATGGTGGAAAAACCATTCTGGTTTTCCTATAAACCCCCGGTGTATTCAAAGATTTTAAAATGATATGCATATCGAAACCTTCCCCGGTATGAGTATACTCCAGATATGAAATTTGGTTGAGATCTATCCAGCCGTTTCGACGTGATGGTGGAAAAATCATTCTGGTTTTCCTATAAACCCCCCGTGTATTCAAAGATTTTAAAATGATATGCATATCTAAACCTTCCCCGGGAGGAGTATAGTCTAAATATGATGTTCGGTTGTGATCTATCGAGCCGTTTCGACGTGATGGTGGAAAAACCATTCTGGTTTTCCCATAAACCCCCGTGTATTCAAAGATTTTAAAATGATATGCATATCGAATTCTTCCCCGGGAGGAGTATACTCTAAATATGAAGTTTGGTTGAGATCTATCCAGCCGTTTCGACGTGATGGTGGAAAAACCATTCTGGTTTTCCTATAAACCCCCCCGTGTATTCAAAGATTTTAAAATGATATGCACATCGAAACCTTCCCCGGGATGAGTATACTCTAAATATGAAATTTGGTTGAGGTCTATCCAGCCGTTTCGACGTGATGGTGGAACAGACAAACAGACAAACAAACAGACACGAACAATTTTATTTATATAGATATGAGTAAAGGAGTGGAATCAGAATTTAGGCTTTTTTCGGATGATGTTATTCTGTATAGAGTAATAAATAAGTTACAAGAGTGTGTGCAACTGCAACGTGACCTCGAAAATGTTGTGAGATGGACAGCAGGCAATGGTATGTTGATAAACGGGGTTAAAAGTCAGGTTGTGAGTATCACAAATAGGAAAAGTCCTCTCTGTTTTAATTACTGCATTGATGGGGTGAATGTTCCTTTTGGGGATCATTGCAGGTATCTAGGTGTTAATTTATGGAAATATCTTTATTGGGGCAATCACATAAATGGGATTGTAAATAAAGGTTACAGATCTCTGCACATGGTTATGAGCGTGTTTAGGGGTTGTAATAAGGATGTAAAGGAGATGGCATATAAGTCTCTGGTAGGACCCCAAATAGAATATGGTTCCAGTGCATGGGACCCTCACCAAGATTACCTGATTCAAGAACTGGAAAAAATCCGAAGAAAAGCAGCTCGATTTGTTCTGGGTGATTTCCGACAAAAGAGTAGCGTTACAAAAATGTTGCAAAGTTTGGGCTGGGAAGAACTGGAGAATAGAAGACGAGCTGCTCGACTAAGTGGTATGTTCCAAGCTGCCAGCGGAGAGATGGCGTGGAATGACATTAGTAGACGAATAAATTTGAGTGGCGTCTTTAAAAGTAGTAAAGATCACAATATGAGGATGGAATTCAAGAGGACATATTGGGGCAAATATTCATTCATAGGAAGGGGAGTTAGGGATTGGTACAATTTACCAAGGGAGATGTTCAATAAATTTCAAATTTCTTTGAAATCGTTTAAGAAAAGGCTAGGTAAACAACAGATAGGGAATCTGCCACCTGGGCGACTGTCCTAAATGCAGCTCAGTATTGATTGATTGAAGGCGAGTTGCGCGATGTTGCTGCGTTAAACGGGGTACTCGAACAGGACGTCTGGGTCGTAAGGACACTTCTCTTAACCTGTACATTAGTGTATGGTCAGACACCGTGAATCCTGTGACCGTCTTGAGGTCTTGTTGCAGTTCTCTGGCAGTTGCTGAACGACTTCACAACGCACAGATTGTCAGATATCGGTCATCTTGTGGGGTTGTAATACGTCCACGACCTTGTCCATCCCTCCTTGTGAACTGGCCTGTCTCATTGCAGCAAATCCATTGGCGGTGAATAACTGACGGAGAGACACTGAGATCCACAGCAACTCGGCGAAAAGTCCATCCTTCCTGGATCAAAGTGACGGCCGTTGCGAATTGAGCCTCGTTAAGAAATCTCATGGAATATACTGGTTGACGCACAACGTGTTCAGATGACCGCAGTAGTCTGTGTACCTCACAACGACTCGCGGACGCACCGCTATTCACTTTGTTTTGATGGGTCACCTGACATTTTAATGCATGGCTACGCCTACAGATGGAGTATAACTTCAATTTGACATACCTTGAGTAGCTAAGGTCTCAAGGTATTCTGTACGACCTACGGAACCCCATCTATCAAATTAACGTTCCTATACCAGACGTTACAAAACATGTTCGCCTATTTTTTAACCTTGTACATATACTGGGCCTAAGTATTAATGGAAGTAATGGAGGTTTCATCTCGATTATTGTCAGAGATCGGTGCTGCCCTCTATAAACATAAAATTCTGTCGTAGATTTTAAATAAACAATAAAAATACAGTACACCCCTAAGGGGTTATTACTGGGATGCGAGGAATGAACACAAAAATATGCATTTATATGAAACCCTTTGAATTGCGAAGTTCAAATTTCATATCATATCCTAAGTGTTAAATAACATAAGGTATCAAACAAATTTAACCCCTGAGAGAGTTAAATGAAGGTTAAGCTCAGGAAACAAATATATTCCTTCCTTTCTCCGAAATGGTTTAACCCTCTACTGCATACTGTTGCCATTAGGCAACAAATAACTTTTCACCTGTGTAAATGGATAAATATTATAGACAGAGGTAGTTTTACGGCACACCTTCAACTGTATAGTCAATTAAACACATATCCCAGTGATGCCTTGTTTGTTTTTTTTACATAACATAAGACAAAACAGCCCTACAGCCAAAGGTACTCCTTCCACCCCGTCAACATCCACGCGAACCAACCACCGTTTATTTTACGTGGACCCTCCCCATCATATTACCACAGGCTTCAGGAGTACCTCTGGCTCAACCTCAAAGACATTACCGACCTACGGTCGTGCAAGTATACAAGTATACAAATGTCATATCATACCCTAGGTGTTAAATAACATAAGGTATCAAGTAAATTTAACCCCTGAGAGAGTTAAATGAAGGTTAAGCTCAGGAAACAAATATATTCCTTCCTTTCTCCGAAATGGTTTAACGTACGAAGACAAAATTCCAAATAGCGTTATATATGTTTTTGAATCCTAGGTGTGAAATAGGAAATATTTTTAAACGTTCCACCCCTATTGTGTTAAGATGGGGTTAGCTCCGGAAACAAAACTAATCTTCCCTCCAAATCCGCTTGACGTAAAAGTTGTAATTTTACGAGAAGGTTCTTCTTTATGCCCTAGGTGTAAAGTATCACATACTTCAAAATATATCTCTCCTAAGGGGTTTAGATAGTGGTTGACTCTCAAAAACTCAATATCGATTCTTCTGAAACCATTTCAGGCACGAACTAAACTTTTACATGAAGGGTGGTCTACTACATAATAGCATTCAGCCCCTAAAACAGCATTAATTTATCTACTAATGTTCGAAGTACAAAATAAAAATTTCAAATTTGGTCGCTTTTACGTTCTAGATATTGAATAAGATAGGGTTTAAAACATCCCAATTCATCTGTACGGGTTTCCAAATTAGTGTTAGATCAGATGATAAATAATTATTTCCGTAAAACCGTTTGACGTAAGAATTGAGGGTGTATTTTACAGGCTCAGCCAACGGCGGACTCTCCAAAATGTAAAACTTTGACTAATAACATTCAGATTAAAACAGTAGCGAAGCACGGGTATTTTGATAGTCTACGTGTAATCTACGTGAATTAATGTTTAGTGATATTAAGGCAACGTGGGTCGGTCGGCGATGTTCAAACTGAAGTTGATCCTCTCGTTACTGGATATCTTCTAGAGAGTAAACATCCAAAATGCCATGTTATGGCCATATAAAGTGGTGTAAGTACTGTGAGATACAGCGAAGTCTCTGCAGGGAACGATGTGCTTCCTAAAGAATGATAGCATACTGTACATCGCCAGTTGTCAATGTACACGAACATACAGGCAACATTTCTTAACAGAACAAGTTCTTGATGCCTTTTATTTTCAAATTAACCAGTTTTACGCATAGCCTGCATTTATGTATTTCTTACAGATTCATTGGCGAAGACACATACATGATGAATAACGATCTATAAATGTAGCCAGTCTGACTCCTTGGATGAATGGTCAGCGTATTCGTATTCCGGTCAGGAGGGCCTTGGGTTCGATTCCCGGCCGGGTCGAGGATTTCAACTGCATATGGAGTACATCATGCAGCAATCAACTCCACGCCGATTGTTGGGCGGCGTTCAATAAAGGCGGCATCCCTGAGGGGGCCAACGGCTTCCGGCGGAGGTTTCGCCCAGGTAGGGTGATAGCTCCTCAGTAAAGGAAATGCTTGTGAAACCGATATTTTTGATAGGAAGCAGCTACAACAGAACGTCACGCGCCGAAATGGCCTAGAACCAACAAGCGACACGTGGACCTGGAGCAGCGGAACGGGTGTAGTGCTGTGATGAAAGAGTCTACGAAAAACTTGTGCATTATATTTCCCAGGATAATCATCATGGCTATAAATTTCAACCACGGCCCCGAACATCGGCGCCCCATAAAATGGGCAGGGGAGCTGGGAATCTCTCGGTCAGTCAGAAAGAGTTGTATGTACTCGGAATGTCCATGGTATGTTCGAAAGAGGAAAAATTCATAATTCAGGGGAGGAAACTCCTCGACATCGGAATGAGATGAACAGGCATTGGACAGCGGAAGATGTTGGAGCACAATTTGCACTGTGAGGGGTAACGACGACAAGCAGCACAGGAATGGGGTCGGAGTGCTCCTGAGCAAAGAGGCACCGAGCGCTGTGGTTTGCGTGCTGTCCCTATCAGACAAAGTGGTGTAGGTAGATCTACACAGGCAGCCGTTTGACATCATCATGATTCATGTGTACGCACCAACAGCAAATAAGGCCGACGTAGAGATCAAATAATGTTATGATATAGTGCGGAAAGCCCTCCAACACACCAAGAAAAGCGAGTAGACCATCATTATGAGGGATTTCAAATGCCGAAGTCGGCAGAGGAACGATAGAATACATCGTTGTGGAGCATGGCCTTGGTGAGAGAAACGAGCGGGGAGATTGTCTTATTCGGCTTTGTCGCGAAGATGATATTGCTCTCATAATCACTTGGTTCAAACTACATCCTACTCGTGGAAGTCACCTGCAGGCATTGATAAGAAACAAGTCAGAAACCGAGTGGAATTTATTTTGATCAACAAAAGGTTCAGAAAGGCCGTGAGCTGACTCGAAACCTAAACAGAATAAGTTGTACGGTCTGATTTCAACACTAGATCCCGTAGAGGACATAACAGTAAGAGGTGAATCACATGGTACACTACAGAAATTCGTAACGGATACTACAGGGAGGGCTATAGATATTGAAGGGCGATAGAACTACAGAAAAATGGCGGCTAGAAGACATGTAGGGAAACGGAAAGATAAGATTAAGGAGAAAGAACAGATGTCGGATGACATTCTACAGTTGATGGAGCAGGGAAGGTCATTCGAGAAAGAGGAATGTGCGACGAGTTGGAAAAGAGAATCAGGAGAGAAGTAAGAGATACCAAAGAGGAGTGGATGAACGGAAAATGCAAAGAAATTGATGTATTTCAGCACAAACACGACTATTTTAACTTTTGTCATTAAATCAATGATGCAACAGGTAACTACAAATAGAAGCCTATTTCATTCCTCTTCGACAACGATGGAAACCTGGCGGGTGAAATTGAACAAAATCTGATCATCTGGAAGGCGTACAATGAAGAAGTATTCCGCGATGAACGAGGAGACGAACCAGACATGCGGGTAACATTAGGGACGCCTAGACTCGTGAGAAAAGTAAGAAAAGGCGGAAGGGTAATGCGCCCTAAAGAAAACCCTGTAAAAAACTGGAGGTTATAGATGAAGAGGATATTAGACAACTGACAGAGATCTTCAATGCCATCTACGATTCAGGGACCATTCTAGAGGACTGGCTAATGTCGACTTTGGTGACGTTGCTGAAGAAACCAACCGGGAAAAATGTAAATATTTCCGAATAATCTTTAGTCTAATATGAGGTGTGTCTGTAAAATTTCTTCTTCCGTCATGTTGATATAACTCCTTCCTTAATGAGTAATTAAGCAGGATTCATTGATGCCCATTATGCATTGGTAAGTGTACATTCAAGAAAGAGTCATTATTTCTAATTCCTGGGAAATCACCCTATACTATTCCTTGTCTGTAATTCCCTGTATGCTCCTGATTGCTTTCTTCAGCCATATAAAATCTTCATGAGCCCTCGTGAAATTTCCTCATGTTAGTGTTCCATACTGTAGAAGTGAATTGAAGAAAGGATGGTAAGTAGACATTATTAGTTGAGATTTCATAACATATTTCTTCAGTATTCCCAATAAAAATATCCCTCACGAGAGTTGCTTGCACAGTTGTTGTGTATGAACTTTCCAGTTCAATTTTGAGTCTGAATGGTGCAGAAATCAAAACTGGAAGGAAAATCGCCAAGTTGACCTTCATTAAATTCGAGCTCCTTGCTATAGACCAAACTACACCTCATCTAGTCCTATGTCTACCCTATTCTGTTGCACGGAGTAGAGGCGTGGACACGAACGCAACCAACTGAGAGGAGAATAGACGCGTTCGAAGTATGCATCTGCAGAAGTTTGCTCAGAATAACTTGGAAGGAACATTTAACCAATATCGTAGTCCTGCAACGGATCGGCCACGATAAAGAACTGATGAAAATCGCGAAGAAGCGGTAATTAGAATATTTCGGACTTGCCACGCGCAGCGAGGGGAAATATCTAATACTCAAACGCATCATGCAAAGCAAGATAATCGCTAAATGAGGTCTTGGACGCCGTCGGAACTCCTGACTAAGATAAAACATCAATGGCTTGAACAGTCATCCACCGAGCTGTCCCGGAGGTCTATGCTCAAATCTGCAGTGGGCGTGATGATCCCCAGCATCCGGATCGGGCAGACACGAGATAATGAAGAAGACGATTAAATCTTTTGGTATGGGAACTAGGTGTATGTGTTCGTCCCATGAAGCATAATCTGGAAATGTAACTATCAGACTTACTCATACATACACACTGATGATTGAGTTAGACATTGCTGGTGCTTTGTCAGAATGACGCTGTGGTTGGCCTGGTAAATGTAACAGTACGCCTCAGCAAGTGAATCCGATTTCATCAGACTTCGTACTGACCGTGTGAGTAACAGCGGACCACAGGGTGATCAAGATACGAGATGTCTGCGCACTGGATTGCGGGATACCGTGTCAATGGTGTTGCATGAGCATGTGGATTCGGGGAATGTCACCAACACCAACAGGGTCAACTGCCGCGAAGTACAACTTGTTGATGACGATGGTCAAGGTCGACTAGCTCGGATTGTAAGAGGAAGTACGTGGACCTAGAGTGCAGCAGATCACTAGCGAATTCAATGGTGGACAACAACGAAGTGTGAGTAGCTGTGCCATCCGGAAAGAACCGTCTTCTCGCAATAGTTTACGGGAATCACCATCCAAAATGGATATCTCATATCGCTGCATGCCAGAAGGCACAATGACTGACATGGACAAAGCAAACCCACCTTTCGATTTTCGAATTATGAAGAAAGGTAGACTGTTCTGGTGAGTGGAGGTACCACTTGGTACGTGATGATGATAGAGTAGGAGTCTTCCAGCGAACGTTATGGGAACCAGCTTTCAAATCATGTTGTGGCCATTTGCTCGCCACCGACACTCTACAGGGAACCTTTCCTTATAGGAAGACAATGTGCCGGCCCATCACTCCCGATTGTGGACGATTGCTTCAATGAACACTCCACAGATATGAGGGTGCTTGCCTAGGCATGAAAGTCACCCGGCCTCAACCATTTCGAGCGAATATGAGATGCTATCGAGATGAATCTTCGCGCCCTGGACCTACCACCAACCCATCTCCGTGCGTTACGGGAGAATTTGCGGCGGTCATAGATCAGTATTGCTCTCTAACACCTTCCATATCTTGTAGCATATATATATCACGCCACGTCACTGCCATCAATAGGACGAAAGGGATCACTACGCGCTACAATCCAGGTATCCCTGATTCAATCGCTTATTGACGTACACGGCACCTTACACTACCAATCACCATATAAACGCACAATAGTGAAAACATTCTTCCACATTGGACTGGCGTCAGGATGGGCAATCCGATCATAAATCTAGGCCAGTTTCGTATCCCGTGCCGATCCCTATGAATTGTGATTAAGGCCAGGAAGAAAAATAATAATATGGAAATGAAAATATCAAGCTTACTCATTGTGGTAAAGCTTCGGTTGATTTGAGGTTTGGGTGCCATGTATTATTTACTTATTATTTATTGAACGCAGGTTTCCACCCAATACATGGTTCAAATTTGGTACAGCCTAACGACCAGCCAAATAAAATAAACTGAAAATAAAATGCAATCATTCCCCATATGCACTGCCATATGGCGTGATAAACCCTTATTAGTGATCCATGGACCTTGGCATACAATGGGCATAAACGGTAAAAACAAAGTAAATACACAATACGATATAATAATAATAATAATAATAATAATAATAATAATAATAATAATAATAATAATAATAATAATAATAATTGTTCCGGGATATCTGTGGAACAGCAGAGGTGAAAGTAGGTGCCGGGGTGAATACGTCTAACTACCAAATTAAAGTTAATGTAAATCTTTAACAAGGTTATATTTTCTGAGTTTTAACAATCAACAACAACAAAATATAACAGGATCCAAGAATTTTAACTCTCTTGGGCTACAAGCCCATAGTTTTATAATTTTGAGCTCCTAGCTCAACGCCTAAATGTGTTCAAGGGCAGAAATCTCCTAATAACATGGAGCACTTGCTCCCACTTTACAATGTCGAGCCTCCCAGAGACATTCAAACAACGCTAGAAAAGAGCTGACACGCTCTCAGTTTTTCAAGCCTATTCAAGGCAATACCAGACTTTACAATTAATTGCCATCAAGGCACAACTTACAAAATGACACGGGGGTATCTTGTACCTAACCTACTGGGCCTTAGCAGAAAAAGAACAGGTTGGGTAAATACCCCGAAATAAAAAATGAATGGAGGCGTGTACTTGCACTCCTAAATACTCATTTTAAAACCTAAAAGGCACTAGGCCGATGAAACAGGGGCTATTCCCAAACTATGGAGGTGACTCGTATAAGAATAATTTAAGACATTACAGAAAGGAAGAAACCAGTTACAAAACGTAGTCACCTCAAACCAATATGAAGGGGAGCTCGAGAGGGTAAATCACTCTCTATCCCCGAATTACACTTGCAGATTTTATGAAGTTTTTACATAAGCCGGCAGAAAATTATATTTTTGGAAAAGTAGGTTACATGGTCAAAGGTTTCAGAACTTTCCCGCGGGTTAAACTGCTGAGCTAGCAAGAAATAAAGATGTTAAACGGCCATTACCTTGCGGAAGAACTGCTACCTGATGAAAGAGGCACCACCCGCCTCCTGCTTTACATTCACACACTTAGTTAGATGTTAATCAAGTGGCCAAGACACGTGAAAATCCGCAGTTTACAAACCCTCGGGGAAAGTTCGAGACCTTTCATGAATAATTAAGCCACACCCTCTTACTTTTATTGGTTAGCTTAAAGTCACACACCAAAACGAAGAAGAAGCTTGTGATTGGTTGGAAATTAATTACAGAAAATCTTGCGATGGGTTAAATTCAAAACAGGCGGAAAGAAAGGATAAATATTGCCAACCCAAAAATGAATGAACACAATTTAGTAAAGGACAAACTTATGAATACAAAGTTTCTTCAAATATAGTTCATTCTCTTCGCACCAGGGTGCACGAACATAGTTTTTGTACTGACATCTGTAGCAGAATGTCCACACTTCTTGATCAATGAAGAATAAAACAAATAGAAATACACACAGTACTGGCAACTTCATAATCACAAAATTACGGTAGTGACATCTTCTAAGTTTAAGTAGGTCAAGTTCCAAGTTCAATGTTTCTCCTGTAGATGAGTTCTAATTTGCGCTAGATTTAAATGTGCGGCGTAGAGGTGTACCTCCCGGTACAACAACAACAATAATAATAATAATAATAATAATAATAATAATAATTTATAATAATAATCAAGGAAAAGGAAACACGATTCTCCTTGGACATGCCATGAGGTGCATCGGATACTCCGGAAACGTGACCCCCAAGATGCAGGTCACCACAGTAGTCATCTTCCGTCCCTGCATGGCCTGTCCAATGTGAACGACCCTATTGTCCCTCATGTCTATCCACGCGAACCTTCGCACATTTCATTCCTCACTTTCCCCACTCTTGCTAGCTGAGTCAAGTCTTACATCACAAGCCACTTATGTACACCTCATTCTGCTCAAGTTGCAATTTAATCCTTATACTACTACACTCTGTTACAAGTCAACATATCTCAGCATGCTTAATTTCAATTAAATACCCAGCCATTCTCCACATTAAATTGTGCCATTACCAACTCAATAAAATAAACACAATCACGCTTCCTATTGTCCCCTTCAAATTTGGCCTACGATAAGCATTTATTGTATTTGCCTGTGTAAGACTTTAATTCATCAGAGTGGACGATATTCCCCAGCCTTGTGTAACAGAGACAGCTCCCAGCAGGTCGAGAACCGGTATTTCCAAGGGGGAAATGTATTGATTTTTTCTCTGCGGGCGATCAGCTGTCCACGTGACACAGTGAAGGAGCGGGCCAAGGTCACCAAGACACATGCGGTCTGTACATGTGAGTCTCAAGCGCAAGTAATTTCTAGAAATGAACGTCAGACGTCAACCAATTACGGATGATTATAGTGACACACCCCTTTCCCTGGATATGCATAAAAACCCGTGTTTCCGGAAAAACGCTCTCTATGCTGCTAACCCCTGCTCTACTCTGCTCTGAGCTACTCTGCTGCGTGCTGGAACTTCGAAGGGATTTATTCTGTCCACTTCAAGATACTTATTTATTAAATCATTAGTAATTGAATCTACGAGCTTAGCAGATCTCCTTCGTTACAAGTTACGTATATTTCATAATTAATTTCATCGCGTGTGTGTCTGGGACATATTCTAAAACCATTTGTTAGTTTCAGCCTCTACTCAACGTGAAGAGAGAAGACACCGCCACGTGCTGGAACGAGTACATCAAGATGCTGTCGTGTTATGAAGAAGAAGCCTGCAACTACTTCATTTGGAATATTGGTGCTACGATGATCTACTAAAAATGTAGGCAATCTTCGCCATGGGGAAATAGCGACCCCGGGGGAGAGAGCTGACCACATGTTCCAGATCATCGGCGAAGATCCAGTTACATCATGAATTTGAATACCCTTTAATAATGTTTATCTGTTCATCTTTGTAGAAATAATGCTTTATTATCCATTAGTGGTAATATTTCTTCTAGTCTTGCAGTAGATTTGAATATTTTCACTCTTCCTTCCGATGGGAGACGGTAGTTTTTGTCATTCGTGTGTGTGTGATTTTTGATCTCTATTAGTTTAGCTAGAAAGTGTGAATGTCTTCTACGATTATTCTAGCTGTCCCATTTAATAGTCTACAGTCTTTAAAAATTATTGTCCTCATCGATAATTAACAATTGAATTTTTGAAAAATATGTTTTTGAAGTCGTGTGGGACAGACTTTCGGCATGTTGTGTTACGCCGGATTTCTATGTAAAATTTTTTTCATGTGTGATTTTAGGCGCGTTAGTGTCATCTGACATTTTGTCGAATCCCTATTTCACATATAATAATAATAATAATAATAATAATAATAATAATAATAATAATGAATTTTCATCTCTGGTTAAATAAATAATTAAGGGTCATGAGTTTAAATATTGCTCGATTATGCGTGTGTAATGTTAATGTGTGCTCAATTAGGGTAAATATGAGCCTGGAATATGTGAGATTATCGTCGGATCATTTATGATAGTTTATTGACTTGTGGATGGATTATTACTGTATATTTGTGACTTGTGAATCCATTTATTGAGTCTTGTTTGGAGAATACGTTTGTGGAACGTAATTTCTTCATGTGGAGCATGTGTTAATAGGTAGATGTATCGTTGAATAATAATAATGTCGTGGCTCATGAACCATTAAGGCGAATGCTTGTATTTGACCTGTTCTATGTGCATTTTTGTAGCCGACAATTTCTTCAGGCATCAACCGCTGATATTACCATGGACAACGTTGTTAATTTCATTTCTTTATTAAGTTATTACCTAGACTTCATCACATTTCAGAGGGACGTAAATAAATTTTTCTTTGCCCGATACCGTCATCGGGAGATTTCCAACATTTAGGATTTAAAATAAGAAATTAATATTCAAAGGCTAGAATTCGCTGTAAATAGTGCAAATAATTCTCGTGTGCCCTAGTGTGAATGCTATATGTGTGAATGGTATTATTTCAGTGTATTGTAATACACGTGCGAGGGGTCCAGGCGCAGCCCGAGTGACGTCAGCATGCGAGGATCGGCGCATCCGCCGCCAAGCGGTGGCAGCCCCGCACGCCACGTCAACCGCCATTCTTCAGCATGTGCAAGACACCCTGGCTGTTCCAATATCGACCAGAACAATTTCCCGTCGATTGGTTGAAGGAGGCCTGCACTCCCGGCGTCCGCTCAGAAGACTACCATTTACTCCACAGCATAGACGTGCACGGCTGGCATGGTGCCGGGCTAGAACGACTTGGATGAGGGAATGGCGGAACGTCGTGTTCTCCGATGAGTCACGCTTCTGTTCTGTCAGTGATAGTCACCGCAGACGAGTGTGGCGTCGGCGTGGAGAAAGGTCAAATCCGGCAGTAACTGTGGAGCGCCCTACCGCTAGACAACGCGGCATCATGGTTTGGGGCGCTATTGCGTATGATTCCATGATTCCACGTCACCTCTAGTGCGTATTCAAGGCACGTTAAATGCCCACCGCTACGTGCAGCATGTGCTGCGGCCGGTGGCACTCCCGTACCTTCAGGGGCTGCCCAGTGCTCTGTTTCAGCAGGATAATGCCCGCCCACACACTGCTCGCATCTCCCAACAGGCTCTACGAGGTGTACAGATGCTTCCGTGGCCAGCGTACTCTCCGGATCTCTCACCAATCGAACACGTGTGGGATCTCATTGGACGCCGTTTGCAAACTCTGCCCCAGCCTCGTACGGACGACCAACTGTGGCAAATGGTTGACAGAGAATGGAGAACCATCCCTCAGGACACCATCCGCACTCTTATTGACTCTGTACCTCGACGTGTTTCTGCGTGCATCGCCGCTCGCGGTGGTCCTACATCCTACTGAGTCTATGCCGTGCGCATTGTGTAACCTGCATATCGGTTTGAAATAAACATCAATTATTCGTCCGTGCCGTCTCTGTTTTTCCCAACTTTCATCCCTTTCGAACCATTCCTTCTTGGTGTTGCATTTGCTCTGTCAGTCAGTGTATTTCTTTGACCATGATTTTGGCCAGACCACGTGTTCGCTACGTTGAAATCTTGATTATCAGCGTCGTTCTTTATGATGGTATAAATTTTTGAATTGAAACCTTTAAGGAATGTTATTGGTTATTTAAGTAGAACAAAGTTTAGAATATCACCCGGTAATGAATAAGGAAGGATCATTTCCGTGGACTCGGTTCACCATTTAAATTTGTAAAGCCGATAATGTTAAAAATTTAGCAGAAAGTGTCAAATATTAAAAAGAAACTTTCATTTGTCAGATGAAATAATGATAAAAAGTAACCTTTATTTGTCAGATAAAATATTAAAAAGTATTTTTTTTGTTTGTTAGACGAAATATTTGAGGAAGGTTGAGGAAAATAATTGTTATACAAGTACAATAGTGTAATGGAATTTAAGTCCAAGGGAGGCATATTTTTGAATAATATTTTGATAATATTTAGATTTAATTAATTTAAATTGAAATGACACATTATTCGACATCCTAAGGAAGGAATAATTTAGTTAAACAAATATTGAGGTGAATGAATATGATTATTTAATATTCAAGAGAAAGGAAATCAGATAAATTTCATTTTCATTTAATTTGCTAAAATTAATTAATTATTGAAAGGAGGTCCTCCTACAAAACAATTTTCATTTTGTTATAATTTCGTTAAGCCAGAAGTAGGCTAATCCAGGTGTATATTTTTACAGAATAATGTCAATCAACATTAAGGGAGGTTTGGTGCAGACAAAAAAGGAACTGGCAGAGAAGAATAAAATTTTCTTTATCAAGATTATTAGTCAATTTTGTTATTATCAAATGTGTTAGTTCACAATAAATGTCATAACCTGTTGTTTTATATTTTTGTGTTATTGTCGCTAGTCCTTGTATCTTTCCCTGCCTTCAAAATGAAGTAAAGCCAGAAAACGAACGGTCCACCCTCGGGACTCTCGTTCTCCGGGTAGGCTATGCCCGGTAAGAAGGGGCCACTATAAACAAGCAGCACTTATCAAATCTCCTCCCTCTCAGCACTTAAATTCTGCCATTACGTATTCCACCACTTCTCCATAAACATTTCAACGGATTTCCTCCATACAGGGAACATTATATCACTGACATACTCTCTCCAATATTTACCGACTCAATAATATATACCTCCAGCTCCACCTCATCCTCACCCTCTCTCTCACAATCAACATACCTCCAAAACACATTTCACCAATACCTTCACCTTAGCAACAATTTCATTACACTTCGCAAACACGTTTCACCCATACTTTTACCATAAACCACCGATCACTTACCACATACAGCTTACTCAAAATACAATCAGCTACCTCCAAAAACCATTAGCTCCGCCTCATTCTCATCCTCTCTCTAACCATAAACACACCTCCAGAACACATTTCACCAAAAATTTCATCATATCCACTATACTCAAAATACAAACACATACCTCCATTAACCATAAATACATCTCCAGAACACATTTTACCAACAATTTCATCATATCCACTATTACCAATATACAAACACCTACCTCCATAAACCATATTCCCTCCATACAGATAACACTATATCACTAACATAATGTCTACATACATTGACCGACAAATTAATATATACCTCCAGCTCCACCTCATCCTCACTTTCTCTCAAACACGCTTCCAGAACACACTTCACCAACAATTTCATCACAATCACTCCTCCAAAACATATTCCCTCCATACTAATAGCATCAACTCATCATTACTTCCAAATCACAATTACCATCCACGTGCCAATCTATACCCACATCCAGAACACATTTCACCAACAATTTATCATCACCTCATCCTACTTTCACCTTAAACCACCGATCACTTACATACCAAATACAGCTTATCCACTATTATCACACCATCATATCCACTATAATCTCTCCACCAAAACATATTAACTACAACTACTTACTAATATTATTAGAGTTTTTGAGCCTTGTGACAATACCCTCATCTTTTCTTTCTATTCCCCACAGGTCCCTTAAGCTCTTGTTCCTTCCTAAGCCCGACTTGCTTCCTCTGCTCAAACACAGTTCAATTCTATGCCTGGGTACCTCTGCGTTGTGCTTTTCACCCAACACTTCCCTTACTTCACTGCATTCACTTCTCTCATTTTCCTCTTCACTTGCTTTGGCCGTAGCTGCATCACTAAACCTTCCTATTCGCACCCCATTGTCCACCGCTCTTCCCTTTTCACTATTCACGATCACAATTTCACTAAGCTCCACTCTCTGTCTTTCTTCATTCACCTTCTTGTTTTCTTTGGTATTTTCCTTATCACCTTGTACGTCTTCTCCAACATTGTTGTGTATAACTTGCCTTTCTACCACTCTCTTCCCCATATTTATCTCCTTATCTTCCTCCTGTGTCATCTTTTTCTCTAGATCCAGTAATTTCGTCACGGTCCAAATTATTTTCCAGCAGGCATTTGTAACTACCAGTTCCTGTCCCCAGATAGAAGCTCTCAAACCTTGGCGTCTGGCCCGAATCATATGCTTCTTAAGAATTTTGGCATTTGTGATCCCTTCACTTCCCATGTCTCTCCTGATCCATATATTTTCCCTCTGTATATTACCCGCATTTTCCATCACTATATCAGCCATCAACGTGGAAATCAGTTGCACTTTAATTGGCCTATTTCCTTTTACTTTCCCTATTCTCGCCACATCGTCTATGTCTACTTCACTGAAATTACTTTTCATTTCCCCCTGAATTAGGTCCACCACTTTGTGAATTGTATTGTATGAATTTTAGGCATTTCTTTCTCTGACTTTGTGTACTGATTTCTACTTCTGATTGCAGCTTCAGCGTTTCCTCTTCTAATATTCTTATTTTCTCCCTTAATGATGCCACTTCTCCGGTGTTACTTCTCACTTTGTCTGTTGTGTCATCTGCCTTATCTCGAAACCATTTCTTCATTTTCTTGAACTCCTTCGTTTGTTCTTGTATCAGAATTTTAAGTTGCTCAAATGGGCACACCTCTTCAACCACCTCTTTCAAAATATATCTTATTAGCTTCGCGTCTTCCCAACTCATACTTCCGCTGGAGTTCGGCCCCGGGTTCAATTCAACACCTTCGATATATTGCATTACCATAATCACCGCCGCTGTCAGCATCATCTCTCCCTTCATTCCCATTACCATTCTACTCCCTCCTAATTTCACTTCTTCTTTCTTCTTTCTCCCCAGCCATCTTCCCATTACTGCCCTGTATTGGTCAATGCCAATCATCTTCTTAACATTCCTCACTTCATTCATACACTCCCCTCCAGCCCTCCTATCTTTCAATACCGGGACCGTCTACTCAAAACGTCCCCACTTGTCGAGCGCTTAGGCTACACTGGATTCCATGTAAAAACCTGGACGTTCCATAGCTATAATCGCGATAATAACAGTTACGTAAAACTACAAGCTTTCTTGCTTCGGCTTGTTGGGTACTTATGGACTCTTTAGGTCTGTTGATTCGAGTTTTAATTTGCGCTAAACATATTTAATTACCATGGTTTATTATTGTCATTTCCGAAAACCGTACCAGGAAGGTACCACGCTCAAACAATGTTCCATTCTTCTCCCTATCATAGCCTCGAATATACAACACCGGAGTCACTACACAGTAGAACGTTTTAAAATCGTACCTTAAGAGACCAGAAAGTACATTCGAATTAACTACGAATTTAAATCACACAATGCACACAATATACTTACCGGAATATCGAATTCAAAATGATCCCGACTTTTTCAATTGTACCTCAAGTCGAATGCCAGTATAATATGGCGAGGTAAGTATTTACTTGTTGGATGATGGACTCTATAGAGACCTGGTGCAGATTTTTGTTTTAACGGCATGTAGGCGACCTGTGTCAGTTAGAATTGGGCCCTACCTAAGATGAATTTTAATGAATGAAGATGACACGAACACCCAAATCTCGAGCCAGAGGAATTAACCAATTAAGGTTAAAATTAGAGAACGGGTTTGGAATCGAATCCGGGACCCTTTGGACCAACGATCAGCATACTAACCATTTAGCCATGTAGCCGGACGGCGAATCAATAACATACAATAAAACTGTATATGGCATTTTGTCATACAAAGCACAATAAGAATGAAAAATACACATTAAACATTACGCTACGAACATAATTAATCTTTCACAACTTGTTTACTACTGCTATTTGATTTACGTCGCACCGACCCAGATAGGTCTTATGACGACGATGGGATAGGAAAGGCCTAGGGATCGGAAGTGGCCGTGGCCTCAATTAAGGTACAGCCATAGCATTTTCCTGGTGTGAAAAAGGGAAACCAACGGAAACCAACATCAGGGCTGCCAACAGTGGGATTCGAACCCACTATCTCCCGGATGCAAGCTCACAGCTGCGCGCCCCTATCCGCACGGCCAGCTCGCTCGGTCATAACTTGTTTAAAGAAACCTGTAATTTTGATTTAGTTCTTAGAAATTTCTTGCGAGCAAATTCCTCCGTTATTTGAAGGGGATAAAAGCTTTCTTTTTGTTGTCTTTCGGTAGTAAAACCGGACTGATGTAGCTTAATCCTCAAGCAAGAACAGTAATACCTGACATTTTACCAAGCTCCACCTTCCAAGACTTCAGTAACCAGTTGAATGTATCATTTCGTCTGCTGACAGCTGCCAATCAACTCAACGTAGAATTCTGGGTTTAGGACTTAGGACCGTATTCTCCCGGTTGCCAGAACTCGTAGGTCACTACCTAGAGACCTAGAAGACTATTCATGGAACCCTCAGACGGCCTTTCTTAGCTACGCAACAACTACAGCTCTGTTTCCAGTGACGGCACGATTCTACACTATTTTACTTTTCCACAATGGCAAAGTTTCGTTATGCCTTTACTCTCGAGACCTGGTGTTTACAGTGTGCTAAGTCTTCTGGAATGGACTGGAGCAATTTTTTTCTATGATCTGTCTCAGTCTTAGCCTTGGGTTTTACACTGCGAAAATGACTATGGTATGAGCGATGCTATTAATGTCATTCCTTGTGCAGCCAGTCCCTGTAGCAAATGCTGTGGAAATGTTGCCCACAGGGCCGTTTGGTGCATGCATTTCTATGGGATTGGCAGACTGATGTGCAATAGCAACTTCCAGCTCAGTGAGGAAAGCAATAGGAAATTACTTCACTCCTCATTTCCCTATTACGCCTCTTCAGTGATACCTAGGTCATCTACGATAGTTGATGGTGGGGCTTTTGAGGATCCATCCAGTCTTTGGGCTGAGGACTAAACATATCTTTGTGAAAAATAATGAATGTTATAATTTGATTTTCTTACATAGAATTAAACAGTAGAGTATTCGAAATGAACATGAATTTTTAAGATTGTGCTGTGTAGGAATGTCAAGGGATCGCGATAAATTCACGAATTTTCCACAAATTCGAATGAAAAGCACTGGAATTAATAAAGTTCTACTGTACACAACGAGGGAAATTGAGCCTGAAGGCACACAGACAGTAAGTAGATGGGAATAATAACTTCGACATTTCAAGCCCATTGAATAAAACGCCATCAGAAAGTCAATCAGAAACCAAGGGGACAACTTTGGTCTTTCCGATGAGCAATTCCACTGAAGTTGCCCTAAAACTTACGTCCGGACGTGAATAATAATAATAATAATAATAATAATAATAATAATAATAATAATAATAATAATAATAATAATAATAATAATAATAATAAATGAGTTGAATATTTCACTTCTTGCTGATAAGTTGGAGAGAAGCTTGGTTTGCCGTAATTTTAGAGTTAGTGGAGTTCATTAATATATTTCATTTACCACTATTTATTGTTCTGATGCTAACTACTGACAATGTACGTACGATAATTTGCTTAGTTTCACCAGGATCGAAACAGATCTACGAATTATGAGAGAAAAAGCAAACCTTCAAACTCCAAAGGAGCAGTACAAAGTCACACTTACAACTGAGAAGAAACCTAAAGTTAAAGGATAGGGAGAGAGAAATTGATTTGTCGTTGAGTATTAATTATTCAAGATTACATACCACTGTGACTGAGAAGCAATTTTATGTAACATCTCCGTAAAATTAAGTACATATCTATGAATATAATATCCTAGTTATCATAATATTAACGTAATTAAACATTTTAAAATAGCTTTAAAGTAGGATGGTGTTGTACAAACATAATTTACACAGTAAGTTTGAAATCAAACCATTATTTATGTTATTTTAAAACACAAACAGGTGAAGAATAGCAGTAATTAAAATATATTGTTGAAAAAACGTACGGCTCCCTGATTGAGAATCATAAGCTTGCGTGTTCGCAGCGCCTTGCGAACTCCCCGTGGAAGAAAGATGTGGAAGAAAGGGTGCATCCTGCCGTATGAACAAGAGATTTGTTAAATTTGGTGATACATAAGAAAGTCTGCTCTTTTTATCAACAAATTCTTCCAAATGCAGTTTAATCTAGTGTGAAGAACACAAATGGACTTATCCGTTCCACGGAAGACATTTGTAATCAAATTTGTAGTTACTAATCTATCCTTTCGGGGATTACCCTAGCTCTGTAAATATGTAATCACTTTTCATTATCGCATTTTGAGTCACTACGTTGTACAGACATCAAATCAAAATCAAATTAAAATCTCTTTATTTGCAAATGAGGTGTCTACCTCGGTGACAAATGGTACACTAAAATACATTATTGTCAAGCACTAAATTTTAAATTAACAGGAGATGCAGAAAATTTTCCTAGAATACAATATTATACAATTTACGCTAATAATTGTTTCTATTAAACACACACATCATCCTTAATAAATTTATATTGTTTACAAAATTCTACTTATAATATCTTACAAACATAGTCAACTCATATACAGTACGGTATGTGAAATTACTTCTAATAATACTATACAACTGATATAAGATTAAAATTAACACTGAATTTATTTACATATTTATATTTTACCCATTCTGGAACCTAAGTAGCATAACGACCTGCTGCGTCTTAACCAGAGCCCCTTTTGCCACCACTTTTCAGAGTTCCTGAAGGGCCTTCACAGCTACCGTAGCGGTCCCAGGGCCCTCGAAGTCCCCACTGTACTTCACCCCTACAGGCAGTCCCCTACTTGGGCTGTCCAAACTCCTTAGACCATGGGATGGAATTAATTTAATCACACACATTTATTATTTACAATATCCTGCACTGGTCGAATGCCCTCTAACATTTAATTTATTATCTCTGTTGTTTATTCTCTTCTTGAATATCTGTACATATTTTGGAAAAGGATCAAACACTACCCCTGGTAAACTGTTCCACTCCTTCACGCCCTTCCCAATGAAAGAAAATTTACCCCAATCGCTTCTGCTAAAATTCCTTCTAATTTTGTACTTGTGGTCAGTTCTACCAATATAATTATTTTCCAACCGAAGCCTCTCACGGATATCTCCCCATGCTTCTTCTCCTGTATAGGCTCTATACAATCCTATAAGTCTAGTTTTCTCCCTTCTCTTACTTAAAGTTTCCCACCCAAGTTCCTTTAACATTACTGATACACTACTCTTTCTTCTGAAATCCCCTGTTACAAACCTTGCTGCTTTCCTCTGCACAACATCTAGTTCTTTTATCAGGTATTCTTGGTAAGGATCCCAAACACTGTTTGCATATTCCAATAATGGACGAACCATACTTAAGTAACTTTTTTCTTTTAATTCTTTGTTGCATCCTTTAAGTAGTCTCATGATCGTTCCTGATGGGTTTAACACTGGAGTTCACTTTTGATTTACAGAGAACTCTTCTCAATCGACAACCCAGGTATCGAGATTACTACTACTATTACTACTACCAAAACTGATTTCATTCCTCCCCTGAAGGGACAGGCGGCCTCTTAGACAGTGAGGCCGTCTCTCAGGCCGGGAGATTTGTTACAGTGAAGGAGATGCTCGGAGAAGGTGAGAGAGTTGCCGGCCGTGACTTGTCTCGGCATTGGCCTTAGTGCAGGAGAATGGAAAATCACGGAAAACCATTTTCAGCGCAGCCGACGCTTGGGGCCAGCCGTGAGGTCCAGCCCTGCCCCGTGCAGAGCGTAGAGCCACGGTAGAGCCGTGGCCACCCCTCCTCTGCCCGGTTGGCCTGTCAGAATGTTGAGCCGTGGCCACTTACAGGCACAGAGACCCACTCTGCATCTACCGACTCGAAATGAGACTCGGTGGGTAAGAAGTACAGATTTTAAGTGTGTTGTACCTGTGTATGATGAATCGTTTTGGAGCACGAAGAGGACGAACAATTGGATCACAACAAATTAAATTTGATTGGTCTGACAAATCCGTTTCTCTTCCATTTACTGTGGAAGGAATTCGTCACTGAGAGAAGGGTTTACTATACTCATACTCCTTTAAATCTGTTCATGATGTAACAAAGGTCTTGTTGTGATCATTTTAGAAATTTACCAACCTATCATTTTATAAATTGTAATACTTTTTATTACTGGAAAGTGATTTTACGTGGGAAGGTATCAGTATATTTTTGACTGGAGTCTTCATACATTATTTTTAATTCGGCTTTATGATGTTGCAAAATAGTACCTTGTTTATAGGGAGACATCAATTATTATACAATATAGCATTGTTTGTTGTTGTTGATTTGCTAGTCCACAAATATTCAATACTAAAAAATGTCATCAAGCAATAAATTGTGTTATAGTTTTACGTCGTTAACTTATTGTGGCCAAGTTGCTTTCCTCTTGGTGTTCGGAAACTTTTCGTCACAGCCAGCTCATATTTTGCATGCTTCACTAGAATAAACTGTATTTGTTGTCTACCTGGCATCATCTCGATATCTTAGGAGCTCAATAGTATAGGTTCCTTGTAAGATTGAGTGAACTTTTCTGATCATCTCAGTGACTCCTTCTTCATTCCATGATTACGGTGGAAATTAAAAGTTTACTTTGATCGTTTTGTGCACTGTGACTTTGAGCAGTTTCTGAAATTTAACTCATATCTCCTTTAGGTACTTTTATGTTCTTTTCGAACTTCACGGAGGTAAAATTTCATCTATCATCTGTGTCCAAGGTTTTCCATAGCAGTCAGTACCACGCATTTGGTATTAAGAAAATGTTTCTTTACTAAGTTCATAACATCTTCCTTATTAATAAAATAAAAATCAATACTTTCAGAAATTTACTAACAGCACTTGGTGCTACGTTGTATTTAAAATTGGTTAATTTCCGGTGACAAGACTGAATTTTACGTGTTTTTCTCTTAGAAGAGCAAGAACCAGGTTACTTTTGCGACCCTGTTAAAATATTTGAAGCGTTACGAATATACGAAAATGATATTCTGTACCACGTCATCGTAACCTAGGTCTTCCTCGGCTTCCCTCTCTTTTCCTTTGTAATTCCTTACATTATTGAGGCACAATATCTCCATAATAATATGACAAGTCGAGGATCTCACATCCTTTAAGTTTTCTTAAGTTTTCTTCCACATGTCTTCGTTTCTCATCATTATTTCTTATCTACTATAAATAAATCTGTCAGATGGATACTCGCGTTCAACTCCCATAATACAAATGCATTTCTGTGAAAAGGGATAACATATTATCGAATAACAGACTGCAAAATACTCTTATGCCTCCAGTGAATACTCTGACGAATGATAAAATTACGGACTCGTAAAAAGACAAAAGCAACTGGTAGACTATAAATAAATTAAACAAATAAATACATAGATCAAAATAAACTAAATGATACTAAATAAATAAAACTGAGGTAATAAAATTTCTTCAGCATATTTTCTCATTTTGATTATCAATATCAGACATTACTAAGCCGACTGTCTAGCGTAGTTGGTTAAGCACTCATATTGAGTATTATGGGATTGAATCCCGACGCAATCAGTTGGTATCTAAGTGTGCTTACATGCAAGGGACTCACGTTATTCTATTCACTGCCATTTTAAATGTTCAGTACAAATTTCTAGACTGTCCAGCGATTCGTACATCTGTAGCAACCGATGTAACAATTAACTCTATAAAGTAATTAATTATCTCCTCCATTCATATAATTTTCCCTTGAATACATATAATGAACACACTCAATAATTCAGTAGTGCTCTTCCAAAAATTCTTGAATAGGATATTGATACGTAATATTATCGTGATAGGATTATTTAGCATGTATAGCCCTCACAGATAATATTTGAGAGGATAAAATTACGTGACTAGCTAAAAGAATCCCTTGCGTGTATATAAGAGCGATGGTAGATATGCTTTAACCAGATAACCACAATAAAGAAGTTGCGATGTGAGGAATAGAAGGTGCGTGTGATCAATCTGCGAGACTCCCCAGGTCGCGAACCCCTCCTCGCTAGCAAGAGTGGCATAGAATATGAAGCATTGCTTCTGTATTTCATGTAACCTAGCAGGTCTTTCCTGTGTTTTAGAGTAGAGGAGTGTTTCACTGCCTCGCGTGTTGACTGAGCGTGCATTATGTTAGGATGTTTCTGATACCTTATTTCTTAGCTCATCGGCACCTTGTAGTTCTGAGCTAAAAATGGGTCTGGTAAATTTTGTTAAATTCATGTCCATATTATTCCATTAAACTCTAAATGTTAAGTTTGGGACAGGCTCGACAGATATACCGTATATAAATTAGATTCTACCCTAGCAGTGAATGTGGAAATACCTCCCGTTATCTGCACCGGAATTCAAACCTTAGACATTCAAGTAATGTAGTAATATAGCTTCCATGTGAAATATTATTACGTTACTTTCTGACACAAAGATTTAGGTTCATGATATGTGCCGTTACTTGATCTGGTCAGAAAATCGTATTCTTGATCTACGCCGTCGCATTCTAGCTTTCCACTCAATTCACTGAGTTTGATTTGCGGCTCCTTATTTTACCTCATTTTGTCGGTAAACAAATAGAAACAATTCAAAAATGTGGGACATCTCGTAATTAGCCAGTATTTACCAATGTTTCCTGTCCTCTCTTGACGTGGCTAGTTCAGCGGCAAATACCGCGGAACGTCTGGAATTTTGGTCTCCAAATTACCACTAAATAAAACCTTTAAGATGTAAGTAGGACAGGAAATTCTTTTGTGTGAGTGAATGAGAATTAAAATTAACTCAAAACAAAATTTTAATGTGCTAAAACTTAAAAGTTGGATAAAAAACATAAAATTCCTTAGTTAATTCGATACAAAGTATATTATAGAATCGTTGATAGCCATCAGTTGCCAACAAGTCAATCATCTAGGAATCCGTGGGGGTGTTACACAAACACTACACTGTACATTTAGATACGTTTGAACAGACTCGACTATTTGCGTTGTATTCAAACGTCCTGGTACACGAGATAAGCAACAGAACACTTCGCATATAAGAGAAACTAAGATTAAAGTTATTCCCATAAGTCTGCGGTACAAAATCCACACAAAAGCTTATTTAGGACTTTCTGACATCCCAAAGAGACACTGAAGCTTATATGAGCCCGAGCTCTGAATGAAAGACGAGGATAGAACTCGCAACCCCCAGAATGCATACGTGCCTCCCCTCTAGCAATGTACAATCAAATGACAAAAACTAATATAGACACAATAAAGCACAATAAATAACCAAGCACATTATCTTAAATAAATACACAAAAAGAAATACACTGGTATTGTGGGCTTGGTGAGGTAATCGCCTCTCTGGATCGTCTTACTGGGTGACGTCATGGACCATCCCTTACTTGGGCAAATGGCAAGGTCTTCTAACCTTCGCTGTCTTAACGAAACAAAAGTCTGTCTGCAGGTACACATAGCTACACGGCCAAGCCTCCCTTCTGGCTTTCATCATATGTTTGGGACCCCTCTCCAACTAACAGTACAAGGCAGCTCTCAGCTGAGCGAAATCTCATTCTTCACTCTGGACAGACTGCAGGCGTGGCCTTTCAAAAACACATAATAAGAAGCATGTTTTTCTGTTTTGGAGCCATTTCCTCAAAATAGTAATTCACAGGCCTACATGCTTCACCTTGTTTTCAGGCATCAAAATATCCGAAATACACTCCGTAAATCTCCTCTCGGTTCACGTCACGTGCATAGCCATGTGAGATCTTGCCGGAATTACTTGGAAAACCCCTTCTAAATGCAACATTGGGATTCAATGTTTTCGGCTTCTTCGGCATATCTGTTAAAACTCATGCACATTTACATGACATGAAATTCATATTCTTTAGGTCGCCTGGCATTTCCAATAAGAGTATCCCCATTCGATACTTATAAGGCATCTTCGTCCTTTAAATTTTAATGATCCTAGCTCCACAAACTTCCCAACATCACTCCCCAATAAGAATAACACTACTTTACATGACAATAGAACAAACCTAATTTAATCCTAACACGCTCATTACCATACGTAACTGACACAAAGCTAATAAAACTGAGTATACATGCATTAGTCCTAAGTATAATTATATGATCGCTATAAAGTCTTAATGAACGTTTATTTACAAGGAAAAATATGCGGAGCTAATCTGTCCCTCTCTCATGCGAAAACAATCTGTTCAAACGTATCTGTAATATTGCGACCTCACGGCTCCTCCATGCCGGACTTTGGTAAAAGGATTTAGCACAACATCTCACTAGCGTCGTTTTGGGATGCTGGTCCTCGGCTCAGTTTCATTGTCTGGTACATCGTGGTGCCGTCTGCTTGAATTCTGGATTGTGGGAAGATCTCGTGCTCAAACAGCTCTTGTCGTATATTACCCGTACCGACAACAACAGCAGTTTTATGCACACAATTAAGACGATGCCTGTTTGCGTACTCCGGTCACTCCTAATTCAGAATATCATGGGTTAGGACTGTAGACACTACCTAATTTGTAGACAGTATTTGATAAACTTCTAAGCACGCTACTGCACACGAATCTCTGGATCAACGTTTATTAATTTATTACTTCCTAGTTTCGTGTACCGGCTACTTCTACAGGGTACAAGTAATAAAACTGGCCGACACAACATATTCTAAAATAGATTCCTTGTGATTTCTATAAACTCACGACGCAGCCTCCCTCACGCCCGTCTTTCGACGAAAGAAAGAATGAATGGAAGCCATCTCCCACATACGGGAAAACCCCAAAATGCAAACACTTCTCCTTTGTGTAAATGAGAGCTTGATTCCCTGCGCTTATCCCGCTCGAATCCAATAAAGAAAGGTAATTAATATTAGCACAACAGATCAGTTCAGAGCACTCATTAAATTATAATACAATTTTCTGTTATATGAATTTCTTCGAATTACGTTCACAGGCGTAGTTATCATCCAATTTTCATACTTTGCCAGGCCTTCTTTATGCCGCGTTTCTTCTTATAAGGGTGGTATATATGAATCCCCAGAAAGTATTCGAGTCGTTCCATCCTTTTCTCTGGTTTCCTCACTCTCTCACTCATCTTGCCAGCCCCGATCTCGCTTGCTCTACCTCCCTTCGTGCTCCAAGTTCCCTTTCGCACCTTTCCAATTTCAATTCCCGGTACAGCGTCCCTGATGCGTTTAATATTATATATTTCACCATGGAACGATATGGTTCATAGCCGTCCCACGTTGTCAAGAAATATATAAGAATGTATTTTTAATCTCTAACTGTTCAATTCAACGTCATTATTAACTTCCTTACGTTTACCTACAATTTCTACAGGTCCCTTGACCTCCATCAGCATTTCCTCGCGCTGTTGCATCAGGCTGTAATAGATGTCCAGTAAGGCGGAGAATTTCCTTTGGTTTCCCTGGCACTCATGACATTCGTTCTCTTCCCTCTCTTTATCTTCCTTGTTCTCCGGCGAGACACTGTTTGAAGTTACCAAGTTGACTCCTTCTCCGTTGTACCCTTCTCCTTCAGATTCCATCTCCATCTGGTCATTGAGATTCTCTTCGCCTGCAACGTCACCGTCTTCTTTCTTCTTTTCTTCATCATGTCGTTTGGATACATTTGCTTTTTTCTGCTGCCCACGCCGCCTGCCTGGTATTCCGGTGCATGTGTGTTCAAGTCACGCCTTCTGCTCTTGTTGACCTGATCCTGGTACTCCAGACTCCCAGCAAACTGACATTCTTGCTCGGCCTGCATCTGAATAGCCTCTTTCCATTGTTCTTATCCCATCCTTTTCCGTTCTATCTCTAGAGTATACTGTCGGGATTCCCGGCTTCCTGCGGACGGAAATTGTCCCCTTGTCGCCTTTGGTTTCGATCTCTCCTCTCTCTCCATCGATAATACGGTCTCCGTGGTTCATACCTGTAGCGGTACGGCATTCCAGACGATCCCATATTGTAATACATTCATCTTCCTTATCTTCCTTCTCTCCTATTGTCATACTCTCGTCTATTGTTCTACTGGTTAGGTCTCCAGTTGGATTCTCTCTGGTAGGTGCTCCATGTTTCATCCTCTAGCCTCCGCAACATTTGTGTCCCTGCACTCTAACTACTTGCGTTTCCCTATCCTATTTAGGAGCTATCATCCGGCATTAATTCGACCGTATGTATAGGTTCGGCGTGATAAATTCTTGGGTGGTTCTTGGCCGTAGCCTGGTCTAATTGACGCAACGTTTCCTCAACTTCAACTGCAGTCCTCACATTTGCGGCTATAAGTGTACGCTGCACATCCACTGACAATTGCTTCATAATAGTGGCGATTAATTCATTTTCTGGAGGCGAATGGTCTACTTCGCGCAATTTGATTAATTGCCCTGTGAAATATTCCGAGAAACGAGTAGGTAGTGTTGTCGCATAAGGGTGAGAATACAAATCCATTCCTAAATTTTGCTGTACCGATAAATCCCAATATTTCTTCAAGAACGCTTGCTTGAATTGCTCATACGCACCAAACGTGTACTTGAATGCAGTCATGCACTGAGAGACGGTACCCCCAGGGAATTTCTCAACTTTATTAAATCGCTTTTCCTTCGGGACACGCCGATCATATATGTATTCTTCCGAATTCTTTTAAGAATAACCTCGGTGTAACTTCTCCATTCGCCGAGAATTTCTTAGGCTCATAACCAGCTGACCTCATGAAGTTATATACTGGGATCGCACCAAGCACTTCAGGCGTTGATGTACGGACCTCTGGTCGCGGTATACTTAAGAGCTCACTTACTGGCGCTAGTTCGCTCATCCGGCTGTCTTCAAGTGCCTCCTGCCCGGATGTTTCTCCCGTGCCACTCTACTATACACTTGATTTCCATATCTGTTTTTCTGCTATTGGTTTTTTGTCGCACCGACACAGATAGGTTTTATGGCGACGATGGGACAGGAAAGGCCTAAGAATGGGAAGGAAGTGGCCTTGGCCTTAATGAAGGTACAGCCCCAGCATTTACCTGGTGTGAAAATTGGAAACAACGGAAAGCCATTTTCAGGGCTGGCGATATTGGGGTTCGAACCCACTATCTGCCGGATGCGAAGTCACAGCTGCGCGCTCCTAACCGCACGGCCAACTCGCCCGGTTGTGAATCTATCAGCTCCAACTGATCCCGTATTCTTTCCACTTGTTTCTCTAACCCTGCTACTTTAGCCTTCATTTCCTCCTGTGTCTGTTCCACTTGGATCTCCAAACCTGCAACTTGGCTTTCGTCTTCTCTCCTATTTGCTCCATCTTATCAGCCACTTTATCAGATATGTTCCCTAATTTCGATTCCATATTCCTTTCTAGCAGCGCTATGTCAAACTTGTTCTTGCCTGTTCTTTCTGATACTCCTATGAGATCATTAGTAACTGATTCCAGTTTCGATTCGGTGTTTGTGTCATTTTCAGTTACCTTATTTCCCAAAATTTCGACTGATATCCTGAGTGCTAATATCTCGTCCTGTGTTCCATTCTGGGCTTCGGTTAATTGCCATTTTAGATCGTCTGCACTCGCTTTATAGCACATACGCAAATTATCAATCTTACAATCCAGTTCTACTAATATCCTCTGTGTAGCCCGATTCTGTACCACTAACTGGTCTAGTAGTATACTAGTACGCTCTTCAATCCCCGACAAACGTTCTTTCATTTCTAATAACTGTTCTTTCATACGCACCTCACTACCTGTCAATAGTTTTGTCATACGCTGCTCACTCTACGACAACGGTTCTTTCATTCCTAACAACTGCTCTTTAGTGTGCATCGCGGCCTGTTCCATACGCTGCTTGTTCCTCGACAACTGTTCGTTCACTCCTGACAACTGTTCTTCTTCCGTACGCTCCCATGTATCCTCCAACGTTAACGTCATAACTACAGTATATTCTCTACAGAAATACCAGTCCTTCTGGAAGGAGCCTTGGTCTACGTGTTCTTATAACTCTCGGTTCCGTGTTCCTAAAAGAAATATTCATTAATCCCTGCAGCCTCTTTTGACTTACAGTTCTTTACACAAACACATCAAACTCGGTTTAAAAATCAACCGTTTTGAAGCTGTGCAAGGGGATCCTCCTTTTATGATAGAGTAATGTACAGGATAAAATCCGTAAAACGGATCCCGTCAATTTTGGAAATTTGCCTTACTTAGCCCTTAAGTTCCAGATTAATAAATCCGCCAGGGCTCTTCCTAACAATGGCCTTGAAACTTAATGTATAATGCACAGTACATGCCATGTATTACTATTACTACTCTCGACTCGAGGGCACTATGAACCGAACAATGTTCATACAGCTACGAAACGCTAACATTAATGTAATAATTGCCATTTCCTACCAATTGAGACTGAGGCTGTCTCATTTCGCCCGATAACTATCATTTAACAGCGGAACTGCCGTCCTCTGGCTCTTGAGATCCACTTTCCAAATAGCGACCTCTGGCTATGTCCATGGTGATGGTTTTTGACGGTTAATCACACTCACTGCTTAATAAGTGGAAATCCATTCCACTGGTCCCGGCATGCCGATAGGATGCACTTGATAATTGGTATGGCATTCTAATAACAATAAAAATCAAACAGATCATTACCAAATAATTTCTTCCATCTGCTTAAAATCCTCATACACTTCTAACCTCACACAAACTACGTAGCTCCAACATGGATATCGAGTCATCCTTCATAACGCCGTTCTCCTAAAGACAGATGTTTTCCATCGTCCCCTAAGTTGCGTAACAAATTACGGTGTCGAATTCGGGCGCACTCCCTATGCTGTTTTCGACTTGGTTACTCCACCTAGAACCAATTCCTTCTCCTCGTCCAACTCACTGCCATTAACCTCAACCTACAACGCCGTACTCTCCTTATCACGTTTGATTTCGACAAGGCATTTGTTTCCGTTTGGCACCCCGCTCTGATATTCAAATTGCATCACTTCTTCCTCCCCAACTCCTTCATCCGACAACTAATCTTACCGTTCAAACTGTTCAGCTCAAATCCCCATCCAAAGCACACTCTGCCACAGCTTCCTCATGAGTCATGACCCTAGGCGTTCCGCAGGTTTCTCCTCTCTCACTATTACTCTTTGTCCTATTCGTCGCTAATATTTCACAACATCCCCTTCCCACCACCCTGCTACAATTCGCCTATGACACCGCCAACTTTTTCCCCCCTTACTTCCACCCAAGCCATCAGTCGAACCTTACAACCTTTCCTAAACTCCCTACTCCAACGGTACGACCTATGGCATCTAAAGTTAAACCCTACCAAGACACAATCCAACCTAATCCGTCCCAGGAGAGGTCACCTCAAAACCACCAGGAATCCTGACAAACTCTCGCTCACAATCCGCCGTGTCTACATACAACCACAACCTTCGCCAAATTACCTGCGAGCCACATTTGATCAACATTTCACCTTCCACCCTCATTTCCGGAACCTTCATTCTCAAGTCCAAAAGAGATCCCAGTTGCTACGCCGACTTGCCGAAACCAACCGGGTTCTCATCACCCAACGCTTACCCCACAGCTCCTTCATCCGTTCCTACATCACCTATGGCAATACCGCCTGGGCCTCCGTAGTGAACCACAATCCCATTCTCCTCCGCCCCCCTCCTCGCAACGGAAAGACGTCTCGTCAGAGTGGCTCTCCGCCTTCCAACGAGATTTCATACGACAGATTTATATAGCGTCCTTACAATTCGTAAATTGGATAACCACAACTCACTTCTTTTCCAACGTTTCCTCCAAAAGGCCATAGACCTTAACCACCCGGTAGTCACCCAACTCCTTCAGCTTCCTTTCAAGCAAGCCACCCGACTTCCTACTCCCATCCACTACTTCCGATCACTTCTCCAGTCCACTGATCGCCCCTACAGGGGCAGGATTGAGTCGAGGGTTAAAACTCTTCTATAACTCTTCTCCGAACCACAACGCATGATCTACAACTAGCACCATATCCACACCGATATCTAAATTAATCTTACATTCAATATATGCCTAACTGGGTGGACATGTGGGTGTACACCTGTGGGTTCAATAACCCAGTCCTTTTGCATTTAATCATTTCACTACATAACTAATAAGGCTGAATAGATGGGCAAATACAACCGGGCAAACATCTGCGCACTCACTCAGACTGCCTTGTCATCCTAATCCAATATATCATTAAAGAATTGTTTAATTTGTATCTATGTATGTAAATAGTAATAGAGATATAATAATAATAATAATAATAATAATAATAATAATAATAATAATAATAATAATAATAATAATAATAATAATAATAATAATAATAATAGTAAAAATAATAATAATTTCGTGTGGCTAATTCTATCCGGGGTTAGCCCTTGTAAGGCAGACCCTCCGATGAGGGTGGTCGGCATTTGCCATGTATAGGTAACTGCAAGTAATTGTGGTGGAGGATAGAGTTATGTGTGGTGTGTGAGTTGCAGGGATGTTGGGGACAGCACAAACACCCAGCTCCCGGGCCATTGGAGTTAAGGAATGAAGTTTAATTCCCCGACCCGGCCGGGAATCGAACCCGGGACCCTCTGAACCGAAGGCCAGCACGCTGACCGTTCAACCAACGAGTCGGACAGTAATATTAAATCAAATCAAAATCTCTTTATTTGCAAATGAGGTGTCTACCTCGGTGGCAAATTGTACACTAAAATACATTATCGTCAAGCACTAAATATTAAATTAACAAGAGAAGAAAATTTTCCTATAATACAATATTATACAATTTACGCTAACAATTTTTATATTAAACACACAGCTCATCCTTAATAAATTTATATTGTTTACAAAATTCTACTTATAATATCTCCTGTACTACTTACAAATATAGTCAACTGGAATAAGATTTACATTGCATTTATTTACTTTTTCTTTTCTTTACCCATTCTGGAACCTAAGTAGCATAATATAGGTAATGATTTACGTTTATGACTGTAAGATACAAACTTCTCTCAATATTCCTCTATTGATAGATCAATACAGTTCGAAATAGACTGAACATGGTTTAAATAGAAAGGTACTTTATATTTTGTAATAGTCCAAGGAAGAGCTCCGGGCACGGAAGAGACGATTATTTACATTCTCTTAGAGCAGTATATTACTTCATCTCTATTAATGTATGTAACTAATCATGCACGCTAATTATGTACAATTCAGTCGATCTACACTACATACTGCTTAAGCTTTTTTAATTATTAAAATAACTATTAAAAGATAGAAAGAAAGAAAGAAAGAAGAAGAAAGACAAATATTAGAAAAAAAGAAAGGAAAAAATAGATAAAAAGACAAAAAATTAAACACAAACACTAAAACACAACTTCATGTTATATAAGTAGATAGATGTTAATTTAAACATAAAAAAGAAAAGGAGAGAACAGCAACAACACTGTACTTCATTAATTAAAACTTGTGACAAATAATATTAAATATTTTATATAGAAGTAGATATATGTGAACTTAAGAATAAACTCTTATGTCATACACAAGCATACACTACCGCTCATTAATTTCAATACACCCAATAATTGACATCTCGTTCTCTGTAGATAAGGTCTAATACCGTGGGTGCGGTTGAGGAAGCAAAGGAATAGTACAACAGTTGTACACATAACATGATTTTTGTTTGTGGTTATCGAGATACAATAGTACCCAACAACCAATGTTGTGTACATAAACGTTGTGTACCTATCGGGTATGTTTCCTTACCTAGTTGCCGACGGACGCCGCATTTGGTGCATCTGTGTTGTTCCCTGTAGTGATGTGATATCTGCAGCGAATTGCAAACATTGCTACGATACATAACATGTGGTTCCTCCATGTCAGTTCCTTCGTGACAGTTGAAGTGTGCACATCGCTAGTATGGCTCCACGAGTGGAGATATCCATAGAAAAACGTGCTGCAATTGTAGCACATAGCCAAGCAGGTTTAACTCTTCGCCAAATTGCGAAACAGTGTAGTGAGTCTATAGGAGAGTGCAATACACCCTATACACCCTTCATCGCCAGAAGACAACAGGTAGCAATAAGGACATACCACGACCAGGACGACCTCGTAAAATAACTAAAAGTGATGATAAATATATCAGAATTACCAGTAAGAGGAATAGATTCCAAACAGCGCCCCAAATTCGTGCAGAATTGGTAAAAATGAATACGACAAAACTATATGTTGCAACAGTAAAAAGGAGACTGATTGAAGCCGGCTTGAAAGGATGTGTCATAGCAAGAAAACCCCTTTCAAGGCCCATAAATAAACAGAAGTGACTTGAATGGGCTAGGAAACGTCGTAATAGGACATCGGAAAAGTGGACGATGTTGTTATTCAGCTATAAATCTAAGTTCGGGATTTTTGGAACAAGAAGGAGAATATTTGTTCGCCGATTTGTAGGGGAAAGGGTAGCCCAGCAGTGTGTTCTGCCTACAGTTAAACACGGCGGAGGTTCTATTATGGTTAGGGAATGTTCTGCCGAAGATAGATTTGGCGACATTATGAAAATAGAAGGACGTATGGATCAGAAGCAGTACCACCACCTACTTCAGTATCATGCAGTACCAAGTGGATTGGGCTTAATAGGGAAAGGGTTCACCTTACAACAGGATAATGACCCAAAACGTCGGTCGGCATACTGTACGAACTACACTGCATCAAAGGAAAAACAGAAAGTACTAAAAGATATGGTATGGCCGTCCCAAAGTCCCGATTGTAATCCCATTGAAATGGTCTGGGATGAAGTGGACATACGTATCAGGGAAGTTAATATATCCATCAAGGAATGTCTCTGGAATATTGTTAAGGATGTTTGGAATCATATAGATTCGCGATACCTACAGAAACTGATTGACCGCTTGCCTCGAGCTTGTGAGGCAGTCATTAAATCCAAAGGAGGAGACTTTGATGAAAGTAAAATATAATGATTGTGAATGTATTATATATGTGTAAGTTAATATAATTATCTTTTGCGAGAAATAACGTTTGATTTGTGTTTTAAATCTCAAATACCTAGTGTATTGAAATTAATGAGCGGTAGTGTATATATGTTTATTTAAATTTAGGTAAGATCTTTCATATTATATAGAAATGGATCGAGTCAGTTTAAGGACAAATCTTTCATGTCGTATAGAATTACATAAATATTAAAGAACGAAAAAATATATCTCTAATACTGTATTTCATTCACGATTATAAGTTTTATGGCTAATAATCATTATATTCAATCTTGTCAACACAGCTCCTCTTATGTTATATAAAGTACATACATGTTAAATTTCTCTTACTGTACCATTCCTACTAATGTACTCAATAATTTACGGCAAATGATAATTATCTCATAACAACCCTTTAAACACAACTTTCTCGATATACTCCTGTGTTATATAGAAGTAAACGTTTCGGTATTTAGTGCAGTAACATAATTACTTTACATGGTTCCCAATAATTATCCATGAAGGAATATGACAAATATTAATTTCAGTTTGCTTAATGTGAAATACCCTACAAGCCATCAGGAGACATTAGAAGTTCAAATCAGTCAGTTTAAATATACCAGGAAAGGATCAAATTCTTCTGCACTAAGCCAGATGGCTGCAAACAATTAAAATTAACAACTGTTTTCAAGCCATCCAGTGATATGCCATTTGTTTGCTTTGTATACTTATATGTAACACCAAATGACCCAACAAGCGCTCAGAAAAGAGGCACACCCTCTCCCCTCTATTTCATCAAATCTCACCCAACCACCTCCTTTTATCCCACACCACCTCCTTCCCGCCTAATCTCCTGGCTAGAGAGAAGGCTTAATCTTCTAGGTAAGCCGCCCCACTCCTTCAGGATGGAGATTGAAAACTCGCTCAGACAGACAGACAGACAGACAGACAGACAGACAGACAGACAGACAGACAGACAGACAGACAGACAGACAGACAGACAGACAGACAGACAGACAAAGGCGAGAAGAGCCATATCCTGAAGAGATATTAGAATATGAGCCCCAGCAAGTAATAAAATATATTTGCTCACCAAGTGTCTCTAAATAAAAATACCAGGGTGAAGGATGATGAAAAGGCATGACCAGCACGCGGCACGGTAAGATGTTGAGCCCTCCACACACACACCGCAGTGAGGACTGGGATGAGGAAAGCACGAAAGCCTCAGTATATATTGTACCGGGAACAGCGGTACGGAACTAAGTCTCCGTAGTTAAAATTTAAAACTTCGCTTTACGCGCCGGCCCAACAGCAGAAGTCAGCCAGAAACAGTGAGCAACCTGTGTGACGTAGAGCGGGTTGACGTCACAGCCTGCCTCCCCGTGACACAGATAGAGCCTACTTCGATAAAGAATGTTCCAAACGTTTCTTCGGCTAATAACCTTCCTCACAGTAACAACTGGATAATATCAACCACATCATCATGTAGCCCCATATTTTATCTCCATTTCTGCAAGGTTTGGTAAAAATCCGGCAATAGACTACGAAGTTGTTGAGCGAAATGTAAGGACATACACTGACTGACAGAGTAAATGCAACACCAAGAAGGAGTGGTCAGCACTTTATGCCAATTTCAGGGTAGACTGGCGTCACTGAGGTATGCTCATGATGTGAAATGCGCCGCTGTGCTGCGCACGTAGCGAACGATAAATGGGACACGGCGTTGGCGAATGGCCCACTTCGTACCGTGATTTCTCAGCCGACAGTCATTGTAGAACGTGTTGTCGTGTGCCACAGGACACGTTGTAAGTAGTTCCTGACTCTCTTACTAAATTTACAAACATATTAATCTGAATTTATATTGAAAAGCTGAATATCTGCATTTAAAATGGAAATTATGAAAATTAATATTCATTAAATAAAATACCCACTCGTCGAACCTTGTACTCACACTTACTTGTTACCTGCTTACTTACACATACGTTATTTGAAGGGCGCCAGCTGTCACTCAGTACAGCAATAATAGAATGAGACTCTTGACCATCTCTAGGGTGTGGGGTAATAAGCTTACTTTTGACAACATACCATATAAGTTCTGGGAAAAGGAGATTGGCGTTCGGTTTCCCCATTAATTTTGAGGTTAAGATATTTTACTGTCAATGAAATGAAACTCTGAATTCGTTTGATAGAACAATATATATTCTTTAAATAATATATCAAAAAATAGTGAGTCTTGTTGCGATAAAACAGATGAGAATATGAAATTATGACATTGCAACAGAAAGAAACTAGGCATGAATTTGAATTCTTCTTGACCGGACATTTAACAATTTATACGAAATATTTCCCTCACTGATTCACTTGACTGTACCTTTAACACTTTGAGTGTAATTACGACGTAATCCATTGCTCTGGTGTTTACTGTAGATGTGTCACGCCTAACGTGGTGATATATCCTTGAGACTGCTTCTTCTCCATATCATCTGACTTCTTTGTAAGTCAATATGGTATGACCTCTTGGTAGGTCCAGGGTTGCCCTCTCTGACTCCTTGGTAAGCCTTGCGTCCGCGTCTTCCACTAAGTGACGGACCAACCATTTGGTCTCACTCTCTCAATGACCAATAAGGCTCACTGAGTCTTCACCATCTCTCGTTCACACTGGTTGGCTGACCACTTAAGGCCTCTTGATCTAGTAGACTACTTCACTGTACTGCATCCGTATAAGTAATGACTGACGCTACAATGTGCATCCACCTTATATAGACGCTGGTTGACACAACTACGTAATCTCCAGAAATAACAATGACATACTCCCACCTACGCGACAGATATTACATACAGTGGTGAAATAGCCCCCCGGCGACTGAGTCGTGCGCGCATATCTAAATAAATACGATGACATAGCCAAGGCGCGGCGATGACTTGGCAGAATCGCCACTAATATTGCACAATGCCCCAACGTCACATCTAATCTCTGATATATACAGCAATTCTCACTGTACAGGTATTGAGTGTTATACTACACATACGTATATGTGTATACATCTAAGTGCAATCTTGCAAGCAACAGGCAATTGCAAAATTGAATAAAACGGATAATTACAATAATAGTACAATATCACAGATAACATAATAATAATACTGACATAATAATAATAATAATAATAATAATAATAATAATAATAATAATAATAATAATAATAAAATACAGATAAAATCATACAATAATAAAAGTACAGATATCATCTTGTAACGGGATTTGAACCGTTACAATTCGCCTCCCTCATAAATAAATCGAAGAACAAAGAATCGATTGATTTATGAACAAAATTATATATATAACACTGACACAGATAAACACTTTAGATGAATATACAACAATAATTTTCTTTTTCAGCATCCATACATTTTATAATACATCACATATATGAGAATGTTTCTCGCACATTGCCATCGTAGTTAACTGTTCAGTGTCCCATTCTCTTTTTCTCTCATACAAATCACAAGAGTACAGCACTCAATTTAACACATACAAATAATTTTAAATGATTACACTACATTCTTCTTTTTTTTAACATATCAAAACCTTTTGTGAAATATCACTTATATGAGAACTGTTCTCGCATATTGTTATCGCAGATAACTGTCCAATGTCCTGTTCTCCGTTTTTTGTCACACAGTACATGACAATGTAGCACTTATTCTTCCAATACACCAATACGACACTTGGTTCACACGCATATCGCTGATGTTAGTTTTATTTTGCCAGTTTCTCACAAAATTAATCATCTTATTATTACCTCAACAAATCTCACGTGAAGTACTTCTTTACATTGATTATACTATAAATACCGACAATCTTCCCTTCCTGATCTATTAAAGAATATGCACACTTCCCAATACGGTTCACAATAGTGAAATACCCCTGATACAAAAAAATAACTTCGAGATATTTCCCGCCTCTGCAGATGATGAAATGGAACTCTGAGTAGCACTCTGTCACTCAAACTGAATCAATTTTGCCCTTATTAACTTATATATCTCAAGAAATCACATCCTTCTTGGCAACAATAATTAAAGAATCAACACCATAGCTACAAGATGGTTCAATTATTCCGTAATCCAGCATAATGTTTATTTGTTCTTAGACTTCACTAGCATTTTTAAGTTGACTGGGGTACTTACCTCCCACAAACGATCAATGGTCATTTACTACAAATTTATGTTCATATACGTGTTCTTCCTCACTTACCACTAAATACATCTCGATGCTTACCTCACATCGAACACAATTACTCCTCTTGTAATTCACTCAAATTACCTCACGTCACTGCCTCATACCGACTATCCCTCGGATACTGGTCGTACAGGCACGTAACACACCCAACAAAACATTTCCTCTCACTAGGAACAACTTCACTTACCTCTCATATATTTCAAAGAGCACACGTCACCAACACACTTACCTCAGACCATCATAATTAACACGTACTTCTTTGCTAGTTTCCTCACAGAACAAACACACACTACCTAAATTAAAGTCTACTCTACTTCCATGATTTGCAACCAAGTCAGCTCCTAAAACAACTGAATACACAAGTTTTGGTACAGCAAGGCATAGTTAAAACTTACATATATCTTCAATTGACTGGTACCGCTATCTTATTTACTCACTATGACTTACCCAACGGCTGTTATAAGATCTGATAGTACCTTCACTTACCTTCTTCATATCACAATTTCCATCATCGGAGTTATTCCCTCACTACTTACATCACATTCTCGGCATTACAAGTACTTACATCACTATAACAGAACACTTCTTACGTCTAACTTACTACTACTATTAATTACTGCATGATCTACGATCACGTCACTACTTAAATATCTCACTTAACATTACTTAGGTCACAATCACACTACTCTTAACTCTACTTTCACTACATAACTACTTATACTAAATACCTGTTCATCTACTACCTTCAGCCTGTCCACTTAACTTACCCGATTCCCTGTAAATCTGAAATACTCTGGCTCGATAACGACACCTTGATAACCTTCATATTATGACTATTATAATCCCTCTGATAACTCAAATCCGTACGCCTCCCATCTTCCGATTCTCTCTGATTACTCTTCTGACCTTCTCTCTCATAACTCAAATTCATACGCCACCCATCTTCCGATTCTCTCTGATTACTCTTCTGATACTCTCTCTCACAACTCAAATTCATACGCCTCCCATCTTCCGATTCTCGATGATTACTCTTCCGACCACTATCACCATCAACACAACTATTAATCCTCTGCGGATCATGATCACTACCTCTTCTCTGATACACGGCTAACATTTTTCCCCTTCTCTCTACTATACTACTTTTACCAGACATCATGCGTTCTCTCTCACGCGCGCGCCCTTGCACACATTCCTCCCAAAGCCTATCAATGAACACTTTAAACTCTCCTAAATTAGACATATTATTCCAGTATACTCGAAACCATATTCTACTTTCACCGACAAAAACATTCGACAAGATTTCCACCACGTATTCCCATTCATTAATATTATTCCTCGACTTACTTGCAAATCTTTTCTCAACTACTTTTACAAATTCTATAGTACTGAACTGTCTTCCAGAAAACTTGGTTAAATCACGATCCCTACTGAACAAACCACTCACTACTATCACCTCACCCGCCGACTTACCTCTACCTTTCTCCCGTATCCCTCCCTGGCAGATCTCAACGTCTTCTTCTTCTTCTTCCGCTGCTCTCTCAGCATTCTCTTCCACTATTCTCACGTCTTCCTGCAATTCTTCCTCTCTCTTTCTCACCTGCTGTGATAGCGTTTCCTGTTCGTCCCGTAGTTCAGTGACCTCCACAAGTTTGCTTTCAATTTGTTCATTTCTACTAATCTGTTCCCCCATCTCTTCCCCAACTGCATTGCAAATCCTGTCCAATCTCGTCTCGACTACCTCATGAATTTCTTCCCGATTACTATAAATCTTATTACTTAACTCCTTGATGTTCTCTGTACAAGTTCCTTTGACATGCTCAATTTGAGTATGAAGCTCGCTCCGACTCGACTCCATTTCTTCCCTAAGGTCAACACACTTTTCATTTGACTTACTTTCTAACTTAGATGTTTGATTATTTATCTTTATTATCTTAGTATCTATTTTACTAATGATTGCATTACAATTTTCGTTACTACTAACAATTAATTCTTTCATTTTACTACTATTTTCGTTATTCCTACTAATTATTTTATCCATTTTTCTACATAGAGAGTTACTCATTTCTTCCATCTGTTTATCCCTATTTTCATAGAACTGGGTCATTTTGACCATGAACAAATTAACAAAATCTTGGTTCATCCCCCCCGCGATTTCCTTTTGAGTTTCAGTGTGCTTCTCAATTTCTGCACTTTCCAGAATTACTTCAGAAGCTTCCATCGTATTCACCTGTTCCCTACTCTGAATTTCACCTTGGATGTCCGCAGAAGCAATGACCTCGTCCTCACATGACTTGTTATTGTCTTCCTTGTCCATCTTTGGTTCACTAGTGATAGTACGCGATCTCAAATTAATTTCCCTCTTCAAATCCCTTGACATATCCCCAAAATACAAATATATATCACAAAATTACACTCCTGAAATTTACCGGTAATAATTCCGTTGGCTTAAATATGCATACTCTTCCCAAATGAACCCATGATATTCTGTCATTCAGAACAAATTCTGAATTTCTTCGTGCACCACGTTGCGGAGCCAAATTGTAAGTAGTTCCTGACTCTCTTACTAAATTTACAAACATATTAATCTGAATTTATATTGAAAAGCTGAATATCTGCATTTAAAATGGAAATTATGAAAATTAATATTCATTAAATAAAATACCCACTCGTCGAACCTTGTACTCACACTTACTTGTTACCTGCTTACTTACACATACGTTATTTGAAGGGCGCCAGCTGTCACTCAGTACAGCAATAATAGAATGAGACTCTTGACCATCTCTAGGGTGTGGGGTAATAAGCTTACTTTTGACAACATACCATATAAGTTCTGGGAAAAGGAGATTGGCGTTCGGTTTCCCCATTAATTTTGAGGTTAAGATATTTTACTGTCAATGAAATGAAACTCTGAATTCGTTTGATAGAACAATATATATTCTTTAAATAATATATCAAAAAATAGTGAGTCTTGTTGCGATAAAACAGATGAGAATATGAAATTATGACATTGCAACAGAAAGAAACTAGGCATGAATTTGAATTCTTCTTGACCGGACATTTAACAATTTATACGAAATATTTCCCTCACTGATTCACTTGACTGTACCTTTAACACTTTGAGTGTAATTACGACGTAATCCATTGCTCTGGTGTTTACTGTAGATGTGTCACGCCTAACGTGGTGATACATCCTTGAGACTGCTTCTTCTCCATATCATCTGACTTCTTTGTAAGTCAATATGGTATGACCTCTTGGTAGGTCCAGGGTTGCCCTCTCTGACTCCTTGGTAAGCCTTGCGTCCGCGTCTTCCACTAAGTGACGGACCAACCATTTGGTCTCACTCTCTCAATGACCAATAATGGCTCACTGAGTCTTCACCATCTCTCGTTCACACTGGTTGGCTGACCACTTAAGGCCTCTTGATCTAGTAGACTACTTCACTGTACTGCATCCGTATAAGTAATGACTGACGCTACAATGTGCATCCACCTTATATAGACGCTGGTTGACACAACTACGTAATCTCCAGAAATAACAATGACATACTCCCACCTACGCGACAGATATTACATACAGTGGTGAAATAGCCCCCCGGCGACTGAGTCGTGCGCGCATATCTAAATAAATACGATGACATAGCCAAGGCGCGGCGATGACTTGGCAGAATCGCCACTAATATTGCACAATGCCCCAACGTCACATCTAATCTCTGATATATACAACAATTCTCACTGTACAGGTATTGAGTGTTATACTACACATACGTATATGTGTATACATCTAAGTGCAATCTTGCAAGCAACAGGCAATTGCAAAATTGAATAAAACGGATAATTACAATAATAGTACAATATCACAGATAACATAATAATAATACTGACATAATAATAATAATAATAATAATAATAATAATAATAATAATAATAAAATACAGATAAAATCATACAATAATAAAAGTACAGATATCATCTTGTAACGGGATTTGAACCGTTACAACGTGTATAGCTAAGAATGCCAGGCCGCCGTCAACGGAGGCATTTCCAGCAGACAGACGACTTTACGAGGGGTATGGTGATCGGGCTGAGAAGGGCAGGTTGGTCGCTTCGTCAAATCGCAGCCGATACCCATAGGGATGTGTCCACGGTGCAGCGCCTGTGGCGAAGATGGTTGGCGCAGGGACATGTGGCACGTGCGAGGGGTCCAGGCGCAGCCCGAGTGACGTCAGCACGCGAAGATCGGCGCATCCGCCGCCAAGCGGTGGCAGCCCTGCACGCCACGTCAACCGACATTCTTCAGCATGTGCAAGACATCCTGGCTGTTCCAATATCGACCAGAACAATTTCCCGTCGATTGGTTGAAGGAGGCCTGCACTCCCGGCGTCCGCTCAGAAGACTACCATTGACTCCACAGCATAGACGTGCACGCCTGGCATGGTGCCGGCCTAGAGCGACTTGGATGAGGGAATGGCGGAACGTCGTGTTCTCCGATGAGTCACGCTTCTGTTCTGTCAGTGATAGTCACCGCAGACGAGTGTGGCGTCGGCGTGGAGAAAGGTCAAATCCGGCAGTAACTGTGGAGCGCTCTACCGCTAGACAACGCGGCATCATGGTTTGGGGCGCTATTGCGTATGATTCCACGTCACCTCTAGTGCGTATTCAAGGCACGTTTAATGCCCACCGCTACGTGCAGCATGTGCTGCGGCCGGTGGCAGTCTCGTACCTTCAGGGGCTGCCCAATGCTCTGTTTCAGCAGGATACTGCTCGCATCTCCCAACAGGCTCTACGAGGTGTACAGATGCTTCCGTGGCCAGCGTACTCTCCGGATCTCTCACCAATCGAACACGTGTGGGATCTCATTGGACGCCGTTTGCAAACTCTGCCCCAGCCTCGTACGGACGACCAACTGTGGCAAATGGTTGACAGAGAATGGAGAACCATCCCTCAGGACACCATCCGCACTCTTATTGACTCTGTACCTCGACGTGTTTCTGCGTGCATCGCCGCTCGCGGTGGTCCTACATCCTACTGAGTCGATGCCGTGCGCATTGTGTAACCTGCATATCGGTTTGAAATAAACATCAATTATTCGTCCGTGCCGTCTCTGTTTTTTCCCCAACTTTCATCCCTTTCGAACCACTCCTCCTTGGTGTTGCATTTGCTCTGTCAGTCAGTGTATTTTGGCTTGGATCTTGTATAAATTGAAAGCTGCTTCCATAAGCAGAACAATGTGTGTCACAGTGTGTGTGGAGTTCGTGCGGCGAGCAGCGGGCGGTTAGCTCGTGGGGACCGCGACGCTACGCTAGTGATAGTCTCATTTCGCCGAGTTAAAGACTTAAACTCCACATTTGAACTTATACATATTTCAGCGAGTTGCAAGTGATAATTTTATTTTGCTGAGTTCCCGCCATTCACGAGTGATACGATCTAGCCTCAGTTAAGATTGATTTAAACTTTAATGGTGATTTATTCGGACAGATGTTTCAAACTTACATTTCTTAAAAGTGTTAATTCGTGTTGATGAAATAATCCGAACAGTGATAAGTTGTGAACGACATTCGCACTGCCAACTAATTGAAGTATTTCGCAAATTTTGTGTGTCAGAACTCTTCAGATTGTGACAAGTGATTAATTAATTAATTAACTTCAATCTATGACTGTGTCTTCGGACTTACAGAAATCGTGAGATTTTCCAATATCTCATGTATTCAGAGTAGACATTGGACTGTGATTAGTTTCAATCCGTGTACTACGCATTTAATCTGTGCAGACCTTGAACTGAGAGTTAACGATAGACTGTGAATTACATATTCGAACTTTACATTCATGGTAGACATTAGACTGTGTTTATGGTGTATATTCACCACAAATTAAACTGTTTATTTATGACTAGTAATGAACTGTGCATTTAAACTGTGAGTTTTCAATAGAGAGTTTTTTCTTTTGTGTGATCAAACCACGGACTGTGGAAGAGTGAAACGTATTTCATTTAATTTCAAATTAATGATCCAAATTGGTTTACAAGTGAAACATTTTCTTTTTCAAGTAACTGAGTTAAAATTGCACGTAACCCTAAGCAAATACATCGCGTGTGATAATTTCAAGCTGTTTCAAGTATCACATTTTCTTTAGTCAATTCTATTGACGTTTGATTACGTCATATTACGAGTGATTCTTTGTTCAACATTCAAATCCGTTATTCCAGAAACTCTTTCCGTGTCCCAGGTGCTAATGTGTACAGTCGTAAGTCATTCCCCGTGCAACCAAATATCATTGCTCCCATTACTACGTTATTCCGATCTTCTGGACGTCGTATGGATATTCCAGAACTCCTAGAATTTCCATCGTGGGAGAAATCGTGGTTTCATGGTGCCGAGAGGTGACTGATGGCAGTACGAGGAGAGCAGCCGGATTTAGAGTACATCCCCAGGACGAGGAAAGAACCATTTCCTGCATATCTGCTGTATGAAGGTGATATGATTTGAACTTTGTTAATAAATTCAGAATTTTAAAAAAGAACTTAAGAATCTTTTCAAGAAACCCCTCTCCCTCTGTAAGCACTCCAATCAGAACGGTACACGCCCTGCGTCTTAACTTATGCTCGTCAAAGTACCATATTTACAGTTCCAATATAGGGCATGTGGAAGGTTCTGGAGAAATATGAAACTATTCGAGAAAGTTGGCAGAAAATGACGTATTCGTGACGTGACGCTTACGTGGTGAGCGAAGATGCAGAATCATGCGGCGTTCAGCAATATGACAGGTAGCGGTGCGAGGTGTTCTTTGTATGGCGGTGATGTAGAAGTCGACGACAAAGGTAAATACAGTGGCATGTAGACTTTTTTATGATGTTTCGGGGCTCTCTGGCTCCTGTACATAGACTCCTTCCTTTAATTCACCCAACAGGAAATATCTAGTGGCGTAAGGTTAGGTGATCTAGCCGGCCATGTGGCAGGAAGCTCTCGTCCAATCCATCGTCCAGGATGTGTCCTATGCAAGTGGTTTCGTACTGCGAATGACTAGAGTGGAGGAGCTCCATGCTACTGGAACTACATCCTTATACGTGTCATAAGGAGCTCATCCTCCGATGAAAGAGGGAGGTAACCACGAAGAAACTGTAGACAGCGTCGTCCCGTGAGTTTTCCTACGTTGAAATATGGTCCAAATATCTTGTCATTTTCATCCCGCACCACACGTTTACGCCCCATTGTACCTGGAATCGAGCTCCTCTTATCCAGTGAGGATTTTCAACACTCCATTGTTGGAAGTCGTGATGATTAACAGTGTTGTGAAATCTTAATTCGTCTCTAAAGAGAATGTCCGTAAGGAAATCCACATCCGCTTCAACTCTGTGCAATATCCATTGCGAAAATTCTACCTGTTTTTGAAGGTCATCTACGTGAAGTTCCTTTGTAGCTGTTGATGGTAGTTGTGGAATTTATGGCGGTGCAATATGCGCAGAAGAGATACATGACTGATGTTCATTTCATTTCCAATGGCCCGTGAGCTTGTATGCGAGTTGTACACAATGATATTTTGAACAGCTTCTTCCTTATTCCCAGACGTCACTGGAACGATGATATATGAAATGACCCCATTGCAGGCAACCGTCTTTCAGCTCGTCGAAATGTACCTGCAATTGGCAGCCTTCGCCCAGGGAATCGTTCTAGATACAAGTGTCTGGCTTCCCGCGAATTCTGCCTCGCTTCTCCATAAAGTAGTACCATATTCACATAATCATGCAATGAATACGTAATGTTTTGTTCTTGGCTAACCTTAGAGTAAGTGTTCGCACTTTTCTGCAAAGATTACGATGTGCTGATTCATGTCCCTACGTGTGAAGTCGAGACCACTGTTAGTCGTTCTTCAAGTCGAACGTGCGCATTAGCTTGTTTGAATGGGTGTCATGTTTGCTGTAAGTGCAGTGCGCTTCATTCGTTGTAGCCGTTTGCCATATGATTGTCGCATATTATTATTATTATTATTCCTTTCTTTTGTATGCTTTCTTTGCAAAGATGAAAAATTACTTTTGTGCCTTTAGGAAATTAAACCTTAATTACGAATGCTTTTACGAATATAATATAAAACTGAAATGCTCGTAACTAGATTCGAACACTGAATCACTTGAAAGTATCACATGCTGGTTGTAATTATTAACATCTGCTCAATCCGGGAGATAATGAATAGGTCTCGTAACTCTGTACTAATGGAATAATCTAGACTATCACTTCGGAACTAATCGTGTATATTACCTGTTCTGAACTCGAATGTGAAGACAGGTTCACCTTACTGCAAATACCACAGTGTGCCAAATAATCATGTCTCTCTTACTTAAGCCCAGATAGTTGCAGTCATTCCCTAAGCGTAGAGTATGTCCCTATTACTTGGTTTAATGAGTCCAGCGTAATGTTTCAGGTGGTATTCACAAGGCATTTGTATTAGTCGGTGCTTACGTGGTGATATTTATTCTTCCTTTCTTCTTTCTTAATCGGTTTACCATCCATTTTTGGTTTCTCCCTCCGACTCAGAGAGGGATCCCACCTGTACCGCCCCAAGGGTACTGTCCTAGGGCGTGAAACTTTCGGTCTGGGGATACAACTGGGGAGGAGGACCAATACCCACCCAGACGGCCTCATCTGCTATGCTAAACAGGCGCCTTGTGGGGGGATGGAAAGATCGGAAATGATAGACAAGGAAGAGGGAAGGAAGTGGCCGTGACCTTCTACCATCCAGGTGATTGCCTGGAGGAGAAGTGGGAAACACTGAAAACCACATCGAGGATGGCTGAGGAGAGAATCGAACCCCCCTCTATACACATCTTACCTCCCGAGGCTGAGTGGACCCCGTTCCACCCCTCGCACCACTTTTCAAATTTCATGGCAGAGCCGGGAGGGGGTGGCAGCTAATCAAACTTGCCACTACACCACAGAGGCTGACGGTGATATTCATTATGTCTCTTTATTACAACTTCCTTAGAAGAATTTCTAAGACTTAAGAAAAGTCAAGTTTGCGTAAAAGATGCCTAGGCGAGTACGAAATGAAAATTGAGAAAAAAGTCATGACTCAAGAACTGCTTGAACCCTCACCGCTGCAAGTAGCCTATCCTGGTACATCTACCATGCATAATTCCGTACAGCTATTTCCAGCGTATAAGTCTAATCCTTATCTCTCTTTATTCACGACCAGAGCGAAAGTTCTCGCTTCGAAATGTCACTGATGTGCTATAGCCATATGGCCCGGCTTTACACCTTTATTGAACGTTCTAACGGTAGTAATTACATGGCGTAAGCTATCACATTTAATGTACAACATTTGCGTGCCATAGATTATAAAATAATGTGAAGAACACGTTTCTGTCAATTTCGATGTGATGAGACTATACTAAATGGCGGTGAATTGACATGTTTGTAACTCGTCTAAAAACTATGACGTTTTCTGTCAAAAGAAAATGGCCTCTTGGACAAATCATGTGCGCAATTCTCTATCCACAGCTATAGGAGAGGCTATTGTTTGTACAGTACAGTAATATTTCGTCAAAATGCCTAGAGCAGGGCCTCTCAGGGTGCATGCGCGTGGTGCATGCACTGTGCACGGTGCAAAAGACGACTTCGCTTGGTTGACCAGAGTGCAGACCCCCCACTCCTCTCTCCCTACACCTGTCTCCCCGTTCGGCCTGTCTCCGCGTTCCTCACCTTCACTGCTGTTTCTCCCCCACTGCGAAATGTTTACGTGTGGTGAGCGGAGACGCACAGTTGTATGGGACAAGGTTACCAGTGTTATTAAAAAAATTAAAAAAGTGAATTAGAAATACACATACATGCTTGAGAGGAATGTAAACATAATTTTTAAAAATGCAGAACCCGTAACCAAAATGAAAATGCTACAGTACTGGAACAAAACTCATTTGTGGATATAGAAGCTGTTTCTTTCTTCTTTCTTTTCCTGCCGCTTTTTCCCACACCTGTGGGGTCGCGGGTGCGAACTGCGTCGCACATGTGGATTTGGCCCTGTTTTACGGCCGGATGCCCTTCCTGACGCCAACCCTCTATGGAGGGATGTAAGCACTATTGCGTCTTTCTGTGGTGGTTGGTAGTGTAGTATGTTGTCTGAATATGATGAGGAGAGTGTTGGGACGGACATATACACCCAGTCCCCGACCCAGAAGAATTAATCAGAAGCGATTAAAATCCCCGACCCGGCCGGGAATCGAACCCGGGACCCTCTGAACCGAAGGCCAGTACGCTGACCATTCAGCCAACGAGTCGGACATATAGAAGCTGTTTCAACTTCCTTAATTCTTTCTCTCTGACGTCTCCTATGATTTCACAATAATTTTCCGAATGTAGTCTGTTGTAGTGTCTTTCAATAGATGATTTTCTTACGCACCTAATTATCGTGCCACAGATTAAGCATTTGGCGTTATCGTCACGACAAACAAACAAAAAAAATACGAAAGTTCCCAGTTCGATTGGAATGGACTTTCGGAAGTCTTTGCTTTCTTCGAAACAGGTTGCTCCATTATTATGTTGTTGTCATGCGCTTGTCTATTTCACTGATAAACACGTCGTCTACCACCAAACGCTTCGTCGCTCGCAGCACACTACACCATCCGAGTCAAGCCGAGTTGAGGCGAAGCGTACCGATGCACAGAGCCTATGCACCTCGCTCTGCACGCGTGAGAGTTTGGGCGTTTGAGAGGCCCTGGCCTAGAGTATGGGACTCCTCTCTACATAAAATGGAACAGTGTTTTTCAGATGGGCCTCACTTACTGCCTCATGCTCCGTTTTTGTATTGTGTGGGGAAGTCTGTCTCGGGCTAACTGCACACAAATTTGCTGTAAGATATTCCGTAAGAGTCGTAGCTGGTTGCATGTGTTCACGAAATTATAGGGGCGGTTGTTCTTCGCGGTATATCCAGGGAAATGTTCGATGAAGGCTAGTTAAATAAATGATAGGGAATCTGCATTCTGGGCGACAGCCCAAAATGCATATCAGCGATTCATTGATTTATTTATTTATTTATTTATTTATTTATTTATTTATTTATTTATTTATTTATTTATTTATTTATTTATTTATTTATGTCCTTTCTACGTTTATCTCTGGCCAGTCCAGGGATTTTAATTCTGGATTTAGTGTTAGAACGGGGTTCACTCAGTCTCGTGAGGTCAACTGAGGAGCTGTTTGATATTAGAAGCAGCGGACCCGATCGAGAAAGCCACGCAGTTGGCTGAGTGTTGCCACGCTAAACATGAGGCACTACTATTTGCAGACCATCTGGCTGGGGGGAAGTTGTCTTTATGAGCCAAGGCACAATGGACTGTTGCATCATATATTCGGTTTTGAGATACTTGAAAAGCGTACTAAATTTTAACCAATAATAATGAATGGTCGCCTGTAGCTTCAGCTACCATGTGCAGGCATTTTTATTCGACACTATCTCTGTTCCCTGCCTGTCAATTTCGGAATTCCGTTACACCCATACAGGAGGCTGATTTATGCCTGAGTTTAATTCATTTTATTTGACAGGCACTAACCAAGCGCGTTATGAGTGATCCTTCACATGCCGATATCATACAACATGCCTGTTTCTGCCCTTCAGAGATCCGACAACCTATGCCAGATTTTTACGCGCAATATTGAGATCATGAGGCTTGCACTCTGCTACTGATCTACTGAGAGAGTTCATGTCAGATATTCGAGGGGTGATGTGTGTTTAAACAACTCTAGGCTGTCCCAAAAAAAATTTCGTAACATCTTATTTGTACCCCATGCCAATACTAAGATAATTCCTATCACGGCCATTTCAAGCAACCAAGCAAGCAAGCAAGCAAGCAAGCAGGCACTCTGTCAAATTCATGATCATAGTTACGGGATCTCTAGTTTTACGTGGTATCGTGACCATAGGTATGTGAATTTTAACTTCAAAAATCCACAAAATATTGGTCAGAATTTGAACCGTGGCTGCCTTGATGAGAACTCAGCAGCAATGACACTCGACCATCACGCTCGTCCCCAATCACTCCCTTCGCAGCCCTTTTTTTCTTTGTTTTCCAATGTTTTCACTCCCCATCCTGAAGGGGTGGGGCGGGCCACCTAGAGGGTTATGCCCTCTCTCTGGCAAGGAGATGCGGGCGGGTTTGGTAAAGGTGATGGAAGAAGGAGATGGGTAAAGGTTGTGAAGAAATATGGGATGGGTGAGGAAGTGTGTCTATGGCTAAATATTGGACAAGTGCTTTATTTATTTCATCGGTTAAGGTACATTTTTGTATAAGGGAGAAGTTTTAAACTAGGGTGTGAGGGGAAATGTGGAGTGCCAAGGTGTGAAAGAAACAGCGATGTGTTACACGAGGGTGTGAGGGAAATGTGGAGTGCCAGAAAGTGGAGTAAGGAGGAGATATTCACGAGCGATGTGAGGAGGAAACGGAAGAGGTCAATGTTAGGCAGTGGCGATGAGAGGTAACCGGAAGGGGGTGGAGAAAAACGTGTTTGCGGGCGTGGCGGGGGAGGAGGGGCTGGCCGTGGACGTCGTCGTGATGTGGGAGGGTGGTTCGGAGATTGAGGGGAAGAGCGGGAATATTCTACACGATGATGGTGGCCATAGAGGTGCAGTCTATGTTCAACGAGGCGCTCGGTGTTGCCGGAGGTTTGAAGACGAAGTCGAACCAAACAAGTAGGGCCATCGGCATTGAAGATCCTGGACGCCCTGCGGACCGGTATTCCTGCCCGGCGCAGTTCGTGGGCGATGTCTTCCGGTGGAATACTCGGGTCCACTCGCGGGCTACGCAGCTGAAGGTGGTGGTGCTCTCGGGCGGCGTTGGGGACGATGGTGGACGTGCTGCATCAACTGGAGATATGGCAGTTTTCTCTCTAGGAGGTAGAAGAGGTACGGGTTGGGAGCTAGGTTGTTCAGGGATGGGACGGAGGGGGAAAGAAGAAATCATAAGTGGGGAAGGATGAGGTATGGATGTTTTGGTGATGAGAACGGAAGTACGGATGGTAACAGACGAAGTGAGGGTGGTGGAGATGGATTGGTGCTAGTAGTTACTGATGCGGTTTAAAGAGAAGACGAAGTCTGGTGTGGCGATGTTTCCCGCGGTGCCGTGGCTGCTGAAGGCTGAGCTGGTGTATTGTCCAGGAGCTGAGCCAGAATATTTGGAGGGGTAGAGTCGGTACGATAGAGGGTGCAATGGATAACCACTCCGTTGTCAATGATGTACCAGAAGTCATTTGCATTAGGGATATACAACAGAACATCCGAGGAAAGTTCAAGGCCGGCGAGAAGTCTTGAAATACTGTGGACGCCCAGTAGACGGAGTTCCTTTTAGAGGTCATATTACCGGGCGAGTTGGCCGTGCGCGTAGAGGCGCGCGGCTGTGAGCTTGCATCCGGGAGATAGTAGGTTCGAATCCCACTATCAGCAGCCCTGAAAATGGTTTTCTGTGGTTTCCCATTTTCACACCAGGCAAATGCTGGGGCTGTACCTTAATTAAGGCCACGACCGCTTCCTTCCAACTCCTTGTTCTTTCCTATCCCGTCGTCGCCATAAAACCTATCTGTGTCGGTGCGACGTAAAGCCCCTAGCAAAAAAAAAAAGAGGTCATATTCGGAGATGGAGGGAGGAATATCACGCGCGATGCAGGTGTACATGATGGGAAGGCCGACTTCCTTCGTGGTGTCAGGCCGATGTGCTGGTTGGCGCTGGCGAGGTGCAAGTTAGAGATGATGTGGTACCCGGCCAGACAAAAACGTGAAGTGGTACTGTGTTGGTCCTCCTCGTAATGATGTCTCCAACCAAAGCTGTATGTCTTGTGACCCCTCGCGGCCCTTATCCCTACTCCATATGTATAATTTGAACGTGTAACACAATATTGTGAGAAAACCGCAGTACTAAGGCTTATGTGTTATACATCAAAGGAAATGCCTCCACCTCAGGATTACCAGAATAATACTAATTATTTCACTAAGTCCCTTATCTGCGTAAAATAGTCATTTATTCGAATAATACGATGCATAGGTCGTTGCAGTTTTTTTGCCGGTAGATGGCTCTGTGAACGTTGTCTCCCCTGATCTTTCTATATAAGTCCGAGAGATGGCTCCGTGAAATTACGTTATCATCAGAATGTAGGTTATTGCACAATGTTGGTTCTAATAAGCGGGAAACAGAAGGAAATCCATTTCAGGATATTCTGTAGTTTAAAAAAGGTCCTTTATTTGACTCAAATAGTCATTTACTATGCTGTGGGTGTTTTATTTAACTGTGTTTGCAGGTATATGACTGTGTGAGTCCCGGAAATTGTGTTTGCATGATCCGCTGATCTTTCAATGCCACGTTTCATTGACTACCACTGGAGTATGCTGTCCATGCACAATGTTGGCCATTTCATTACACGCACATACAGCGTCAATGTACCAGTAAAGGTGTTCTCTCAGAAGGTGGTTTTATTTGTGGTTCTTTCAGTGCATACATCTAACTTCGCTTGCTTATCTCATAGTCCACACCCAACGGAAACCAAATGACTGATAATTCTGTTCGTCATTTTTAGTGGTCAGGAGCACACTTACATGGTTGCATATTTTCTCATTCGCACCAAATGAACTGCCGTTATTGAGTAAACGAGACTGCAGACCATGTCGAATGTTAGCAGTTTTATTCCACAACGCCACTGTCGCACGTTTTATACACAGGGCGCTCATGGCACATATTATTATTTCTTCGCAGTAAAAGCGCCAGTGAGTTAAATTTGGAATGCAGTGACGGAATGACGTATTATCGATAAGTGGGTATTCTGTGTTTCTGTCCTATATGATCGTTTCCTTTCATGGTTTATTCCTTGATTGAATACCTTGCTACCTAGGAGAAAGCAAGTCATTATTTTATTCTGACGCTGAATAGCACACAAACACACGCACAGAGTTTCCGATTTAATTTTTTGAAATGTGAAATGAGTTATGTTGCTGGGAAAGGACGCCTAAGAAGACGTTCTTCTTTACGAACCCCTGCAGATGTCAGAGTTTGAACTAGTGATCGAGTTAATTTCCGCAATAAGGAAAGAAATCTGTTGGCTCCGAACACTATTTACGATGAAACGTCCATTGAATTATTCAGGATAGGGTTATTAAATGAAATCTATATGCCCTGACAAGCACGACATTTCGCTGCAGAAAATGGTAAATGGACATTTTAATTCGTGATGCCACATTGGTTTGGTTTGTCTTCCACAATCTCAAGCAAACGGAATTCTTAAAGGCATAATGCTACATGAGAATGATTTCATGAACCATGTAAGGGAGTATAATAGTACAGTGTCCTTTGGATCCTTCTCTGCCAACCGTAGCTACATTCCTGTTTAAGTCCTTACTGCTTTGAGAATCAGGGGATGATTCATAGGTACATTTCAGATTTACCGCCTCCTGAAAGTTGCAGTTGCGGTCAGCTTTATCTGATAGATTCAAGTCTTGCGAATAGAATTCAATGGGAAAATTTTATAAACTCCTTTCTTAATCCAGAGACAATTGAAAGACTCTCCAACAGTTTGCGAAATAACCAATACGCTACATCAAATCATAATGCTGGCAAAAGCAGTGAGACAAAGAATAAGTTCGCAGCTATTGCTGCGATAGACCACTATTTAATTATAAATAGAGGTTTTAGTCTAGATATATCATCGAGGAATGTTATCAGGCAAACTACACTCATACTATGTAAATGGGGATGTTCATCACACTGCACCAAACCTCTTATATGAAGGGACAACAGAAACTTATATGTACACTTGCATGGTTATAAAACAAGAAGTCCTCAGTCACAGTTCAGCTTACAGAACGTTCTCTTTAGTCGGAGGCTTGTGTTACACGTGAGGTTCATTGACTGATGCCTAAGCACAACAGCTATCAAATGTCATCTAGAGCTCACTCCGAGTAGATTTGATTAGTACCTGATTCTAAACCTAATAAATTCCTAATATTGTTTTAAAATCACTTATGTGCGTCTGACAATTTTTTTTAACCAACTGAATTAAAGCACTTTTTGACGCCTGTCCACTGTTCGACGTAAAAGTATGTACTGGCTGGTGTGTGAAGTAGGTCACCGAGGGGTTTGGATTCGTTTTCAAATTGCATCCAAACTTTCAGGTCGTTCATTTTTCGTAAGTACCCACTTAGCGAAACCTAACCCCTCAGTACATTTGAAAGTTATTGTATGTTTATTAGTCTATGAAAACCGGATTTCATTTGTCAATTGTTAGTCCGCATAATTGAATCATCTAGTAGTAGAAAGTGTGCAATTCTCTTTAGAGCGATAAGTGTTTATAGAATGAGAAGTGCGAACAATGTGTGTTTCAATATGGTAAATCCCTGCCAAATTGTTTAAAAATTTACATCTTCCGATATCTTCAAGTGTACGAAACCAAAGGATACCTCATTACATTAACATGACCATTGAATAACTAGTTACACAGCTATAATGCGAGGGAACCCGTGTCGGAAGATTCACCGCAAAGTTCAGTAGCACATACTAGGGCTACACACCTGTACAGTACACTCGCACCTATTAACACGGATAGCATTTAATAATACTAATGGCGTGTAGCCTCCGGAGAGTTGACACCACACAAGCAACCTACGCGTCTGTGAAGATGGCGTCCTACCTATGATGAATTGAGACGACACTCACTACCAACCCCCCAGCCATCATATTTAACCAATTAATGTAAAAATTACCGACCCGGCCGGGAATCGAACCAGAGAACCCTTCTACCAAAGGCCAGCACGTTAACCATACCGCCATGGAGCAGGCCAGCGAAGAGTGGAAGGATGTAGAATTAACCCTCCGTTGGTCCGTTGGTCCTTCTTAAAGATGTGCCGTGCAAATTTAAGTAGCACTATTCTTCTTAATCACCGAGTAGCTGACTTTTGGAATGCTCTGAGCAAGTCCAACAATGTTTCAGGGTGCGACACGACTTTCATTAGCAGCCAGGCATTGTTAATGACCACAGTGCATTATAAGTGAGCGAGTCGCTTACCCGCGACCATTGGCGTTACATTTTTTCCAACTTTCACATTATTCTTATCATATTAGCCTACGAGTCATGAATCAAGATTCCATGATTTGTAATTGGTTATTAGAGGAGTCGGACGATGAAGCAGTTCTCTTAGCTGAAGGCAATAATGAAGATTCTGAGTACTCAGATACAGAGCAACCCGCCAACAGCGATCAAGACAGCGCATCTAATGTTTCTAGGGACGAAGCCGTTCGCGGTCCGCCAGTCGAGCCTGCTTCTCAATATTTTTGGTCGTGACAACATTACTCTGTGGAATATTCATCCCCCTCGCCCCAAAAAACGCAGGAAGAAAGGAAACATCGTGATTCATCCACCAGGTGTCACACGTGTTGCACAGAATGCGAAGACATTACGTGAATCCTGGGCTCTGTACTTCCCAGACAGTGTGTTGGAGAAAATTGTGTTTCATACGAATGTTCGCTTACGCATTACGAGAGCTAATTATTCTCGGGAGAGGGATGCTGTGGATACCAACATTGATGAATTCAGGGCTCTTATAGGATTACTTTACTTATCCGGTGTGATGAAGTCCTCTCATCAAAATGTTGGAGATTTGTGGGTGACGGATGGGACAGCTCCAGAAATATTTCGTCTAGTGATGTCATACCGGAGACTTTACTTACTTTTGAGATGTCTCCGATTTGATGATGCTCAGACGAGAAATGAAAGGAAATCCGTCGATAAATTGGCAGCGATACGAGAAATATTTGAGGGTTTTGTACAGCGCTGTAAAGTTTGCTATTCCTTAGGAGAGTACGTCACAGTTGAAGAGATGCTTGAGTCTTTTCGAGGGCGGTGCAGTTTCAGGCAGTATTAGGCAAAGAACCCAGCAAAGTACGGCCTCAATATTTTCGCCATGGTGGATTCACGGATGTTTTACACCACAAATATGGAGATCTGCCCTTGAGTTCAAGCGGATGGGCCGTTTGTTAATGATAACAGACCACGTGCCATTGTGAAAAGATTGACAGAACCAATAAAAATCTCTGGGCGTAATATAACGATGGACAACCGGTTCTCTTCAGTGAAGCTAGTGAATGAACTGGTGAGAAATAACAATCTTACTGTTGTCGCTACCATCAGAAAGAACAAGACTGCAATCCCACCAGAAATCGTTAACACTAGGCAAAGTGAAGTGAACTCTAGTCTGTTTTCATTCCGTGAGGATGCTTTGTTAGTATCCTACGTGCTACGAAAATACAGGAACGTGATACTAATATCAAGTATGCACGATTCTGACAAGATCGATGAATCTTCTGGTGACTTGAGGAAGCCTACAGTAATTACGTTTTACAACCTTACCAAGGGAGGGGTGGACGTACTAGACAAGCTGAAAACTCTGTACACCGTAGCAAGGGGTGCTATCGATGGCCTCTTCGTATATTTTTCACATTACTGGATATAGGAAGAATCAACGCCCAGATCATTTTCCGAAGCAACACGAATGAAGAGATGACGCGAAGAAAGTTCCTGAAAACATTGGCTTTAGATCTGACCAAGAATCACGCGGCAAGGAGAGCTTCTACTAGTGGCATTCATTCAGATCTTCGAATGAGAATCATATTATATTACTGGTGAACGCTCCGCTCACCCGTGACCAGCGGCGAACTCTTTGAGGCACAATATTTGTATTTGTAATGAAAATGTTCATAACATGTTTATTTCTTCTATATGCACTTAGAATAGTATCATAAGAGTGATGTTGAAACTCTTAGTGTTTTGGTGTGAGTGGTATGAGGTGGTATAAATAGCATACCACCATGCCAGTAGGTCTCCAAAAATTTCAACCTATATAAATGCTAAAAATTACAAATATACCATATTTTACTATTACTTATTTACTATTATTTATTTATGTAATTAATACAATGATGGATTTGATAAAATTATGTTCATTTATTACAGAAAAGGAAAAAACGAAACACACAAATAAAATATCTAAAACAAACAAAAATAACTTCCTTACAGAAAAATTACATTGCTAATTACCAGTAACACTGTCCTAAAGTTTGTGAAAATCATGGAAACATGTTTTGTTTTCACTGAGGCACTACGGAACTTGTTGTCCACTACAGACTCTTCATCGGATGGAACGTCACACAAAATTGTCTCTATTTCACTGTCTTTTAGCTTCGTCATTCGTCCTTCAAGCAAAATTATCTGAAATTCCGTTAGAAATTGACGTTAGAGAACGGAGCCTAACAAACTCACGAGCGAGTGGAAATAAAACTAATTGAAATAACATCCATCACAACGGAGTAAGTTTGGTTATAGCATTCACGGTCCATGTTTGGGTGGTACAGGCATGGTGGTAAATAAAACATACCACCCATTGTTCCCAAGCGAGGAACATGGACATTCAAAAGTACAGTAAAGTGATTGTCTTATACCTTAGCTCTAATATGTAGTGAAATGCTCAGCAGAAATAAACCGCACAAATATAGGTTTCTACAGCCACAATCCGGTAAATAACACCAGGTGACGCTTCGATTTTCATTTCTCTGAAGCAAGAACACCCTTATGCTGCCGATAAGAAGAACGGAGCATAGCGTTGACTCTATCCGCAAAGCAGAGAACTATCAGAACAGCACTATGTGGTGGTATTAGAAATTTACCATCATGCCACGTCCCCAGAATGAATTGAAAAGGTGGTATATATTGCATACCACCATGCTTCAAACAGTTAAGAAATGAGGCGCGACCAACGGAGGGTTAATTCTGCCGCCTTGGTACTTGAATTTCCATTGTCACTTCTCACAAATACAAACCAGACCCAATGGCACATGAGTCCTGAAGGACCTGGGACTATCAAACCACCGCTGCTCAGCACGAAGGCCTAAAGATTAGGCGGTGCTGCATGGTCAGCATGATGAATTCTCGTGATCTTTATTCCTGATTTCAGGACTGGGACCGCTACCTCAGTGACAGATAACTCCACGGTTGTTATCAGGTATCTCTGAGTGTATCTCGAACCAGCCCTCAGATCCAGGTAGAAAACCCTCACCTGACCGGTAATCGAACTCGGGTCTATTGGTAAGAGGCAGAAACGCCACCTCTAGAACATGACGCCGGCAATATCAATTTTTACCGGGTTCAAATACTACGACCAAGCGAGTGGCTACGTGGTTAGCGGCATGTAGCTGTCAGCTTGCATTTGATAGATATTGGGTTCAAACCTCGCTATCGTCAGCCCAGAAGATGGTTTTCTGTGTTTTCCCATTTTAATACAATGGCTGTACCATAATTAATAAGTTCACGGTCACTCTTTCCCCCGTTCCTAACCCTTTCCTTTCGTACCATGTCGTGTGAGTAACAGTTCACCACACGATGGGCAAGACATAAATCTGAGTGGCCAAAAGTCACAGGAAGGCACTGAATGTGATGTTAACAAAAGAGTTGCTCCTCCGCGAGCCCCCAAAACGGCAGAAATACTGCGAACCATCGACTCTACAAAGTGCTGGAAACGTTCTATAGGGATCTGGACCCACGCATCTTGCACTGCTACCCACAAAATTGGCCTTGTGTAGTTGGTGCCGGGTTCATGGAGCGTATACCAGCACCGTCAGCATCCCATAAATGCTCCACTGAATGAAGACCGGGGGTCTAGAAGGCCAATCCATGGTCGTAACTTCACTGGAGTGCTCCTTCACCCACGTGCGTGCCACTAAGGAGCGGTGACATGGCGCATTATCCTGTTGATACAGTGCATCTCCATCAGGATACTCTAGGGCCAGAAATAGATGCAGAAGGTCTGAAAGGATGTACACATACATTGCACCTGTCAGCGCTCTCTGCAGCCAGATATTGCGATCATGAGAATATCTCCCAGACTACCACTCCCACCTATACACAACCTTGTTGACCCGCAGAATCCATAGCTTCATAGGGCATACGCCAGATTCTCACGCACCCATCAACTCGATACAAGTGGAACTGGGATTCGTCGGACCATACCATACACCGCCACTGTTCCACGGTTCGTGGTCCCATGCAAGTCGTTGAGCTCTGTGTCGATGTGTCAGCAAAGGGACACGAGTTGGTCGTCGGCTGGTGAAACCTAAGCGGTGCAGTTACCTCCTTACAGTCCTGGTAGAAATAGGTTCCTGACTCACAACAATCAACTGGGCGTGATCTGACCCAAAATAGCCCATTGAGCGCCAAGTATGGTTCTGCGGACTTGACGTGATGTCCGTTCGTTAAACACCTGTGGTCTTCCCGTGCGGCAGTTTACGTGGATGGTAATATTCTCTCTGTGATACTGAAGATCAATCCTCGGCACTGTTGACCTCGGAAACCCGAATTCACGTGTAATATCCGTAATGCTATAACCCATGCGCCGTGCGCCGATGATCATCCCACGTTCAAAATCGGTTAACTTGCAACGTGATGATATCTTCACGACACTGGTGTCTGTAACAGACAGATTATCTACGACTCAGTTAGCCGCAATGCCCAGGGGTCATACAAGACACATTTTCTAATTGGACAACCGTTTCCGTGAATTTAGCCACTCAGTGTATATCAATACGCATTTGATTGCGGCCAGATTATCGGTGCCAGGCAAATGGGTCATTCCATCTCCGAAGTCGTGAGGCAATAGGTCTTTTCACGGGCCACCTTGTCAAGAGACTGTTCCATGAATACGTAGATTCGGGGAAACCACTACCACAGGGTCAACTGGTGTTGCGTTACAATGTGTTTATGACGAAGGTCGCGATTGGCTACCTCAGATGGTAAGACGTAATAGACGTGCTTAGAGTGCAGCTGAGCATTAGCGAATTCTGTGCTGCACAAAAACGAAGTGTGAGCAGCCATGACACCCAGAACCATCTCCTCGCAATGGAGTACATGTGTGAGCGTCCCATAGAGTTCAAGGAAGAGCTAATGGATCCTTTAAGGCACATACCACATGTATGAAGTTTTTGGTAGAGTGGAATGTATGTACGTGTATAAATTAATGAATTATTATACTTTCTGCATTTTTCGCGTGTTTACAAATACACCCTTTTGAATAACATGCATAGAAAAATGACTGCTATATGTTTCATATCCGAAATACAACACGTTGTAGCGCTCCTTTTTAATCTATTAATTAGACATCCCCTTCATCACCAGTGCATGCGTAACATTTACTCGTAGAAAGTACGAGGCTGGAGGGCCACCTGGTATATATTTATTATTCAGCACATCTGTACATATTAACAGAGTGTCATAATGGGGGAGTGTTAAAGTAGTACTGGAGTTGAGGGTTATTATCGTTATGTAATATTTGGTCTTGAGCTGTGTTGTGTAGTCATCTTGCCAAGTGACATGTGTTGAGCAGTTTAGTGTGAGTTGATTGTACAAGTTATCGATCTTGACATGTGTCCAGTCAACGTAAAAGCAATCGTGTGTTGTGATAGTCAACAGAACTGTATTCGAACCCAGCTAAGGGGATGTGCTGGATGGAGTGTTTGTTGCATACGAAGTGAAGATGGACTGGGACATGCCAATAAAGAATACCGAAGGATCACCCGTTCTAGGTAAATACCAGCAATCCAAAGACCTACTGTGAGAGCAAGAGACTTTGCAAATAGCAACTAAGTGAAATTTTGATATTCTCTTTCAAGCATCATTGTGTGTGTGTGCTGCCTGGGTCATCCTAGTAATCCAATAAGACAGTCAGTGTTTCATTCGTGTGTATATATATATATCCTTTACAGGCGTATTTTTAGTAATCGGTCAAAGAGTCTTTTTTATATATCCTGTACTTTAACCATGTCGCAAACTCTAGGATATCTCCTCATGCATATCCTTATAACTAGCTTTATGCTTCTTCCCTCGTTTTTAATTAGATTTACTTTTACCACATTCCTCTGACACTATTTCATAGCTTTGTTACTATACTTTTTATGGTGTGTTATTTAACAGAAGTGTAAAATTCAGTATTTGTTGTTTATTTTTGTCATTGCCGTCGGCATTGTGGTTTTTTGTTAAAAATGAAGAAATTTTGTTTTAGTGTCGATTCAGTTCATATAAACTTTAAGTTTCTTAGTCTCTCGAATCATGAAATAATATTTTAGAACACTATAATATAACTATAAAGAACGTTATTCATGTTTTCTTTTATAGGTGTGTTTGCGTTCTAAGTATATTGTATTCGACACGCTGAAAATAAGTTTGTATTAAGTTGAGATCAGTTTTTAAATTTTGCCTTTCTCCCATCTACATATTTTTCTGTGTTTTGTCTTGTTTCTTTTCAGTCTTTCAGTAGATTCGCTACTTCAGTATATTTATTGCATAAAATGTATTCGTTCATTCCATTACACAAATAGATCATAGTTCAATTGAATTCATACTATTAAATTTCGAGATCGGTTGTGGTTCACTTCTGTGGAAGCAGTCTTCGTAAAACGAAACGATTCCTTGGTGTTCGTCTCCTTCATGCCCTAAGAAAATATATCATACCTATTATTCTTCGCATTAAAACCTCAGTCTACTCTCACAATTCGACAGTGCCAAAGCAAATATGACTTATAATACGATGCATACACTTATACTCGCTCATGGCTAGAAGCTCCCACGTTGAGTTGTAACAATGATATAAATATGTTTTAAGGGAATTATAGTTTTCTGGTTGCGATTTAAGTATAATTTAATTTCTTATGTGGCGTAAATGTGACGTGTTTGTCGACATTCATGAGAATTTAGTCCCCTCGCTACGTATAGCGAAGGAAATATGCATGTAAATATATTCAAATTAATAAACATTTTAAATTTATTAACACACAGAATCCACCCATGTTTACGGGCAGTAACTTGCCTCACATCTCCATAACAGACGAACAAACAGAGCGACTCTACTAATACAAATTTAAATACGTAATGTGCCACTCGTCCGAAGTTGCACTGCCTCGTTGACAATGAGTGCGGAGAGGATTCCTGGCTGTAATATTTCTGACGACTAGTCTTCATTCCGTTATTCTAAGATCGTGAATATGACTTTGTAGCAGTCCAGGGCTAATTTACTGCCAAGAGATAACAAATCTGTCCCCCAAGTTAATAATCAACCCCCGTATAGTGCAAAGCATGCTGAGGTATGTAAGAGTAAAGGAAATGGCAGGATGACAGCACCATTGTAATATACTTCTGCACAATATATTCATTTGTACGAGTCATTAAAAATGCATATGACATTCTAACGAATTTAATATTTTTCGTAAGGCTTTGTACAAAAATGACAGTGATATCTGGAACGATTGAATGAGGTGAGTTATCCATTCTTAGTGAATGAACGAAGACTCAGATTAGCGATGATTTATGTTATCAAATATGATAGAATGGTCTGCTCTATACACGACCGCTTTAGTCACAGGTAATTAAGCTAACATTTATTCTAGTGTAAGCTTCTTTGAGACGACTACATCTGCTCGGCATTGCCATAGCGGACAATACACTCGCTTTCACAGCTTTTTTGCGGTCCTACGCCTCGGTACTCCACTGCGAAGTCTTAAATTATACTCCTCGTATAATACAGTACACCTAGGCAACACGTAGGTCACAATAATGGATTACGTATAAAAGGTTCCAAGTTCACACCAAATTATCATTTGTTAGACTATACAGTAGGGTCTGCCTAAACGAGATGGTAAAGGCATGCTCGGTTCATCCGGAAGACGTGGGTTCAATTTTCCGTCGGGAAGTAGAAATATTAGGGGCTGCCTGGTCGAGGCGGTAAAGGAGTGTGCTCAGTTCGCTCGGAAGGACGTGAGTTCGAGTCCCCGTCAGGAAGTCATAAAATTTAAGAAATGAGATTTCCACTTCCAGATGTTCACACGGGCCTGAGGTTCACTGTGCATACACCAAAAAAATGAGTATCAGGTTAATTCCTGTGGGTAAATGCCGCCGGGCGTAGAGCTAACCACTCTAACCCATCAAGTGCCGAGGTTACGGATAGTGGAGGCCTTTACCTTCCACCCCTCCAATGGCCTTCACGGCCTGTACGGAGATGACTTTGCTTTGACTTTGCTTTTATGTAGAAATATTTATAAATGGTTCCACTTCTGGAGAGGTGCATGATCTTGAAGTTCACTCAGCCTACATCAGAAATGAATACTAGGGCAACAGCTAACCACATCTCACTTAGTGCTGGGATAAGGTAAGTTGAAGCATTGACCCCCTCCTCCGCAGGCTTTCATGACATGTTTGGAGAAAGTTTAATTTGCATGATAACCTGACATCTTCTGCTGCATACACATACAGAGGCATTAGTTTAGGACATGTTATATGTTGGGTATTCAGTCCGAAGGCTGGTTGGATCCTCAACAGGTTCACCATTAGCTGTCATGGATGCCTAGGTGTCATTGAAGAGGTGTACTAGGGAAATGAGGAGTGAGGTAGTTTCCCGTTGATTTCCTCATTGAGCCAGAAGTTGCTACTGCACATCAGTCTGCCAAGCCCACTGAAAAGCGTGCGCCAACCGACCCTATGAGCGACATTTTCACACCATTCATAGCAGGCACTGGCTACATAAGGAATGGCATTGCTAGCATCACTCATACCTCAGCCACTTTCATATTGTCAAAGCCAAGTATAAGACTGAGACAGGTCAATGAAAGTAACCACTTTTTTAGCCAATACCAGAAGACATAGTGCTCTGTAAACACTATATCTTGCCAGCAAAGGCCTAATTTTACGACATAGACAAGCCTAAATTTGAGAAGTTTAGGTGGCGATTTTTGTGAAGAGAAATTTAAGAATTGGGTATTGACAACACTGACCATAAACATAAGCAGCTGCACAACATTTTTCTGTTAGAAGGAAGTAAATTGTGATATTCATAGGAAAGTCCCTGCTGATTTAATCTGTCAACAAAAAGCTCCCATCACCCAGAGTTTTTGAGTACTCGAAAATTAAAAATGGGCTAAAATATTCCTACTAAATTAGAACATTCACACCGATCGAGTTGGCCGTACGTTTAGGTCGCGTAAATGTGAACTTGCATTCGGGAGATGGTGGGCTCGAATCCCACCGTCGGTAGTCCTGATGATCGCTTCCCCTTGCTTCCCATTTTCACGCCGGGCAAATGCTGTAACTGTACCTTAATTAAGGCCACGCTCGCTAACCTACCGATCCTAACTCTTTACCATTCTTGAGTCGCCGAAGAATCTTCGATTACCGGACGAGTTGGGCGTGCGGTTAGGGGTGCGTGGCTCTGAGCTCGCATCTGGGAGATAATTGCTTCGAATCTCACTGTCGGCAGCCCTGAAGATGGTATTCCGTGGTTTCCCATCTTCACACCAAGCAAATGCTGGGGCTGTAAATTAATTAAGGCCACGGGCGCTTCCTTCCAAGTCGTATGCCTCTCCTATCCCATCGTCGGCATACAACCTATCTGTATCAGTGCGACGTAAAGCCACTAGCAAAAAAAGAACCGTCGATGTGTTAGAGAGAGGTTAAAACCTCTAGCAAGAAATAATATACAAACTGACATTTTCATACCAGAAACATATGAGAAGTAGATGTCCGCCGTATTATTATTATTTTTTTTTTTGAGAACATTTCAAAAAGTAAATATGCATGTAGCTATTACTGTAAAGCAGTCTCTAAGGCGAGTGTGGTGGAAGATGGGGGCCTGTGAAGAGTATCTGTAGCACGAAGATTTCGCAAAAACACAAACACATAGCGCCGAGTTAAGGAAATTAATGGTTCACGATTATAACTCCTCGCGTCGGGACCCTGAGGCCAGAAGCAAAAGTTCTGATCTGCTAAGTACGCATCGTAATTCAGGCAGATTTCAATGACGTAGTTGGTTATACGTTGTTCTTCTGTTCCCATTATAATGGGTTCAATTCCAACTGAGATCGATGTTATTATTTTGGTGGTTGAAAGAAAAATTTCCGGGCGAGTTTGCCGTGCGATTAGGGGCGCGCAGCTGCGAGCTTGGATCCGGGTGATAGTGGGTTCGAAACCCACTGTCGGCAGCCCCGAGGATAGTTTTCCATGGTTTTCTATTTTCACACCAGGCAAATTCTGGGGCCATTCTTTTCATTTCTGAGTTGTCCTTACGAACCTGACCACAAAATGTCCTATACATCATGCCAATCTTAACAAGATTTAAACCCTCCTCGGTAGAGTAGGGAACTGAACTTGGACTCATTAGACGAGATGATAAGGAGCTAACTCAATGACAACGACAGAGGCTGTTAAGTTGGGCGCAGAAGTTTTGATGTAGATAAGAATAAGAGACCGGGTAGCTTAACTCGAACACAGCGTATAGCCGCATCGTTTCATGGTGCTGTAGTCCAACCCACATGTTACACTATCACCCACTTGAGTTCAAAATGATTTGTTCCCTGCACTACATCTCACTTGCTCCTCTTCTTATCTCCTTCTCCCAGAAATCTGCACAGTTCTTCTTTATTAAGGTAGCTGGTTTCTTTCCTTCCGACCGAGCTCGATAGCTGCATTCGCTTCAGTGCGGCCAGTATCCAGTATTCAGGAGATAGTAGTTTCGAAACCCGCCGTCGGAAGCCCCGAAGACGGTTTTTCGTGGTTTCCCATTTTCACACCAGCCAAATGCTGAGGCTGTACCCTAATTAAGGCCACGGCCGCTTCCATCCTACTCCAAGCCCTTTCCTTTGTCATCGTCGCCATAAAACATATCTGTGTCTGTGCGACGTAAAGCAAATAGCATTATCTATATAAATAAAATTGTAGGGGGTCCGCTGTCTGTAATTTCTTTTGTTTTGCCAATTTTTCAGATTTTTATCCGTTTTAGGTCAATTCAAGACCGAATCGGTGGTTTTACGTTTCGTGTCTGTTTGTTTGTCTGTTTGTCTGTCTGTTTGTCTGTTTGTCTGTTCCACCATCACGTCGAAACAGCTGGATAGATCTCAACCAAACATCATATTTAGAGTATACTAATCCCGGGGAAGGTTTCGATATGCATATCATTTTAAAATCTTTGAATAGACGGGGGATTTATAGGAAGACCAGAATGGTTTTTCCACCATCACGTCGAAACGGCTGGATAGATCTCAACCAAACTTCATATTTAGAGTATACTCATCCCGGGGAAGGTTTCGGTATACAAATCATTTTAAAATCTTTGAATAGACGGGGTTTGTAGGAAAACCAGAATGGTTTTTCCACCATAACGTCGAAACGCCTGGATAGATCTCAACCAAACTTCATATTTAGAGTATACTTATACCGGGGAACGTTTTGATATGCATATTATTTTAAAATCTTTGAATAGACAGAGGGTTTATAGGAAAACCAGAATGGTTTTTCCACCATCACGTCGAAACGGCTGGATAGATCTCAACCAAACTTCATATTTAGAGTATACTCATCCCGTGGAAGGTTCCGATATGCATATCGTTTTAAAATCTTTGAATAGACATGGGTTTATAGAAAAACCAAAATGGTTTTCCTCCATTTTCTCTTATACTATTGATTTTCTGTAAACTTGGTTTACCGTACGTGAAACGTCTCTTCATTATAAACAACTTTCGTTATGTTCATAATTTACCTTACTCTTCACATGACGGAGAAATTTACAATTTTCCGCTGGTATCATGCTCTGCAGTGAGTGACCGACAGACCGACAACGAACCTACAGGTTAACACGGCAACGTCTCTGACTGCATGCCAGCAGGGAAGCAACGTATTGCCATTTTCCTCATCATGCTTTTACATTCGTGGTTGTTCCTTGGGTAGAAGGCAAGAGAGGCGTCAATCTGCGGGATATTGGCGTAATATCGTTGGATGTTATAACCGCCCTCGAATACATTAAGTAATACAACCATTACTCATCTTCTTATTATTTGTTTACCTAAGAATCACTGGACCTAAATTTCTCCTCTCTTGCCGCTTTATTATATCCATAACTCACACTAGCATAATTTATTGAGGGCATTTGATTTTCCAATACATTCACTTGGCATTTACATATTTGTCGTTATCCGGCTGTCCTCAGTTATAATCCATTTTCTATTACTTTCAACTTTCTTAACTGTATTTTTTTCTTCCTTAATTACGCCGTATGTACGCGAGTGCTACAAACTACTGGATGTATTTCCACCAAGACTCATATTTAGAATACACCTGTCCTTGATAGGTTTTAGGGCAAATATTGTTTCTAAATCCCTGAACTGACTGGGGGTTTATACGAAACCGAAACAGTGATTTTGCACTTCCACAAAATATACACAACCAAACTTAATGGAAATATACCTACCTTGGTAGAAATTAATTTATAAACCTTTTTTTCTCATGTGCATCATTTCGATACGAGGATTAATAAGGGAGATATCATTAACGGACTGTTTTTCTGTACAAGTCCCATCGGACTTAACTCACGAGCGGGTGCGTGTAAAGCGTATTCCTTACAACTTGAAAACTACTGAAGACATTCGAACCAAAATTCATATTCAGCATCCACCTGTCCAAAGGTAGGTTTTAAACGTAAATAACATTTCATGTTCCGGAATGGATTGGCGGTTTATAGGGAACCGAAATGGTGATTTTACTCCTCCACAATATATACAGAACAAGACCATCCTGACTGGAAATCGACCAAACGTGATGGAATTCCACCTCTAAACCTTTTTCGTCAGGAGGATTAATAAGGGAGATATCATGAATGGTGAGTTTTGCAGGTTAAGTCCAGCGGACATAGCCCAAAAGGTGTTTTACATGGAGCAGATCGTAACGACTGTGTGCCTCTACACTGATTATTTTGGTGAAATTTTCGTACAGCTTTCCGTTTAATGGGTAGTAATGACCATCTGCATAATTTTTGGTTTAGTTTCCTGAAAGTCCTAATTTTTACCCGCCTCGCCCAAAATCCAGATTACGGCATAATCTGCCAGAAGAAAAAGAAGATAATTAATATTTGTCAAAATTATACGTTTTAGCCTGTAACGAACGGGAGACATCCAAAATCATTAAATTTTTCACTTTTTATCCCCGAAAAATATCGAAATATGCAGGCAATTTTAATGATGGTGCAGACTTTCGGAAATTCCTATCACATAACGGATTGCACAATCTCCGTTCAATTTGGAATGATCTACAACCTTGGTCTTATGACTTTTTGCCGTATCTGTATCGCTTTTACGTTTGATTTTTCTCTATTCATCGATGTTAAGTCAATTTCGAATTTTCACATGCATAATTCATACTATCAATTACTTATATGAAATACAGAATCACCAAACTCTTCACGAAAATTTGCCCACCCAGTAGCCATATGTGAGCCAAATGCTATGTATGTAGCTGTCTCATAATTATCCGAAAAGTAATGTAATGTGAGATAATCTTACAAAACCTTTACCCTGTACCACGTTTCTAACTCAATCTGACCCAAGAATAAATGACATATCATCGGACCAGCCATTTAGGCCACTAAATCTGGCGTGTCTTATGGTATAATCCTTTGCCGATATGACGTACGTTTAGTAGCAGTTAATCTGTAAATGAAGGTCTTCAATATTGTAAACACGCATATACTTTCGTATGTCGATCTATATATATTCACTGATGTCGTTTTGTAGCGATCGAGAAAGGGTGGGTCTGCTATTGTAATCAGTACTCCCCACACCGACTTTGACTGGCAGTAGGAAACGGTTCCTTCTCCAACTCCTGTGTAACTGTTATTAGTAAGGAAGGCCTAAAATTGTAATGAATAGTTCCCTTCTCGATTTGACTTGCAGAAGGCAAGTGAGCATGCAGTTTTGTTTAAAACTCCCCTAACCGATTGTGTTTGGCAGTAGGCAAGGGTGCCCGCCGTTATAAAGAAATGTCCTCATCTAAAATGTGACTGACATTAGGCATAGTGGCCTTCTATTTTGATGGAAACTCACCAACTTGGTGTGAATGGCAGTAAGCTGACTGGCAGTTGGAAAATGGGCCTGGCATTATAATGATAACTGCACAACTCAATTTCGAGTGATAGTAGGGTAATTGCCTGCCATTATAATAAAAAGTCCTCAACTGTAATCTGTCTGGAAGTAGGAAATGGTTGCTGCCATTTTAACGAAAACTCCCCAAATATATTCTGTCCGCGTAGTAGGCAATGGGGCCTGCAATTATAATGTAAACTTCCCAACTCGATTGTGAATGGCAGTAATCAAGTGAGTCTGCCGTTATATCACAAATCCGTAACAAACACTTTACATTGGAAACAACGTACGGGGACCTCCCCATGCTCTTTCTCGGATAACGCTAAGAGACATGCAATTTTAAAACAATCTTATTTACTGCATGTACACTATTTACTTCGATATTCGAATACAATGTAGAATACCGTAGCGAAGCACGGGTACATTCGCTAGTTATTATTAATTCCTTCCGTCTGTGTTAATTGTAAATGGTGAGGGAGCATTATAACAAATATCTGAGACATATTGAACGTTGATTAGTGGTACATAGCTGCATCTATGGATCATTGGATGAATGGCCGACCCTGGATACCAAGTTCGCGGGTTCGATTTTAGCTGAGGTAGTCAGTTTCTGAAGGACGATCGGAAATCCTGGCACTCCATGCCATTATTTCTGGTATCTTAAATATCTCTGGTCTTAATGTGTCATCGGAAATATGATATAACTCATCCGTATTACCAGTAACTCCGCTGTCCGACTCGTTGGCTGAATGGTCAGCGTACTGGCCTTCGGTTCAGAAGGTCCCGGGTTCGCTTCCCGGCCGGGTCGGGGATTTTAACCTTCATTGGTTTATTCCAATGGCCCGGGGGCTGGGTGTTTGTGCTGTCCCCAACATCCCTGCAACTCACACACCACACATAACACAATCCTCCACCACAATAACACACAGTTACCTACACATGGCAGATGTCGCCCACCCTCAGCGGAGGGTCTGCCTTACAAGGGCTGCACTCGGCTAGTAATAGCCACACGAAATTATTATTATTAGTAACTCCGCTATTGTTGCTAGATACCAGCAGAATAAATAAGTTCAAAGAGGTAGACAGGCCGCCAAAATGGCACTATATTAGAAGGTCTGCAACTACGAAACTGAGGCAATGCGATTGTTGTTGTTATTATTCTTATTATTAATGCAAAATGGTATGGAGTTCTACTTATGAAAAAGAGCAATAACAGTAATAACCACACAACAATAATACTAATAATAAAAATATGATGATGTTGATGATCAAAAAATTATCAAACACATCATACTGAGTCTCACACTTGTGGACTAGGGCTTCTTTCCGATCGGAAGCTGTAGAAGGATGCATTCACTCCTGAGCGTAGTTTTTTTTTTTCAAGTAAGCCAGAATTAAATGCGAGAAATATTTCTCACAGAGACATTCTTTTTTTCTTACAAATGTAATATTTACAATATTATTTTGATAAACGTTTCATCAGTCAGAGATTTTTGGTAAGTATATGGCCATATTAATGGAGAATGTTGTTATGCTCCAATGTTTACTTTGTTGAATATTAATTCGGTCAGAAATTTTGTGGTAGGCGTGAGTCAACAGTAGTGAAGTAAGGCCTAATTACTCACTCCTCATTAATGTACGGGGATCCCAGTAGATTTAAAAGAATGTACATCTGTAAGATTTCGGATAACAATAATATCTGTGAGCTAACCAAATCAGTGTAATGAAGATATTTTTGTCGTTATAGAATTAATATCACCTTTCTATAATTTATTTCAAAGAAATGATATACTTACAGCTAAGAATCCAGGTTGAAAGTAAATCCACGTGTCATAACTCCCCTAGGTTGAGAATAGATTAGGTCCAGCATGACCACCCATTAGTAAATGCTCTTTATGAATAGTTTCTACGACCCGTCTACTAATAGGCAGTTAAATGGTTGCGTAAGATTATTGGGAGATTCATTCTTCGATGTACTGACCATAAATGGGAGATTTTTAGAGTAGAATAGTATTTGAGTAATTAAATTTCAGGACAATTTTTATAGTTTGACCATGGTACAGAATTAGGTTAAATAGTGTTGTTGTGGATTGAATAAATAAATGCTACACCGCGAGGTAGGTCGTTTTCAAATAATCCTGCATATTCCTTACCTCCAGTTTTGAGTGACACGATGGCCTTAGTCTTGCTTTCTATTACACATTCGAAAATGTTATGATATTAATAATTTGATCTTAGCTTAAGAAAAGGTACACGGACCAAAATTTTGAAAATTTTGAAACTGAATTCATTCCTTTACAATTTGTACATGGCAAACAAAATGTCTGTCAGAGAGCAACGTAATCAATAATCACATATTAGCTCCAGACCTGGACACAGGTCTTGATTTATGCATCATATTCTTCCAAATTGTCGTATGTAACTGAGTTATTCATTTCATTTTTAATTTGCACGCCATTGTGGTTGGCGGACGTAACTCTGTCTTTTTGTGTGTTCCTGTTATTTAGTTGAGAGTAGCCATATGAATTTGTCACTTGTGATCCCCAGGAATCTTTTCAACCCAACCTGAATACAGTCCACCAAGAATTGCAAGTAACCTGGACCCAAGGCTCAGGAGCCCAAAGAGTTGTACTGCTGGATCAACCCCTAACACACATACTTTTCTTTCTATTGTTCTAACTCCTTTAACTTCTTAGTTAATAATTTCTTTTCCTTCAAATGATCAATAATGATCCTTTTATGTAACTCCTGGTGCCTTGCACTGCATGCTGAACTATCTGCACCTTGTAGCACGCAACATTCACACTTTTACAAGCAAAACACAATTTTGGAGGCCTATTTCTCAAAACTACTTGGGGCTAATATAATATCTTATAATTTAATACAATTAGCTCTCTCCATTGAAGTTTTCAAATAGCTACAATATCAATGAAATGAAGTCATAAATAGGAAGGTAAAAATGTAAATGAGTAAAAAATGGGATTAAACAATTACATGACTTAGGTTTCAAACCATTCTACAACACTAGTGAAAACTTACCTCAAATATCGCCCCCTTTTACTGATCAGAAATGATTCAGGTTCCAGTCTGTTCAGACTCGTTTATTTATGAGTGTCTCTCTGTTCATACTAGCAGTAGGCTTGTTCTCTTACAAAAGTAGCAGAATAGTACAAATGGAGAGGTACAGGGCGTGGCAGAAATAATTCCCGAATACTAAATTAAAAAAAGCAACGCTAGAAGCTATTCAAAAATGTATTCCATACTTTGAAAGAGCAGTGTTTGCCACTTAGTTTACACACTTCGCTGAGTAGGCTTGAGCAGCGGTAAGTTCACCACATTTGACATCGTTTTGTCTCGGGCGTTAGAATGAAGCGTGTTGCGGTTTGGTGGTCTTGCGTAGTACATGACCTATTATGCCAGTCGCTACCATGGCATGGAGTGGAGAGCATCGTAGGCTCGTGATTGAGAATTACGTAAAAACTACTTCATTACCACAACACAGCGCTCATTTCGTAGACACTTTCAGCTACGTCGACACGTTAAAGTTCTAGTAGGAAAACTACTTTGTTATGGGTCTCCAATATGAGAAGAACGGTTTCGACTTTAAACTCGAAGCCACGCCATTGCCCTTGAACACTAGAGAATATTCGTTTGGCAATAGCCATGGCTCAGAAAGGAACAATTTCATGGCAACCGGTCTGAGTAGCTCAGATGGTACACAGTAGTGCTGTCCCATGTTGGTGCGTTCGATCTTGGTCCAATCCAGTGGTGTTTATAAGTGCTCAAATACGTCAGCCTTGTGCCGGTAAATCTATCGACTCCTTCGGTAAAAAAGAATCCTGCACGGCGTTGTCTCCGTAAACCGTAAAAGTAAATAGAAGGCCGTAAAACAAACTAGGCCTACATTGTATATTATCATTATCATCCATACGATACTCGATACCAACATCAAAAACAAAAAATAAGTGGCATAACAGCCCATAAAGTGGAATGGCTTCTGCCTAACTAGCTGGCCCGCAGACTTTGGTGTGCCACATTGTCAGCATTACAGCATCCTCAACCGTATTGCTTTGCCTTCATGACCGGGCCTCTGCCTCTCGTAATATACTGCTCCTCAGTTCGTCTCATCCAGCTTAGTGAAACCCATTCCAGTCCCCTCAGTCCAGAATTAACAACCTTGAACTGGACGGGAATCTAACCAGGGGAATCGTGGTCACAGGCAGGCACATTACATGTACACCGTGAGGTAGGTCGTTTTCAAATAATCCTGCATATTCCTTACCTCCAGTTTTGAGTGACACGATGGCCTTAGTCTTGCTTTCTATTACACATTCGGAAATGTTATGATAGTAATAATTAAATTTGATCTTAGCTTAAGAAAAGGTACACGGACCAAACTTTTGAAACTGAATTCATTCATTTACAATTTGTACATGGCAAACAAAATGTTTGTCAGAGAGCAACGTAATCAATAATCACATATTAGCTCCAGACCTGGACACAGGTCTTGATTTATTCATCATATTCTTCCAAATTGTCGTATGTAACTGAGTTATTCATTTCATTTTTAATTTGCACGCCATTGTGGTTGGCGGACGTAACTCTGTCTTTTTGTGTGTTCCTGTTATTTAGTTGAGAGTAGCCATATGAATTTGTCACTTGTGATTTATTGTTTCATACTGTATTTATGAGTAAGCCTCACGTTGATTGATTTATATTATTAATGGGAGAATTTTAAAGCCGTAATAGGATCGTTATTTCACATCAGATATTCATATCAATCTGCCATCCAAGGATAATTTTAAGTCCCTAGTTCAGAGAAATGATTTGTAACTGCTACTTGCTACTAAAGTGATGGTTAGTAAAGGTACATATGCTCACCCGTAAGATGTAGAGTTGAAAACACCGTGAATGAACTATGCCATTAGAACATCCTTGTTGCAGTTCCATATTATAGCGAGTAAAAAATATTCGTGACACATGAGCCGCTTACAGGCATTGACTTGCCAATACGACTGCAGCCCATTCGGATGCCTGCTGGTACTGGAGTTCCACATGGGCAGGGTGATGACTTCCTCAGCTACAATGTTTGGCGTAGGTATCCCAAGGTTTGTATCTACGTGGGACGTGAACAATATTTTGATAATAATTAAGTCTGATAACAGATTAAATGCGAGGAAAATGCGATCATTTTACGAGAGAGTGTATGTCAACTTATAATTTGTAGTGCACTCAACACGAACTTAGATTTCACGCTGTGCATGATTTGACAACAGGTGATGATGACTTTATTATTATTATTATTATTATTATTATTATTATTATTATTATTATTATTATTATTATTATTATTATTATTATTATTACTTTTATTGCTGTAGTTCTTGTTACGGAGATATAATGGAGCAGAGAGGTAAAGAAACGTGAGGGTTAAATGGCTGGACAAAGCGGGAGGCAAAGAATAAGTTTGGACAAATATATTTAAAGAAATGTTTCTTTCGATTATTTACTGAAACTACAACAATAATAGAGATTTAATAACTGGAAATTAATAAATAAGTCTGGAATCTTATAATGTATACAACCGGGGAGAAAGGACTCACATTTTCACACAAGTCTAAGAGTCGAAACTAGACCAAGAGGTCTTAAAATCTTTACAGATATTTGACATTAATTAGGTGAGACACTAGCCTTTACATATGAAGTTCCTCAGCAGAGGGAATACAGAAAATTACTTGTTCAAAAGGAAGAAGCCATAGCCTCTTGAATAAAGTTACTAGGAGGAAAATCGAACTCTCAACTTCAGAGTTGCAAATAGGAGGGTCTCGAACCTTAAACAACAATGTACGTTTTATATTTTACAGCGGCATAATGGGCCTCGTATTCAAATTAGGTGAATGAATTTATATTAAAAATTTCACGTCAAAACAACTTTAGTTTCGTCTCGAAGAATTCTTCTTTCTGCATTGAAAGGCTAAATCAGCTTTTACGTGCGCTACCCTTATTTCGTAGTCGAGTCACGCCAAAAACGTGGGTAGAAAGATCCATAAATACAGGAGTCGAAGCCCATACTACATGGCGAAGTAGAAAGGAAACAAAGGTTAATGGAAAAGCCGAGAACAAAATGTAAATGAAGGCCGAACCTACTATTGCACTCCAAGTGCAAGACTTATGGGCGAAAACTAGTAGGGCTTAAGACCCGATGACACAGGGGATAATCCATGCTACTTGGTGACTAAGGAACAAAAGTTTATGTACGAAACCAGGGAATAAATTGTAGATAACTTAGTCACCAGAAAACCAAGTGAATAAGGGAAGGAAGGGTATACTGTCGTGCGTCCTTACATTTTACAAAATCCACATGATGGGTGGTTACATGAAGTTCGTAGACTGCCTGGAAAACTTATATTTTAGGTCTTAACAAAAGTGGAAAACTCTACATTAAATTTAGGGGAAACTCAGGTCAACCTAACCGTTATATCCTAAGGGGAACGCTGGAATGTTTCCTTTGTCACACGTAGATAAATTTCACATAGATATAGTTATGCTTTACGTTATGCCAGCCCAAACCTCTGCAACTGGCTCCCGAAGGAGACCTCAATTAACGTAGCACTCTCAAAGTATCGATGAAGACTGATACTTTGGGTTCAAATCCACAGAAATATATAGATGGGCTGAATGACTGTTCTAGAAAAATGATGTAATGAACTGTTTGATTAGTGGAATATTACGTCGTTAGGTTGAAATCTGATTGGTTGATCAAAGTATCAAACGGTAGTGATAACTCCAAAATAACCTAAAAACAATTGTAGTCTATAATGTTATCCAACCTTAAAACATGAACATTATTAATCCAGTTAATTACACTTCGGTACACTAGGTGGCACTTAGAATCAACAGTAGAGACTTCTAGTTAAGACACATTAAAGTTCGTTGAGGTAGTTTCGGTTATATTTCACTGCTGACGCTCGATATAGTGGGGATCAAACTCAGAAAAATGTTTAACTATTATCACAATCATTATTATTATTATTATTTATTATTATTATGGTTGATGGTGTGGGTTACTGAAGTCACGTCCTAGTTCGTCAGTTATATTCCTTACCCGAAATAACCCCTGTACCTAATATTTCTGCTAATTCGCAGGAATATTCATTTTAATGCATTGTATGAAAGGTACCAAACTGTAAGATATTACTAAGATCTGTATATATTAATCATAAGACATATTTCATAAATAAGATGACTCTTCCTGTATGTCAGTACAAGCTTTGTAAAGGTCAGTCATGAGGTGGTTACTCACTGGAGAACCAACATCATGACTCGCACTGACCATTGTACCCCATGCGTATATTAGTCAGGAGGGCTGTTGGTCATAACAGCCTGAGGCTGTACTGATCATTGTACATTAATATAATATAAAGGAAGGAAGGAATCCCTACTCGAGTTTCATTCTCTTCACCACTGTTCTGTACAATACACGACGGTCACAAACGTGATATGCTGCTGGTCGTATGCTATAAGCGGACCATTTAAGCAACTATGTACTTAGTAAACAGACCTTTCTGCTTGTAATAAAATCAAATACTACAAAATCCTTCATTCCTTTTTGAGTTAAGGAACTCTTTAGGGACAGTTAGCCGTATAAAGCTAAAACCTTAACTCGTGAACCATGGGCAACGGCTGAGTGGCCAAGTAAGTGGTTCTGAGAGTCGGGATACCACTTGATACGGAATGGGAGTAGGCGTCTCGGTCATATTCTGAGTCATGGCCCTCCTTGTGCTCAGGAGACAAGGACTATACAATCCACCGGTGGTTCTAACCCGTGAGAATGGAGATCCTCACTTGGATTATATGTAAGTAGGGTAGCATCCAACCTCATAAATTTACCGAGCTCATAACATTTTAAGCAAGCCTCGGATCTATGGGAGTAACGGAGTCCAACTCCCATTTGAAAGGCGAAGGACTCCTTAAAAACAACTTTGCGAACGAAATGGAAGCTATCAGTATGAATGGGGCTTATGGGAAAAATAAAGTAGAACTGGTTGAGTCAGCAAACTGGATGCATCTGGATGTGCTAGGAGAAAATGTTATTCTGGTAAGGAGAGATAACGAGGAAGATCTAGGAGATTATAAAGTGTACTTGACGGGTGTTAAAATGGGAAAGGCAGATTGTGGGGTAGGGCTATTCATCAGGAATAGTATTGCATGCAACATTGTTTCTGTTAAGCACGTAAATGGGCGGATGTTGTGGGTAGATTTTGCAGTTGGAGGAATTAGGACGAGAATTGTCTCAGTGTATTCACCATGTGATTGTGCAGATGAAGATGAATTTGACAAGTTTTATGAAGCATTGAGTGATATCATAGTCAGGGTCAACAGCAAAGACAGGATAGTTCTAATGGGCGATTTCAGTGCGAGATTTGGAAATAGAATTGAAGGATACGAAAGGGTGGTTGGTAAATGTGGGGAAGATACGGAAGTTAATAAGAATGGAAAGCGTTTGCTGGACTTCTGTGCTAGTATGTGTTTAGCAGTTACGAATACATTCTTCAAGCATAAGGCTATTCACAGCTACACACGGGAGGGTCGGGGTACAAGATTCATAATAGACTATCGTAACAAACTTCGAATTCAGGACATCTGCCAGGAATGTACGTGTTTTCCGGGGATTTTTCGATGATACAGACCGCTATCGATTTGTAGTGAACTAAGTATCACTAGGCCTAGGATACAGAAAGTGAAATCGGTCTGCAAACGAATAAGGGTAAAAAATCTCCCGGACGAGGAAATTAGACAGGAGTACTGGGATATGATTAGTGAGAAGTTCCGAATAGTTGACAGTGAGCAGGTTCAGGATATAGAAAGAGAATGGGGCATACAGGGATTTTGTAGTAGAAGCAGCAAGGGAATGCCTAGAAAAATCTGTGTGTAAACATGGGTAAAAGCGAACGTCTTCTAAACGTAAAAAGAAGGCTTGTCAGAAATGGCTCCAAACAAGGGCTGATGCAGACAGGGAATTTTACGTAGATGAAGGAAACAGAGCGAAACAAATAGTTGTTGAATCCAAAAAGAAGTCTTGGGGAGATATTGGTAATAACCTGGAAAGGCTAGGGCGAGCAGCAGGGAAACTTTTCTGGACAGTAATGAATAATCTTAGGAAGGGAGGGAAAACGGATATGAAGAGTGTTTTGAGTAATTCAGGTGAACTCATAATAGATCCCAGGGAATCACTGGAGAGGTGTAGGGAATATTTTGAGTATCTTCCCAACGTAAAAGGAAATCTTCCTGGTGATGTTGCGAACAGCGAAGCTCATGGAGAGGAGGAAAATGATGTTGGTGAAATTACGCTTGAGGAAGTGTAAATGATGGTAAATAAATTCCATTGTCAAAAAGAACCAGGAATAAATGAAATTAAACCTTAAATAGTGAAGTGTAATAGCAGGGCAGGGATGAAATGGCTTCATAGAGTAGTAAGATTAGCATGGGGTGTTCATGAGGTACCTTCAGATTGGACGAAAGCAGTAAATGCACCTATGTATAATGAGAGGAACAGGAAGGATTGCAACCATTATAGAGGTATCTCATTGATTAGTATACCAGGCAAAGTATTTTATGGCATCTTGGAAGGGAGCGTGCGATCAGTGGTTGACAGAAAGTTGGATCAGATTTTCAGCATGCGCCAGATAAGTGAGGAATGCTGCAAGAGGAATGGACATTTATGCTTATGTTTCGTAGATATAGAGAAATCATAATGACAGGGTACAGAGGGAAAATATGTTCACCATACTAGGAGACTATGGGATTAAGGGTAGATTATTAATATCAATCAAAAGTATTTATGTTGGCAATTGGGCTCCAGTGAGAATAGGTTTAGTTTACTTACAGGGGTCAGACAAGGCTTTAATCTTTCAGCTTTGTTGTTCGTGGTATACATGGATCATGCTGAAAGGTATAATGTGACGGGGAGGGATACAATTAGGTGGAAATGTAGTAAACAGTCTGACCTATGCGGACGACTTGGTCTTAATGGCAGATTGTGTCTAATATCATGGAACTTGAAAATAGGCGCAATGGGTATGGTATGAAAATTAGCCTTTCGAAGGTTAAATTGATGTCAGTAGGTAAAAAATCCAAGGGAATGGAATGTCATATTGGTGAAACAAAGCTGGAACAGGTAGATAATTTCAAGTATTTAGGTTGTGTGTTCTCCCCAAGATGGTAATATAGTAAGTGAGATTGACTCTAGGTGCAGTAAATCTAATGCAGTGAGCTCGCAGTTGTGACCAACTCATTTTCGTAAGAAGGAAGTCTGCTCCAGGACGAAACTATCTTTACATAGGTCTAATTTCAGACCAACTTGCGTTACGGGAGCCAAATCTGTTTGGACTCAGGTTATATTATTCGTAAGTTGGAAGTAATAGACATGAAAGTTGCGACCATGTTTGCTGATAAACATAGGTGGGAACAATGGCAGGACGGTACTCGCAATGAGGAGATAAAAGCTAAGATAAGAATGAACTCAATGGATGAAACTGTACGTGTTAACCGGCTTCGGTGTTGGAGCCATGTGAGGCGAATGGAAGACGATATGTTACCTAGGAGAATAATGGACTCTGTTATGGAGGGTAAGAGAAGTAGAGCGAGAGCAATACGACGATAGTTAGACTCAGTTTCTAACGATCTAAAGATAAGAGGTATAGAACTAAATGTGGCCACAGCACTAGTTACAAATAGAGGATTGTGGCGACGTTTAGTAAATTCACAGTAGCGTGCAGTCTGAACGCAGAAAGGCACAACGGTATATAATGATGATCTATGTATGTATGTATGTATGTAAGTATGTATGTAAACATTATTATCCTATGAGTTGGCATCGTGGTATGTGTAGTATATCCGTAAGCTTCCATTCTCTAGATAGTAGGTTCGAATCCTACTGTCGGCAGACCTGGATACGATATCCCTTCATTTCCCATTTTCAAATCAGGTAAACGTGCCATAATTTTGTTCTCGACAGTCGTTACCTCCCCAACAACTCCTGTCGTTGTCGAAAACTCTCTGAGTTAATGTGACGTTAAATATATATAGCTATTATTATTATTATTATTATTATTATTATTATTATTATTATTATTATTATTATTATTATTATTATTATTACTGCTGTTATGATCGTGGTTGATTTGTCAGCTTCTTGCCCTTCGGGATTCGGCGTCTTGGATTCGTTTTCCGATAGGGTTGAAGTACCTTGATCATGAATAGTTGTTGTTCCCAACGCTCCCGCATTCGCATACCACACACATCACTACTTCGCAAAATATAACACACAGTGTTATTTACAAAGACGACCACCCACTCTCTGTGTAGGGTCTAATAATTGCTACATTATTATTATTAATAACAGTAGCAGTAATAGTAGTACCGGTAGTAGTAGTAGTAGTAGTAGTATTACGGAGATCTTTAACGTGCAAGGAACTGCAGAAAGATGGATGGCTCACATTAATGTACCCATATATGACAGCCGACTGTGCTGGAATTAAATTCCGCAACCGTAAGTATATGAGTCAAGGGTCTAACCAACTACGCTACAGAAAACAGTAAGACCTAATGTTTCTAGTGCATTATGTCTTCTGGTATAGGCTACATCAATTTTGTTACTTTCATTGATCAGTCTCTGTCTTATACTTGGCTTTGACAATATGAAAGTGACTGAGGTATGGGCGATGCTAGTAATGCCATTCCTAATACAGCCAGACCCTGTTATGAATGGTGTGAAACTATTGCTCACAGGGTCGATTGGTGCATGCATTTTAGTGCGCTTGGCAGACAGATATGCAATAGCAACTTCTGGCTGAGTGAGGAAAGAAACGGGAAACTACCTCACTCCTCATTTCCCTAGTACGCCTCTTCAGTAATGCCTAGGCCATCTCTGACAGCTGATGGCAGAGCTGTTGAGGATCCAACCAGCCTTGGGGCTTATGACTAAACATACATACAAGAAAGAGTAGAAGAATAGGAATTTCGTTGTTCCTGTCCAATAGGCAATATTTCTGAAAGGGCATTTTGTTATACACTTTGTCACCCGTTCCTTTCATCCATTCTTATCCCTCCCCTAAAGAGCAGCTCGTGATCCTGCCGCAAAACTGCGTATTCACTACATCTCATATTACTTAACATCTGAAATAGTACCATACGCAGTGTTGTTATAACTCCGGGGTTGCTACGGTGTTCGAGCACCCCACAAAATGTTTGTGGGTTGGCCAATATACCCTACAATCTGGAAGAAGAAAGATTAAAGAAAAGTGATAGTAACAGAAGGATAGGAAGGATAAAGTGGTAATTTTTCATCATTGTTCTTAACCCTAGCAATACCAACGTAGTTTCGCCCGTACATTACTAAGGAGGGCTGAGGAGCCCGCTGATAAAATTTTCCTTACGTTATTCTCAATCACAAATGAGTTACGCGGATATTTCATTAATTACATCTGATACATGCAAAACTTCATACTCGACAATTAATTCCACAGGTAGTTAAGTTTGCTAAACATCCCTTCATCTATACCTATTTTGAAAGCGTACATCAGAACGAGTTTTTGAACTGTGTGGTTCCAGTGTATGGGAAGTTTGCCAGGATTACGTGATTGGAGAACGCGAAAAGATTCAAGTGAAAGAAGCAAGAAACTGTCGCGAACTTTGCGCTGCGAAGACTTGCAAAGAAGGAGACGAGCTGCTCGTCTAAGCGGTATGTTCCGAGCTGTCAGTGGACGGATGCGTTGAATGACATTAGTAGATGAATAAGCTGGAATTGAACTTTTAAAGGAGAAGGAATCATAATGTGAAGATAAAGTTAGAATTGTAGAGAATAAATTGTGACAGATACTCATTTATAGTAAGTTGAATTAAGGATTGGAATAATTTACAAAGGGAGATGCTCGATATATATCCAACATATTTGAACTCATTTAAGAAAAGGCTAAATAAATAATTGCTACAGAATTTTCCACGTGGGTAATAGCGCTTTAACCAGATTATTGGTGACTGATTGATTGACGATTGTGGTGGTCAATGTGTTTCTTGCCAACTAGGGATTCAATGGGTTCTAGACCTGGTGAACAGCACTTACACATGATCTTCCTCTGATCCGTTGTTATTTTCTCGGAGAAAATAGAAGAATAACTTAAAATAGATACAAGTATAGTTTATGACTGCCTTGAATAATTAAATTTTTTACTTTTCGTTGCGTCTTCTCGTAAATTGGTAACCATAATGTACCGCTAGGAAAAAAATATTGCAGTTATATTATGAGAATGAATATACTTTTACAGACCGTCAGTAATACCTAATACCTATTTCCTGAGGCAGGAGGGTTGTGATAAACGAGTTGCGTTGTCACTGACTTCTCTCAAAGTTGGCCGTCGTTCTAATCCCAACCAATGCACTTCTGGAATGAAAATTAAATCCTTCTGATTCGTATTCCATATGAATCAGGATGTGCCATAGCTATGATCTCGTTACCAATATTCACATAAAACTAAAATCTATCAGCTTGCATTCGGAGTTAGTGGGTTCAAACTCACCTGTTAGCCAACCTGAATAAGGTTACCAATTTTATCTCCATGCCAGTGGTTGGGCTGTACCCGAATTAAGGCTAAGGCCGTTTCATTCCCCGTCCTAGCCTTTTCCTATCATATCGTCGCCGGAATACCTATCTTTGCCGGTGTAAAAAATATAAAAGTAAACATAACTACCACCTTGCATTTTGTTAAGTATGGCTTGTTTAGCTCGCTTGGAAGGACTTGGATTCAATTCCCTGATAAGAATTCAAGAAATTTAGGAACTAAAATTCACTTCTTAAGACGTTCACAACAAGAAATGAGTACCAGGTTATTTTCTGAGGGCTATGACGATTTGTGGGCTAACAACTCTAGCCCACTTAATGCCGAGGTTACGCTTTATAGAATGTATTTTCCTTTCGATCCTTATAGTCTGTTTTTGCACGGCTGATACCAATTACGCAATATTGTACGCCGTTCAAAGTTAAATAACTCCTATTACATCATAAATATCGCTTTATACATAAAGCGCAACTTAACATTATAATCATCTTCTCGCTTGTAAATCACCAGATTTATGAATATCAAGGAAATATGATGGGAACAAGAAGTGTTAAATAAACTGTTATATCGGTATCGGAAATCGCATTAGCTAGCTTACGTTAAGGAGACAATTCAAGATAATCTCTGTCTCTCTCGGCTTAAGACTCGTGGTTTGCGGACTTAATGCTCTCTGCTCTACTCCGTTGTGAGCCATATTTGATGTGCCTGCGAGAGAGGGAGGCCAAACCGGAGATGTAGGTTCATAAGTTAGAAAGGATAACCTCTTGGGAAGCTTAACGTTACAGTGATAGTAAACAGCTTGGTGCTATAAGGAGTGTGCCTCAAGCTTCGCTCTCACATCTCTCCTAAACTCACCCCTTCTTCTTTTGTGTTCTATCCAGTGTTCTCTCTTCCGTGTGTATTTACTCTTGTTTTTTGTTGTTCTGGTGTTGTGTGAGCGTATCCTTCCTTGTGCTCTTCTTACTTTTCTCTTTGTTTGTCCGTGCACTACTTCTCCTCATTCAACTCCTTTTCTATGACAAGTCCCTAATAAAACCATGTCCTATTGTTCTGCTTCAGTGCTGTAGAGTAAATACCTAGCATTCGGCTTATAGGGATCGTCAAAACGGTCCGGAATGGGGGACAGGGGAAGAGATATGTACAGTAATTACATGTATCGTCACGGAAATTCTGATTTAATATTGAGAACCCACGTGTTATATATAGGGTGTTTCTATTCATAGAATGTACTAATTAATTTACTATTTATTATTGTCGCTGCGTCATTTCACAGGGCAAACCTGTCTCAAACACGAAATATTTTATTGCCTGTGAAAAATGTAAATCCATATTACATTTTGTAACTAATAGTTTGGTCTATGATTATCCCGGCCCTTTGGCACAATGGTCAGCGTAATGGATTAGGTTCAAAGGGCCCGGGGTTATGACTTGACCTTTGGTTGCCGTATCATTTATAAATCTGTCAGGGACATTTCAACACTTTTCAAGATGCTCAGGTTGACTGCGACGTCATCTTAGAGTGGAAACGTGACTGCACGATCACAAGGAGACCATGGCCCTATAGACCGCTTTTGATGACTGGCCGTGATCGTCAGGCGTTGAAGAGGGTGGTCCGTGAAAACCATCGGACATTGAAAGTAACAGTAAAGCATAGGTTCCATAGTATTACTGACTGTCCACCCCAGTGTTCTAGAATCAACAAGATAGTGCAAGCATCCTTCAATCCCTTTATCTTGGTCCCACATACACTAGCTCAGACATAGCAACTAAAGAAAGCCTTATTTACTTTCACCTCTCATCGCCTGAATCCGGAGATTTGACCCTCTGATTCAAATTCAGATATGAGTTGTTGAAGAACTTATGATGGTGCCACAAATGTGGCAATTTGTTCTTTATGATGATCACTAGGAATGGTGGTAACATCCTGTGGAATAAGCTTCTGTTATTAAGTTACATAGAAATCATATAACCTGAAATAAATTTCCTTGTTTCCACGTGAAAATATTCAGTGCAAATATCGACGTCTCTAGTGATATAATTGTGGTATAATTGTGGCAATAGACTGTAACTGTTCGGATCTGTGTTCAAAGTATCCTCGAAATGCAATTAATAGTAGATACGCTTATAACGATTTATAAAACTGAATGTACTTTAATAAAGAAGTTCGTGAAGTGTTGTACCAGTAAAAGAGCCCGACTCTCAGATTAAATTTTAAAGTTGCATGACTATAGTTCTCAGGGCGAAAAACTGGATTAATTGTAGCTAGGGCTCGGTACAGGAGGTAGGTCCTATCTACAGAAAAACTTTGACTCTGATTGCACAAGAGTTTATTCAAATAAGTCATGAATTAGCACATCACCTCTAAGTAGAAATGGATTGTCTTCCTCGTATTCCAATAGTATGGCTCGGGTTCCCCAGCTCACCAAGCCAAGCTGGTTGAAGCACGTTCCAGAAGACTCCAGGGATTCCAGGGACTCCAGATACTCCAGACAGAGGCAGCTGGACTGTCTGGATTGACGGCAAGTAGAGATGTCTCGAACTCTGAGGCCCGGGTTGAACCCCGGTGATCCAGGCGATGAGGCAATGAGACTGAGAGGATTGATGTTCCCAAGGTCACTACTAGCACTGAGTCCATGAAAACCTTGGATGATCAACTTATAAGCAGAGTTCTTGATAATTGTACATCAAGGCTTCCAACACTCCTAAAACGATATGAGTGGTATTAATAATTTTAGAGTTCATCACTAGGAAAATCCCCTTTTTGGCAACGAAAAATACAAGTCCCTTCTTGTGAAATTATATTTAAACTCAAAGTTCATTACTGGCGAAGGTGCAAGTCTTTGCCTAAACGCGAATGAAAACATAAGTCCATTCACTTGGAAGTTTGAATATATTTAAAGTCAATCACTGGTGAAATTCATAAAGTCTTTGAGTGACCACTGACGAAAACACAAGTCCTTCCACATAAATAAATTCACTGACGAAATTTATAAGTCTTTTAAACCAACACTGGCAAATGTACAAGTCTTTGAGTAAATGCAAGTGAAATCCTAACTTTGTTTAGAGCCGTTGGAAAGTTAAGGTTCATCACTAGCAATGTTAATCAATCGCTGTCTATTAGAAGGATGAGATCCTCAACAGTCGCAAATATTCCACGTAAATAATACAAGTCCATTTCACGAACACTTAGAAAAATTCCAATCTCGAATACTCGTAAATAATACAAGTCCATTCAATGATCACGTAGAGAAGTTCTGGTCTCGAACACATGAAAATAATACAAGTCCATTTAGTGAACACTTAGAAGAATTCGGGTCTCGAACCCATGTAAATAATACAAGTCCATTTCACGAACACTTAGAAAAATTCCAGCTTCGAAGACACGTAAATAATACAAGTCCAAACACTTAGAAAAGTTTCAGTCCCGAAGGCACGTAAATAATACAAGTCCATTCATTTAACACTTGTAAATATTCTAAGTTCAGTTACGAAGACTTAGAAAATTTTCTACAACACTCGAAGTCTTATGAGTCCACTTATAGTACTTGGAAGGATCGTCTTCCCACACTTGTATAATGACAGAGTTCCACGATGATATTAGCAGCAAGAGTGTCCCCGCTGACTACTCAGCTGAGACTGTGTGAATAGGATACAGTAGGTCCTCCTTTTATTCAATCCGGGATGTCTACGTCATAATACGGTTTGATTGAATATCTCCCGAATCCCGCGATGGATTTGCTTGAAACTCGAGCATTGGGACGTTTAGGTGATCCCAAACAAGATGACATATCGCTCGATTCGCTAGCATCATTATTATAGAAATTTCAAAATTTTCTCCATCGAACTCTCTAGAACAAGTGACGTGGAATCCAGAAAATACCAGTCAAGGCTGGTAACCCGTGTTGAGACGAGCCGGCGGTCTAGCTAGCCCCTGTGGCTACATCACAGCTCACAGTCGTCATACACTCGCTAGCTGGTCCTCGCTGCTGGTAAACAAACCAGGCGCGCTCGGAACATTACGCGTGGTAAATAAACGTAACTTATGCTCAAAAAATACTTATGTACAGGTCGTAACCGGTACAGTGTTAAGAGAAGTAGCTTCCAATTCAGAATTAGCCTGACTATTTCTCTTATATGGAAATTACTTACGAACTTCAACTTCCCCACTATCCCCGTTACACTTGAGTTACACCTGGGTTATGTTCTATTAGGGTCTCGTTCCCTTCGTCCTTTTGGGATGTGCAGATGAACAAGACAGTTCTACTTCGTCCAAAGACACTTTTAGTAGATCATTCTGGAGGCATTGCAGTTAAATATTTTTTTTATATTAAAGGTGTTAAGCTACCACGCGTGATAGGTGATAGAAGCTTCTGCTCAAAATAGATCCCGTCTTTTCTAAACAGACAGACCTCCTTACTTCCCAAAAGTGAACATTTTCTCTCCATCTTTGGACATGTTTAAAGTGGGCATTTCCATGATTTGTTATCCGAATTAGAACCTATTTAAGGTTATTTTATTTCTACGCAGAGAAATGTAATCGATAGTTAAAGAAGAGATCATTTGTCCCATTCCTTGCGCTTAAGAATCGACTTGGTAATGGGGCCATATAATATGAATCAATAAGGAAAATCGTGTACGATTTCATAAATGATCGTTCAGAAGTACTTCGAGTGTTGGTTATGACTTACAATTCCTCTTTTAGTCATTAATGCAAATTAGGGATATTGGATTTTAATTTTTAAAATTTGCCTTTATATTTAGCTGATATTTCAGTCAAATAAATTCAGTGCTAGTACTTAGCCCCCCGGCTATAACTCTTGAATACTCACGTCTGAAAACAGAACCGACGTTAAATAGCATTTTTCATGGTCTCATTTCCTATGAGGTTGCATGCATTCCATTCCACATGCTCGTGGTTTAAATTCGCAGTAACTCAGATATGTTTTCGGCGATGGTGATTTAGGAAATGGCTAGGATTGAAAAAAAGGCGCTCATGGCTTTAATCTTGAAACAGCTCCAGCATTTTATGGTGTGAAAAGGAGAATCATGGATGACCATCCTTAGGGCAGCCGATTGTTCGTTTCGAACCCGCCATTTCCGTATGGAGGCTAACAGCTACGCCTAAGCGTGCCCGCAAGTTTGATGCATGCTTCAGCCTGCCTTGTTCTAGTAGCATCGCCTAAACGTGGCGTTACCCAGCATGCTTTTAACGAGGAAGGTTGGGTTGATATGTGGAGGGTATTGCTACGAGTAGAAGGTAGCATGCTATAGTCCACATTGCAGAGATCTAGATACAATTCTTGCAACTGCATTGTCCTGTACCGAGTCAGTCGGCTGCGCGATATGCCCTCACTAATTTCTACGATCTTTGGCGACGCTGCAGTAAGGAATGACTAGGACAAGGAAAGAAGCCAATGTGGTTGTACTGAAGTTGCAGCTACAACACTAGCCTGGTGTAAAGACAAGAAATCGCAGAAAATCTTCTTAAGGGCTGCCAACGATGGGGTTTGAACCCGCCATATTGCACCCGCCCCTACCTAACTGGCACCGGCATGATATCTACAGGGCGTTAACGGGTTGTAATAATACAAAATAGGCGCTTAACTAGACTTAGCTTAAAGGCATACAGGGTAGGAGACGGATCATACCTAATTACAATGAGAACACAGTCGGGTTAAAGTTTAGATTAATACAAGTGGTTTATTAGGCCTTAATGATGATGATGGTAATGACGCATTTATATACAAATGAACTACATGGATTATTATCAATTGTTGTGGTTTGTTATCGACTTTTAGTCGTATGTGATGGATCCGAGTATTATCTATCGCAGAGCGATCCATTATGACGAGATTCGAACGGAAAAACACTTATCATAGACACTGAGGCTATGTGATATCATTGACCAATAGGATTAACATGCATGCAACGAGTCTGAGCAATCCCTATGCTAAACACACAACTATTCCCCAACAAAGTACCAAGAAGGAACTCATAAAAATGTGGAACAAACGCCCGGGTTTGAGCCGACCCTTACTTGTATACAATTCACCACCCCGATGGTCAGCACCATCGGCAACTCAATTATAATCACAACAAGATACATAAACACTTAGAGAACACAAATTATATACATTAAACACGTGAGACATCCAGCCTTCGGTTGAGCATTGGGGTACCAATGCCGCTGTCGGGAACTGAACTGACACCCCTTTGGATGGAAGTGGGACTCTGAAAACCCTAAGCTACATTATCCTCAAATGAGTAATGACAGTAAACTAACAAGTACTGGTAACAATCGCCGTGTCATTTATTAGCGACTACATCATTCTGGCGTGTTGAATATTTCCATTATTAGGCGACTCTTCCGGGCCTCGTTCTCTTTAACACAAGGCTCCCCCTTCTACGAGCGGACGAGCATACAAAAAAAAACCAACACTTCTCCTCACTAGGTCAACTGCCCCAACCCCTGCACGGCGGGTGGTCAATGGCCTCGGCCTTCAGAGGCATAACGCCCTTTCTTAACAAAACACCCCATCTCGGGGATCGTTCACTAATAAACTGAGCTTCATTGTTCATTAAGCAAATTACATCGGCTCTCAATACTTCACTTCAATTCAACACACACATTCGTTTACAATATCATGATCCCGCGACACGACACCGGTTTCTATGATACCAATACTTGCATGATTGCCATAATTATAATTTATTATTATTATTGTTATTATTATTATTATTATTATTATTATTATTATTATTATTATTATTATTATTATTATTGGGTTCATCATTACACTATCTCCCTACACGACTTACCTGGAAATTAGACCATACTGCGTGATCATAATTAACTTCCTCGTAATAACGGTGTAATTAATCCATATCTAAATTGTGATTTCTGATAAAATCGTCACACGGTAATACAATTATGAATTAAATATTCCTCAATTTGCACTTAAATTGTGATAAGCTTGCCAATTAAAATTGTACAATTCCTATCTAAATATATGTCAGTGGAGGCCTGTGGTGTCAGTTCCGAAGTCATATCTCGTAGTTCTGGGTGCTCACGGAATAAAATTACACTACTTACCAGCCATGCATTATCAACGCTGGACTAACTACAGCCTAACTTGAATTACTCTGAATTACTAAAAATTGGTTTCCTGACGCATCAATAATCACAAGTTTCCCCAAATAAAATGATTAAGTCAATCTACTACTGCATGCAAACTTATCGTATTACACCTTTATTTACAATTGATTGCTCAGACGTGTTACTAATTAAATAAAGTAAATAGAAGCTACGTGTATCATGGTAGCACATCTACATTACTGAAGTTACAATCTCCAACATTATAGCGTCAGGTAATGATAACTGTTCCCCGCCCAATCTGATCACGTCATATTAAATATGATTAATACTCATCTCCATCACTTGATGACCCGTTGTCAGCTCAGGAAGTCCATTGCTGGTTTAGTGCTGACCCATAGGCACCAAAGCAGTTACTGGAGGCACCATTCTTCTTTCCAACCGGGAGTCCATTGTTCTAGGTTGACGAAACCGCTGGCAGTATTCCTGAGGCACACAATACGTCACTATTTATTCCAAGATTTGTTTAGTTACATTCAGTGTGAACGTCCAGCCACGATATCGGACCTCATTCCGCAATCCGCGGTTCAGTATCGGATTCCGCGTACCTTTGTTACTACTCGACTCAGTAGCGCCGTAATAATAATAATAATATTATTACAAATTATATTAAATGTTCGCGACACGTCCCTGATCTTTAAAGTTTAGACACTAGCATCGCGTTTATCCAATCTCTGCAGTATTTACGCACAGTACACGATTTCACTTGTAAATTAAATTTAAATTCACTCAAACAAAAGATCGCTGGAAGCTCGACTGCACATAGCTTCGCCGTCTGTAAGCCACGAGTCCCGACTGACTCTTGTCCCTTCCTACAGTAGTGTTTACTATGGGGCGATACCCCTTCCACAAATTTGCGTAGCGCCTATTCCCGGCGTACTCGAGGTAAAATAGTACGGGTGACCGGTGACCAATATCTAGTTGGTGCGATTGAGACATAACCACTCAATTAACCTTCGGTGAATCTCTTTAAATTAATTAAAATATGTTCTGCTTCCCCTACCACCCGGGGTGAAGTCCCTCCGTCGAGGACGTGTCATGAGACTAACCAGATGGCCCCAGTACTTTTCCACGCAGAAACAACACAGTATTCTTTCTTCGGCTGAAAGTTATCACGGAAGAGGACATTAAACACTCTAAATAAATGTCCCAGTAACATTTATCCCTTTTAAATCGGGAGACGACCCCTAATATGAGTTTTATTAATTTTCTGGATCGTAGGTAATTAAGTTGGCCAGTCCGATTCCAAGATGGCTCCTATATTCCGTTTCGAAAAAATTAGTTTCCCCTCATTCTGTGAGCCTTGAGGAGGGATGTCTTCTCTCGAGTGATGTCACAGGGAATCCCCATTCATAACCCCTCCCGGGTCTAAGTTAGCTTGGCTTCATCAGCGGGGCCCCCGCTACACAAAGGATAATACTGCGCAATAAGTCGCAGACAAAGAAATCTCGTAGAGTAATTTTAAAATACACAATTTATCTATCTCAATGGTATGAATATTAATTAGTTTCGGTATGACCTCTATTAATGATATGAATATTAATCATTTCCAGCGTTCTTTCCCTTTAATAGCATTGCGTGCGTAATTACGGAGATCGATATCAACCCAAGGTCCTTGGATCATGCCCCTGTCGGGTTCAATATTCCGTACGCAAGATTACAGCCACACGACCCATAAAACGTAGCCTGTTCACTCGGTTTGATGATAATAATTTTGAAGGGAGTCTACGCGGGTATCATTGGCCTACCCTTGGCCTACTGTCACAAGGTTATATATCACATAAACCTGATAACTTCCGTTTCGGTGTACGACCCTTCTTCACTGTTGCACGTTCACTTTCTAATTGTGTACATCAGTTATTGATAGCTGAAATGCTACCAGAATTCATAGAAAGCAAGCCAAAAAATTCAGGGTAGATGACGCAACAACAGCAGGTTGAACGAGTAGAGACAAATCACAGCAAGTTGTTAAATGTTGTTAATGTTGTCAATGTTAAACATTACCCGATTCCAAATAATTTTATTCAATAAATGCAAGCATAGGATGACGAGGTAAAGAAAAATAGCTAGTATTTCGTATAGGCCTACAGGATGTAACTATATGATGCACTTGATTATGATGATGATAATAATAATAATAATAATAATAATAATAATAATAATAATAATAATAATAATAATAATACATTTGTAAAGAAGAATGTATTGCGCACACCGAGAAGAAGTTGTCGGAATCGCATGCTTCTTAATATTACAATATCAGTTCAGAACAAAATTATGATTTCTTGTGGAGAACTGAACAGTTGAAGTATGACTCTAATACTTTGTGGATAAGGGTAAGAAAGCATAGAGGTTTCGTACGGTGACACTGGGCATGTCTGTCCGTATTTGTTGTGACTGGTTCCATAGATCGTGTAAACACCTGTGCTGTTGAAATTGACGCCCCACGTGTTCCCAGTCCTGTTCACTGGAGTGGGGAAGGCCATTGAAGTGTGGAAATATTGTTGAGATATTCCTGTTTTAATCAAGCATTACCCTCCTGGATAGTGCCTCTTGGAAATCCTGTCAAGAAGGAAATAAATGCTGCTGCTCTAAGTCCTGAAATTATCGCTCTGCTCACAACGTCTCTTCTATCACTTCCGACTGTCGTATGCAATGGTTCCTCTACGCAACACGCTAACAGTTGGGGACCGTGTGTCTTGCCACAGCAAAGGCACTCACATGAAGCCTCCAGACAGAAATACAGGCGTCGTCAGTGCACAAAGAGAACCTCAGTTCGTCACCAAATATAACCCGTTTCCAGTCCGTACTAGTCCAGGTTTATTGTTCATAATACCACTTTAAGCAGAGATGACGGGGGATTGTTGTCGATTGCAGGGCACGTAATAGGCGGCATGGGACTAAACGTACTTTAGCCAAGCGCCTGGAAATGGTTCGAGAACACACAGAGGTCAGTAACGATGTTGCTACATGTGCCGGGATGCCAAACACCGTAACAATTGATCCGCACGTGCTTGTTGGAGGATCTGATGAACCTCTTCTTTGTTGGCAAGTCGCGGTCGTCCTGAATACAGCTGACGTGTGTGTGTCCTCTCACGCCCTAACAGTCTGATCAGAACCACATGTGGCGGGCAATTAATCGATACGACCATCCAGTCTTGTGCATTCCAAACATCGATCACTACTGGAACTCTGATAACTGGGTGAAATCTCTTCTAATCCGTCGTAGAGGTATGTCTGTTGGTCGACGAGTTATCTAAAACCGGAAGCAGAGTTCTGCTGCGTACAAGTAGCTTCTTCGAGCCTGTATATAGGACGCATGTGGCAGCATGTTCACGGCCTCTGGTGGTGAGATCGTTCAACTAATTACGTCACTATCCTAACAATTTGACTATCTTCTTGAGATATATAGAGTTTAAAAAATTCAACTCCTTCGTGGTGCGCATTATTTTGTAAATGAGTGCAATAATAATATAATAACGAAATAAAGGACGAAAGCCAGTACTTGGTATATCTAATCATTTAAATATTATTATTATTATTATTATTATTATTATTATTATTATTATTATTATTATTATTATTATTATTATTATTATTATCCGCCTCGGTGGTGTAGTGGTTAGTGTGATTAGCTGCCACCCTCGGAGGCCCGGGTTCGATTTCCGGTTCTACCAACGACATTTGAAAAGTGGTACGAGGGCTGGAACCGGGTCCACTCAGCCTCGTGAGGTGGACTGAGTAGAGGGGTGTTCGATTCCCGCATCAGCTATCCTCGAAGTGGATTTCTGTGGTTTCCCAGTTCTCCTCCAGGCAAATGCAGGGATAGTACACAACTCAAGGCCAAGGCCGCTTCCTTCCCTTTTCCTTGTCTATCCCTTCCGATCTTCCCATCCCCCATAAAGCCCCTGTTCGGCACAGCAGGCGAAGCCGCGTGGGGGAGAGACTGGTCCTCCTGCCAAGTTGTACACCCGACTCAAAGTCACACGTTCCAGGACCCTGCCCCTGATGTGGCTGAAGTAGGATCTCTCGCTGAGTCCGAGGGAAAAATCAACCCTGGAGGGTAAACAGATTAAGACCTAAATAATAATAATAATAATAATAATAATAATAATAATAATAATAATAATAATAATAATAATATGGCTCATGTGTCAGCGCACCGGCCTCTCACCGCTGGGTTCCGTGGTTCAAATCCCGGTCACTCCATGTGAGATTTGTTCTGGACAAAACGGAGGCGGGACAGGTGTCTGGGTACTCCGGTTTTCCCTGTCATAACTCATTCCAGCAACACTCTCGAATATCATTTCATTTCATCTGTCATTCATTAATCATTGCGCCAAAGGAGTGCGACAGGCTTCGGCAGCCGGCACAATTCCTCTCCTCGCCGCTAGATGCGGGCTTCATTCATTCCATTCCTGGCTCCGTCGAATGACTGGAAACAGGCTGTAGATTTTCATTTTCATTAATAATATTAATCACATTTTCTTTAGACTGTGAAACCGAAACAAACTGCCCTTATTCAAGCAATGTCAACTCCCTCACTCACTCAATGCCGTCTTACGTCTGGAATGGCGAAAGGACTGACTTTCGGGCTCGGGACATGAAGTGCTGTGGACACAGGCTCGTGGCAAAGCGAGAGTGAAAACCACCAGTGACCGTTTTTGATGAAGTTGGTGCATATCATTTTGAAGGTGTTCAGCCGGGTGAGTGGGCTGCACTACTGTTTAAGGCACAAAGCAAGCACTGAAGGAGCAAAACTACACACGACCAATATGGACCGATTATTTACTTTTCACCGAGCGAGTTGACAGTGTGGTTAGGGTCGCATAGCTGTGACATTGCATTAGGGAGATGGTGGGTTTGAATCCCAACGTCGGCAGCCCTAAAGTTGGTTTTTCATAGTTTCCCATTTTTACACCAGGCAAATGATGGTACTGTACCATAATTTTGGCCATGGCCACTAACGTCCCATTCATATCACTTTCCCATCTTTCTGTCACCGAATGCTTTCGATGTGTCAGTGCTATTTTATACAACAAGCAAATATATATTTCATGTTTACACAAATTCAGCGATCATATGGCGCCTACATTCCAAATCAGCCCAGTGGTAAAGAGGTTGAGTGCCTGCATTTTGCGGGAATATCCTTGGTTCTGTCCGCAGCCGATCAAATTATTTACATTTTTGACAGAGGGAGGACTGGAATACGGTTCACTCATCATCGTTAGACCAACTGAGAAATTGTTGAGACGAGGAGGAGCGGACCCGGTCATGAAAGACAAGCAATACAGCTGAGAATGTCGTGAAGGTGACCTCGTTGAACTGCAGTATCTGCAGGTCATCAGTCTGGCAGCAGTTTTCCTACTAGGCCAGCGTCCTTATGGATTGTTGCGCATTGGACTTGTTTGTTCGTTTGTTTGTTTGTTTGTTTGTTTGTTTGTTTGTTTGTTTGCTTTTGTTTGTTTGTTTGTTGTTTGTTTGTTTGTTGTTTGTTTGTTTGTTTGTTTGTTTGTTTATTTGTTTGTTTGTTTGTTTGTTTGTTTGTTTGTTTGTTTGTTTGTTTGTTTGTTTGTTTGTTTGTTTGTTTGTTTGTTTGTTTGTTTGTTTGTTTGTTTGTTTGTTTGTTTGTTTGTTTGTTTGTTTGTATATTACAACCTTTGCCTGGTCTGTTTGTGTACGTGGAATGAGCTCTTGCCTCACGTACATTTACGTCCCTGTACTAACTGATCACGTATGACTACATCTCTCACTTGTCAACCTACATACAGCATTATTGTCACTTGGTTTTTCAAATACATGATGTCAGATATACGAAATAAAATCCATGACAAATTCGCGTTGCTATGCTTAGTTTTATCCTGTTTATGTAAAGTGATTTCACATGGAAAAAAATTTTCTCTGAAGATGTAATATGTGTGACAAATAACTAATATCATGGGGTTAATGCATGTGATTTACTTCATGGAATATACTTAATAGTAAAATATTTTGCTCCTTAAAGTAACTTTATAACATTCCGTCCACTGACAGAATGTGTATAGTATATGAGTAAGGTTTGAAGAAGTTTGAAGCAATTTTCTGATGTTATTTAGTCCAACATAATATTACTTTTAACTTGTTGTGTATGCAACATTTGCATTAAAATGCATACCATTCTGATGTGTACGATTTTACATTGTGTGATATATGTTCTGGATATATTAAATGAATAGGCTGTTGACGACAATTCATTTAAGATGTACAGTTAAGCCATACAGAACCTCGTGTAAATCAAAGCACCAGTACGAGGACGAGAACCTACTATAATTTAAATACCGGTACTTCATGAAATATATTCCAGCGGCAAACAGGTTTTGCTATTATTATTATTTTGTTTCTGCTAGGGGCTTTACGTCGCACCGACACAGATAGGTCGTATGGCGAGCTATTATTTTCGTCAGGGCATATAGGCCTATGTGTCTGCGTGCGGAGGAAAATATATTTCATTTTACAAGTTGCTTTACGTGGCACCGACACATACAGATCTTATGGCGATGATGGGATAGGAAAGGGCTAGGAGTGAGAAGGAAGCAGCCATGGCCTTAATTGAGGTACAGTCCCAGCATTTTCCGGATGTGAAAATGAGAAAACCATGGAAATCATCTTCAGAGCTGCCGACAGTGGGGTTTGACCCCACTATCTCCCGAATGCAAACTCACGGCGGCGCACCAACAACCGCACGGTTATTTCGCTCGGTTAAAGGATAATTATTTATAGTCGTATTCTTGTACTACCTTGGTGATAATTGCTTCCACTGCTAAAGTGAAACTCCCGCTTAGGATACTGTGATCAGTAGTCAAATGGCATAAATGGGGCTATGCATACGGTCACCAACATTAACCATACCCTTTTACTTTGTAGTTAATATTTGCCCAAAACATTATTCTTAGTTACATTTAATATGCTAGTATGTGTGTCTAAATGGATATACAGTGGTTACTTAGATAATTTATGAATATGAAATCTCCACTACCATCACACGTTATTTACTTCCCTTTCTTTTGCTCTTGCAGGTAAATGAAGACATTCTTCTTGTAAGTCTGATTTTGAGACTACCTTTTCATCCAGGACACAAAGTGAAAGGTAATATGATATTAATTCACAATTAAAGGCCATTCTGAATAATTCTGTTGTTATCGAAGATACAGTGCGAACAATACGCTGGCAATTGTTGATTAACGCCAATTTCTCGTGGATAGAGTTGTATGTACAGAGTTGTCGGAAACATGGTGAGCCTGGTATATGAGCCTTAAAGCGTTGGTCATACTGATAGATAATTTGAAATAAATTGCGTCGATATATAGTGCCGTTGTCACTTTATGAGCTTCTGAATTTAGCCAATCAGATCGCTTCGCAGGCGACTACAGATGGGCTTTGCAGGGAGGTGTTGCTAAATGTGCACGTGGCTTATGACCGGCTTGAGAGCGCCAATTGAAGAAAGAAACTCCTCCAGGTGAGGGGTGCTTGAACAAGGACATCCCTGTTGAAAGGTTCGGCTCATAGCAAACACACTACGGTGGCTTTGGCTGAAACCCGCGGTGTGTTAATGTTTGATGCTCAATTCTCGTCATGGCTCTCATGCCCGATGATACAGAGGATAAGCCACACTACGTTCGTGACTAAGACGGTAAAGAAATTTACTAACCGAAATATAAGAAGAAACATTTACAAAATCATGAAACCTTAGTCATGAAAACACAAAGTGAACAAGGGAAGTGAGGGTAAACACTCGTACATCCTTAATATTTTACATGACACCTACTTGGGTAGTTGCACTCCGTCCGAAAGCAGCCTAGAAACCTAAATGTTACATAATTAAATTAAATTTAATTTAGATAGCAGCCATTAAAACAAAGGTAAACGTGGCTCAAACGTAACTGTTACATGCTAGAACGAAACGCTGGTATCTTACTGTCGCCACACACACGTAAATTCACATATTAGAATAAAATGTAGCCACCTACCTTAGAACTGCCCCTGTTCGCCTGTAGTCTCGTGTGAGGAGTACTTCACAGCTCGTAACTGTCCTCAATACTATCAAGACAGACACATAAGGTCCAATATCACTCTTATTTATAGGGGTGAGCTGGGAGACGATTGGTTGATACAAACTGAAGTCACAGTAGTGACAACTTAGAAGGAGAGAGCTTTCTTGTGCCAACCCCTATACAGTTACAATACTCGACTAATTGGTGTCCAATCAAAGCCCCTAGGTTGCAAAGCAAAAGTAGTGATACCTGATAATAACCTTGAAACTCTTCAGAAAGTGCAGCCTATTTCCATAAGATTTCACCACCCTCAGGCGTTTAAGGTTTTGATTATCGCAAGAGGACTTTTTTGTGCCAGTGGTTTTATATCGCACCGACACAGATAGGTCTTATAGCGACGATGGGATAGGAAGGACATAGGAGTTGGAAAGAAGCGGCCGTGGCCTTAATTAAGGTACAGCCCCAGCATTTGCGTGGTGTGAAAGTGGGAAACCACGGAAAACGATCTTCAGGGCTGCCGACAGTGGGATTCGAACCCACTATCTCCCGGATGCAAGCTCACAGCCGCGCGCTTCTAACCTCACGCCCAACTCGCCCGGTACAAGAGGACTTACTGATAGTCAAATTATTATTATTATTATTATTATTATTATTATTATTATTATTATTATTATTATTATTATTATTATTATGCAAATGCTGGCGTTTTTAGAAACAACTATGCCTGTGTTTCTCAAAATCGTTATTTATCGCAGAGTGGGGACATTCTCATGTTCGTTCATGCGTAACATCATTATTCCTCCCACTTTGCTCTATGAAGTATGGGAGGATGAGGCTTAGCTGTTACACGAGTGAGTCCTTTGTGAGTGTGCACGGTTTGTAATTCGTACACTCGACCACATACCTCTCGGCTCCAATGATGTCCCGAAGCTCACGTGGTCCACTGCCCTCTACACTGTTGGTCCGCCCTGTGTCTTTTGTGTGTATTGTGCTTTTTCTGGAAGTATGTCTCTCTCGTTCTGCGGCGTGTAACTGTGTGTTGATGTGGGCTGCAGCTAGGTTTGTTTTCAACTGTGGATTGTAATTTGTTTGTGAACTTGTCGGTAATTAACTATGTTAGAATGAGCGAGTGAGGGAGGCAGCTTGGCGGGGAGCGGGTGAGAATGAAAAGGGGTGAATGTTTCCGCTAGAACCAAGCAGACTCTACACATGTAGCCCTTATTCTCCATCCACGTTAACTCCATACGCTTTACTAAAGCGTGAGTGTACACATGCTGCAAACCAAGCTAAATGCTTAAGGAGCCTATTTGTGGAATTCCATTATCCTTTTACATAAATGCTTGTCACATCGCTTTGTGCAGTAAGTCTGTGTGTAAGACCACTGAATTACTATGAATTAAGTAAAACACGTGATTATCCAACTGGAAATTAGCTAGCAGCCAAATATACAAGGATCCAAGCAGAGTAAGTTCAATTAAATTATATAAAGGAAGATAAAAACTACAGGAACAATTCGGTTACTTTTTTAAAGGCATTCAATTTCCTTATTATGAACTTTCTAGGAGAAAATGAGTATTATATGGACGAATATTGAGCACCAGGGCACGCCGAGGTGATCTAGAGACTGCGGTGAGATTTCTTCACACCGTTGCTATAGGGTCAATGATATGTACATTAATTCCTTAGCTCACACATAGTTTCATTATATCACATCATACAGTGTCCTAAAACCATGAATCAGTTTATAATGTATACAGCGCCATGTTATGAATATTATCTCTTTAGAATCAAGAACTCGTAAGCAACAAAGGCAGAAAACAGATTACCCTAAAGGATGAAAATGGAAGTGGAAATTATGAATTAAATATGATAATAATCATTTTGATTATGTGACTCCTTGGCTGAATGGTCTGCGTAGTGACATTTGGTTGCTGGACGGTTCGGCCCGGGGTTAGGTTTTTGTCTTCGTCTTAATGCACGTCTTCATTAACATACAACACATCGCACTACCAACCACTATAGAAAGAACGTAATAGCGAATATATCCCTCCACGCAGAATCGGCTCAAGAAAGGTGTATTGCCATTAAATTTGGGCTAAATCCGTACAAAATACCTATTCTTTGTGATTAGGAAAGGGCCAGCAAGGAGAAAGAGAAAAGAAGAAGTATCATATTGATTAGTATCAACTAAGATTTTCATTTTTTAATTTGGAGGTACCTATCATACGAGATATGATATAAATCAATCAATCAATCAATCAATCAATCAATCAATCAATCAATCAATCAATCAATCAATCAATCAATACTGATCTGCATTTAGGGCAGTCGCCCAGGTGGCAGATACCCTGCCTGTTGTTTCCTAGCCTTAAATGATTTCAAAGATATTGGAAATTTATTGAACATCCCCCTCGATAAGTTATTCCAATCCCTAACTCCCCTTCTTACAAACGAATATTTGCCCCAATTTGTCCTCTTGAATTCAAATTTTATCTTCATATTGTGGCCTTTCCTACTTTTAAAGACGCCACTCGAACTTATTCGTTTACAAATGTCATTCCACACCATCACTCCACTGGCAGCTCAGAACAAACCGCTCAGTCGAGCATCTCATCTTCTTTCTCAAAATTATTCCCAGCCCAAACTTTGCAACATGTTTGTAACGCTACTCTTTTGTCGGAAATCACCCAGAACAAATCGAGCTGCATTTCTTTCGAATTTTTCGAGTTCATGAATCAAGTATTCCTGGTGAGGGTCCCATACACTGGAACCATACTTTAGTTGGGGTCTTAACAGAGACTTATATACCCTCTCCTTTACACCCTTACTACAACCATTAAACACCCTCATAACAATGTGCAGAGATCTGTACCTTTTACTTATAATCCCATTTATGTGATTACCCCAATGAAGACCATTCCTTATATTAACACCTAGATACTTACAATGATCCCCAAAATGAACTTTCACTCCATCAACGCAGTAATTGATACTGAGAGTACTTGTCCTATTTGTGAAACTCACAGCCTGACTTTTAACAGCGTTTATCATCATACAATTGCCTGCTGTCCATCTCACAACATTATCGAGGTCATGTTGCAGTTGCTCACAATCTTGTAACTTATTATTACTCTATACAGAATAACATCAACCGCAGAAAGCCTTACCACTTATTCCACTTCTTTACACAAATCATTCATACGTATCAGAAAACATAAAGGTCCAATAATACTGACTTGAGGAATTCCACTCTTAACTGTTACAAGGTCAGATAATGCTTTGTATAATCTAATTATCTGAGATCTATTTTCTAGAAATATAGCAACCCATTCAGACACTCATTTGTCTAGTCCAATTGCACTCATTTATGCCGAAAGTCTCCCATGATCCACCCTATCAATTGCTTTAGACAGATCAATCGCGATACAGTCCATTTGACCTCCTGTATCCAAAAGATCTACTATGTTTGCTGGAATCCTACAAGTTGAGGTTCAGTGGAATAACCTTTCCTAGAACCTAACTGCCTTCTATCGAAGCAGTTGTACATTTCGCAAACATGTCTAATATAATCAGAAAGAATGCCTTCCCAAAGCTTACATGCAACGCATGTCAAACCTACAGGCCTGTAATTGTCAACTTTATGTCTATTACTCTTTTCTTTATACACAGGAGTTACTATAGCACTCTCCATTAAGTTTTACTGCTCCTTCAGCAAACAATAATCGGTTAAGTACTTCAGATATGGTATTATATCCCAACCCTTTGTCTTTAGTATATCCCCACAAACCTTATCAATTACAGCCGCTTTACTAGTTTTCAATTTTTGTATCTTATTATTAAATATCGTTGTTATCATATGTAAATTTTAATACTTCCTCAGCATCAGTCACCTCCTTTATCTGGACAATATCCTTGTAACCAACGATCTTTATATACTGCTTACTGAATACTTCTGCCTTTTGAAGATCCTCACATACACACTCCCCTTTTTCATTAATTATTCTTGGAATGTTCTTCTTGGAACCTGTGTCTGCCTTAAGGTACTTATACATACCCCTCTACTTTTCACTAAAATTTTTATGACTGCCAATTATGCTTGCCATCATGTTATCCTTAGCTGCCTTCCTAGCTAGATTCAATTTCCTAGTAAGCTCCTTCAATTTCTCCTTACTTCCACAGTCATTTCTAACTCTATTTCTTTCCAGTCTGGACCTCCTTCTTAGACTCTTTATTTCTCTGTTATAATAAGGTGGGTCTCTATCATTCCTTACCACCTTTAAAGGTACAAACCTGTTTTCACACTCCTCAAGAGTTGCTTTAAACCAATCCCAGAGTCTGTTTACATTTTTACTTAGCGTTTTCGACCGATCATGGTTACTTTTTAAACACTGCCTCATGCCTGCTTTATCAGCCATATGGTACTGCGTAATATCCTACTTGTAAGACCTTCCATTCTATCACATTTATTTTTAACTACGACAAAACAGCTTCATGATCACTGATACCACATATCACTTCGGTTTCTCTATAGGACTCATCTGGTTTTACCAGCACCACGTCCAGAATATTTTTCCCGCTAGTTGGTTCCGTCACTTTCTAAATCGGCTGTCCTCCCATATTAGCTTATTTGCCATTTGTTGGTCATGCTTCCTGTCGTTCGCATTTCCTTCCCAATTGACAATTGGTAAATTAAGATCTCCCTCTCCAATCACATTCCTTTCCAAGTCTTTTCCCACATAGCTTATCTTATCAAACAATTCTGAATCCATATCAGCGCTACCCTTTCCTGGTCTGTACACTCCAAAGACATCAACTTGCCTAATATACAACCTGTGACAATGAAGTTCGGTGAATAAAGTCAGAACGGTCAATCCGGCAACAATGGCGACACGGAAAGCTGCACCTACGTAGCAGCAGGTTTTGACCACCTGCTCCCAACGTTGTTCAGTTGAGCATCGTGTGTGTACCGTGTAAGACCAGTTTGATACAGTGCGTGTTTTGTTCGTTGGTTCTGAACTGCGAACATGAACATGAACGACCAAAAGGTCAATGCTCATTTTTTTAAAGCTTGGCTAGGCTCCAAAAGAAACGCATGCGAAGCTTGTACGTGTTTATGAAAATCAACCACTGCCCTTGAAGTGTACGTACGAGTGGTTCGGCCGTTTTCTAGGAGGCCGGGAAAGTGTTACTGACAACCCCCGTAGCAGAAGACCGGCGACCGCCTTCAGTGACGAGCACATTGAGAATGTGAGGACATTAATGACGAACGATCAGCGATTAACTGTGCGCATGACAGCGGATGAAATGCAGATTAACCGTGAATCGCCCACACACAGCCAATATCGTCAAACAATTCATGGCAGAAAAGGGGTTTGTGCAACTTGAACATCCTCTATACTCGCCAGATCTCAATCCTCCAGACTTCTTCCTATTCCCTCGACTCAAATTCGCTTTGAAAGGAAAGAGATTTGACGATATTCCTGACATCCAACGAAACGTTGCGAGGCTTTTGAACACCATCCCAAAGGAAGCCTTCTTGCCAAGTTTCCAGGACATATCTCGCCGATCTCAGCAGTGCATAGTTATGGGAGAGCACTATTTCGAAGGAGAGTAAGGTCACTGTCGTGCATTGTTCATCTATGTTGATATTATAGGACTATTCATCTAACATTATTGTCACAGGTTGTATTTAGAAATGAGCCATACACGTAGAATTCATGTTTGTCATCTTTAACATTTCGTAGCTTACAAATTGTTCTTTCACCAGAATGAATACTTCCCCTCCCATCATTCCTATCCGGTATCAACGATAAATGCTCCAGTTCCGTGAGAAAATTTCTGCATGCATTATATCATTTCTCAGCCATGATCCATCTCCTATTACAAAATCTGGTAAGTATATATCTATTAAAATTTAATTACTTAATTCTATTCCTTTCTTTACAATACTTATACAGTTCAACACTAACATTTTTATGTCGTCCATACTTGACTTCCAGATCTCTGTACCCTAATCACCGCTCCCTTGACCACCCCGCTTCCTTGAATTTACCTCCCTATTAAACTTGCAAACAAATTTACGTACCAGTGCGGTTTAAGTGAAGGCCATCTGAGCCTATATCCCTATCGCCTACCCACCCGTTAGGGTCTAGAAATTTCACTCCCAGTTTCCCACATACATACTCCATAGTCTCATTTAAATCCCTAATCACCCTCCAGTCAGTATGCCTCCTGCACAGTATTCCACTTTTCATTTCTAGCAATTATATTTAGATATTTTGTCACGTGATGTCCAGAGAACGGTCCGCGGAATTCATCTAGCCACAATAAAATGATAAAACGGTATTTCAGAAAGGTTGCACTCATAAGCGAAGTTAGGTCTATATGGATTCAAGACATTCAATAAATATAGATGCAATATTACAAGTAGCAACCAATAATTCCAAGTTAGGAATACAGTATATTTGAGAGTAATATCATCGGCATCTCCCCGTTTCCTGTATAGATACTGTGCCATGTATTATAAGATTCTAAGTCATATATAAATAATTCTGCCTGGCTGAGTGGCTGAGCCGAAGTTAGTGGGTTCGATCCCGGTTCAGTCCGTAAATATTTGAAAGTGCTCGAATATGTCAGCCAACCTGTCGATAGAGATACTGGCACTTGAAAGAAATCCTTCAGTACAAAATGCCGTAACCATGGCGTCTCCGAATACCGTAAAAGTGACCTTTTTCATTATTAATATTAATAATATTAGAAATGTGTCTCACTGAAAGCGAAAATTTCATTAGAAGGGGCGATTCTAAAATGCGGTACTTAATGATAAAAAACCGGGTATGCAATGTAAGCAAAAATATAGGATCTATAGAATATACAGCATTGTCAGAATATTTCTTCCTGGTAAATTCTGAAGACAGAAAATATGTACAGAAATTTCGGTGTCATCCACTATTCCAAAAATGATATGATCACCCTCTTTCATTCTCAGGAGTACTGTGTCAACTTTCTTTCTCGGCTATAGCTGCAGCTTGAGTTACCATGTGCATTTTGTGTGTGGTAAATGTTAGAGGCAAACTGAAATAGCTCGGTAGTTACAATTGTTCCTCGTCGAACAGGGACATATTGCAGCCTACAGAGAAGGGGGATTGTCTTCTTGGGGAACGGCGAGTATTTATCAGAGCGCCTACTGTGATAGTCAATTATCTAAAATTAAATCAATGGTACGGAAAGCAGGAGTTGGCTGGAAGATCACTGAAGCTGATAGCTAGATAAAAGTGACAAACTGACAGCATGATTAACGGTGGTAAACCGCCACTAGGGCAACTCTCACAAGATTCCAATGTCGGTGCCCACAAGTCTCCGGTATCCAAGATAGTCAGCAAGAGCAACATTTTGAAAAACAAGAAAAGAAAAAATCAGCCTTGTATGAGAGTAGAGCTAAATGGTCTAGATTGCATGTGACTTGGAAGGAAGAATGGAAATGTTATGTCTTCAATGATGAAAAGAAATTGACTTTAGCTGTTCCTAATATTACCGGCATGACCTTAGGGAAGAAAAATATACATTTACTAAGTGATAGCAAGGGGGAACTTCTCTGAGGGTAGGGGATGGATTCGGTTATCGAAGAAAAACAAAGTTTTGCTTCTCCTCAGGCCGTATGGAATAAGCAGACGATCAAAAACTGCTTTAAGGCCATCTCTTGTCAGTTGAAGAGGAGAATGGCTCAGAGTCCTGGGTATTCCTATAAGACAAAGCATCAATCCATCGTGTTAAATCGGCCGAGAATTGGTTTCAATACAAATACGTGAGTATAGTGGAGTTGCCAGCCATTTGTCCAGACTTCATTAGTATGGAAAACTTGTAGTAAATCCCTTACTGGGCTGTATATGAAGTCGTGGGAGAACTGAATGATGTCAAAGATTTGAAGGCATCTATAATTTCTACATGGAGGAAGATTGAATTTTCTATGTTACAGGACCTTATGGTGTGTGTAACTGAGCGTATGATTCACGTTGCTGAGAAAATGGTTCATTTATAGGACATTAAATTGAAAAGACCTTATAATTTTGCAACAAGGATAATTTTTGTTTTCGTATACAGTATATACTGCAGTAATTTAGTTATGGTATATTACTTAAACTCCCAACAAAGATAATGAACCTTTGTTAATAGCAAATTAACATATAAATTGTTTGTGTTTTCTTTTATGGACAGCATAGTCATTAGCTGGTCTTCTCATTTTGCAACGCACCTTGCGTATTTAAAACATAGTCCTTAAATATTAGCTGCTGAAAACCACAGGGCGTTTGCACAGAGACATTTATAGTCTAGGTTGCAATTTCATTTAATTCTTGAACATTCTGGGCAATAATATGTGCCTTCGTCAGGACAAGAGGTCTTGCCAATGAAATTCCAATACATGTAATATATATTTTTACGGAAGCAGTGTCCTGGGACAAAAGCTCAGCCATGCTATGCAAAGCACACCGTATAACTGACAGTCTTCAGCTTGAGGGTGAAAATAATGAATGAATACTTGTATGGCAGCTGTTGGAAAATACTATTACTACAACGAACTCATGAATAACGCACGAAAATGACCGCTGGTTGGTGGAGTACGCGATGTATCATTTGAGTTGAAACGTATTTCATATGGCTATTGGATGTCCACGTCATTTTGCTTTTTGTGCCTCGTGAGGAAGTGTCGGTGTGCCAAGGCACCACCCAAGTAATAAGGAAAGAATATGACATTTTTCCCTGCCAGGAACAATTTATATTAAATTTCAATTTCAAGAAAATGTATTCAAATCTTATACTCAAATCTTATTCTGCTTTCATTTGAACGAGTGCGCAAACTGACATGCTCTCTGGCGGCGCTTGTCTGAGTATGTGTGCCAGATCTCACGGGACTGCTTCCGAACATAAGGAACTATACAAGGGGAGTTTGGTTTGGATCTTTGGGTTTTATATGTATTGTTAAGGGCTGAGGGAGAGCCAGTGGCTGGGTGACACAACGCTTGAATTTTGTCCACTGGAATGTAGCATCTAACAAGCACATCAAGACTGTGCTATATATTTCAACCACTGGATGACTGGAGTACAGCATATGACAAGTGCAACGTAGACAACACCACGAGTAACCAATATAGCAGTTTTGTCACTGTATCTGATGACTATTATATCTATTAATGGCAAGATATATTTCGTTCCCTCGTCTTAAAATACACCTAGCGAATTATTTGTTAAACTCCTATTAGTGACAAAAATACATCTTTCTCTGTTTGTAATGTGACATCTGGGATTTTCGCAGTGAATTTTGCTCTCTTTCATTAATGTAAATTTGTGACAAAGTTACCTTTGCGTAACAGAACGCAAGCGCAAGAATTGTGTACTTTTCTTTTATTTATTATATGCGTTTATAATTAGCGATTTAATTTTTTTTTGTGAAGTGATATAAGTTGCAGGCATATCCCTTCCAAATGTGTGTGTGCGTATGTATGTGTAAAGTAGCCTTGAAAATGATGTTAAGGCATTGTTAGTATTTCAGTTTCGCGGCAACTGAAATTGTGACAAGTATTTTGTGGGCGCGCGTATATTGGCGATACCTCTGGTTGTTTATTTCTATGTGAGGCGAGTACCTGTTACTCTCAGTACTATTCTATTAGTTCATTTGAAGGTATCATTCCGGGTTTTGGAAAAAATGCATTTCGTGTGAACACCAAAATAACTGCAGTATATTATCTTAATAACTATATTTTTTCTGGGAGGCTGTTAATTTGTTCAATCATTTTCTTAAAACTGGAATTTTAAGAAAAGTGCATGTTGAGTACTCAATTAATGAATTAGTTTCAATTGATACTTCATTAACTCGTCAGTCCATGGGCAGGTTCTGTGATACCCATGTGCGTCTATTTCCTTGTTTTTCTCAGAGATGGAAGTAGTTGGTTCCTTGTGTTTTCCGCTGCATCCCTGTTTAAACATGTTTTGTAACACGACACGCTTGTGATGAACTGATCGCCTTTGCTTGTGATCTGTAGGATATTTCATTGCTCTGTAGTCCTGTCAGACCCAACCCCTGCAGTCATGTATTTCATTTCTTCATGTTATTCTGTTGTATAATTCAAAATGCGTTCACAAATAGCAATTTATGTTAGATCTTTTAGCGCATCTGGGGTGAAGGAAGAAGAGGAGCATGAAATATTTAGAATAAAAGAGAGTGGTGTGCATACTGCAAAGTTACAAAGATCCTCTACTCGTACTGTCAGTGAAAAAAGTACTTGTGTTTGGAGCACGTTGTGTTTCTGCACAGTGTCCTTGTTCCGCTGGAGTGAACTGATAGTTAGGAATACATTGTCCAGTTTTCGAACATTAGGTGCATAAATATTTTGAGTGTTGTGTTAAATATAATAATAATGTGAAAAAAATTCAACGCTAACACAAAATGTATTGTAAAATAGTATCATTTTGTTTCATTTAGTTGATTTTAATAAAAATATGATGATAATGCTGCATGTATAGCGGAGTATGATTGATTAAAATAATGTCACTTTAAATAAGTATTAAGAACGTATTCCAGAATGGGTCTCTGCGACATAACCCACTCACTCACGTAACATATTGTGACCCACTCATTACTGGGTTAAAAGTACAATAGCACAGTTAAAATTTGTGATTTATTGTAACGTGTAACATGGGTAAATATGCACTGTCTGAAATTGCAACTTGGGAATTTGAATTTGCTGGAACTGCCAATAGAATAACCACCAGTCACCACTACAGTCAATATACATGGAGCTCAGTCAGTATGTTATATGAACACTAGCTGCCTCATTTTCCATCCCTCTCGGACGGAGCACACGTAATACACTGCATTCCTGCATATTCACTTAAGTCAGGCACTTAGCTATGTTTCTCAAAATACTGAACGCACAGTTGATGTGAAATTACTTCTTTCCCGTAGCAGAGTTTCAAACTTGCTCATGAGACAACAGAGTTTATTATATCTTTAGTTCCTTGATTAATTTCCTCTTCGTGACATCAAAGGTGTTTATATATAATTGACAGGTATAAACTGAATCATATACAACTATTCCCTGCATTGTCTCATAAACATGTAAATTAGTGTATCTTCAACCATGAAGTTCAAATAACGCTAGAAATTCAATAGGAACGTAATATCCTCATGAAGCTCAACACCAGGAATTCAATAATAGACGTACATACGACATCTTAATATCTCGAAATACAAAGAACTCCAGAACAGCATTGAAAGCCACAAACAGCCAATGATCCTGTATACAATTCATATTTATGCTTCGGTTGACAATTTTCGTGATAAGGTGCATTCTAGAGGGTAATACATCGAGAAACTGGTCCTCATAACTTTCAACCTTATTTCCTCGGTTAGACTACGTGATAACTTCGATTATTATTATTATAATTATTATTATTATTATTATTATTATTATTATTATTATTATTATTATTATTATTATTATTATTATTATTATTATTATTATTATTATTACAGTATGTAACAATGTCAAACAATGGAATAATAAGGTGCTCGGAGTAGTAAAACATTACATAATATATATATAGACTAGCAAGATACCCGTGCTTCGCTACGGTATTATACTGAAATTTATAATTGAATGGATATCGATTTATATATAATCCGTCAAAATTCGAGATCTGACTCGTTTTCTGAGAGATTACGGCAAGTTCCCTCCCATTTTTCAATCTTTCTTTCCAGCAATCGATTTCGTACTTCCCGGGCTAGGACCACGTATTCCACCCGGTCAGATTGGTCCCTAAATGTTTGCCATCTTTTCCTATAAGCATTTTTAATATGGATCAAATTCTTGAGGAGATTCGGCGTGGTGTCTTCTTGGGTGCCTTGGTAGTACTGAACCCGCGGCCGGACTGCATTTGTAGTCATTACCCGTCCAGACCCGTTTCCAGCGCGGTCCGCACATTTGACGACGGTCCAGAATATTCTTCTTCTTCTTCTTCTTCTTCTTCTTCTTCTTCTTCTTATTATTATTATAGATGTTCTGGACCCCACAGCAAGATGCAAGACCGCTAATTGGCGGTAAATTCCATCTGCTGCCATTGTCATTTTTGACATTGTGACCAGCACCATTGTCGTGCGTAGGCAAGTACGCGGAATTTCTGGCGATACGAATGACATACTTCCGTGCATTATTGACCTTATTATAGAGGTGAACAATTGGACAATCAATCTCATTCCTATCGTTTATTTCAAATGTTTTTAATTTTTATTTATATGCCAGGAGAATCTACTGTAATCTAAGAACGTTCTCCCAAGGAAAATATATATATATTTTTTTGCTAGTTGCTTTACGTCGCACCGACACAGATATGTCTTATGGCGACGATGGGACGGGAAAGGGCTAGGAGTTGGAAGGAAGCGGCCTTAATTAAGGTACAGCCCCAGCATTTGCCTGGTGTGAAAATGGGAAACCACGGAAAACCAATTTCTGGGCTTCCGACAGTGGGGTTCGAACCTACTATCTCCCGAATACCAAGGAAAAGATGGCTCTGGAAAACGAAAACAGGAAAGATTAAAAATGATCGGTTTATGATCAGAATAAGTACATCGAAAATCCACAGCCTGTTTCCAGTCATTCGACAGGATCAGGAATGGAATGAATAAACAGTAAAATCAATTGGTCTAACCTCCTTTTACACCCCACCGTCGTTAATTTCATCCCCCCCCCCCGCAAAAAGAAAAGAAGGCGTGTTTCTTTATGTTTAAAAGAGATTCCAAACTCAAATGTTCACGTCTATAACCTTCAGTTTTAAGATATAAGTATCCCCATAAAAAATTCATTTTTTCACATCTTTCACACTCCTCCCCCCCCCTAAGTGAATTTTCCTGCAACAAACTCGTTTCTTTAATAGTAAAGGATCTTCTAAATACCAATTATCACGACTCTAACCTCTTCAGTTTTTTATTTATGTGTCCTCGTGAAAGGAATTCAACTCCTTTTCACTCCCGCCCCCCAAGATTATTCCCCCCCAAAACGCGTTTGACTTTGATTTTAAAGGAGATCCAAATACCAATTTTCACGCCTGTAACAAATATAGTTTTTATTAGATGTAAGTATTCTCATACAATTAAGTCAATTAATTTTTCAATATTTTCACACCCCCCTCATTGGATTTTCCGAGAATACGCGTTTCTTCACTTTTTAAAGCAGATTATAAATGTAAATTTTCACGCCTGTAACATCCTCATTTTTGAGATATCAGTAGCCTAATTAACAGAAATCAACACTATCTTCAGTCAATTTTACCCCCCCCTCCACCCAAGTGGTATTTCCGAAAACTAAAAAAACACGTTTCTTTATTTTTAGTAAGATAAAAAATGCAATTTTTAACTTCTGTAACATGTTAACTTTTATGAGATATACTGTAGAAATTCTCATTTTAAAATTTCACCACTTTTAGTTCCCCTTAAGTGGAGTTTCCAAAAACAAATCACCTATGTTTCTTTACACTTACAGGAGATTCCTAATACACACTTTTTACGTCACCAACATTTTACGTTTCTCAGATGTTCTGTAGATATAGTCTTTCAAATAAATTCACCCCAATTTGTCACTCCTGTTTAACCGCCATTAATTGGATTTTCCAAAAACAAAAAAATACGTGTTTCTTTGTTTTTAAAGGAGATCCCATATACAAATTTTCAGTTCTGTAATATCTTCAGTTTCTGAGATATATGTATCCTCATTAAAGGCATTCAACCAATTATTCACCATTTTAAACCCCTCCTATTGGGATTTACAGAAAACAAAAAATTACGTTTTCCTTCATTTTTAAGGGAGATTCTAAATACGAATTTTTACATCTGTAAACTTTCAAAGTTTTAAGATATAGATACACTCATTTTAAAATTCGCCCCCTTTTCACCCCCCCATTAATTGGATTTTCCGAAACCAAAAAATAGGTGTTTCTTTATTTTTAAAGGAGATCCCAAACACCAGTTTTCAGGTCTGTAATATCTTCAGGTTCTGAAATATAAGTAGCTACATTAATGGCAATCAACCCGTTTTTCACCCTTTTCCACCCTTCCTATTGGGATTTTCCGAAAAGAAAAATATATATGTTTCTTTATTTTTAAAGGAGATTCTAAATACCAATTTTTACATCTATAAGCTTTAAATGTTTTGAGATATAGATACACTCATTTTAAAATTTCACCCCCATTTCAGCCCCACCATGAATTGTATTTTCCAACAACAACAAATACGCGTTTCTTTATTTTTAAAGGAGATCCCAAACACCAATTTTCAGATCTGTAATATCTTCAGTTCCTGAGATATAAGTATTCTCTTTAAAGGCATTCAACCACTTTTTCACCTTTTTTCACCCCTCCTATTGGGATTTTCCGAAAGCAAAGAAATACGTGCTTCTTTATTTTTAATGAAGATTCTAAATACCAATTTTTACATCTGTAAACTTTAAAACTTCTGAGATATAGATGCACTCATTTCAAAAATTCACCCCCCTTTTCACCCTCCCATTAATTGGATTTTCCGAAAACAAAAAAAATACGTGCTTCTTTATTTTTAAAAACGAACAAAAGTTCCAATTTTCAGTTCTGTAATGTCTGCGGTTTCTGAGATATAAGTACCGGTATACTGATTAAAAGGCATTCAACCCCTTTTTCACCCTCTTTCACCCATCCTATTGGGATTTTCTGAAAATAAAAAAATACGGGTTTCCTTATTTTTAAAGAAGATTTTAAATACCAATTTTCACATCTGTAAATTTTTTAAGTTTTGAGATATAGATACACTCATTTTAAAATTTCACACCCCCTTTTCACCCCCTTAGCGACGGAATATCAAAAAATCCTCTCTTAGCGAGCACCTACATCTTAATATGAATATATCCTCGAAATTTCATTCCTTTATGTCCAGTAGTTTTGGCTCGGCGATGATGAATCAGTCAGTTAGTCAGGACAAGTTACTTTATATATATATAGATAACTAGAATACTGGATAGGGAACTATAGCCTTTCAACGATATAGCTGGACATAATTCTCAATAATATGAACTACTTTCTATTGTGTTACGAACGAGACTGAGACTAATAACAGTACATATGAATGGTGCAAATGGGACTGGAAGTCTAGTAAATAGCACTAGGTTTCGTCAAGGGGAACGTCCAAGAGGCGAAGATGAACATAAAGACTGGGAGATATTACTTGAAGGAATTACTCCCATGGAAACGATAAAGGCGGTGTTGCAGTGATTACAGTTATATCCATAATCCTTAAGATAGCGGCTCGAGTTGACTCTGTGTTAGGCAAGCATAACCTAGAAATAAGAAACTACTATTTCAAGGGATGTGTAACGTTATCTGCTTTCTCCGTGGATTAGAATGTCAGAATTGGACGTTTTTGCACTACAATCTATGTTAAAAATACATTAAATATATAATAAAGAAGTTGTGCAGGACAGAACGGAAATGGAAGAGGTTTTATGGGACTCTTGTTGGTTTTTCCAGTCATATTAATTCCAGGAATATGCCATAATTATTTAATTTTAATCCTGTAAACGAATCATTGCATAGATTTTCCTGTCTTTCCACACTTGAGTTCTACACAATATTTGCTTTTTGGTCTGTCTGTTAGTTAATAATGAGACTCTGTTGTCTTCAAGAATATTTTCATAAAGAGTAATATATAAACAGTTAACAATTTGAAAGCAAACATAAGAATATGGCATATATTTAAAATACGAAACTGAGAGATCATTTTACTCATGACTATCATATGTATATTCAGAAATACAAATTACATGTTTTAAAATATTCTTCGAAATTTAACTTGGTCGTGACATTTTATTAATTTAAATTAATATAATGAATTTAGTGCAACATATTGTGGCTACGAACAGGTGGAAATAATAATAATAATAATAATAATAATAATAATAATAATAATAATAATAATAATAATAATAATAATAATAAGAAGAAGAAGAAGAAGAAGAAGAAGAAGTAGAAGAAGAAGAAGAAGAAGAAGAAGAAGAAGAAGAAGATATTTGTATTAAAGAGGTATGTCAAGTTAGGAATGATCTCTGTAGATGAAAGTGTATGTAAAAGTTGGTCTTGCTGAAGGGGTGATGAAAGGTGGAAGGGTTATGGATTACCTTGAAAACTAAAAGATTCGATCGCAGATGGTAGCTGAATTCAGAAGTGTGCTGGGACAGGACAATTTTTTTTTTTTTGCATTTAACGATTTCAGATGACAGGTGTAAAACCAGTGAAGACTGCAAGAAAGCCGAAGCATATAGAAACGTTCACCTTATTCACGGGAGCTTACAGATTACACGGATGCTTAAAGATTAAACGTAGGAAATCAGAACAGCCTTTAATGTTGTGGTAATACAGATTTCAAAACTCGAAGATACGTGTATTTTCACGGGTTAACGGGGTCCCCAAAAGTAAGATTACTACACAGAGAGGAATCGTATTTTACTACCCAGCAAATTTATAGGACTACTCTTTACAAAATCCATTAGTGCACGTGATCCGAAGTTTTAGATGGAGGAAATCCTCATCTTGTACTAAGTACTCATTGTCGGTGAGAATTGTTACCTGTCTCTGAGACTGCAGCAATATGCCAGGCACCCACTTTTCCATCAGTTATATTCACATTACTTTGTACAGAAAATCGTAAAAGAAAGCAACAGATATGCAGCTCAGAGACATTTTGTTCTGAACCTAACAGGGTCGGAATTTTGAGTGCTGATAGGAAGACTGCTCTTATCAGGATACAATAAATATCCCATCAGAAGTATTTACTGGTCAGCAGGTGAAGATGTTCCCCATCATTTAACTAACATCATTCGTTGTATTGGATCTGAAAATATTTTTACTACTTACATTTCAGTTACAACGGCAATGTAGACCCAAACGATCGGCTATACAAACTGTGAACAATCCTCGATATATATTCAATGAAAATTTCAAGAGCCGCGGTGGACTTCAAGAAAACATATCTGTAGACTAAATTACGATTCCGTCTAATAGGAAGCACTAAGCAATAGATGAGAGGGAAGCCAAGCAGTCTTGAAATAAGAATAGGCACATCGTTCTTTATCTGGTTGTTTATCTTGGTGATATAGTTATCTCACTAATACAATTTGCTGCGGTACCCCCACACAAAGAGTTCACGCTATTCTTTGATAAATATTAGGCCTACTAAAGAATCAGTCCGATAAATGTTGCTGTGCAACGGGAACATTTCGAGAAGGCCGTAGTGAGAAAAGTCCTCTTATAAGCACAGCAGAACTGAAAATATTGCCACGTGGAAGCAGTGATTTTCGCTCTTCTAGTGAAATACTTGCTGTCAGGTGTACTGTATGTATCCCACAACAGTGATATTACCACAACAATAAACCACGGTTGGATAGGCAAGGAACCTGCTCTAGATGGTACTAAGGGAAAGAAATGAAAAGTCACACTCACGCAGTCCGAAAGTCTTGTCTTCTGTATTAAAGGAATGGTGGGAGTAGATCCAATAGGTCAGTTGGTGGCAAAATATAGAACAAACCTACGTCAAAAGAAATGGTACTTGTCATTCTTTGATAAAGCGTAGATCCTTGCCCGATGATGATAAATCGCAAAGTCTCAAGAAGTATCAAATAGATGTACGTGTTAGATTGCCAAAGACAAAAGTGTTTCTGGAAGAGGAAAATAACATTCTGACTCCAACATTGGTAATCACTTCGACGAAAAGAACAGCTGAGTTATATCGGTGAGTATGGCAAAGAAGTACAGTATCATCAGTGTTCAGGGTAAGCAAAATTCATGCGCGACAAATGTGACGTAGGTCTGCACAATAAATGTTTCAGGGCCAACCATTCATACTAGAACAATGGTAGTACAATACTCTAGATATTTTTATTGAAGAACTTTAAGTAGGCCCTACTGATGAAGTTTAGTATGTAAGTGTGATGAATATGGAATTTTGTGAGGGAAAATTTTCTATATCAACATTTTTTTTGCTAGTTGCTTTACGTCACACCGACACAGATAGGTCTTATGGCGACGATGGGATAGGAAAGGCCTAGGAGTTGGAAGGAAGCGGCCGTGGCCTTAATTAAGGTACAGCCCCAGCATTTGCCTGGTATGAAAATGGGAAACCACGGAAAACCATCTTCAGGGCTGCCGACAGTGGGGCTCGAACCCACGATCTCCCGGATGCAAGTTCACAGCCGCGCGCCTTTACGCGCACGGCCAACTCGCCCGGTATATCAACATTTTAGCATTTTAGCTAAATGATATTTGAATAAATCAACAATAAACTCACAAAATGTCAATATGTTCTACTGTTACTCTATTCTTGACTTTCGCCTTCCTAGCTATATAGTCCTTGCACTGACCCGATTTTTCGGATAACATCGTGCTCAATATTCCAGGTTCTATGCATTACTGATATTTCTGTGGTACTAAGGCAGGACTTGATAAATCCAAGAACTTGATTTTTCAGTTGGGCCCTTTAAATGTTGGCGAAATCATTAAAGTTCATGTTATGATTCAATGACGAATAAATTGAAGTGGCATATATTTGTGAATGTAATAAGGAGAAGGAACAACTTTATTCTTATTTATTCAGAAAGTTCAGGGGACCAATCACTCGATTGCTTCGATATTTATACTGAACATATCGGAATATTCAGTCAGTCAGTCAGTCAGTCAGTCAGTCAGTCAGGACAAGTTATTTTATATATATAGACTAGCAATTACCCGCGGCTTAGCTCGCGTGGATTTCGTAGTTTGATCAAAGTAATCGTTCCTCGGCGTTGTACTAAGACATTATCTGAAAATTCCTAAAGTATAAACACTCACCCAAAAAGTGAGTTTCATTTACCCCAGAAATTCTTTGTAAACCATCTTTGTGGTATTACCACCTGGGGTTAAGGTGACCATGCGACATAGAACTGTACATATAAGAAACAATCTTCTCTCAAGTTGAAGAAATAAATACATGTTCCTTTACTTTTAAAGGGGATTCCAAATACCTATTCCCACATCTGTAACATCTTCACTTTTTGAGATATACAGCCCCATAAAAAAATTTCAACCCATTGATCAGTCCTTCACCCACCCCCATCTTCAGTAAAGCTATTTTCCGAAAAAAAATACATGTTTCATTATGAATGAAGGAAGTTCCAAATACCAATCTTCACACGTCTCTAACATCTTCATCTTTTAAGATATAAGTTTTCCCCAAAAAATAATTCAAATATTTTTCACTTCTTTTCACTCCCAGTTAAGTACCTCCTCCGAAAACAAAGTGGTACAAGTTCCTGTAATTTTAAAGGACTTTCTAAATACCAAGTTTCTTGTCTCTTAACATTTTACCCCTCCCCCTCCCCCGTCCATAAATGCGTGTTTCTTCATTTTTAAGGGGATTCCAAATGCAAATTTTCACGTGTGAAACCATAAGTTATTGAGATGCAAGTTTTTCCATAAAAATTCGACGTTTTCACCTTCTTTCACCCTACCCCCTAAGTGATTTTTCCGAAAACAAAAAATGCTTGGTTATTTATAAAGGATGCCATCATCACGACTGTAACATCTTCAGTTTTGTGATATATGTATCCTCAAAAAAAGGAAATAAACTCCTTTTTCACCGGCCCCGCCCGCAAGTTGCTTCCCCCCTCCCAAATGCGTGTTTCCTTATTTTTAAAGGAGATCCCAAATACTAATGTCCACGTCTGTAACATCTTTAGTTTTTGAGATATAAGTATCCTCATACAATGTATTCAAATAATTTTTCAATTAATTCACCCCCTTAAGTGGATTTTCCAAAGACAAAATATTACTTGATTCTTTGATTTGAAAGAAAATTCCAAATACAAATGTTCATATCTGTAACATCTTCAGGTTTTGAGATATAAGTATCCTCATGAAAATAATGTAACTCCTTTTTCACTCCACCCCTGTCCGTTAAGTTGGTTTCCACCCACCCAAGAATTGCGTGTTTCTTTTTTTTAAGAAGATTCCAAATACCAATGTCCCCGTCTGTAAACTTCAGTTTTGGGATATAAGTTTCTCCAGAAAAATATTCATTTTTTTACTTCCTTTCACACTCCCCACTCAAGTGCATTTTCCCAAATCAAACAGTACCCATTTCTTTAAAAGAGCTTCCAAATACAAATCATCACGACTGTAACGTCTTCAGTTTTTGTGATATATGTATCTTCGTAAAAAGAATTCATCTCGTTTTCCATCCCCCCCCCCCTTACCAAGTTGATTCCACCACCATATGCGTGTTTCTATACTTTTAAAGGAGATTCCAAATACCAGTCTTCACGTTTGTAACATCTTTATATTTTTGGCTTATATATATATATTCTCATACAAATAATTCAACTCATTTTTCAATTCTTCCCTTCCCCCCATGTTAAGTGGCTTGCCGAAAACCAAAGAACAAGTGTTTCCTTATTTTTAAAGGAGATTCAAAATACCAATTTTCACGTCTGCAACATGTTAAGCTTATGAGATATACTGTAGATACTCTAATTTTAAAATTTCATCCCCTTTTTCAGTTTCCCTAAAGTGGATTTTCCGAAAAAATATTTATGTTTCTTTACTTTTACAGGAAATTCCAAATACCAGTTTTAAAATCTGTGCTATGTTACGTGTCTGAGATAATTTGCAGATATAGTCTTTTTAAAATTCACCCCGTTTGTCACTCCTGTTCACCCATTATTCATCTGATTATCCAAAATGGAGTTTTCAAATTTAAATTTTCACGTCTGTAACATCTTCAGTTTTTGAGATATAAGTCTCCTCATCAAAGGTGTTTAACTCTATTTCCCCCTTTTACACCCCCGTTAATGAGATTTTCCGAAAACAAAGAATTACGTGTTTCTTTATTCTTAATGGAGATTCCAAATACCAATTTTTACGTCTGTAAACTTTTAAGTTATATATATGCTCATTTTAAAAATTCACACCCGTTTTCACCCCCTTAGTGACGGAATATCCAAAAATCCTTCCTTAGTGAGCACCTACAAGTTAATGTGAATGCATCCTCAAAATTTCATTTCTTTATGTCCAGTAGTTTTGGCTCGGCGATGATGAATCAGTCAGTCAGTCAGTCAGTCAGTCAGTCAGTCAGTCAGTCAGGAAAAGTTATTTTATATCTATAGATTTGCCATTTGTTGGTCATGCTTCCTGTCGTTCGCATTTCCTTCCCAATTGACATCTGGTAAATTCAGATCTCTCGCTACAATCGCATTCCTTTCCATGTCGTATCCCACATAGCTGATTATCTTATCAAATAATTCTGAATCCGTGCAGCGCTACCTTTTCTCGGTCTGTACACTCCAAAGACATCAAGTTGCCTGTTATCTTTAGAAATGAACCTTACACCTAGAATTTCATGGTTGTAATCTTTAACATTTTTGTAGCTTACAAATTCTTCTTTCACCATAATGAATACTCCCCCTCCCACAATTCCTGTCCTATCTCTAAGATACACCCTCCAGTTCCGTGAGAAAATATCTGCATCCATTATATAATTCCTCAGCCATGATTCAACACCTATTACAACATCTGGTAAATGTATATCTATGAAATTACTTAATTCTATTCCTTTCTTTACAATACTTCTACAGTTCAACTCTTTCAATTTTATGTCGTCCCTACTTCACTTCTAGATCTCTGTACCCTTACCACCGCTCTCTAGACCACCTCGTTTCCCTGAATGTACCTCCCTCTTACCCTTCCAAACAAATTTCCTGGCATATACTTACCACTGTTGAAAGAAAAATCATTTAACAGGGAACTTGTGGAATTAAGGAAGAAGTAGTATAACAGTTATCTTTCTCGTTTCTAAAATTCATCCTGGTTTCGAAACAAACTGTTAATTTCACTTAATGCCAAAAAGAACTGCGAGGTGTGTAATATTTCCCCGCAAAAATCTTCCAGTGAGTTTATACGAGCTCAGACATTAAGGTGAAATTATCATCCCCCCGCACCCTATTTTGGGTTTTATACTTTACTTGGGTAAACGAAGAATTGCCGCACCAATATGCAACAGTAGAAAGGCTAAACAGGAATTACACCATGCGCTGACTGGCTGCTGGGCGTGTGACGTCATAGTGCGGGAGATTTGAAAAATGCGCGCGAGGTGGATGTGACGTTATTGGCGGGCGACTTGAAAATTATCGTGACTCGCTACGTAGGCAAGATTAAACTCACAGGCTTGGATTCGACTCTGGGCTTAACCTTGCTTGTGGTTACCTGTCCTTTGCAATATCTCTCCCCCTCATACAAGGAAACAATAAGCACTTACTAGCTTATGGTGCAGAATAGTGAAGAATGAGGCCTTTCCTATACATCAAGATACAAAGCAGCACACTACAACTAGGCTGAAATCAAGAAAACCAGAATGGAAGACCGCTTTGGACCTGTCATGTCTCAGTTCAATCCCAGGAATGCCTGGAGAGAAGAGTGGAGGATGTCGTCTCCCAGTGGCTTATGTGATATCTCCGGCCCCAGCATGAAACTGGCTGGCTTCAGTTTGCCCCGTACTGTTTGGTCAACCCTGAACAGGATCCGATGTTGTGTTGGGAGGACTGGCGCAGCCTTATATCTATGGGGAATGGGTAGATTCTCCCTGCTGTGACTGTGGTGCTGAAGCGCAGTCTATCAAGCACATAGTTCGAGAGTGCCCCCTACGAACATTTCCTGGTTCTGTGGATGAATTTTTGAAGCAACACTAGAAGTGATTACATGGATTAAAAATTTTGATATTAAAATATAAAAGTGAAGTCCTGATGCTGCCATCAACCTATTTTTTGTATATTTTGTATTATGTTTGTATATTTTTATTGTCATGTACACATCATACGCTAATAATAATAATAACCACCTTACATGTGTGCTAACCTCACAGACTAACGCTCATGCGTAGTAGAGTGCAAGCTTTACCTTTCAGGCTTTAACACCTTGTTTCTAATTGTACACATTTTTATCATGTAAATGCGTACAATAATATTTGCACAGGGCATTTGGTACGACTTTTAGTGTAGTAAAGAGATTCTGAGGTATACACTCCCTATTTCGTAAGCATTCTATTACCTCTGAAACCTATCTTGTTAGAAAAAAAATGTTTTAGCTTAAAACGATTTTAAAATAACTCTATAAGAGTATATATAAATATATCATAAACGACTGCAAATGTGGTACATGCATGATGAGGTAGCAGCCCATTAAAATCGTAGTGTTTGGCGACACCTAACACGGATCTTCCGTGAGTGATGGATTGGTCAAGGAGGGCCAATACCTTAGCCTGTACGTTCGCCTGATCTTAAACGTTTAGATTTTTGGCTTTGAGGACATGTAAAGACCATAGTGTATGCGGTCCCCATAAGTAATTTGGAACCACAACAAGAATTTGTGTTCAGTGCCTGTGACGCAATCCGACAAAAGCCAGGAGGGTTCCAAAGAATGCTCGATTTCATGCGACTTATGGTGGAAGGTTACATTGCAAATGGATGGTGGTCGCATCGGGCACATGTTATGAAGATTAGATGAAATACATGGTGATCATTGATGATACTGGTAGCGGGCGATAACTCCGAAGATATTGGGTTTGCAACCAATGTTTATAGGACCTTTTTTCTTGGTTTGATCCGTGCTGCTTCCTCTGTAAATATTGGAATCTTTTTCAAGGACATTCTGTATATATAACAACACTCCCCAACTGTTTTCTTCTTCAAAATATCGGGTAAAAGTAACCTCAAACATTAAAAACTCTCTCGGATTTTACTAAAGATTACTTTCTAGCGTAAAAGAAGCGTTGGTGGTGAAAAATTCCTAAATTCAAAATGTATTAATTTCTCACAAACAGGTAGTCCTTCACGTTTGATGATCGATTAATGGTGAGTGAAAATATATTGAATTTTCTTACTTCTAGTAAACGTTTCAGTTAAGTATTCCTATTTGATATAATTGCCGTTTTATATTATTGCAAGCTTTCTGTTTAATTTTAGTGTATTTATGTTATAACGTGCGCTGTACGGTTTTGTTCAAGAAGATGATTTATTTGTAATTTCTGTACTTTTTTCAATTTTCCGACTTTGGCAACGCCGGTCACAAATGCGATAGCACTCGCAGTCACATCCTGCAGATTCGTTTAGGAGATTTCACCAGTAATGTTCTGCTCTCGAACAGTTCATTTGATTTTGGCCCAGGCCAGCTCGATAGCATTGAGTTCACACGTGTAAGGAGGCAAGCGTAAAACAATATGCCCATGCAATCTCATTATATCATCCAACCGGTATTTTTTTCAGGATCTCTGAACTTCTAAATCAGTTCCAAAAGCTGAAATTTCTTCATTTCTCCAAAAGAATTCACTTTGTTCTATTATAACCATTGCACAATATCATTTTTAACAGCATATCGAGCAGGTGCTTGGTTTACTGCGGTATTGTGGTGAGGAGCATTTCCAATTGCTATAACGCTTTCAGAGGGAAGATTAGGAAGGAGCTTTACACTCATCCACGCATGCATACTTACTCCATTCATTTGGCCATGGTAATCTCCTGTGACCTTTACTGGTCTCTAAATTAACTTTACTCCATCATCCTATTTGAAGAGCTGAAGACTCTCTCTCTGCCTAAATTTATTAAATGTAAGGTTATTGTCTATGCAAGATTCATCGGTATAAATTATGTCCTGGTTCTGAGAACGGTAAATTCTCATGCGTCTTAAATATTTACTTCGCCAATATACGATGTGTTGGTGCTCAATTAGTATTTTTCTGTTACGGGCGCATTTCTTCCATCTGAACTTCATATCATGCATCAATGTTATTAGAGTGTGCACCGTCTACGGAAACTTAATTTTCACTTGATTTGCTAGCACTCTCTTGCGTTCTAAAGGTCGAAAACTAAAAGAATATTTTTTGATGTTATCCTGTACCTTTTTTATCCTAAACCAAATGCTTTTCTCCAATTTCAATGTACTGCTATTAACCAGGCGATGCCGCCTTTCTTTGTCCTGCTCTTGGCTGCTGATTCTCTCATAGCTCAAAGCTTACAGCCTCCTGTGCTCCCCGGAGATCTACGTCGCCTATTAGTGCTCTCTCCCACAGCAGGTTCACTTAAGGGACGTGTCTCTACTGGGGCAGCTCTTCATATCTATGCTCTAATACTGGGAGTTCGTTCATTTTCAAATATACCCTTTTTATAGGTATCACACTAGTTGGCCTCCTGTAGGCCTACGACTAATTTATTGAACCTCTAATTAGGAATAGCTACAGTATAGCTTTAAAAGGGAGTGAGCCTGTTTCTTACCCGGAGGTCTCAGGTTCGATTCCCGGCTAGGCCATTAAATTTTATCTGGAACTGAGGGCTGGTTTCGGAGCTACGCGAGGACAGTGAGGAGCTATTTGGTGATCAGGAAGTGACCCTGGCACAGAAAGCCAACGCGACAGCTCGTAATCTGCTGTAGTGCCATAGTGTTTGCTTTGGCTTTGTTATAGATTTACGGGATAACGAAGATTATGTCAACATATAAGCGGTACAATAACCTGATTACGTAACTAGTTATCGACCGCTCGTGGGACGAGTCCTCAAAATTTCGTTGTACTCACCATCTCACTTTCAACAGTTCATCACGGCTAAATGTGATAATGTTCGGATACCATGTCATATTATGATCATTTTCGCTGTGTGTCCTAAGTCATTTTTCCCAGATCTTTTCACCTCAGAGGAGGAAAACGTAGCAATAGTCCCTTATTTCAAAATCAACAACATTTTCTTTATAATAGTAATGTGATTGGTTTTACGTCCCATTAATTATTTTGCGGTTTTCAGAGATATTTTGATGCCGGAATTTTGTCCCACAAGAGTGTTTTACGTTTCCAGTAAACCTACCGGCACGAGACTGTCATGTTTGAGCACCTTCAAATACCACCGGACTGAGCCAGGATTGAAGCCCACAATTGAGCTCAGAAGATCAGAGTTCTACTGTTTGAGCTACTCGGCCCAGCGGATGTTCATGTTACCTCATACACTATAATTGGTAATAGTCAAACAGATTATTTTGAGTATCACTGAGGGTTGGTATTTTACCCCAGAATTGATTTCTTAGCCTACCAGTAAGCCTGCTCACATTTGTCTGTCGCGTTAACCATTTTTAAATGTCGATTAACTTAGTGAGGCATCTATTCTGAAACGTGAAACATTGGGGACGATCAGTAACCAACTACGATATTCTGTCAGTCTATAGCTCTACAAGGTACGTTTGTTCGTTCGTTCGTAAGCTGTTTACCCTCCAGGATCGGTTTTCCCCCGGACTCAGCGAGAGATCCCACCTCTACCGCCTCAAGGGCAGTGTCCTGGAGCTTCAGACTCTGGGTCGGGGGATACAACTGGGGAGGATGACCAGTACCTCACCCAGGCGGCCTCACCTGCTATGCTGAACAGGGGCCTTGTGTGGGGGTGGGAAGTTTGTAAGGAATAGACAAGGAAGTGGGAAGGAAGCTGCCGTGGCCTTAAGTTAGTTACTATCCCGGCATTTGCCTGGAGGAGAAGTGGGGAACCACGGAAAACCACTTCCAGAATGTCTGAGGAGGGAATCGAACACCCCTCTATTCAGTTGACCTCCCGAGGCTGAGTGGACCCCGTTCCAGCTCTCGTACCATTTTTCAATTTGAGTGGCAGAGCCGGGAATCGAACCAGGACCTCTGGGACTGGCAGCTAATCACACTAACCACTACACCACAGAGGAGGACTACAAGGTACGTTCTAAGCAAATAAGTACACAGTAACCCATACAATTACTTCATCTACTGACCAACGATTGTATTTCGCTTAGCTGGGTTAAGTGACGTACCCTTTGACAATCGAACGGACTGCGGTCGTTCGCATTTTATTTCATCGAGATTTTCACAATTAGTTTTCCACACGGAACGCGTGAATATGGTCTTCAAGCCGTGGTGGATCCCAGTTCAATCCAAGGGTCTCCCAAGTAACGCTAGCCTTTCAGCAGGAGGGAGCTTCAAATGGGCCTGAAAATCAAACATCCATCTAGCCCCAGTGAATTAAAGAGAACTCAAATGCCACTGGAACTGAAATGTCTATTTCGGTGCCCAATTTTTATAGCATGAAATTAGTGGAATGTTATGCTGGAATTTATCCATATGAGTAATATACCGCTAAGATGAGCTTCACTGAATACAGGTGTTCCCATCCTCGAAGTAGTCCAAGTCATTAACGCCAGAGCTTTTCGGAATAATAGTATCCCTTATGACCAACCAAACAGGTCCCCATTTCCGATATTTGACTTTCGAATACATAAGTGGAAAAGTAAATCTCTGCCCGGCAGAGTGGCTCAGAGAGTTGAGGCGCTGGCTTTCTGTCCCCAACTTGGCAGGTTCGAGCATGGCCCAGCCAGTGGTATTTGATGGTGCTCAAATACGTAAGCCTCGTGTCCGTAGATTTACTGGCACGTAAGAGAATTCCTACTGGACTAAATTCCGGCACGTCAACCTCTCCAGAAATCGTAAAAGTAGTTACAGGGACGTGAATAAAATAGCTTTATTATTATTTAAAGTAAATGTGTACGTAAATGTTGTTTGATTTTCCTCGCAGCTCTTATACACAGGACTATCTTAGCATTCTCACTGATAGGGTTGTAAACCAAGGGGTGCCGGAGGATTGAACTTTATCTTCGATTACATAGAAACAATTTCACACTCATATGATTATTAGGCCATTTATGTAGCATCTACAATGAACTCAATGCACAGTATAATAATTTCGTATGGCTATTTATAGCCGAGTGCAGCCCTTGTAAGGCAGACCCTCCGATGAGGGTGGGCGGCATCTGCCATATGTAGGTAACTGCGTGTTATTGTGGTGGAGGATAGTGTTGTGTGTGGTGTGTGAGTTGCAGGGATGTTGGGGACAGCACAAACATCCAGCCCCCGAGCCATTGGAATTAACCAATGAAGGTTAAAATCCCCGACCCGGACGGGAATCGAACCCGGGACCCTCTGAACCGAAGGCCAGTACGCTGACCATTCAGCCGACGAGTCGGACAGTGCACAGTATTTATGAACGAATTGAAAGGGAAACTTGCTCTAACCTTTTAAACATAAAAACTATCTTACTGCAACAATACATCTTACTGTGTTTAATTAACCATTAGAAATCGAATACAATCTTAAATGATTATATTTTGCGCTGAGCATTGTACATAATTTAAATACAAAAACTTACACACCGAGAGAGCTAATCGTACGGTTAGGGTTGCGCAGCTGTGAGCTTGGTTCAGGAGATACTGGGTTCGAACTCCACTGTCGACAGCCCTGAAAATGCTGCTCTGTGGTTTCCAATCTTCACACCAGGTAAATGCTGGGACTGTTACCTTAATTAAGGCCATGGGCGCTTCCTTCTCACTTTCAAACCTTTCCTACACCTTCGTCGTCATATGACCTATCTGTGCTTGTGCGACGTAAAGCAAATTTGTATTGTAAATATTTATAGCTCAAGTATCACAATGGGTACCGAGATTCAAATAGTTTAACTTTTTTTTCGGTAAAGAACTAGGCAGATGATGGACGAGGACGAATAAGCTTGATATTCTTAACTACTCCAGAAAGTATGGATCTATTTGAAGGAAAAGAAACTTTAAAAACGGCCACACAGACATGATGTCAGGCTCTGTAAAATATGAATAATCATCGCTCACAGGATCTAGTATCGTACAGGGTACAATTAATTGCTGGAAACTGACTGCGGAATAAGTTATGTACTCCAACAATCTACACTCGGCATTAATACTGAATAAAAATATTTTGACTTCCTGACCATGTGACGAATTTTGCTTTACGACGATCATAACAAAGTTTTTCATGAGGCTCTGTGACAATTTTACAATTTGTAAACACATCTTCTTATTGTAATTTTATGCATTTTCAAGGTGATATACATTTTTACCGATGTGATATGAATAATCTGAATATTTCTACTTGTTTTGTGGTTATAAAGGGCTTTCGTTTCAGATTTGATGTCAAAATTTTCTTTACTGCCATGTTTTCAACGTCGCACTAATTCATATGGACTTTCATCTACAAAGCAGAAAGGAAACGGCTAGGACTGAGAAGATAGTAGACATGGACTTTTTATTTGGTTTAAAAACTGTAAACTATGAAAAACTGTCCTCAGAATGGTCAACGCTGGGGTTCAACCCTCCAACCAACCTCATGTAGAGTAAACTCGCAACCATAATACTTGTACTGTTTAGCCAACTCGGTCGGGGTTTAAATTTTATTCTATAAATTATTAATAATATACAGGATTCTTGGCTTAGTGGCCAACATATTAGCCTTTATATTAGAGACCCCGAGTTCGATTACCGGCCAGGGCGGAGATTTGATCTGCGTATGGTTCATTTCCCTGGCTCGGGTACTGGATGTTTTTGATGGTCATAATACACATCTTCATACACCATTATAAATTATCGTCCACCACAGAAAAGTGCAATAGTGTATACATCCGTCTACGTAGGTTTGACGTCGGTAAAGACATGTTTTCATAAAGCTGGGCCAAATCCACATGACGTTTCGACCCCAGAAATGGGAAAAATATCCAGGAAGAATAAGAATAATGAAAAGAAGTTGGTATCCTTGGGAAGTTTTTATGGTAGTCATAAAAAAGTCACTTCGTTTAAGTGCTTCGAACGGAGTATATGCGGCCATCTTCAGCAACAGATTCCAGGGACAGGAACACATGATGTCATGTATCCTCTACTAATAAAACGGTATCGTAATGTGTTATACGGGAGTACTTACATATCTGATAACGCGTATAGTGTATCAATGAAGTTAAGACTGTGTCCCCCAGAGCTGATGTGGATAATTCCTATACTTATTTGCTTAGTGTGTCCTATGATTTGTGAAAGTTTGGCGAAGTAGAATTCCGATATGTATTTCCTGAGTACTATGATTTTTACCCAGGACAGGGTTAAATTAACACGGTTACAGATATTTTAAGGTTTTCAAAATCTGTTTGTGGGTTTAGAATAGAATCGTAGATCATCCCGACTGCAACATTCTCCTCCCAGCTAGTAGTTAAAATGATCATAATTCTTTGGGCTACACTATATAGTGTTCAGCACGTTTTTCAGACTTTCGGGGAATATATTAGAGAAACCTCACATTCAAAGAACTGAAACTTATATCTAGGCAGTTATAACAGGAGTGTACGGCTCCATATTATACCATTCATTCAAAAGTCTACATGCTACTTCATTTAACTTTGTCGTCGACTTCTGCATTGCCGCCATACGACCAACACCTCGCACCGCTGCCTGTCATACTACTGAACGCCGCATGCTTCTGCCTCTTCGCTCAAGGCGTCATCGTCATGTCACGATTACGTCATCTGCCAACTTTCTCGAATATTTCCGTATGTCTCCAGAACATTCCACTATGCCCTGTATATACTGAGACCTTCGTCCTTTTCTCAGTCCAGTCTTCACTGTGGTGTGTGTGTGTGTGTGTGTGGAGTGCTCAACATCTCGCCGAGCCGCGTGCTGGTCACGCCTTATTATCATCTTCCAACCAGGACCTTTTATTTGGGGACACTTTATCCTTTGCTGGAACCAAATGACGCCTCGGGATCTCGCGCTTCTTGCCTCTAGGATCTAGGGGGATGTGTTCATTCCCCTTCCCGTGGGGAAGGAGCGGGCCACCTAGAGGGTGACGCCCGCTCTCTGGCCAGGAGAGGTGACGGGGTTGTGAAGATTTGATGGAGTTAGGAGATGGGTAATGGAGAATATGTATTAATGAGATGTGTAGATGTGGCCTCTTGGCTAAGAGGTGTAGTCTGCTCTGTGCTTTTTATTGAGATATACAGTCATTACATATAGAGATTTGATTTACATTTGTGATTAAACAATGGTGATACAGAGATATGTAGTGTTTAAAATCTGAGGTAGGTGTGCGGGGTAATGTGGAGTGCAAGTGAGGAGAAATTCTTGAGTGAGGTAAGAAGTAGATGAAGAAGTTCAGTGTTAGGCGGTGGGGTTAGTGGGTGAGAAGGGGGTATGTGATAGCGAGGAGGTGGACTAGTATACTAAGAAGGTAGGGCCATCAGCGTTCCGGAATCTGAAGGCTCGTTGTACGGGAATTCCTGCCCTCCGTAGGTCTTCGGCGATGTCTTCTGGTTGGATGCTGGGGTCCACTCCGCTTATAACGCAGCTATGGATGGTGTTGTTGTCCGGTATTGATGAAGGTGATGGTGGTCTTGCTGTGCCAGTAGTAGCAGCGGTAGTTTCTACTCCAGGTGGGTGCAGGAGTTCTTCCTGTGATATATATTGCTGAGGTGGGGGGGGGTGCGCGGGGAGACAGGAAGTCATGAGGGAGGATGAATGGGTCATGAGCATGGTGGTGCTGGGAGTGGGAGAGGAGATTTGTGTAGTAGAGGTACTGGTGGTGGGGGTAGTAGTGGCGGTAGTAGTGGTGATAGTGGGGAAAAGGGAAGAGAGGATGGCGACTGTTGTTGCGGCGGTTCCTGCGGTGACGCTGTCGCATGTTGAGCCGGTGAGGGGTCCAATAATTGTGCTAGGATATTCTGTGGAGTGCATTCAGTCCTATAGCGGCGGCCACGGAGACTTACTCCATTGTTTAGGATGGTCTGGTAGTTATGTGGCTCGGAGATACGCAGCAGTACCTCATTAGATTGTTCGGAGCCGGCGAGGAGCCTGGTAGCATTGTGAACGCCGAAAATGCGAAGCTCTTTTTCAATATGGAGGTCAGAAATTCCAGGATGAATGCCGTGGACTATTCAGGTGTACATATTGGTGTTGGGGAGGCCGACAACCTTCTTCACGTCAGGCCGATATGCTTTCTTGAGACCGGCTACGTGCGAATTAGAGTTGAGATGTCACCCGGCCAGCGAAAAAATGGATCGATGATATGTAGAGTTGAGTAGTCCACTCTAGAAGCAGTTATCTGTGAGAGGTTTTCGCCTCTTTTTTATCTTTTGTTCCGAATGTTTTCATTCCCCGCCTGAAGGGCGGGGCGGAACCCCCTAGATCATTACGTGATCTTTCGGGCCAAGGGATAGGAGTGGGTCCAGGAGACGTGAGGGAGAACGAAGGTGGGTAAACGAAGTGAGAAATGACGGGAGATGTGTGTATGCGTTGCGAGAAGATTAGAAGGAATTGCCAGGGGTAGGAGGAAGTGAATAGATAGGGGATGGGTGGACAAAGGGTTGAGGGGGTGGAACAGGAGGAGGGCCAGGCCGGGGGCGACGATGTGTGTTGTCGTGGGATTGGCGAACTGTTGAGGTGGGGAGCGAGAAGGCTCCACTCGGTAATGATGTCCATGGATCCGGGTGCCGGTGCTAATAAAGTGGTGGACGTCATCTGGAGTAAGAAGATGGAGTCGCTCCGTACATGTGGGGCCGTTGACGTTGTGAATCCGGAATGTGCGTCGAGCTGGAACGCTTTCTGTTTGGAGTGCCTGCATGATGTCCCGTTCTAAGATGTCTGGTGCTATCCCAAGGAGAACACAACTTGACATAGCGTGGAAAGGTGGTGGCGGCTGCTAGGGTGAAGATGGTGTGGTAGTGGCGGAGGCGGCGGTGGCGGCTTGGATGTTGTCCCCTGTAGGTGGCAGCGGTGGAGCGGCGTCGGTTGAAGTCGAAGACAGTGAGGTGGTAGGGGGTTCCTGAGGTGCAGTAGTCGAGGAAATTGTCAGGGAAAATGACGTTACGGGTAAAGGGTGACAGGTCGTGACAGTAGTTACTGGAGGTTGGGAAGGGGTGTAGGCGGACTTTGTAGTGTTCGTGGTGGTTGTAGTGTTAGGGAAGGAAGGCGATGATTGTGGATGCTATGTCCGGGGTTGAAACACGTTGGCGAAGGGAACAATAGAGGTGTTTGCGGGTATCTGGGCTAGGATGTACGAAGGAGTTGGCACCACTGCGTGGTTAATAGTCGCGCCGGAGGCTTGCAGTCGTCGCAGGTCGTCCTCATTGGCTAGATATACTAGAATATGCAATGAAGATGTGGTTTCTATGCCATCCTCCAATGCGTAGATGTTGTCAACTGGAACGCCTGATAAGTGGAGGTCGATGAAAATGTCGTCTTCAGAGACGTCCAGAGAACATCGGGGATGAGACAGGTAAGTATCATTGTTAGGGAGGCCGAATTCCTATTCGGTGTCAGGCCGATATGCTTTATTATTTGGCTAGGTAGCTAGATAAAGTTGAGCACCACTCGGCCGAGCAAAAATATTTCGAGCTGCTATGGAATTTCGTAGTCCTTAATGGAGAGATCTTCTGCTGTGGGCTGTTCTCGCCTCATTCGTTCGTTCATGATAAGTTTTTATTCCCCGCCCTGAAGGGGTAGGGCGGGCCATCTGAAGGATTACGCCCTCCCTCTGGCCAAGAGTTTGGTTGCTGTTGGGAAGATTTGTGAGAAAGAGGAAAGGGGAAGAGGTGATGTGAGATGGAATGGGGGAGGTAAAGTTAGAGGCCTCTTGGCTAAGGGGGTGTAGTGTTCGTGAGAGCTTTATTGTCAGTTAAATATAGAAGACTTGTAGGTGCATAGATACAATGTCGTAATGTTACAATACAAGATGTAAGAAACGAAGCTTTACACAAAGTTGTTAGGGAGAAGATGGAGCGCTAGGGTGTAGTAAAATGAAGAGAAGTTAACGAGGGAAGTGTGGAGAAGGTGCAAAAGGTCGGGGAAAGATAATGGGGGTACAAAATAGGTGGAAGGGGGCGAGACGGAAGAAAAGCGAAGATGTGGACGAGGGGATTGTGCAGGTTGGACGGGCTGGGAACGACGGCGTTGTGAGGGATCACGGTACGACTGTTATGGAGAAGAATGAGAAGGTTCAACCTTGTGATAACGGCCGTAGAAGTGGACTCCTTGGTCTATGAGGCGCTGGATGCCGGCGTGTGGCTGCAGTTGAAGTCTCATCAGAAATGTAGGAACGTCGGTATTATAGATGCGAGATGCTCTTTTTACATGGATGCCTGCCTGGCGAAGATCACGGGTAATGACGTCAGGCGCTATGCCGGCATCCACACCGCGAAGAACACAGCTTTAAGTAGATGGACGGGTTGATGTCGGTGGTGGTGAAGGTGGACGTCCCGCAATCTCAGTAGGAGCAATAAAAGGTTGCTCGACATATAGTAGATGAGGTGTTTACTGGGGACATCTGATCGGGTAATGGAAGGGAGAGGAAGGGTGGTCAGGACAGGAAAAGTATGGGACGGAGTGGTAGTAGTAATAGGAGAAGTGGGAGGGAGATGTGCAGAAGTAGTTGATGTAGTTGTGGTGGTAGGGACAGGGCCGGTAAGCGAAATATTCGGAGAGATGGGAACAAAGTTGGCGGTGGTGGTGATGGTACTAGTGATGAAGCAGGAAGATGAAGGAATGGGGGTGAGAAATATGGAGGAGGAGTTCTGATGTCTTGCGGAGCAGTTTCTCGAGCTCTGATGTAGGCTGGGGTAGATGACACTCGATGAAGTCCACAATTAATAATCACTCCGGTAGCTTGGATGGAGGTGCAGGCACTGGCAGAGTGGAAATGAAGAAGTACCTCCGGCGCTGGATCATAGTCGTAATAAAGACGGGTGACACTATAGACACCGAGCGGGCGGACTTCATTAGAGATGTCCTCGACCGAGAGAGCTGGGTCAACATCACTGACTAGGCAAGAATACATGGCTGGGAACGGCCGTCCACCAACTTTGGGGCAGCCGATGTTTTTGCGTCTCGGCGAGGTGCTGAGTTAGAGATGTTGTGGCACCCCGGCCGAACAAAAATTGTGAGGATCCCTCGCCCCGTTGTTTTCCAACGTTTTCATTCCCCACCCTGAGGGGGTGGGGCGGGCAACCTAGAGGGTTACGCCCTCTCTCTGGCCAAGAGATGCGAGCGGGTCGAGGAGACGTGATGAAGAGGGAAGGTGGGTAGACGAAGTGAGGAATGACGGGAGATGTGTGTATGAGATAGGAGAAGATTAGAAGGGAACGCCAGGGGGAAGATGCATGAAGAGCAGGTGGAGAGTAGTGGTGATATTATTAAGAGATTTGGTGAGAAGGCGGATTATATCTTATTTCGGAAGGGGTAGGAGGAAGTGACAAGATTGGGGATGGGTGGACATAGGGCTTTAGGGGGTGGAACAGGGGAAGGGCCAGGCCGGAGGCGACGATGTGTGTTGTCGTGGGATTGGCGAACTGTTGAGATGGGGAGCGAGAAGGCTCCACTCGGTATCGATGTCCATGGATTCGGGCGCCGGTGGTAATGAGGTGGTGGACGTCATCTGAAGTGGGGAGATGGAGTCGCACCATATATGTGGGGCCGTTGACGTTATGAATCCGGAATGCGCGTCGAGCTGGAACGCCGTCTGCTTGGAGTGCCTGTATGATGTCCCGTTCTGAGATGTCTGGTGCTATCCCGCGGAGAACACAACTTGACATGGCTTGGAAGGATGGTGGTAGTCCCTCGCCTCAATCAAATCAATCAGTTTACTTATTTCATTCCCACACCTCGTAGAGGGGAGGGTGGGTCGTCAGCTATACGTGTACCTCTTGGGCCATGGAGTGAGGAAGGAGAGCTGTGGGGATGAAATACTTCAAGTTGGATGTATGTCTTGTACATACAATAAATGGAATTGAATATGATAGAAAGTACCTGACCGGCGCAGAGAGGTAACCGCGGCAACAGGACGTACACCAAGAGATGCCCGCAGAGCACCTCACCCTGGACAGAGACCCCCAAACAGCCCGTTTATTGATCAAATTGCATGGTACAGTGTTTACATAATACAATGTTGGCATACAGGCATGGATAAATCAACAAACAGAGAGAAGTAGTTGGCCGTGAACTTGCTGGGCGGGGTAATACGAGTTCTTAGTCCTGATATGTAAACAAACAACAAGCACTGAGGTCAATGACCAAGCTGCACACTTAAAAGTGACGTGTATGAGATTAAAGACGATAATACACATGAAGGCCAGTCATAAGCGTAAACAGAACAAGAAATATAACTGTGACACTTAATATCCAAAGACAGCTCGTGCCGGGGAAGTAAAAAGTAGTCTTGTAGCACTGTCTTGAGGCACTAACATAAAACGAATGAGCACTCCGACACACGGCACAATGTGAAAATGAAAACTGAAAGAGGGGACTGTGTCACATACAGCAAAGGAAAAAGTATAAATAAACGGAAGACGCACTGTAGAATGTCTTAACCTAAAGATAAAAGAACGAAAGCTAAATAATAATAATAATAATAATAATAATAATAATAATAATAATAATAATAATAATAATAATAATAATAGGAACAAGAGTAATAATAATAAGTATTGTAATAGGTATGTTGGTATTAAGAGTAAGAATAAAAATATGAAAAATAATGATAAGGAGAAGAATAAGATATGAGTAAGAGTAATCATTATAATAATAAATGGAATAATAATATAAAAAATAGTAATAATAAGAAACAAAAGAATAAAAAAATCTCGCAGTAACGCAAGTGTGGTGTGCACCTCTGTACTCAGGAGCAAGGTAAGAGCATGGCAAATGACGAAACTTGATAGATGTAATAGTTGACAGTGACGGGGAGGAAGTGAAGCTAAGTGATAGGGGGAGGGAAAAGATAAGAAGTAGCAGGGGTAAGGGCGTTGTTTAAGTTGGTCGTGGCGAGAGAAAGAGGGTCAAGGATGTCGAGTGCCGTTAGTAAGATATTTCAGACGGAGAGAATGGAGATGTTCGAGAATGGTGGGAAAGGAGTAAAGAGGGGTAAAATTGGCAGAAGGGGTTTCAAATGGAAGGTGATTGGAAATACGTAAAGCGTGGCGATCAAGTTTAAGGAGTTGTATGTATTGCCTGACGTCCGCTGTTATCCACGTAAGTAAAGCTTAGGTAATAATTGGGCGAATAAAGGATTTGTAAATGTTAAGGATTTGAGAGGAGTTCGGACCCCAGGTACGCCCAGTAAGCATACGAAGGGGTCGAAAACTGGAATAGGCTTTCGTGTAGGCTAAGGTAAGGTGATGGTTCCAACGAAGATTGTTCTGAAAGAGGATACCTAGGTTTGTTAATGTGTTAGTTTCGGTTAATGGAGTGTTATATAACGTTAGTGGGACGCGATGACGAGGACGACAGAGGCGGGGTTTTGGTGGGATTGGCAGAAATATGCCAGGAATTGAACCAGGATTCCATGATATTGAGATAGTTTTGGAGTTTGTTGGGAAGGGAAACGGTGGTGTTACATAGGGCGAGGAGGGCAACGTCATCCGCATATTGATAAAGGCGAAGGGGAGGATCAGGATGAAGGATATCGTGAGTAAATGAAAGATATAAGATTGGAGACAACGGGCTGCCTTGTGGTACACCAGAAGTGACAGGAAAAGAGTATGACGGAGTTTTTTTTTTGCTAGTTGTTTTACGTCGCACCGACACAGATAGGTCTTACGGCGACGATGGGACAGGAAAGGGCTAGGAGTGGGAAGGAAGCGGCCGTGGCCTTAATTAAGGTACAGCCCCAGCATTTGCCTGGTGTGAAAATGGGAAACCACCGAAAACCATATTCAGGGCTGCCGACAGTGGGGTTCGAACCCACTACCTTCCGAATACTGGATACTGGCCGCACTTAAGCGACTGCAGCTATCGAGCTCGGTGTGGTTATTATGACAGATGGGGTTAGAAGGGAGGAATATTAGAGTCTGGGTAAGTCTCTTGAAGGTCATCCAAAATGTACGTGGTTCGTGTGTGTCAGAGAGTTCGGTAAAAGCCATAGTCCAATGTTTGCGACAAATAGCTTTAATGTATGAACGTGCATGTGTAGGTGTACATCTGTGAAGTAGCGTAGCGGGGTCACGTGTACGGGTATATTCACGATATAAGTCTTGTGCTAGTCTTAAGAGTTGAAGTCCTTTAGGTGGAATATGGGATTTAAGAGGAGTATAGGAATGACGAGGTATGTGAAGGCGATCGGCAGTGAGTAAAGCATGTTCAATGGTAGTTAAAAGTGATTGAAGGTACTGATGGGAAGTGGGGGAGGGGGAGTCGCGGAGAAGGAATATGAGACAAGAAGGACATCAGGGGTGGAATTATGGGAAGGTAGAATAGGGAAGGGGATAGGGAAGTGTGTGCCCCGGATATTATGGCAAACAGCGTCAAAAAGAGAACGATGGTAGAGGGTGTAGGAAGTAATATTTAAATCGGAGACAAAAAAATAATTTTGTAAAGAAGTATCGATATGTTTAATAAAAGCGGTGGGAGGGGCATTTAGACTCGGAAGATAAAGAGTGACTATGGCAAAAGATTGAGTGGAGGTAATAATTTCTAAAATTATATATTCTTGAAAGTTATGAGGAAATTGATAGAAGTGTCGGCAAACTGCGAGACCCTTTCGGACACAAATGGCAACGCCACTGCTAGCATTATGGGGTCGATCAGCACAAAATAAGTCATAAGCAGGAAAGATAGGCTGCTGGCGACGTGTCAGGAATGTTTCGTTAAGAATAAAGAAATCCGGGACATACAAGGAAATGGTGGTTTTAAGGAGGACACGGCTGGTGTTAACTGAACGAATATTTAAATAATAGAACTTAATATTGTGTTCTTAGCGAATAATGGGGATGGTGCTCAGGGGAAGGTATGCGAAGTGCATTCTATTCCCGGTATACGCCACGGCCACATGTTTGTTTAACACCAACCGTGCCGCGAGTTGGATTTGTTTAAGGATTTGTTGACGACGGAAAGGAAGGGCGGATGATGTTCTCCGTACTGGGGAGGGGCGGGTGGAGGAAGGGTCAGGGGTAGGAAGGTCCTGTGAAATGACAGGGACAGCAGTTTCGGGATGGTTGGGGACGGGGAGAGGTTTCACCTTACATTTGTAGCTAAAGGAGGGGTGGGACTCACTGCAATTTACACACTTTGGGGTCTGCTTATTAGGACATGCATAAGTGGGGTGCTCCTGGGCACATATGGCACATATCTCAGGGTGAATGCAGGGCTGGCCCGGGAGATGATCGAAGCGTTGACAGCGCTCGCAGCGAACTCGACGTGGGGGAGCGGATCGAGAAGCTTCCACACGATGGCGGCGGGCGTAGATCAGCGCGCCGATCCGTCCCGTAGAAGGTTGTCTAAGGTGTTGACGTCCCGGGAAGGGATCCACACCAGAGACTTTGGTCCATTAGCATTCTTGATCCGGAGAACCCAGTAGATGACGTGGCCCCCAAGCTGGAGCTGGGCAGCCACCTCCTCGTCGGTGTAGTCCCGTTCGACCCCATATGCCACCACAGATAGTATGGGGGTGGGTCCACATGGAGCTTGCTGGCGAAATACTGGTTTTTGCTGTGTCATGTTGGTAGCCCTGGCGTGTTTACTCAACTGCTGTATGCCGATGGCCCAGGTGAAAAGGGAGTAGAATGGGAGGGAAATTTTGAGGTGAAATCCTTCTCTCGTTCGTTGAATTTCCATATGATTTTGGGCTAAATTAGTGGTGAAACGGGAAATCAGCCGCTAAAGGTTTATGGTACTGGCAAGAGGGGGATCGATATTGGTGAGCTTAATGACATGGAACTGGGGAGGTGGGGAAGAAGTGGATACGATGAGACTCCACTCTCGAACTTGATTGGGCAGGGCAGGGTTCTTCGCTGCTTCGGCGTAGCTCCTGATGTTCCCTGGCATGTAAACAGCCGGTGAAGCTAAAGAAGTGGAGGGTGCTGACAGAATGTTCTCTAGAGGAGGCAGCGGGTTGATACCGCTGACTGAGGACGGCGTGCCTGCACGCTCAGCTGCGGAGCTGCCAGTGTAGGTGGACCCAGTAGATGCATCATCAGAAGGCGGAGGAAGGGCACAGACTTTCTTCCGGCTACCAGGAGTGCTATGGGAATCAGCCTTACGAGAACGTGCAGCCTTGATGCTGTAGGTCGTTCAAAAGAGAAGTCGAATCACCTTCCAAAGGTGAACTGGTGTTGGGCGTAGGATGGAGCAAAGCCCTTGTAGAAGAATCCACGAAGTGAAGCTCTGAAGCGAAACCCGTAGGTGGAAAATGCTGGAAGGTTCTAGAAGCTTCTAGAAGACGGAGATGATGACTGATGGAGATTCGATGTACCGATGAAGATAGTGTCCAGACTACGATGATCTTGCAGAAACTGAGAGATGCCCTCGCCTCATCATCATCATCATCATCATCATCATCATCATCATCATCATCATCATCAAGAGGTTATTTCATTCCCACTCCTCAAGAAGTGGGCGGGCCGTCAACTAAACTAGTAGCTCTTTGGCCGTGTGGAGGAGAGAAATATCTTAGAAGCAAAATAAAAGTGCGGGTATATGTCGTACATACCAGAAGAGGAGGGAGGATAAAAGAAAGACTGGCGTAAAGGCACCGCGACGACAAGCCGGGCCCCAGAGAAGACACAACAAAGCACCCCGCCCAGACAGACCCCTACAAACACCAAAGTAATGATGATAAGAAAGTGATTTGCGTATTTCGGGCGCGCAATACTGAGAAAGAGAATATGTTACATAGAAGTGCATACAAGAGTTTTATATATAACTAGCAAGATACCCGTGCTTCGCTACGGTATTATACTGAAATTTAGAATTGAATGCTTATTGTTTTATATATAATCCGCCGAAATTCGTGATCTGACTCGTTTTCTGAGAGAATCCGCCAAAATTCGTGATATGACTCGTTTTCTAATAGATTACGGCAAGTTTCCTCCCATTTTTCAATCTTTCTTTCCAGAAATCGATTTCGTACTTCCCGGGCTAGGTCCAGGTATTCCACCCGGTCAATTGGGTCCCTAAATCTTTGCCATCTTTTCCTATAAGCATTTTTAATATGGATCAAATCCTTCAGGAGATCCAGCGTGGTGTCGTCTTGGGAGCCTTGGCGATACTGAACCCGCGGCCGGACTGCATTCTTAGTCATTACCCGTCCAGGACCCGTTTCCAGCGCGGTCCGCACATTTGACGACGGTCCAGAACATTATTATTATTATTATTATTATTATTATTATTATTATTATTATTATTATTATTAGAGATGTACTGCACCCCACAGCAAGATGCAAGACCGCTACTTGGCGGTAAATTACATCTGATGCCGTTGTCATTGTTGAGGATGTGAGCAGCGCCATTGTCGCGCATAGGCAAGTGTGCGGGATTTCTGGCCATACGAATGACGTACTTCCGTGCATTATTGAACTTATTATAGAGGTAAACAATTCGACTGTCAATCTCATTCCTATCGTTTGTTTCAAGGGTGTTTAAATTTTTATTTATATGCCAGGAGAATCTACTATAATCTAAGAAGGTTCTCCGAAGAAAAAGTTGGCTCTTGAAAACGAACCCAGGAAAGAATAAAAATGATCGATTTATGATCAGAATAAGTACATCGAAAATCTACAGCCTGTTTCCAGTCATTCGACAGGGTCAGGAATGGAATGTATAAAGCCCCCATCTAGCGGCGACAATAGGAATTGTGCCTGGCGCCGAAACCTGTCGCACTCCGCTGGAGCATTGATTAATGGATGACAACTGAAATGAAATTATATTGGACAGTGTTACTTGAATGAATGATGACAGGGAAAACCTGAGTATCCGGAGAAAAACCTGTCCCGCCTCCGTTTTGTCCAGCACGAATGTCACATGGAGAGACCGGGATTTTAACCACGGAACCCAGCTGTAAGAGGCCGGTGCGCTGCCGCCTAAACAACGGAGGCTCCTTATAAATACATTATGAACAGTAAAATCAATTGGCCTCACCTCCTTTTACACCCCACCGCCGTTAAGTTTATTTACCCCCCCCCCCAAAAAAAAAAGAAACTAAAAGAAGGTTTTTTCTTGCTAGGGGCTTTACGTCGCGCCGACACAGGTACGTCTTATGGCGACGATGGGATAGGAAAGGCCTAGGAAGTGGAAGGAAGCGGCCGTGGCCTTAATTAAGGTACAGCCCCGGCATTTGCCTGGTGTGAAAATGGGAAACCACGGAAAACCATCTTCAAGGCTGGCGACAGTGGGGCTCGAACCCACAATCTCCCGATTACTGGATACTGGCCGCACTTAAGCGACTGCAGCTATCGAGCTCCGTACTAAAAGAAGGCGTGTTTCTTTATGTTTAACGGAGATTCCAAACACCAATGTTCACGTCTATTACCTTCAGTTTCGAAATTAAAACAATTCACTTTTTTTCTCTTTCACACTCCTCCACACCCCGTCGCACCCAAAGTGAATTTTCGGTAAAATATACTTGCTTCTTTAATAGTAAAGGATCTTCTAAATACCAATTATCACGACTGTAACTTCTTCAGTTTTTGATTTATGTGTCCTCATGAAAGGAATTCAACTCCTTCTCAATCCCGCCCCCAAGATATTCCCTCCCCCCTCCCAAACGGGCTTTTCTTTGTTTTTAAAGAAGATCCAAATACCAATTTTCACGTCTGTGGGCCCTAACAACTTTAGTTTTTATTAGATGTAAGTATTCTCATACAATTAAGTCAATTAATTTTTCAATTATTTCACCTCCCCCCCCCCCCACCATTCATTGGATTTTCCGAGAATACGTGTTTCTTTACCTTTAAAGCAGATTCCAAATTTCACGGCTGTAACATCTTCATTTTTGAGATAATAGTAGCCTAATTAAAAGAATTCAACACCATTTTCTGTCACTTTTAACACACCCCTCCACCCAAGTGGTATTTACGAAAACTAAAAGTACACGTTTCTTTACTTTTAATAGAGATAAAAAATACCATTTTTCACGTCTGTAACATGTTAAGTTTCTTGAGATTTACTGTATAAATTCTCAATATAAAATTTCACCCCTTTTTAGTTCCCCTTAAGAGGAGTTTCCAAAAACAAATCACCTATGTTTCCTTACATTTACAGGAGATTCCAAATACCACTTTTTACGTCTGTAACATTCTACGTTTCTCAGATATTATGTAGATATAGTCTTTCAAAAAATTCACCCCAATATGTCACTCCTGCTTAACTGCCATTAATTGGATTTTTTTTTAAAAAAAAATTAAAAATACGTGTTCCTTTATTTTTAAAGGAGATTCTAAATATCAATTTTTACATGTGCAAACTTTTAAAGTTTTGAAATATAGATACACTCATTTTAAGAACCCCCCTTTATAACCCCCCACCCACTATTTGGACTTCCCAAAAGCAAAAAAAAAATGTTTCTTTATTTTTAAAGTAGGTCCCAAATACAAATTTTCAGTTCTGTAATATCTTCAGTTTCTGAGATATCTGTATCCTCATTAAAGGCATTCAATCCATTATTCACCCGTTTACACCCCTCCTATTCGGATTTACAGAAAACAAAAAATACGTGTTCCTTTATTTTTAAAGGAGATTCTGAATATCAATTTTTACATGTGCAAACTTTTAAAGTTTTTAGATATAGATACACTCATTTTAAAAATCCCCCCGTTCACCCCCCCCCCCCACCATTTGGACTTTCCAAAAGCAAAAAATAATCTTCATTTTTAAAGGCGATCCCAAATACCAATTTTCAGGTCTGTAATATCTTCAGTTTCTGAGAGTTAAGTATCTTCATTAAAGGCATTCAACCCCTTTTTCACCCCTCCTATTGGGATTTACCGAAAACAAAAAAATACATGTTTCTTTATTTTTAAAAGAAATTCAAAATACCAATTTTTACATCTGTAAACTTTTAAAATTTTAAGATGTAGATATACTCATTTTAAAAATTCACCCCCCTTCTCACCCCCCATTTTTTGGATTTTCCAAATACGAAACAATACCTGTTTCCTTATTTTTAAAGTAGATCCCAAATACCAATTTTCAGGTCTGTAATACCTTCAGGTTCTGAAATATAATTAGCCTCATTAAAGGCATTCAACCCCTTTTTCACCCTTTTCCACCCTTCCCATTGGGATTTTCTGAAAACAAATATATACGTGTTTCTTAATTTTTAAAGGAGATTCTAAATACCAATTTTTACATCTATAAACTTTAAAAGTTTTGTGATATAGACACATTCAATTTAAAAAATCACTCCCTTTTCACCCCCCATTTAATTGGATTTTCCAAAAACAAAAAAATACGTGTTTCTTTATTATTAACGGAGATCCAAAACACCAATTTTCAGGCCTGTAATATCTTCAGTTTCTGAGATATAAGTAGCCTCATTAAAGGCATTCAACCCATTTTTCACCCCTTTTCACTCCTCCTATTGCGATTTTCCGAAAACAAAGAAATACGTGTTTCTTTATTTTTAATGACGATTCTAATCACCTATTTTTACATCTGTAAACTTTAAAAGTTTTGAGATATAGATGCACTGTTTTTAAATATTAACCCCCCTTTTAACCCTCCCGTTAATTGGATTTTTCAAAAACAAAAAAATACGTGTTTCTTTATTTTTAAAAGAGATTAAAAGTACCAATTTTCATGTCTGTAATATCTTCAGTTTCTGAGATATAAGTACGGGTATTCTGATTAAAGGCATTCAACCCCTTTTTCACCCTTTTTCACCCCTCCTATTGGGATTTTCTGAAAACAAAAAAATACGTGTTTCCTTATTTTTAAAGAAGATTCTAGATACCAATTTTTACATCTGTAAACTTTTAAAGTTTTGAGATATAGATACACTCATTTTAAAATTTCACCCCCATTTTCACCCCCTTACCGAAGGAATATCCAAAAATCCTCTCTTAGCGAGCACCTACATCATATGAATATATCCCCAAAATTTCATTTCTTTATGTCCAGTAGTTTTGGCTCGGCGATGATGAATCAGTCAGTCAGTCAGTCAGTCAGTCAGGACAAGCTATTTTATATATATAGATGTGCTGGGACAGTTTGCGGGTTCGAAATGGAGTAGGGAATATTAGGGTAGTGTTGGGACATAAGGTAGTAGAGGTTTGTGGTAATGTTGGTAATGGAGGTGGCGAGAAAACGAAGTAGGTCGATTATCGGAAGGGATGGTAGAAAGGAGGGTGGTTGTGGAGCAGGGTGGTAGATGGCTTGCGTGGTTGGGGTGGATGGCGGGGCGGGTGGTGGTCTATGAGAAGCGGAAAGAGGAGGGGAGCGGACAGTACGCGGTGGGGAGCGAGAGTGCTCCACTCGGTAGGTTCGCCTGCGGAAACGGACACCGGTGGTCCTGAGATGGTCTACGTCGGCGTCAGATGCGAGTTGTAGGCGAACCATGAACGTTGGGCCATTGGTGTTGAATATACGGTACGCCCGCCGGGCTGGGACGCCTGCCAGTTGTAGTTGATCCAGTATGTCCCGTTCGGTGATGGCGGGGTCAATGCCACGGATGACACAGCTCGGAGATGGAGACTGCTGTTGAGTTGTCGTTGCGGTGTCTGCTTGTTATTCGGTGGTTGGGGGAGCTGCAATGGGGGCATGCGTGTAGTTGGCAGGGGGTTGTTGTGGACTGGATATTGTTGCTCTCGCCTCTATTCAAGCCATCATATATTTTCGTAACTTTGTGCATTTGTTGCGAGTGCTATGCTTGATTAGTGCATATGACTAGTTTTGGAATTTAAGTATCACAATGTCTGAGTGTTGGAACGTTAAGTGGAACTATCTCTGCCAATGCGTTACAGACTCCTTCGTTTTAGGTGAAAGTTTTCTAGATATTCTGCCTCTTTAGTTTGCTCGGCGAGGTCCAGTTTCTCATCCATGCCTATGATCCCTCTTTCCTTCCCCAGTATTGGGTTCTACTTTTTAGGTGCTTTATATTCCATAATTGTACTCGTGTATCTCATTTTATCTCAAATGTGTTCGTTGTAATGAAATTTTTGTGGCCAGTTCAAGTTACTGATATTTGGTACTTTTCTCAAGTCTTAATTGAGATTGATATTCCTACGTTAGTTTATCGGTCCTCTTGCATGTTGATGGTAATTTCTAATTTGTAAATTTTAATACAATTGCTATTGATCTGGTTATCGATTCTTTCCATATCCTAATTTTTGATCGTTTGGGTTTCCACATGCTTCCCTAACTCTGTTTATTGGTTCTTCTTCTTCTCCTTCTTGGTTACATTCTCACTATTCTAAAACATGGTACCAAGTTATAATATATCTGACTTCTGCCTAATAGAATTTTACATTACATCACGAACCATTAGCTGAGTTAACCTGAGATACCCCACAATATTAATTTTATCATTTATTTGTGATATGTACTTTATAAAATTACTTACTGTTCCACCAAAATTTACCTCTCCTCTTAAAATTGGACATGTGTAAAAGGAAATGAATAATTACTGCCAAGCTATCTTCAGTTAATCCACTCACCTTGCTTCACCTTTCAAATTGTATCAGACATACGTATAGTTTCTCTCCACAATTGCTCAGTAGTTCATATTTAAAATTCAGAGCGATCATAGGCATATATGTAGTATTTATGACTACCTAGGCGTATATGTAGTCTTTATGACTACCGTGCGAGTTGGCCGTGCGGTTAGGGTCGCGCAGCTGTGGGCTTCTATCCGGGTGATAGTGGGTTCGAACCCCACTGTCTGTAGCACTGAAGATAGTTTTCCGTGGTTTCCCATTTTCACACCAGGCAAATGCTTGGGCTGTACCATAATTAAGGCCGTGGTCACGTCCTTCCCACTCCTAGGCCTTTCCCATCTCATCGTCGCTACAAGACCTATCTGTGTCGGTGCGACGTAAACCAAATAGCAAGAAAGAAAAAAGACTTCAGGGCTACTTACACATACCTACACACAAAGGCCTTAATGACCCAAGATGTTTGCTCCTGATGTAGATGGAGTGAACTGCAGTGCCTTATTCTTCATTCATTGCTCATAATGGAACTCTGACGATGAACATATTGTGAAATATGAACATCTATCTTCTCTAGGTGATCTTCTTATTCATAGGCAGAAGCCTTTCACACCATTCAGAAGTAAACGTCCCGTTGCTCTGGCGTTGCTTAGCTATTACAGTACTGTGCGTGCAAACTAGACGTATGACTCTTTTATCAACAACATGATAATTATTCTCCGACCTCGAAGCGTGATGGGTCCCTGGTAAGATGTACCGCTTCTTTCCTGATTTACCTTTACAAGTTATCTGGAGTCGGCTAACATATGGGTCAAGTCAAATTTTATGGCCGGATGTCCTTCCCGACGCCAACCTTATGTGGAGAGATGTCTTCACTATTGCATGTTTCTGTTGTGGTTGGTAGTGTGATATCTTGTATGTGTGTATTGAGACTACCACCAGCCCCTGAGCTAGATTAATTAACGAAATACAGTTGAAATCCCGGGCTCGGCCGAGAATCGAATCTGGGACCCTCTGAGCAGTAGTCTACTGCCTTGATCGTTCAATCATGGAGACAGAATCTTGATAAGATTTGGTTATTCATAAAATTTTCAACTGTTTCTTCTTTCATGTTGTACTGAGCTCGATAGCTGCAGTCGCTTAAGTGCGGCCAGTATCCAGTATTCGGGGGATAGTGGGTTCGAACCCCACTGTCGGCAGAACTGAATATGGTTTTCCGTGGTTTCTCATTTTCACACCAGGCAAATGCTACCTCAACTAAGACCACGGCCGCTTCCTTTCCTTCTCCCTACTGGGCGAGTTGGTCGTGTTGTTAGGGGCACGCGGCTGTGTGCTTGCATCCGGGAAATAGTGGGTTCAAATCACACTGTCGGCAGCCCTGAAGCTGATTTTCCGCGGTTTCCCATTTTCACACCAGGCAAATGCTGGGGCTCTACCTTAATTAAGGCCACGGCCACTTCCTTCCAACTCCTAGGCCTTTTCTGTCCCATCGACCCCATAAGACCTATCTGTGTCGGTGCGACGTAAAGCCAGTAGCAAAAGAAAAATAATAAAGCCAGTAGCTTTCTTCCCACTCCTAACCGTGTCCCGTCCCATCGTCGCCATAAGACATATCCGTGTAGGTGCGACGTAAAGCAACTTGTAAAAAAACCTTCATGTTGTGCGTGCTAATTGCAGAACACCCTGTCCACTGATCCTCTCATTGTTGCTAATGGAAACCCTTAGGTGGCAAGGAAAGAAGAGAACGATAAAGGCATTGGATGATTCTGGAAGAGCGTTCATTTGTTCCATCGCTTACGGATTCGTAATTGAAATTAAGTATTCCAATCCATGTCTCTTTTAATTGGAAAGCAAACATTCGAGAGTATGTTAATGTATTCCTCTTCCTCGTTCACCGAACTTCGTGAAGGAATACGACTTTTCTCGCTATGGTGAACGATCGTGAACATTAGCTTCAATCTAAATTCTTCCGAGAAACTGAATGAGGACTGAAAAAGTATACACTGTCAGTTGTGAAGGAGAACAGGGGTGAAGCACCTACAAGAGTTCACCTTTAATTTAAAATATTATTATATATTAAACTTCTTAGTGTCAAGTTACCATAATTTTACTTTAAAGGAACTACGCCCGTGACTTGTACTTGTTTTATTCCAACCGTACAAAATAGAAATTAAAATATTGTTTACTGAGCTCGATAGCTGCAGTCGCTTAAGTGTGGTCAGTATCCAGTATTCGGGAGATAGTAGGTTCGAACCCCACTTTCGGCAGCCCTGAAAATGGTTTCCCGTGGTTTCTCATTTTCACAATAGGCAAATGCTGGGGCTGTACCTTAATTAAGGCCACGGCTGCTTCCTTCCCACTCCTAGCCATTTCCTGTCCCATCGTCGCCGTAAGACCTATCTGTGTCGGTGCGACGTAAAACAACTAGCAAAAAGAGAAAGATATTGTTTGCGAAAAAATATGAAGTTCCAATTCGAAAGAGAAAGAAAGCAATTGCAATTTAAGTTAATATACCTGTGTTTTTGTTTTCCTATTTGTTTACGCCGCCCACCGACATAGACAGATCTTATGACGAAAATGGTTTAGAACAGAATTAATCATGTACAAAACAGGAAATCTGATGACCTATTACGTGAAGATTTTTAATATTTGAAGGGAAGGAAATGACCGTCGCGTTAATAAATGTATAACACCACAGTGAAAATGGGAAACAACCGAATGCCATTTTCAGGGATGCCGGCGGTGGGGTTCGAATCCTCAATCATCCGAGTGTAAGCTCCCAATAACGCTACACAAACGTGCAGCCAACTTGCTCAGAAATTAATACATCTCACAGGATGTCCGATGATTCCAGAATCCAGTGTCGATAGTTGGCCATTCCTCACGCACATCTGAAAACGCGCTTCAGAGTCTTGGTAAACGGATTCCGAATCAAGTAATGATAAGCGAAGTCATTAATTTACAGTTTATATCAAAACAAATATTACATAAAACACTATTCTTTCTTTATTCCTTTCCTAGTCTGCTCACCCTCCAGGGTTGGTTTATCCCTCGGACTCAGCGAGCGTTTCCACATCTACCGCCTGAAGGGCAGTGTCCTGTGCGAGGATGGGAAGATTGGAAGGGATAGACAAGGAAGTGGAAAGAAAACGTCTGTGGCCTTAAGTTAGGTACAATCCCGGCATTTGCCTGGAGTGAAGTGGGAAACCAGGGAAAACCATTTCGAGGATGGCTGAGGTGGAAATCGAATCCCTACTCAGTTGACCACTCGAGGCTGTGTGGACCCCGTTCCAGCCCTCGTACCACTTTTCAAATTTCGTGGCAGAGCCGGGAATCGAACCCAGGCATCCGGGCGTGGCAGCCAATCACACTAACCACTACAACACAGAGGGGACTAAAACACTATTCACTTGAAGAAATTTACTAAAATACCGTTGACATACAAGCGACTTGAAAACATATTTTACAGATTATTGACACAAAATTCGTTGAGTTTTCAATGAAATCTTCCTGGATAGTCCTGCACTATTAGCAATATCTTCTCTTCTTCTACCGCTTTTCCCACACCTGTGGGGTCGCGGGTGCGAACTATGTCGCACATGTGGATTTGGCCTTGTTTTACGGCCGGATGCCCTCCTGACGCCAACCTTATATGAAAGGATGTAATCACTGTTCCGATGTACAACAGCTGATGAAAAACACATTCACACAGAACTCATATTAAATTACATCGCATTATTGGCAATGTAATTAACTCCATGGCACTACAACCCTGAAGGGCTTTGGCCTACCAAGTGACCGCTGCTCATCGAAGTGCCATGTGGTCAGCACGAAGAATCCTCTCGGTCGCTATTCTTGGCTTTCTACACCGGTATTGGTAACATATGAGAGAAAATGTAAATGAGATCGCAATATGAAAACAATAATTCCGCTTGAAGTAACTGACTTCACACAGAAAAGAAATTAAAATTATGGCAATGAAATAGAAACATCACTTCAAATTGAGAGATCGCTCGAACGAGACAAAAATGCTCGGCAGACACTCAAAATGAGGAAACCCACAAACTATATATCACGGCTCCTCAAGAAAGGAAAGCACATATTAACTGATTACCCACGTTTCACTTACGGCTCTACATTCAGTAAGCAGCATAGAACTAATAGGGAACTGTTACAGTGAAAATAAAGGTTTTCTTTTCAGACTGGGTATCAATTCAAGTACGAAGCAAGTCATAATAATAATAATAATAATAATAATAATAATAATAATAATAATAATAATAATAATAATAATAATAATAATAATAATAATAATAATAATAATAATAATGTTATTTGCTTTATGTCACCCTAACCACTTTTACTGTTTTCGGAGACGCCGAGGTACAGGAATTTTGTCCCGCAGGAGTTCTTTTACGTGCCAGTAAATCTACAGACACGAGGCTGACGTATTTGAGCACCTTCAAATACCACCGGACTGAGCCAGGAGAGAACCTGCCGAATTGGGGTCACAAGACCAGAGCCTCAACCGTCTGAGCCACTCAGCCCGGCGAGGCAAGTCAAACTATGATGCTCCACAGAGCAGGAAGATATCTCTTACCGAAGTCAAAGACTTGGTGGAAACAGCCGTTGTTCACAACACTAATCCGATTGTCATCTAGCGGGTCAAAGTAGTATTAGTAGACATGATATGAGCTTTTGTGCTACGCCGTGTCAAGGAAACATGGTGAAACGTTTTACGTTTCCCAGAGAACTTAGCTCCGCGTCTTCAGAAGAAAATCTCGACTGTTCATGAGGAAGTCTTCTATATTAATGATTGATTGAATTTAAGAATATTTTACCTTTGGAGTAGTGGTACGTTCGTGCGTCACCAGGCGGCTCGCTGTATGCTGACACAGCGCTCCAAGCGGGAGCTCACGACAACATAAATGTTCAATATGACATTAACATTTATAACACACAGCTTGGAATGCACCAACTGGTGATGTCAAACGTACGTATTTGTATAAAAAATAAATAAAAACGGGAACGAAATAAGAATATAGAAAGGACAGGGAAGAGAACTACCTATGTAAATCCTTAATGGCTGGCAACTACGTATTACTTAGTTGATAGCCAGCGTCCCTGTTGGTATTGTTAGGATGTTTACCTATTTCCACAGCTTCCCGTAGTGCTTAGTGTGGGTAAGAGATCCAACATCTTGGAACATGACTTCCTGACTCAACGACAGGGCGTGCTCAGCTGTTGCTGACTTGTCTGGCTGGTTGGGACGGATATTCCTTTGCTGTTCCTTAATCCGTTTCCCAGTGGACCGGCATGGTTGGCCAATGTCTACCGTGCCGAAGGTGCCGGGAATTTTGTACAACCTAACGTGTAATAATGGGGAAAATTTATTCTTGCGTTTACCTATACTATGAGCAATTTTAGTGACGGTGCCAAACGCGGTTTTTATATTATGCCTGCGAAGGACCTTGGCATCCGGTTTCTTTCTTACTAAACATCCAAGAAAGGAAGGAATCCGTCCGACTCCATAGTGAATTTAATAGAAGAATGCTACTGATTTAAGTGATTTAAAAATACACGAAGTTTCTGAGAACTTTCTGTCCATACCACAAAACAGTCATCCACATACCTCTACCAAATCATAGGTTTGACGGGCGCCGAAGCAAAAGCCTCCCTCTTAAAATACTGTATAAAGAAATTAGCCACTACCGGCGAGAGTTAACTTCTCATAGCCACTCGATCCATCTGTTCGTTAACAAAGTAGTATTACTTACAGAGAGTATAAAGTGCCACAGTTAGGTATATAAATGAATGTAAATGAATGGAATCAAAACAAATACAATTAGAACCACACAGGTATGGCTCATAGGTCGCACGGGCGCAGACGGGATTTTAGGTGACAGTGGAATAGGACTGGGAAGGAAGAGGCCATGGCATGAACGAAGGTACAGCCCCAACATTTGCATAGAGTGAGAATGGGGAAATAACAGAAAACCATCTTCAGGGCAGTTGACAGCGAGTTTCGAACGCACCACATGCCGAATTCAAGGTAACAGGTACATGGCCCAAATTGTGCTGTCAGCTCGCTAGCTGGGTGATTAGATTTGTTGTCTGAAGTGTATGATATACATTATATATGGTAAAAACTTCTCAAATATGTACTTGGCTGTCTTTCAAGGCAATATGAATGCGATATCCACCTCACTGTAGTTTACAGAACTTATTCAGGAAACAATAAAATAATGGAATATTAGTCTTAGAACAAGGAAGTCTGAGCAGTACTTTAAACTATTAAATATACCGTGTGGTACAGCTGCACCACCTCCCTCAGCTTTATTCAACCCTCAGATTATAGCGTAACCTAAAAATATTGACCTTGGATACTCACTATAATGTCTGGTCTCTTTACGCTTTCTATAACTCGCTTATTCGTGCCAGCCTAATCAGCATTAATGATAAAATATCGAATGATTTCACAGAATCGTAAAACTCCTATAGGTCCTATCACGTAAACATAAACTTCATGTGCACCGATCTAATGACAGGTTGAATGGCGTATTACTGATATAACAGAGATCCACGGCAGATCGTAATGGACATGCGTGCGTATAGCTGGAGAAAGAGAAACGTGCGCGTTAGTCTGAAGTGCGATTCTGATAGAGGTCGATTGTTTTTCATTTCTCTGTTAAAGTTCGTGTGAGTTGCGTTGATGAAGAAAAATCGAAATCATGATTTGTTCTCATATTGTAGATACTCTGCTATGTTTGTTTATTAGCAAATTTTAAAAAAGCTATTTGTAATAAAGTAAGCTGGTTATCGACAGAAGTGCAATGGGCTTTTGTGTGACCATTCGATTAATGAGGCGACTTTCAAAATGAACACATCCTTCGTTAAAGTAAATCTGAGCACGATGGAGGAGAAACATTCTACACGCTACAATAACGTGTTGGCACCTGCCTTCACGATCCAGTCCAAAGCCTAGACGGCTGTCAGCCGTTTTTGGAATTGAACGTGCGGAATTACTTGGTTACGTTGACAATAAATGCATTGAGCTTTGTTCGTTATAGCCTTTTGGCATATGAAAGTCGCAAGTTGTTATTATTTTCTTGTGCATGCTTTCTTCGTAAGGTGGGACATGACTATTTGAGACTTCTTTCTTTCTACCATTCTTTCTTTCTTTCTTTCTTTCTTAATCCGTTTATCGTCCAGGGTTGATATTTCCCTCCCACTCATCGAGGGATCCCTCTCTACCGCCTCAAGGGCAGTGTCATGGAGCGTGAGACTTCGGGTCGGGGGTACAGCTGGGAAGGAGTATCCGTAACTCGCCCAGGCGGCCTCATCTGCTATGCTGAAAAGAGGCCTTGTGGGGGATGGGAAGAAGGAAGGAAGCGGGCGTGGCCTGAATTTAGGTGCCATCCCGGCATTTGTCTGGTGGAGAATTGGGAAACCACCGAAAACCACTTCGAGGATGGCTTACGTTGGAATCGATCACTCCCTCTCTACTCAGCTGACCTCCCGAGGCTGAGCGGTCCCCGTTCCAGTTCTTATACTGTCCCCGTCTGCTACCAAAATCTGGTGTTTCTCCGACTTTGCTGGCAGTCTCAGGGAGGAACGGTTCAGACTCCACATAATGAATGTCTATCTTTGACGCTGTGTAAGACGTTGGGGAGCATAGGCCTATACTTCAACAGCGAGACAAGGAAAACTGGTGAAACTATGTTATAAATCATGGGCAAAAATCGTTAAATTTAAATACAAATTTATTCAAAATAAGACACAAACTAGACTACACCAAGTAAAATATTGAAATAAATTAAATCAAATTCGCAAACACACAAGTAAATGCAAATTCTGGCACTGAAGTATTCTGACACTATTTAGCGCTGCCGTGAAAGATGACTATTATTCTTTTATCAACACACATCGTTGTGAGATCCTATCCTCAACATGCTTACACGTTTAGGGGAAAGTTTCTATCTATTTAGTAATCCATCTATACCCTGAGTGAATAACGCAATTAAATAAATTGACACACGCATACAAATCAATTAATTTCCATCACATGGATTTCAATGACCACGCAAAAATAAATATTTACACAGAAAACAAACATATAATCACAGAATAAATGCACACACAACCTGCAAAACATAACGTCAACTTTTCAAACAAATCACGAAAATACAATTTCTCTCACACATCGTTCACCAACTTGTTCGCACATGCCGACAGTGACACAAATGGATTCGAAGCTATAATCTCTTCTACTCCACATCCCAAATAAGTCATTCTCAGGCTGATTTTTATGACCCTGTGTTTATTAAACTGTCGATTCTATTTATGTCCTTCAATCATATGCAGAGGATAAAGATGTGTTTAATCTCAGATGACTATTGATAGGTGTGGGTGCTAATAAAATTAGGCCACTCATTCTCAAACACTCCTTGGGGATTTTTCAATTCTACCTCGTCTGAATCCCTAATATCGACGGACGACACAACATCTGGGCCACTAACCTCGTTGGAATTTCTACCTCAAAGGAATTAATTACTGTAATTAGGAGATCACATGCTCATTAAACCTCGCGCACATTATATACAGATCCAATCGTTCCACTACATAAATGACTCGGGCAACTCTGACCAAGTTTACATTTTGAAGAAAGCGCAACTAGAAAGTTTCCCGAAGGCCTGTCAACACTACTTCCAATATCTGGACTTGCGGCCTTTTATCGATGATCCTTTCATCTCCTACAACTTCATAATAATATACGCCCTTCTCCGTAATCCGACGATAAACACGTTAACATTCCGATGACCGGGCGAGTTGGCCGTGCGTGTAGAGGCGCGCTGCTGTGAGCTTGCATCCGGGAGGTAGTAGGTTCCAATCCCACTATCGGAAGCCCTGAAGATGGTTTTCCGTGGTTTCCCATTTTCACACCAGGCAAATGCTGGGGCTGTACCTTAATTAAGGCCAGGGCCGCTTCCTTCCAACCCCTAGGCCTTTCCTATCCCATCGTCGCCATATGATCTATCTGTGTCGGTGCGAAGTAAAAGGCCCTAGCAAAAAAAAAGAAACATCCCGACGATGTCTAGATTTAATTATATCTGCCTCTATCTATAAATCTAAGACTGAACTCATTTGACGATTTCATTACTAACAGTATCCACCCTTATTCGACGATCTCCCTGCATTAAGTAATGTTCGATGACTATAAAACACACAATACTCACCCACATACAAGATTATTTCCCCATGCTCAACTGCCGACACTATACAACATCAACACGTCAGCATGCATAAAATTCGTCTTTCAATAACTCTCCGAAACTGAGCATCGAACCAATAATACCCCAATTCAAAGTGAATAATGTCCCCAGCAATATGAATTCCATTATTAACAAATAACGACGATACTATTTCATAATCTCTCAGTAGTGGATTTCCAGGGGTTCTGCGACACTGCCACCACATGCCCCCTGGACGAGGCCTGATCCGGTGAGTGACGTCACAGCGCTGTGCGGGCTCCTAGCTAACAGCATGCTCTTACCCTTCCATGACCTTCCTCTGGCTACGTGTTCAGGCTTAACCTTACAGACCTCGGGTTCGAACCCAGGTCTAAAGGCCTAAGTCCCTAGTTCGAAGCACGCACTCAGGCTTAACTTTACTGACCCCGGGGTTAGGCTCCAGGCCTAAGAGCGTTAACCGTAGAGACCTTAGTTCGAAGCATGTGTCCAGGCATAACTTTACAGACATCGGGTTCGACCCTAGGCTTAAGAGCCTAAGACGCAGTTCGATGCCAATAATTGCAAGCTTACCGTAATAGAATATCTGATTATGGTTAAGAGGGAAGAGCTTAACGTAACAGGCATGACGTGTCTAGACTTAACCTCGCAGATCCCGGGTTCGACAGTGGCCTAAGGGACTAAGACCCTAGTTCGAAGCCTAAGAGGCAAGCTTTAACCTAAGAGACTCATAGTTCAACACACGGGCTAACCGCATATCAGTAGCATCATAACCTAACTAACTTCAAGTTCGATACTCAGGCTAGCTGGAGGCCTAACGTTACGCTGACCACGCGTTAACCTAACTTGCCCCCTCAAGTCATGGAGTTGAACTTGCAACAAGATGGCGGCTTATAAGTCGTAATACATATGCTCTTAGACTTCAAGTACGATACCTGGGCATAATGCAGGCCTAAGGTTACGCTGACCACGCGTTAACCTAACTTAACCTCTCGAAACTTTGAAGTTGAACTTGGAACAAGATGGCGGCTATAAAGCTTAATATGTATGCTTTTAGCCTTCAAGTACGATACCCGGGCTAACTGCTGACCTAACGTCACGCTGACAATGCGTTCACCTAACTTAACCTCCCATGACTTGGTGTTGAACTTGGAACTAGATGGTGGCAATAAGGATTAATACGTATGATTTTAGATTTAAAGTTCGATACCCAGGATAACTGCAGGCCTAACGTTACGCTGACCACGTGTTAACCTAACTTAACCTCCCAGGACTTGGAGTGGAGCTTGGAATAAGATGGCGGCTATAAGACGTAGTGCATATGATTTATTCATTTGGGCGTAACATTGGAAAGCGACTTAAGGGAGCTTGAAGCTGAACTTTGAACAAGATTGCGACTATTCGGCTTAACACGTATGCTTTATTCATAGGGACGTAATACCGGAAGGTCACTTCGGGGGCCCAGAACTGAACTATGAACAAGATCGCGGCTGTACATGGGACTAGGGAGATGGTGTAAGGCTTAATACATGTACTTTATTCATACGGGGCGTAACGTTCGAAAGTGACTTAAGGTAGCTAGGAGCTGGTGCCTGTGATGGAGATTATATTTTTGAACTCTAGAGACTGACAGTAGCTTACAATATTGTTGACTGTAGCCGGAGACTAAAACCCTGTGTTTAGAACCGAAAAGTGTTTTGCGCTACTTACCGGGCACCTAAAAAAGACAGGGTCAGACTTACCTAATATACACTGACGACGGTTTCAAGCCATGTAAGTGGAACATAAATAATACTTACCCGTAGCACGTTGCAAAAAAAAAGAATTATACTGATAGCTGTGCATATGTACACTGATGAAAGTAGATTGCGGTATTATTAGTGGTGAATAAATTATATAGTCTTATTGAAATACATGAATAACGTTTCTTTAGTTTATCACATGTATATACTAACCCATCTGAGATATAGCTTTAAAAGCACGTAGCCTTAAAATGAATTGTTTAATTCAAGCATACACATCTACAGTTCTTTATTATTGGATTTAATCCATCTCAATCGGTATTAGCGTTTGTACCTCGATTCTTGTAGTGTTGCTGGCAACGTCTGCATGCGGCTACTTCTAAACTCGGAACAAGACGTTGGCTACAAATGAGACTAGCGAGAGGGTGTAAGACTTAATACATATGCTTTATTCATACGGGCATAACGCTAAAAGGAGACCTTAGGTATTGGAGCTGAGCGACCGCATAAATGGCAGAAAGTCTAAATGTCGAAAGAGCAAAACGGCTAAATGGCTAAAGGGAAGAAGGGTAAAAGTGAAAAACGGCAGGAGGGCAGAAAAGCAAAAGAGAAGATGGGCAAAAATGCATAAGGGACATGAACATAAGGGCATGAGTGCAAAAGGCCTTAGAGCTGAACTTGGAACAAAGTGGTGACAGGGGATATGAATTTTTGGGCGCATTCCATTGTTAATCGAGCATTCACGCTCGTGAGATCATTTATATCAAAGAAATTGTTACTCGATTCTCAGAAGTGCTACAGAAAGAGGTTAAGTTGCAAGGATTTACTATCAATCAAAAACGCCCACAGCCACATTATCGGTTTTTTTTTTTTTTTTTTTTTTTTTTTTTTTTTTTTTTTGCTAGGGGCTTTACGTCGCACCGACACAGATAGGTCTTATGGCGACGATGGGATAGGAAAGGCCTAGGAATTGGAAGGAAGCGGCCGTGGCCTTAATTAAGGTACAGCCCCAGCATTTGCCTGGTGTGAAAATGGGAAACCACGGAAAACCATCTTCAGGGCTGCCGATAGTGGGATTCGAACCTACTATCTCCCGGATGCCATTATCGTTGTTAATGAAATGGGATTTGTTATAAGAGAACAATAAAGAAAGAGAATGAGCATCCTTTCCCATGAATGAAAAAATCTAGTTGCATTGCGGTTGGATCTATCTTATGACTGTATGCTAATAAATAAAGAAATCATTAAGTGTAAAAACCTTAGTTCTTTAAAGAAAGAAAGGAAGGCGCGTTTCGTAACAGAATATTGCTATACTTATTTAAGTGTATAAAATTGTACTATTTGGACTGTATAAGTTGCAGGTTACTCTATGACGGATCAGAGGAAGATCTGTCATATTGAAAGACTCGCCGATGCCCACATGCAGGCCTAAGCTGGAACGGAGTACCGTCGGGCCTGGAAAATGCGAAAATAATATAGTAACACCTGGATGACGGAATGTCACAATATCCCGAGGACCAGGATGTATGGATCACATCTTCATGAACTCACCAATGCTTGATATAATATCACAAGGCATGCAATTTAACTCATTTTCCTCATGTCTAAACATCACATTTCTGGCTTGTTCACACTTTTGGTTAATAGTCATGGCATTGAAATGAATACAGAGTTATCTTGAACTATTCTCTCCCTTATTTGCATATCTTTAACACAAATGTTTCCCATCCACTAATCATGAACCATCTCACAAATAATACTAGGTATGTACCCTTAGAGTAAGATGTGGCAATGAAACTGGTTCTTGGACATTGCCTCGGCTCTGAAATAAAATACACTCACCGCGCACGCGAAACTTACCTCAGGTAGTGAAGCGTCCATTTTCCCTCGTCTGAATACACAGGATAATTAGAATACGGGCGAAACTACTTAAAATGACGGTAACCAGACTGGGTTTAAGTAATTAATTTATTAACAAAATCAATGTATAATTGAAGAAATTGAATTGAGTATGATTCAACAGAAGAAACTAATAACTGGAATTAAAAACAAAACAAACACCCATCTAAACTATTTTTAAATGGATTGAGGTTTCAAAAAACATAACCCTCTCCGAAACGAAGATAATATTCCAATATTAAATTAATTATGTTAATTATACACTTACAAACCAGTAAATCTCTCATAAAGAAAATATTACGTGACTTTAATTGAGTATGCAATTTGTTAAAGGCACAAACCAAATTGCCTCAAGAACTCCTCTCTACAACTTTGAAACCTGGTAAAATTTATTGTTCTGCACACAACCAACTGATATCAATCGGTGTTCTAGCATTGCAGGCTGAATGCTGCTTAAAAGGTCGACATTTATTCTCTGTGAACACATACACTTTAATTAGACATTTTTTTAGTTATTTATGACTGGTTAATATAACATGACTCAAATGCCTTCCTATGCTTATTGTCTCCATCAGACATCAATTTCACCAACATAACTACACAATAACCTGGAATGCTAATCTTATAATTCATATACTTAACGCTGTGACGACACCTAATTATACTGAAGGAAAAGTCACCTTTCCTGAATGAATTATAATTGCCTGAACAGACCTAAATATTACACAAAATAAACTTCATGGTGTTGAGCGTATCCAACCCTCACCTCTTAGATACTAATTTTTAATGCTTCACCTCATAACACTTTTTAGTAATTTTGATCAAACCAAATACACACATAATTTTATACATTACGGATTTATATGTCGGTTTGTTCAGGGATTTTATATTTTGTTATAATATTTATTCTAGTGAAAATGTGGAAATGTTTACTTCAACTTAATCTACAAAGTGCTTCCTCAAGCCTACTCTCAGTAATAAAATTATGGGTTAAATTTCCATTTCACAAATTTACAACTACACATGCAACGCTGGCAAAAATTTAGCGTTCTCAATTAAATCTACAGAACCTAAAACAACCCTGAAAATAGAACGCCCTAAACTAGAATAAACCTGTTATTTACAACAGCAGATGTTCACGTACCTTTCCTAATTTGCGTAAATCGTGTCGCAAATAGTGCTGGATAATAACAGCTTGTATTGGTGGACTGGCATGTCAGTGACTATTCAGTACTTTTCTATCTCGCCAGTGGTCATGTCCCAAGTTATATTTCATGACGGTGTAGTTAATAATCAAAATTTTTAATATTACCATCAATAAATGATCCCAAATCGCATATTTTTAACAAAATTTAGCTGAACGCACCGTTGAGTATGACACTAATCTCCTTTTTTTTTTACATAACAGCATTATATCTCCTTCATTTTTATTTATACGTAAATTCTCATGACGACAATTAGACATAAATCAACTACAAATTAACACATCATGTTATTCATCTCAGGATTGCCAAATTAGACAAATGATTATCACATCAGCCTAACACTAGTGCTATTTGCATGCGGCCGAAATGACCGTATTTAGGTCCGTTTACCAAGATCGCTGAGCACTCAACCTCACAGCATAGATAAATTTCTTTCATTCATTTCTCTATTTATTTACCTCTTATACTGTGTCCCAATCACACAACTATCAATCTCGTCGTAGATTCATGGCGCAGTATTTATTGAACTAATTTTTCATTATGTTCAGGTACACATTCTCCCTATTTTTCGCGATTAACCTTCCTTCATTTGATACATTGACCTGACGTTCCCTCCCCTCTTAACGGGAAATCATATCTCAATTATTTATGGGTTATTCAATTTTCTATTGCGCTCATATTTTCTTATGTTTTCTTGGACCACTCAGCTTTTCATCAGATGTTCTATCATCTCCACGGTGTCCGATTCGTTGGCTGAATGGTCAGCGTACTGGCCTTCGGTCCAGAGGGTCCCGGGTTCGATTACCGGCCGGGTCGGGGATTTTAAACTTCATTGGTTAATTCCGTTGGCTCGGGGGCTGGGTGTTTGTGATGTCCCCCAACATCCCTGCAACTCACACACCGCACATAACACTGCCCTCCACCTCAATAACACGCAGTTAGCTACACATGGCAGATGCCGCCCACCCTCATTGTAGGGTCTGCCTTACAAGGGCTGCACTCGGCTAGAAATAGCCACACGAAATTATTATTATTATCTCCACGGTCTGCAAATTAGCAACCGGAAATTCGACTATGTAGAAGACTCAACTTTCACACAATAAACTAACTGCCTCTTCATGAGAATTCTGACTAATTATTTCTACCGTACATTAATTTTTAAATCATACCTTGCCACACTCCTCTAACATTCATAATTTTTCATTTCCTTCCCTAATTAGAGTTATTATCATCAAATTGTTATTATCATTCCGTCTGGAATATCACGGAATAAATTTAGTAAATTAGTTGAATTAATAAACATATTTCCTACATCTTTACAATTATTATTATAACTTAACATAGTTACTCTTGATTGTTATTACTCAGTCGTCCTTCACTATTGTAATTATTATTATCCAAACATCAGTTACTTCACACTAAACAACACTTGAAATTCATGCTATATTTAAATCCTGACCCACCATTCATTTATAATTCACATTAATAATAACCCAACTTCAAATGTCAATGGTTACTTTCAATATCAGATCTCCACTATTTAAGAAATTAAAACAATTCAACGTCGGCCAATTTCAATTTATCTAATTTAATCAATCAAACGCTATATTATTCTTATTGTTATGGTACGTAAAATCAATTACAGTATTTACGTTACAAGGAAAGCTGGTCATAATTAATCCTTCTCAACTGAGGATTCTACATTTATTAACATAAAATCGAACAACTATTTGGATCTTGCAAAATATTTACAGGTAAAATAAAATCAACATTTCAAAGTTGCACTTATGTTGTTGCCGGCTGCATTCCATTCCTTCCGCGGCCCCCTACATGGTTGATTTAGGCCATAACCAGCAGCTTATCCATACTGGTTGAGATGAGGTTATATCTAATGGAACACGTTATACGCACACATCAAATATCACTCGGGTCTTCTCTCTTCTCATACCGCATAATTCTACGTACTCCTATCACAAATGTTTAGACTAATCGTCTGTCTCTATAAGATTGGCTACAGTAATTTATTCTTAACAAGGCCTGGCGAGTTGGCCGTGCGGTTAGGGGCGCACAGCTGTGTGCTTACATCTGGGATATAGTAGGTTGGAACCCCAATGTCGACAGCCGTGAAGATGGTTTTCCGTGGTTTCCGTTTTCCACACCAGGCAAATGCTTGGGCTGTACCTTAATTAATACCACGGCCGCTTCCTTCCCTTTGCTACTGTATCCCATCGTCGCCATAAGACCTATCTGCGTCGGTGCGACGTAAGGCAAATAACAAATATATATATTCTGGTGGGCTGGTTCTTCCTCAGAACCGCCATACTGCAATTAGAGAAAGTCGTTCCCTGCTACAGTTCTCTGTCATTCTTCTCAAATGATGTTAAATAAAATCCCTGCTAGGCCAATGCCCTAATCTTCATTTTTCTGGACTTGAAGAGCTATTGGAATACGGTCTTGACCTTCGATTAAATAATGGCTACCTGCGTGCTTCGTCATTCAACCCTACCTTGTTGCAGGTGACCAAGTCCTTTCTTGCTGTACTAACTTCTTACCAGCATACTGTGGGAATGAACAATCTTTTCAAGCTATCGTCTCTAACTTTACGTACCTCTATAAATTCCCCTTTATTAGCTCAGATTCATATCTCCGTACACTATCATTGCCTATAGAATAAATAGTACGATGTCATCTTAAATCATTTATGTATAGCAGTGAAAATATCTACAAATGTTTATAATTTCCACTTACAAAACGGTTGAAGTATCGCCATCTTACTCGGCACTTATCGCGATGCGATAAATCGTCTAACCTCCATCTTCATTCCTTTTCCATTGATACAAAGAAATTGTGCGCGACTACACTAAGGCTGACACTGGTGATAGTGACCAAAAGATACATTTTGTTCCTTGCCATATCTTTTGTAGTCGCCCTAGAGTCTCCCTACTTTCCCGTCGGGAATATTTCTTGCGCTCGATAGACGTGCTCTATGATTGCTCTATTTTCTACGTCACTGGTCTAATCACGTAACTTCTAAGACTCCTTAATGCGCAAAATTAATGCGAATTCACTGGGCAAGTCTACCTTCATTTCTCATCTTACAATTTTAAAATATTTCCATGCCTTGGATGGGATGATGGACTCTCCCGGCGGAGATATACTTCCGGGGCGTGCGCTAACGATGGTCATTGGTAGAGTTGACAACATTTGATATGACGCACTGTTGCTAATTAAATACTTTGACTAAAACTTGTCACAAATTTATCACAAAAATTAGTATGACTTAATTGAAGAGATGAGCACTGCATTTCACGTTTAACTTTTATCAGCCTCACGAGATAAACTGGCTATATTGTAACATTTTTCCTCCTGGATTTGCGCTCTAAAATTCCACAATTCACATTGGCTGGCTCGAATTTCGACGTTCATATTTTTGGATTAAGCTATTAATTTGCGGGGTACCAGGTATTCTTCATCCTTCCTTTCAGATTTCCTTCCCTTGTCTGACAGCTCGATGATCTCTTTGTTCTGCAACTTCCGCTTTTCCATGGGAAGTACCGGTGAACGCTGGTTCTAGGCGGTGCATTAAATATTATTGGAGGGATTTTACAACCTAATTGTCAACATAGAACGTGACAGTAAGAACTTTGGCCGGCTCAAGGTTACCACAGGGAGGTCTTGACAAGCTTCAAGTGAAATGTTCGTTCTGAACACACTGCTTGTTTGAATTTTATATGTAACATCCATTAAATTTATCCCGTTGCCATTAGGCAATACGTTTATGGGTACAGTACATGGAATACAATAATTGTGAATTTACTCATTTACTATTATTAGACTATAGATTCCTATATTAACAAATTCCACATTTGCGGTTGACTCAAATCTATATGACAAGTACAATTGAACATTTCTACATTCACAGTCCCCAACTAAACATCTACGCAAACTACTACAATATATATGCAAAGTTTGTTATTCAACCATCTGGATTGCATCCTAGCCAGGAATAGCCCCTACGATTTTACTCTGCCTTATCGTCAGTTGAAGTCACAGCAATCAGAATAACATCCATCATCTCGGCACAGCTAATGCGGCCCATTGTTCGACTCTTTCTCCCTAGAACTGTTGATACTGCGTCTCCCTGGAAACTCTTCTTTACACCGTAACTCTGCCGTTGCGCTTTCGTAGCCAGGTACACTTTGTCACTTAGGTTGTTACCCAATCTACCTGTCTTTAATGTGATTGATTCTTTTCAGGGCTACTCAAACATCTCATAACAGTTATGGTTTTGTCCCTTCTCTGGCCTATAAGATGCAACTAATCTCCCTTCCGACATGTCTTTACATACAGTCATTTTTGAAAGTCGCGTTTTAACACTCGACGCGGTTGCCTCGACAAAGCATTACTCGCCCTGTCCTAGTATAGTCTCTTTTCTGTATATACGGACTTCGATTGTGACGCACACATCCTCGGTTCAGGAATGTTTGCTTAAATCAGCATCACACTGCGAAGTTCACATATCACTTTACAACTAGCTTGTCTATTGAGGGGTGTCCTCTCAAGTACAGGCTATACAACTGTCCCTCTATCTGCATTTAAAATCGCGATTGGTCTGTAACAACTGTTAATGATTTCTCCGCAGCTACTCTCGAACTTCAAGTCTGTTTGAATAATGTTTCCATGTGCAACTAATTCCAAGTCTCACTGAGTGTCTGCAAATCAAAAAACAAAATATCAGGTCATGTGTGAAACACATAGGTCTAATCTATATATATATAAAATAACTTGTCCTGACTGACTGATTCATCATCGCCGAGCCAAAACCACTGGACATAAAGAGATGAAATTTTGGGGATATATTCATATTAAGACGTAGGTGCTCGCTAAGAGAGGATTTTTGGATATTCCTTCGCTAAGGGGGTGAAAACGGGGGTGAAATTTTAAAATGAGTTGCTCTATATCTCAAAACCTAAAAAGTTTACAGATGTAAAAATTGGTATTTAGAATCTTCTTTAAAAATAAGGAAATACGTATTTTTTTGTTTTCAGAAAATCCCAATAGGAGGGGTGAAAAAGGGTGAAAATGGGGAAAAATGGGTTGAATGCCTTTAATCAGGATACCGGTACCTATATCTCAGAAACTGAAGATATTACAGACCTGAAAATTGGTACTTTTGATCTCTTTTAAAAATAAAGAAACACGTATTTTTTTGTTTTTGGAAATTCCAATTAATGGGAGGGTGAAAAGGGGGTGAATTTTTAAAATGAGTGAATCTATATCTCCAAACTTTTAAAGTTTGCAGATGTAAAAATTGGTATTTAGAACCTTCATTAAAAATAAAGGAACACGTATTTTTTTGTTTTCGGAAAATCGCAATAGGAGGAGTGAAAAGGGGCTAAAAAGTGGTTGAATGCCTTCAATGAGGCTACTTATATATCAGAAACTGAAGATATTACAGACCTGAAAATTGGTGTTTGAGATCTCCGTTAAAAATAAAGAAACACGTATTTTTTTGTTTCTGAAAAATCCAATTTGGGGGGGGGGTGAAAAGGGAATAATATTTTAAAATGAGTGTATCTATCTCAAAATTTTTAAAGGTTATATATGTGAAAATTGGTATTTAGAATCTCCCTTAAAAATAAATAAACACACGTATTTTTTCGTTTTTGGAAAATCCAAATATTGGGGGGTAAAAAGGGGGGAGTGTAAATTTTTTAAAATGAGTGTGTATACATCTTAAAACTTTAAAATTTACAGATGTAAAAATTGGTAGTTAGAATCTCCTCTAAAAATAAAGGAAAACGTATTTTTTGTTTCCTGTAAATCCCAATAGGAGGGGTGTAAAAGGGTGAAAAATGGGTTGAATGCCTTTACTGAGGATACATATATCTCAGAAACGAAAGATGTTACAGAACTGAAAATTTGTATATGGGATCTCCTTTAAAAATAAAAAAACACATATTTTTTAGTTTTGGAAAATCCAATTAATGGCGGTTAAACAGGAGTGACAAATTTTTGAAAGACTATATCTACAGAATATCTTGGAAACGTAAAATGTTACAGACGTAAAAAGTGGGTGTTTGTAATCTCCTGTAAATCTAAAGAAATATAGGTGATTTGTGTTTGGAATCTCCACTTAAGGGGAACTCAAAAAAAGGGGTGAAATTTTAAAATGTGAATTTTTACAGTTTATCTCAAAAAACTTAACATGTTACAGAAGTGAAAAATGGCAATTTTTTTATCTCTATTAAACATAAAGAAACGTGTATTTTTAGCTTTCGGAAATACCACTTGGGTGGAGGGGGGGGGGGGTAAAAGTGACTGAAAATGGTGTTGAATTATTTTAATTAGGCTATTGATATCTCAAAAATGAAGATGTTACAGACGTGAAATTTGATATTTGCAATCTGCTTTAAAAATAAAGAAACACGTATTCTCGGAAAATCCAATGAAGGGGGGGGGGGAAGTATTGAAAAATTAATTGAATTAATTGAATGAGAATACATACATCTAATAAAAACTAAAGTTGTTACAGACGTGAAAATTCGTATTTGGATCTCCTTTAAAAACAAAGAAAAACGCGTTTTTGGGGGAAACCATCTTGGAGGGCGGGAGTGTAAAGGAGTTGAATTCCTTTCATGAGGACACATAAATCAAAAACTGAAGAAGTTAGAGTCGTGATAATTGGTATTTAGAAGATCCTTTACTATTAAAGAAACAAGTATTTTTTGCGGGAAAATTCACTTAGGGGGGGGGGGGAGTAGTGTGAAATGAAGTGAAAAGTAAATAATTTTTATGGGGATACTTATATCTCAAAACTGAAGGTAATAGACGTGAACATTGGTGTTTGAAATCTTCTTTAAACATAAGAAACAAGCCTTCTTTTAATTATTTTTTTTGGGGGGGGGGGGTGCCGTTAAAGAAACTTAACGGCGGTGGGGTGTAGAAGGAGGTGAGACCAATTGATTTTACTGTTCTTAATGTACTTATAAGGATCCTCGGCAGCGCGCCGGCCTCTCACAGCTGGGTTCCGTGGTTCAAATCCCGTTCACTCCATGAGATATTCGTGCTGGACAAAACGGAGGCGGGACAGGTTTTTCTCCGGATACTCCGGTTTTCCTGTCATCATCCATTCCAGCAACACATAATAATAATAATAATAATAATAATAATAATAATAATAATAATAATAATAATCATAATAATAATGTTCCGGACCGTCTTCAAATTTGCGGACCGCGCTGGAAACGGCTCCTGGACGGGTAATGACTAAGAATGCAGTCCGGCCGCGGGTTCAGTGCCTTCTAGGCACCCAATATGACACCACGCCGGATCTCCTGAAGGATTTTATCCATATTAAAAATGATTATAGGAAAAGATGGCAAAGATTTACGGACCCAACTGACCGGGAGGAATACCTGAGCCTAGCCCGGGAAGTACGAAATCGATTGCTGGAAAAGAAGATTGAAAAATGGGAGGAAACATGCCGTAATCTAATAGAAAACGAGTCAGATCGGGAATTTTGGTGAGTTCTCGCAGAAAACGAGTCAGACCGCGAATTTCGGTGGATTATATATCTAAAACAATAAGCATTCAATTATAAATTTCAGTATAATACCGTAGCGAAGCACGGGTATCTTGCTAGTCTATCTATCTATATATATAAAGTAGCTTGTCCTGACTGACTGACTGACTGACTGACTGATTCATCATCGCCGAGCCAAAACTACTGGACATAAAGAAATGAAATTTTGGGGATATATTCATATTATAATGTAGGTGCTCGCTAAGAGAGGATTTTTGGATATTCCGTCCCTAAGGGGGTGAAAAGGGGGGTGAAATTTTAAAATGAGTGTGTCTATATCTCAAAACTTTAAAAGTTTACAGATGTGAAAATTGGTATTTAGAATCTTCTTTAAAAATAAGGAAACACGTATTTTTTTGTTTTCAGACAATCCCAATAGGAGGGGTGAAAAAGGGTGAAAAGGGGGTTGAATGGCTTTAATCCGGTTACGCTACTTATATCTCAGAAACTGAAGATATTACAGACCGCAAAATTGGTACTTTTGATCGCTGTGAAAAATAATGGAACACATATTTTTTTGTTTTTGGAAAATCCAATTAATGCGAGGGTGAAAGGGGGGTGAATTTTTAAAATGAGTGCATCTATATCTCAAAAGTTTTAAAGTTTAGAGATGTAAAAATTCGTATTTAGAATCTTCATTAAAAATAAAGGAACACGTATTTTTTTGTTTTCGGAAAATCCCAATAGGAGGGGTGAAAAGGGGTGAAAAATGTGTTGAATGCCTTTAAAGAGAATACATATATCTCAGAAACTAAAGATATTACAGACCTAAAAATTGGTACTTTTGATCGCTTTCAAAAATAAAGAAACACATATTTTTTTGTTTTTGGAAAATCCAATTAATGCGAGGGTGAAAAGGGGGGTGAATTTTTAAAATGAGTGCATCTATATCTCAAAAGTTATAAAGTTTAGATATGTAAAAATTGGTATTTAGAATCTTCATTAAAAATAAAGGAACACGTATTTTTTTGTTTTCGGAAAATCCCAATAGGAGGGGTGAAAAGGGGTAAAAAATGGGTTGAATGCCTTTAAAGAGAATACTTATATCTTAGAAACTGAATATATTACAGACCTGAAAATTGGTATTTGGGATCTACTTTAAAAATAAAGAAACAGGTATTTTTTCGTTTTGGGAAAATCCAAATAATGGGGGGTGAAAAGGGGGATGAAATTTTTAAAATGAGTGTATCTATATCTCAAAACTTTTAAAGTTCATAGATGTAAAATTTGGTATTTAGAAATCTCCTTTAAAAATAAAGAAACACGTACTTTTGTGTTTTCGGAAAATCCTAATAGGAAGGGTGAAAAAGGGTGAAAAATAGGTTGAATGCCTTTAATGAGGCTACTTATATTTCAGAACCTGAAGATATTACAGACCTGAAAATTGGTATTTGGGATCTACTTTAAAAATAAAGAAACAGGTATTTTTTCGTTTTTGGAAAATCCAAATAATGGGGGTTGAAAAGGGGGGTGAATTTTTAAAATGAGTGTGTCTACTTCTTAAAACTTTAAACGTTTACAGATGTAAAAATTGGTGTTTAGAATCTCCCTTAAAAATAAAGGAACACGTATTTCTTTGTTTTCTCTAAATCCCAATAGGAGGGGTGTAAAAGGGTTAATAATGGGTTGAATGCCTTTAATGAGGATACATATATCCCAGAAACTGAAGATATTACAGAACTGAAAATTAGTAAATGGGATCTCCTTTAAAAATATAGAAACACGTATATTTTTGCTTTTGGAAAATTCAATTAATGGCGGTTAAACAGGAGTGGCAAATTGGGGCGAATATTTTGAAAGACTATATCTACAGAATATCTGAGAAGCGTAAAATGTTACAGACGTAAATAGTGGGTATTTGGAATCTCCTGTAAGTGTAAAGAAACATAGGTGATTTGTCTTTGGAAACTCCACTTAAGGGGAACTAAAATGGGGTGAAATTTTAAAATGAGAATTTCTACAGTATATCTCAAAAAACTTAACATGTACTGAAGTGAAAAATGGTCATTTTTTTATCGTATTAAAAATAAAGAATAGTGTATTTTTAGTTTTCGGAAATACAACTTGGGTAGTGGGGGTTGGGGGGGGGGGGTAAAAGTGACTGAAAATGGTGTTGAATTCTTTTAATTAGGCTACTGATATCTCAAAAATGAAGATGTTACACACGTGAAATTTTATTTTTGGAATCTGCTTTAAAAGTAAACAAACACGTATTCTCGAAAAATCCAACGAAGGGGATTTGGAGTGTTAAAGGATAGAAAAAATTAATTGACTTAATTGTATGAGAATACATACATCTAATAAAAACTAAAGTTGTTACAGACGAGAAAATTGGTATTTTGATCTCCTTTAAAAACAAAGAAAAGCGCGTTTTGGTGGGGAAACAATCTTGGGGGGGGGGGCGGGAGTGAAAAGGAGATGAATTCCTTTCATGAGGACACATAAATCAAAAACTGAAGAGGTTGGAGTGGTGATAATTGGTATTTAGAAGATCCTTTACTATTAAAGGAACAAGTATTTTTTGCTTTAATATCACTTTGCGAGTGAGGGGGGGAGGGGGTGAGTGTGGAAGGAAGTTAAAAACGTTAATTATTTTTAAGGGGATACTTATATCTCAAAACTGAAGGTAATAAACGTGAACATTGGTATTTGGAATCTCCTTTAAACATAAAGAAACACGCCTTCTTTTTATTTTTTGGAGGGTGGGGGTAAATAAACTTAACGGCGGTGGGGTGTAAAAGGAGGTGAGACCAATTGATTTTACTGTTCGTAATGTACGTATAAGGAGCCTCCGTTGCTCAGTCGGCAGCGCGCCGGCCTCTCACAGCTGGGTTCCGTGTTTCAAATCCCGGTCACTCCATGTGACATTCGTGCTGGACAAAATGGACTCGGGACAGGTTTTTCTCCGGATACTCCGGCTTTCCCTGTCATCATTCATTCCAGCAACACTGTCCAATATTTCATTTCATTTGTCACTCATCGATCATTGCCCCAGAGGGGAGCTTCGGCAGCTGGCACAATTCCTATTGTCGCCGCTAGATGGGGCTTTATTCATTCCATCACTGATCCTGTCGAATGATAGGAAACAGGTTGTAGACTTGCGATGTACTTATTCTGATCATAAACCGATCATTTTTAATCTTTCCTGGGTTCTTTTTCAACAGCCATATTTTCCTTCGGAGAACGTTCTTAGATTAGAGTAGATTCTCCTGGCATATAAATAAAAATTTAAACACATTTGAAATAAACGATAGGAATGAGATTGGCCGTCAAATTGTTCACCTCTATAATAAGGTCAATTATACACGGAGGTATGTCATTCGTATCGCCAGAAATTCCGCACACTTGCCTACGCGCAACAATGGTGCTGGACACATTGTTAGCAATGACAATGGTAGCAGATGTATTTTACCGCCAAGTAGCGGTCTTGCATATTGCTGTGGGGTCCAGAACAAATATATTAATAATAATAATAATAATAATAATAATAATAATAATAATAATAATAATAATAATAATAATAATAATAATAATAATAATACCTAAATTCAATTAATTTCAAACACCCTAATAATAATAATAATAATAATAATAATAATAATAATAATGTCCTGGACCGTCGTCAACATGTGCGCACCGTGCTGGAAACGGGTCCTGGACGGGTAATGACTACGATTGCAGTCCGGCCGCCGGTTTTGTACCGCCAAGGCACCTAAGAGGACACCACGCCGGATCTCCTCAAGGATTTGATCCACATTAAAAATGCTTATAGGAAAGCATGGCTAAGATTTAGGAACCCAACTGACCGGGTGGAATACCTGGACCTAGCCCGGGAAATACGAAATCGATTGCTGGAAAGAAAGATTGAAAAATGGGATGAACGTTGCCGTAATCTCTCAGTAAACGAGTCAGATCACGAATATCGGCGGGTTGTATATAAAACGATAAGCATTCAATTATAAATTACCGAGCTCGATAGCTGCAGTCGCTTAAGAGCGGCCAGTATCCAGTATTCGGGAGATAGTGGGTTCGAACCCCACTGTCGGCAGCCCTGAAAATGGTTTTCCGTGGTTTCCCATTTTCACACCAGGCAAATGCTGGGGCTGTACCTTAATTAAGGCCACGGCCGCTTCCTTCCCACTCCCAGCCCTTCCCTGTCCCATCGTCGCCATAAGACCTATCTGTGTCGGCGCGACGTAAAGCAATTAGCAAAAACAATTATAAATTTCAATATATTACCGTAGCGAAGCACGGGTATCTTGCTAGTATATATATAAAATAACTTGTCCTGACTGACTGATTCATCATCGCCGAGCCAAAACCACTGGACATAAAGAGATGAAATTTTGGGGATATATTCATATTAAGACGTAGGTGCTCGCTAAGAGAGGATTTTTGGATATTCCTTCGCTAAGGGGGTGAAAACGGGGGTGAAATTTTAAAATGAGTTGCTCTATATCTCAAAACCTAAAAAGTTTACAGATGTAAAAATTGGTATTTAGAATCTTCTTTAAAAATAAGGAAATACGTATTTTTTTGTTTTCAGAAAATCCCAATAGGAGGGGTGAAAAAGGGTGAAAATGGGGAAAAATGGGTTGAATGCCTTTAATCAGGATACCGGTACCTATATCTCAGAAACTGAAGATATTACAGACCTGAAAATTGGTACTTTTGATCTCTTTTAAAAATAAAGAAACACGTATTTTTTTGTTTTTGGAAATTCCAATTAATGGGAGGGTGAAAAGGGGGTGAATTTTTAAAATGAGTGAATCTATATCTCCAAACTTTTAAAGTTTGCAGATGTAAAAATTGGTATTTAGAACCTTCATTAAAAATAAAGGAACACGTATTTTTTTGTTTTCGGAAAATCGCAATAGGAGGAGTGAAAAGGGGCTAAAAAGTGGTTGAATGCCTTCAATGAGGCTACTTATATATCAGAAACTGAAGATATTACAGACCTGAAAATTGGTGTTTGAGATCTCCGTTAAAAATAAAGAAACACGTATTTTTTTGTTTCTGAAAAATCCAATTTAGGGGGGGGGTGAAAAGGGAATAATATTTTAAAATGAGTGTATCTATCTCAAAATTTTTAAAGGTTATATATGTGAAAATTGGTATTTAGAATCTCCCTTAAAAATAAATAAACACACGTATTTTTTCGTTTTTGGAAAATCCAAATATTGGGGGGTAAAAAGGGGGGAGTGTAAATTTTTTAAAATGAGTGTGTATACATCTTAAAACTTTAAAATTTACAGATGTAAAAATTGGTAGTTAGAATCTCCTCTAAAAATAAAGGAAAACGTATTTTTTGTTTCCTGTAAATCCCAATAGGAGGGGTGTAAAAGGGTGAAAAATGGGTTGAATGCCTTTACTGAGGATACATATATCTCAGAAACGAAAGATGTTACAGAACTGAAAATTTGTATATGGGATCTCCTTTAAAAATAAAAAAACACATATTTTTTAGTTTTGGAAAATCCAATTAATGGCGGTTAAACAGGAGTGACAAATTTTTGAAAGACTATATCTACAGAATATCTTGGAAACGTAAAATGTTACAGACGTAAAAAGTGGGTGTTTGTAATCTCCTGTAAATCTAAAGAAATATAGGTGATTTGTGTTTGGAATCTCCACTTAAGGGGAACTCAAAAAAAGGGGTGAAATTTTAAAATGTGAATTTTTACAGTTTATCTCAAAAAACTTAACATGTTACAGAAGTGAAAAATGGCAATTTTTTTATCTCTATTAAACATAAAGAAACGTGTATTTTTAGCTTTCGGAAATACCACTTGGGTGGAGGGGGGGGGGGTAAAAGTGACTGAAAATGGTGTTGAATTATTTTAATTAGGCTATTGATATCTCAAAAATGAAGATGTTACAGACGTGAAATTTGATATTTGCAATCTGCTTTAAAAATAAAGAAACACGTATTCTCGGAAAATCCAATGAAGGGGGGGGGGGGGAAGTATTGAAAAATTAATTGAATTAATTGAATGAGAATACATACATCTAATAAAAACTAAAGTTGTTACAGACGTGAAAATTCGTATTTGGATCTCCTTTAAAAACAAAGAAAAACGCGTTTTTGGGGGAAACCATCTTGGAGGGCGGGAGTGTAAAGGAGTTGAATTCCTTTCATGAGGACACATAAATCAAAAACTGAAGAAGTTAGAGTCGTGATAATTGGTATTTAGAAGATCCTTTACTATTAAAGAAACAAGTATTTTTTGCGGGAAAATTCACTTAGGGGGGGGGGGGGAGTAGTGTGAAATGAAGTGAAAAGTAAATAATTTTTATGGGGATACTTATATCTCAAAACTGAAGGTAATAGACGTGAACATTGGTGTTTGAAATCTTCTTTAAACATAAGAAACAAGCCTTCTTTTAATTATTTTTTTTGGGGGGGGGGGTGCCGTTAAAAAAACTTAACGGCGGTGGGGTGTAGAAGGAGGTGAGACCAATTGATTTTACTGTTCTTAATGTACTTATAAGGATCCTCGGCAGCGCGCCGGCCTCTCACAGCTGGGTTCCGTGGTTCAAATCCCGTTCACTCCATGAGATATTCGTGCTGGACAAAACGGAGGCGGGACAGGTTTTTCTCCGGATACTCCGGTTTTCCTGTCATCATCCATTCCAGCAACACATAATAATAATAATAATAATAATAATAATAATAATAATCATAATAATAATGTTCCGGACCGTCTTCAAATTTGCGGACCGCGCTGGAAACGGCTCCTGGACGGGTAATGACTAAGAATGCAGTCCGGCCGCGGGTTCAGTGCCTTCTAGGCACCCAATATGACACCACGCCGGATCTCCTGAAGGATTTTATCCATATTAAAAATGATTATAGGAAAAGATGGCAAAGATTTACGGACCCAACTGACCGGGAGGAATACCTGAGCCTAGCCCGGGAAGTACGAAATCGATTGCTGGAAAAGAAGATTGAAAAATGGGAGGAAACATGCCGTAATCTAATAGAAAACGAGTCAGATCGGGAATTTTGGTGAGTTCTCGCAGAAAACGAGTCAGACCGCGAATTTCGGTGGATTATATATCTAAAACAATAAGCATTCAATTATAAATTTCAGTATAATACCGTAGCGAAGCACGGGTATCTTGCTAGTCTATCTATATATATATAAAATAACTTGTCCTGACTGACTGATTCATCATCGCCGAGCCAAAACCACTGGACATAAAGAGATGAAATTTTGGGGATATATTCATATTAAGACGTAGGTGCTCGCTAAGAGAGGATTTTTGGATATTCCTTCGCTAAGGGGGTGAAAACGGGGGTGAAATTTTAAAATGAGTTGCTCTATATCTCAAAACCTAAAAAGTTTACAGATGTAAAAATTGGTATTTAGAATCTTCTTTAAAAATAAGGAAATACGTATTTTTTTGTTTTCAGAAAATCCCAATAGGAGGGGTGAAAAAGGGTGAAAATGGGGAAAAATGGGTTGAATGCCTTTAATCAGGATACCGGTACCTATATCTCAGAAACTGAAGATATTACAGACCTGAAAATTGGTACTTTTGATCTCTTTTAAAAATAAAGAAACACGTATTTTTTTGTTTTTGGAAATTCCAATTAATGGGAGGGTGAAAAGGGGGTGAATTTTTAAAATGAGTGAATCTATATCTCCAAACTTTTAAAGTTTGCAGATGTAAAAATTGGTATTTAGAACCTTCATTAAAAATAAAGGAACACGTATTTTTTTGTTTTCGGAAAATCGCAATAGGAGGAGTGAAAAGGGGCTAAAAAGTGGTTGAATGCCTTCAATGAGGCTACTTATATATCAGAAACTGAAGATATTACAGACCTGAAAATTGGTGTTTGAGATCTCCGTTAAAAATAAAGAAACACGTATTTTTTTGTTTCTGAAAAATCCAATTTAGGGGGGGGGGTGAAAAGGGAATAATATTTTAAAATGAGTGTATCTATCTCAAAATTTTTAAAGGTTATATATGTGAAAATTGGTATTTAGAATCTCCCTTAAAAATAAATAAACACACGTATTTTTTCGTTTTTGGAAAATCCAAATATTGGGGGGTAAAAAGGGGGGAGTGTAAATTTTTTAAAATGAGTGTGTATACATCTTAAAACTTTAAAATTTACAGATGTAAAAATTGGTAGTTAGAATCTCCTCTAAAAATAAAGGAAAACGTATTTTTTGTTTCCTGTAAATCCCAATAGGAGGGGTGTAAAAGGGTGAAAAATGGGTTGAATGCCTTTACTGAGGATACATATATCTCAGAAACGAAAGATGTTACAGAACTGAAAATTTGTATATGGGATCTCCTTTAAAAATAAAAAAACACATATTTTTTAGTTTTGGAAAATCCAATTAATGGCGGTTAAACAGGAGTGACAAATTTTTGAAAGACTATATCTACAGAATATCTTGGAAACGTAAAATGTTACAGACGTAAAAAGTGGGTGTTTGTAATCTCCTGTAAATCTAAAGAAATATAGGTGATTTGTGTTTGGAATCTCCACTTAAGGGGAACTCAAAAAAAGGGGTGAAATTTTAAAATGTGAATTTTTACAGTTTATCTCAAAAAACTTAACATGTTACAGAAGTGAAAAATGGCAATTTTTTTATCTCTATTAAACATAAAGAAACGTGTATTTTTAGCTTTCGGAAATACCACTTGGGTGGAGGGGGGGGGGGGTAAAAGTGACTGAAAATGGTGTTGAATTATTTTAATTAGGCTATTGATATCTCAAAAATGAAGATGTTACAGACGTGAAATTTGATATTTGCAATCTGCTTTAAAAATAAAGAAACACGTATTCTCGGAAAATCCAATGAAGTGGGGGGGGAAGTATTGAAAAATTAATTGAATTAATTGAATGAGAATACATACATCTAATAAAAACTAAAGTTGTTACAGACGTGAAAATTCGTATTTGGATCTCCTTTAAAAACAAAGAAAAACGCGTTTTTGGGGGAAACCATCTTGGAGGGCGGGAGTGTAAAGGAGTTGAATTCCTTTCATGAGGACACATAAATCAAAAACTGAAGAAGTTAGAGTCGTGATAATTGGTATTTAGAAGATCCTTTACTATTAAAGAAACAAGTATTTTTTGCGGGAAAATTCACTTAGGGGGGGGGGAGTAGTGTGAAATGAAGTGAAAAGTAAATAATTTTTATGGGGATACTTATATCTCAAAACTGAAGGTAATAGACGTGAACATTGGTGTTTGAAATCTTCTTTAAACATAAGAAACAAGCCTTCTTTTAATTATTTTTTTTTGGGGGGGGGTGCCGTTAAAAAAACTTAACGGCGGTGGGGTGTAGAAGGAGGTGAGACCAATTGATTTTACTGTTCTTAATGTACTTATAAGGATCCTCGGCAGCGCGCCGGCCTCTCACAGCTGGGTTCCGTGGTTCAAATCCCGTTCACTCCATGAGATATTCGTGCTGGACAAAACGGAGGCGGGACAGGTTTTTCTCCGGATACTCCGGTTTTCCTGTCATCATCCATTCCAGCAACACATAATAATAATAATAATAATAATAATAATAATAATAATAATAATAATAATAATAATAATAATAATCATAATAATAATGTTCCGGACCGTCTTCAAATTTGCGGACCGCGCTGGAAACGGCTCCTGGACGGGTAATGACTAAGAATGCAGTCCGGCCGCGGGTTCAGTGCCTTCTAGGCACCCAATATGACACCACGCCGGATCTCCTGAAGGATTTTATCCATATTAAAAATGATTATAGGAAAAGATGGCAAAGATTTACGGACCCAACTGACCGGGAGGAATACCTGAGCCTAGCCCGGGAAGTACGAAATCGATTGCTGGAAAAGAAGATTGAAAAATGGGAGGAAACATGCCGTAATCTAATAGAAAACGAGTCAGATCGGGAATTTTGGTGAGTTCTCGCAGAAAACGAGTCAGACCGCGAATTTCGGTGGATTATATATCTAAAACAATAAGCATTCAATTATAAATTTCAGTATAATACCGTAGCGAAGCACGGGTATCTTGCTAGTATATATATAAAATAGCTTGTCCTGACTGACTGATTCATCATCGCCGAGCCAAAACTACTAGACATAATGAAATGAAATTTTGGGGATACATTCATATTAAGATGTAGGTGCTCGCTAAGAGAGGATTTTTGGATATTCCGTTGCTAAGGGGGTGAAAAGGGGGGGTGAAGTTTTAAAATGAGTGCACCTATATCTCAAAACTTTAAAAGTTTACAAATGTAAAAATTGGTATTTAGAATCTTCTTTGAAAATAAGGAAACACGTATTTTTTTGTTTTCAGAAAATCCCAATAGGAGGGGTGAAAAAGGGTGAAAATGGGGGAAAACGTGTTGAATGCCTTTAATCAGGATACCGGTACTTATATCTCAGAAACTGAAGATATTACAGACCTGAAAATTGGTAGTTTTGATCTCTTTTAAAAATAAAGAAACACGTATTTTTTTGTTTTTGGAAAATCCAATTAATGGGAGGGTGAAAAGGGGGTGAATTTTTAAAATTAGTGAATCTATATCTCCAAACTTTTAAAGTTTGCAGATGTAAAAATTGGTATTTAGAATCTTCATTAAAAATAAAGAAACACGTATTTTTTTGTTTTCGTAAAATCGCAATAGGAGGTGTGAAAAAGGGTGAAAAAGTGGTTGAATGCCTTTAATGAGGCTACTTATATCTCAGAAACTGAAGATATTATAGACCTGAAAATTGGTGTTTGGGATCTCCTTTAAAAATAAAGAAACACGTATTTTTTATTTCTGAAAAACCCAATTAAGGGGGGTAAAAAAGGGGTAATATTTTAAAATGAGTGTATCTATATCTCAAAACTTTAAAAGGTTATAGGTGTAAAAATAGGTATTTAGAATCTCCATTAAAGATAAAGGAACACGTATATTTTGTTTTCGGAAAATCCTAATAGGAAGGGTGGAAAAGGTTGAAAAAGGGGTCGAATGCATTTCATGAGTCTACTTATATTTCAGAACCTGAAGATATTACAGACCTGAAAATTGGTGTTTGGGATCTCCTTTAAAAATAAATAAGCACGTATTTTTTGTTTGTGGAAAATACAATTAATGGGGGGGGGAAAGGGGGTGGTTTTTTTAAAATGAGTGTATCTATATCTCAAAACTTTTTAAGTTTATAGATGTAAAAATTGGTATTTAGAAACTCCTTTAAAAATAAAGAAACATGTATTCTTTGGTTTTCGGAAAATCCCAATAGGAAGGGTGTAAAAGGGTGAATAATGGGTTGAATGCCTTTCATGAGGATACTTATATTTCAGAACCTGAATATATTATAGACCTGAAAATTGGTATTTTGGATCTACTTTAAAAGTAAAGAAACAGGTATTTTTTCGTTTTTAGAAAATCCAAATATTGGGGGGGTGAAAACGGGGGTGAATTTTTAAATTGACTGTGTCTACATCTTAAAACTTTAAAATTTACAGATGTAAAAATTGGTGGTTAGAATCTCCTCTAAAAATAAAGGAACACGTATTTTTTTGTTTCCAGTAAGTCCTAATAGGAGGGGTGTAAAAGGGTGAAAAATGGGTTGAATGCCTTTAATGAGGATACACATATCTCAGAAACGAAAGATATTACAGAACTGAAAATTCGCATATGTGATCTCCTTTAAAAATAAAGAAACAAGTATTTTTTAGTTTTTGGAAAAGCCAATTAATGGCGGTTAAACAGGAGTGACAAATTGTGGTGAATATTTTGAAAGACTATATCTACAGAATATCTTGGAATCGTAAAATGTTAAAACGTAAAAAGTGGGTGTAAATCTCCCGTAAATGTAAATAAATATAGGTTATTTGTTTTTGGAAACTCTACTTAAGGGGAACCCAAAAGGGGTGAAATTTTAAAATGAGAATTTTTACGGATATCTAAAAAACTTAACATGTTACAGAAGTGAAAAATGGTATACTTTTATCTCTATTAAACATAAAGAAAAGTGTATTTTTAGTTTTCGGAAATACCACTTGGATGGAGGGCGGGGGGGGGGTGTAAAAGTGACTGAAAATGGTGATGAATTCTTTTAATTAGGCTACTGATATCTCAAAAATGAAGATGTTACAGATGTGAAATTTGATTTTTGCAATCTGCTTTAAAAGTAAAGAAACACGTATTCTCGGAAAATCCAATGAAGGGGGGAGGGGTGTGTGTGAAAGAATTGAAACATTAGTTGACTTAATTGTATGAGAATACATACATCTATTACTAAAGTTGTTACAGACGTGAAAATTCGTATTTGGATCTCCTTTAAAAACAAAGAAAAAGGCGTTTTGGTGGGGAAACCATCTTGGAGGGCGGGAGTGTAAAGGAGTTGAATTCCTTTCATGAGGACACATAAATCAAAAACTGAAGAAGTTAGAGTCGTGATGATTGGTATTTAGAAGATCCTTTACTATTAAAGAAACAAGTAATTTTTTGCGGGAAAATTCATTTAGGGGGAGGAGAGATTATTGTGAAATGAAGTGAAAAAAAGTAAATTATTTTTATGTGGATACTTATATCTCAAAACTGAAGGTAATAGACGTGAACATTGATGTTTGGAATCTCCCTTAAACATAAAGAAACAAGCATCCTTTTAATTCTTTTTCGGGGGGGGGGGGGGTGGCTGTAGATAAACTTAACGGCGGTGGGGTGTAGAAGGAGGTGAGACCAATTGATTTTACTGTTATTAATGTACTTATAAGGATCCTCCGTTGCTCAGGCGGCAGCGCGCCGGTCTCTCACAGCTGGGTTCCGTGGTTCAAATCCCGGTCACTCCATGTGGCATTCGTGCTGGACAAAACGGAGGCGGGACAGGTTTTTCTCCGGATACTCCGGTTTTCCCTGTCATCAGCCATTCCAGCAACACATAATAATAATAATAATAATAATAATAATAATAATAATAATAATAATAATATTCCGGACCGTCGTCAAATTGCGGACCGCGATGGAAACGGCTCCTGGACGGCTAATGACTAAGAATGCAGTCCGGTCGCGGGTTCAGTGCCGCCAAGGCACCCAGTATGACAGCACGCCGGATCTCCTGAAGGATTATATCCGTATTAAAAATATTATAGGAAAAGATGGCAAAGATTTACGGACCCAACTGACATGGAGGAATACCTGAGCCTAAGCCGGGAAGTACGAAATCGATTGCTGGAAAGGAAGATTTAAAAATGGGAGGAAACGTGCCGTAAAATAATAGATCGGGAATTTTGGTGGATTCTCGCAGAGAACGAGTCAGATCGCGAATTTCGGCGGATTATATATCTAAAACAATAAGCATTCAATTATAAATTTCAGTATAATACCGTAGCGAAGCACGGGTATCTTGCTAGTCTATATATATATAAAATAACTTGTCCTGACTGACTGATTCATCATCGCCGAGCCAAAACCACTGGACATAAAGAGATGAAATTTTGGGGATATATTCATATTAAGACGTAGGTGCTCGCTAAGAGAGGATTTTTGGATATTCCTTCGCTAAGGGGGTGAAAACGGGGGTGAAATTTTAAAATGAGTTGCTCTATATCTCAAAACCTAAAAAGTTTACAGATGTAAAAATTGGTATTTAGAATCTTCTTTAAAAATAAGGAAATACGTATTTTTTTGTTTTCAGAAAATCCCAATAGGAGGGGTGAAAAAGGGTGAAAATGGGGAAAAATGGGTTGAATGCCTTTAATCAGGATACCGGTACCTATATCTCAGAAACTGAAGATATTACAGACCTGAAAATTGGTACTTTTGATCTCTTTTAAAAATAAAGAAACACGTATTTTTTTGTTTTTGGAAATTCCAATTAATGGGAGGGTGAAAAGGGGGTGAATTTTTAAAATGAGTGAATCTATATCTCCAAACTTTTAAAGTTTGCAGATGTAAAAATTGGTATTTAGAACCTTCATTAAAAATAAAGGAACACGTATTTTTTTGTTTTCGGAAAATCGCAATAGGAGGAGTGAAAAGGGGCTAAAAAGTGGTTGAATGCCTTCAATGAGGCTACTTATATATCAGAAACTGAAGATATTACAGACCTGAAAATTGGTGTTTGAGATCTCCGTTAAAAATAAAGAAACACGTATTTTTTTGTTTCTGAAAAATCCAATTTAGGGGGGGGGGGGGGTGAAAAGGGAATAATATTTTAAAATGAGTGTATCTATCTCAAAATTTTTAAAGGTTATATATGTGAAAATTGGTATTTAGAATCTCCCTTAAAAATAAATAAACACACGTATTTTTTCGTTTTTGGAAAATCCAAATATTGGGGGGTAAAAAGGGGGGAGTGTAAATTTTTTAAAATGAGTGTGTATACATCTTAAAACTTTAAAATTTACAGATGTAAAAATTGGTAGTTAGAATCTCCTCTAAAAATAAAGGAAAACGTATTTTTTGTTTCCTGTAAATCCCAATAGGAGGGGTGTAAAAGGGTGAAAAATGGGTTGAATGCCTTTACTGAGGATACATATATCTCAGAAACGAAAGATGTTACAGAACTGAAAATTTGTATATGGGATCTCCTTTAAAAATAAAAAAACACATATTTTTTAGTTTTGGAAAATCCAATTAATGGCGGTTAAACAGGAGTGACAAATTTTTGAAAGACTATATCTACAGAATATCTTGGAAACGTAAAATGTTACAGACGTAAAAAGTGGGTGTTTGTAATCTCCTGTAAATCTAAAGAAATATAGGTGATTTGTGTTTGGAATCTCCACTTAAGGGGAACTCAAAAAAAGGGGTGAAATTTTAAAATGTGAATTTTTACAGTTTATCTCAAAAAACTTAACATGTTACAGAAGTGAAAAATGGCAATTTTTTTATCTCTATTAAACATAAAGAAACGTGTATTTTTAGCTTTCGGAAATACCACTTGGGTGGAGGGGGGGGGGGGTAAAAGTGACTGAAAATGGTGTTGAATTATTTTAATTAGGCTATTGATATCTCAAAAATGAAGATGTTACAGACGTGAAATTTGATATTTGCAATCTGCTTTAAAAATAAAGAAACACGTATTCTCGGAAAATCCAATGAAGGGGGGGGGGGGGAAGTATTGAAAAATTAATTGAATTAATTGAATGAGAATACATACATCTAATAAAAACTAAAGTTGTTACAGACGTGAAAATTCGTATTTGGATCTCCTTTAAAAACAAAGAAAAACGCGTTTTTGGGGGAAACCATCTTGGAGGGCGGGAGTGTAAAGGAGTTGAATTCCTTTCATGAGGACACATAAATCAAAAACTGAAGAAGTTAGAGTCGTGATAATTGGTATTTAGAAGATCCTTTACTATTAAAGAAACAAGTATTTTTTGCGGGAAAATTCACTTAGGGGGGGGGGGGGAGTAGTGTGAAATGAAGTGAAAAGTAAATAATTTTTATGGGGATACTTATATCTCAAAACTGAAGGTAATAGACGTGAACATTGGTGTTTGAAATCTTCTTTAAACATAAGAAACAAGCCTTCTTTTAATTATTTTTTTTGGGGGGGGGGGTGCCGTTAAAAAAACTTAACGGCGGTGGGGTGTAGAAGGAGGTGAGACCAATTGATTTTACTGTTCTTAATGTACTTATAAGGATCCTCGGCAGCGCGCCGGCCTCTCACAGCTGGGTTCCGTGGTTCAAATCCCGTTCACTCCATGAGATATTCGTGCTGGACAAAACGGAGGCGGGACAGGTTTTTCTCCGGATACTCCGGTTTTCCTGTCATCATCCATTCCAGCAACACATAATAATAATAATAATAATAATAATAATAATAATAATAATAATAATAATAATAATAATAATAATCATAATAATAATGTTCCGGACCGTCTTCAAATTTGCGGACCGCGCTGGAAACGGCTCCTGGACGGGTAATGACTAAGAATGCAGTCCGGCCGCGGGTTCAGTGCCTTCTAGGCACCCAATATGACACCACGCCGGATCTCCTGAAGGATTTTATCCATATTAAAAATGATTATAGGAAAAGATGGCAAAGATTTACGGACCCAACTGACCGGGAGGAATACCTGAGCCTAGCCCGGGAAGTACGAAATCGATTGCTGGAAAAGAAGATTGAAAAATGGGAGGAAACATGCCGTAATCTAATAGAAAACGAGTCAGATCGGGAATTTTGGTGAGTTCTCGCAGAAAACGAGTCAGACCGCGAATTTCGGTGGATTATATATCTAAAACAATAAGCATTCAATTATAAATTTCAGTATAATACCGTAGCGAAGCACGGGTATCTTGCTAGTATATATATAAAATAACTTGTCCTGACTGACTGATTCATCATCGCCGAGCCAAAACCACTGGACATAAAGAGATGAAATTTTGGGGATATATTCATATTAAGACGTAGGTGCTCGCTAAGAGAGGATTTTTGGATATTCCTTCGCTAAGGGGGTGAAAACGGGGGTGAAATTTTAAAATGAGTTGCTCTATATCTCAAAACCTAAAAAGTTTACAGATGTAAAAATTGGTATTTAGAATCTTCTTTAAAAATAAGGAAATACGTATTTTTTTGTTTTCAGAAAATCCCAATAGGAGGGGTGAAAAAGGGTGACAATGGGGAAAAATGGGTTGAATGCCTTTAATCAGGATACCGGTACCTATATCTCAGAAACTGAAGATATTACAGACCTGAAAATTGGTACTTTTGATCTCTTTTAAAAATAAAGAAACACGTATTTTTTTGTTTTTGGAAATTCCAATTAATGGGAGGGTGAAAAGGGGGTGAATTTTTAAAATGAGTGAATCTATATCTCCAAACTTTTAAAGTTTGCAGATGTAAAAATTGGTATTTAGAACCTTCATTAAAAATAAAGGAACACGTATTTTTTTGTTTTCGGAAAATCGCAATAGGAGGAGTGAAAAGGGGCTAAAAAGTGGTTGAATGCCTTCAATGAGGCTACTTATATATCAGAAACTGAAGATATTACAGACCTGAAAATTGGTGTTTGAGATCTCCGTTAAAAATAAAGAAACACGTATTTTTTTTGTTTCTGAAAAATCCAATTTAGGGGGGGGGGTGAAAAGGGAATAATATTTTAAAATGAGTGTATCTATCTCAAAATTTTTAAAGGTTATATATGTGAAAATTGGTATTTAGAATCTCCCTTAAAAATAAATAAACACACGTATTTTTTCGTTTTTGGAAAATCCAAATATTGGGGGGTAAAAAGGGGGGAGTGTAAATTTTTTAAAATGAGTGTGTATACATCTTAAAACTTTAAAATTTACAGATGTAAAAATTGGTAGTTAGAATCTCCTCTAAAAATAAAGGAAAACGTATTTTTTGTTTCCTGTAAATCCCAATAGGAGGGGTGTAAAAGGGTGAAAAATGGGTTGAATGCCTTTACTGAGGATACATATATCTCAGAAACGAAAGATGTTACAGAACTGAAAATTTGTATATGGGATCTCCTTTAAAAATAAAAAAACACATATTTTTTAGTTTTGGAAAATCCAATTAATGGCGGTTAAACAGGAGTGACAAATTTTTGAAAGACTATATCTACAGAATATCTTGGAAACGTAAAATGTTACAGACGTAAAAAGTGGGTGTTTGTAATCTCCTGTAAATCTAAAGAAATATAGGTGATTTGTGTTTGGAATCTCCACTTAAGGGGAACTCAAAAAAAGGGGTGAAATTTTAAAATGTGAATTTTTACAGTTTATCTCAAAAAACTTAACATGTTACAGAAGTGAAAAATGGCAATTTTTTTATCTCTATTAAACATAAAGAAACGTGTATTTTTAGCTTTCGGAAATACCACTTGGGTGGAGGGGGGGGGGGGTAAAAGTGACTGAAAATGGTGTTGAATTATTTTAATTAGGCTATTGATATCTCAAAAATGAAGATGTTACAGACGTGAAATTTGATATTTGCAATCTGCTTTAAAAATAAAGAAACACGTATTCTCGGAAAATCCAATGAAGGGGGGGGGAAGTATTGAAAAATTAATTGAATTAATTGAATGAGAATACATACATCTAATAAAAACTAAAGTTGTTACAGACGTGAAAATTCGTATTTGGATCTCCTTTAAAAACAAAGAAAAACGCGTTTTTGGGGGAAACCATCTTGGAGGGCGGGAGTGTAAAGGAGTTGAATTCCTTTCATGAGGACACATAAATCAAAAACTGAAGAAGTTAGAGTCGTGATAATTGGTATTTAGAAGATCCTTTACTATTAAAGAAACAAGTATTTTTTGCGGGAAAATTCACTTAGGGGGGGGGGGGAGTAGTGTGAAATGAAGTGAAAAGTAAATAATTTTTATGGGGATACTTATATCTCAAAACTGAAGGTAATAGACGTGAACATTGGTGTTTGAAATCTTCTTTAAACATAAGAAACAAGCCTTCTTTTAATTATTTTTTTTGGGGGGGGGGGTGCCGTTAAAAAAACTTAACGGCGGTGGGGTGTAGAAGGAGGTGAGACCAATTGATTTTACTGTTCTTAATGTACTTATAAGGATCCTCGGCAGCGCGCCGGCCTCTCACAGCTGGGTTCCGTGGTTCAAATCCCGTTCACTCCATGAGATATTCGTGCTGGACAAAACGGAGGCGGGACAGGTTTTTCTCCGGATACTCCGGTTTTCCTGTCATCATCCATTCCAGCAACACATAATAATAATAATAATAATAATAATAATAATAATAATAATAATAATAATAATCATAATAATAATGTTCCGGACCGTCTTCAAATTTGCGGACCGCGCTGGAAACGGCTCCTGGACGGGTAATGACTAAGAATGCAGTCCGGCCGCGGGTTCAGTGCCTTCTAGGCACCCAATATGACACCACGCCGGATCTCCTGAAGGATTTTATCCATATTAAAAATGATTATAGGAAAAGATGGCAAAGATTTACGGACCCAACTGACCGGGAGGAATACCTGAGCCTAGCCCGGGAAGTACGAAATCGATTGCTGGAAAAGAAGATTGAAAAATGGGAGGAAACATGCCGTAATCTAATAGAAAACGAGTCAGATCGGGAATTTTGGTGAGTTCTCGCAGAAAACGAGTCAGACCGCGAATTTCGGTGGATTATATATCTAAAACAATAAGCATTCAATTATAAATTTCAGTATAATACCGTAGCGAAGCACGGGTATCTTGCTAGTATATATATAAAATAACTTGTCCTGACTGACTGATTCATCATCGCCGAGCCAAAACCACTGGACATAAAGAGATGAAATTTTGGGGATATATTCATATTAAGACGTAGGTGCTCGCTAAGAGAGGATTTTTGGATATTCCTTCGCTAAGGGGGTGAAAACGGGGGTGAAATTTTAAAATGAGTTGCTCTATATCTCAAAACCTAAAAAGTTTACAGATGTAAAAATTGGTATTTAGAATCTTCTTTAAAAATAAGGAAATACGTATTTTTTTGTTTTCAGAAAATCCCAATAGGAGGGGTGAAAAAGGGTGAAAATGGGGAAAAATGGGTTGAATGCCTTTAATCAGGATACCGGTACCTATATCTCAGAAACTGAAGATATTACAGACCTGAAAATTGGTACTTTTGATCTCTTTTAAAAATAAAGAAACACGTATTTTTTTGTTTTTGGAAATTCCAATTAATGGGAGGGTGAAAAGGGGGTGAATTTTTAAAATGAGTGAATCTATATCTCCAAACTTTTAAAGTTTGCAGATGTAAAAATTGGTATTTAGAACCTTCATTAAAAATAAAGGAACACGTATTTTTTTGTTTTCGGAAAATCGCAATAGGAGGAGTGAAAAGGGGCTAAAAAGTGGTTGAATGCCTTCAATGAGGCTACTTATATATCAGAAACTGAAGATATTACAGACCTGAAAATTGGTGTTTGAGATCTCCGTTAAAAATAAAGAAACACGTATTTTTTTGTTTCTGAAAAATCCAATTTAGGGGGGGGGTGAAAAGGGAATAATATTTTAAAATGAGTGTATCTATCTCAAAATTTTTAAAGGTTATATATGTGAAAATTGGTATTTAGAATCTCCCTTAAAAATAAATAAACACACGTATTTTTTCGTTTTTGGAAAATCCAAATATTGGGGGGTAAAAAGGGGGGAGTGTAAATTTTTTAAAATGAGTGTGTATACATCTTAAAACTTTAAAATTTACAGATGTAAAAATTGGTAGTTAGAATCTCCTCTAAAAATAAAGGAAAACGTATTTTTTGTTTCCTGTAAATCCCAATAGGAGGGGTGTAAAAGGGTGAAAAATGGGTTGAATGCCTTTACTGAGGATACATATATCTCAGAAACGAAAGATGTTACAGAACTGAAAATTTGTATATGGGATCTCCTTTAAAAATAAAAAAACACATATTTTTTAGTTTTGGAAAATCCAATTAATGGCGGTTAAACAGGAGTGACAAATTTTTGAAAGACTATATCTACAGAATATCTTGGAAACGTAAAATGTTACAGACGTAAAAAGTGGGTGTTTGTAATCTCCTGTAAATCTAAAGAAATATAGGTGATTTGTGTTTGGAATCTCCACTTAAGGGGAACTCAAAAAAAGGGGTGAAATTTTAAAATGTGAATTTTTACAGTTTATCTCAAAAAACTTAACATGTTACAGAAGTGAAAAATGGCAATTTTTTTATCTCTATTAAACATAAAGAAACGTGTATTTTTAGCTTTCGGAAATACCACTTGGGTGGAGGGGGGGGGGTAAAAGTGACTGAAAATGGTGTTGAATTATTTTAATTAGGCTATTGATATCTCAAAAATGAAGATGTTACAGACGTGAAATTTGATATTTGCAATCTGCTTTAAAAATAAAGAAACACGTATTCTCGGAAAATCCAATGAAGGGGGGGGGGGAAGTATTGAAAAATTAATTGAATTAATTGAATGAGAATACATACATCTAATAAAAACTAAAGTTGTTACAGACGTGAAAATTCGTATTTGGATCTCCTTTAAAAACAAAGAAAAACGCGTTTTTGGGGGAAACCATCTTGGAGGGCGGGAGTGTAAAGGAGTTGAATTCCTTTCATGAGGACACATAAATCAAAAACTGAAGAAGTTAGAGTCGTGATAATTGGTATTTAGAAGATCCTTTACTATTAAAGAAACAAGTATTTTTTGCGGGAAAATTCACTTAGGGGGGGGGGGGAGTAGTGTGAAATGAAGTGAAAAGTAAATAATTTTTATGGGGATACTTATATCTCAAAACTGAAGGTAATAGACGTGAACATTGGTGTTTGAAATCTTCTTTAAACATAAGAAACAAGCCTTCTTTTAATTATTTTTTTGGGGGGGGGGGGGTGCCGTTAAAAAAACTTAACGGCGGTGGGGTGTAGAAGGAGGTGAGACCAATTGATTTTACTGTTCTTAATGTACTTATAAGGATCCTCGGCAGCGCGCCGGCCTCTCACAGCTGGGTTCCGTGGTTCAAATCCCGTTCACTCCATGAGATATTCGTGCTGGACAAAACGGAGGCGGGACAGGTTTTTCTCCGGATACTCCGGTTTTCCTGTCATCATCCATTCCAGCAACACATAATAATAATAATAATAATAATAATAATAATAATAATAATAATAATAATAATAATCATAATAATAATGTTCCGGACCGTCTTCAAATTTGCGGACCGCGCTGGAAACGGCTCCTGGACGGGTAATGACTAAGAATGCAGTCCGGCCGCGGGTTGAGTGCCTTCTAGGCACCCAATATGACACCACGCCGGATCTCCTGAAGGATTTTATCCATATTAAAAATGATTATAGGAAAAGATGGCAAAGATTTACGGACCCAACTGACCGGGAGGAATACCTGAGCCTAGCCCGGGAAGTACGAAATCGATTGCTGGAAAAGAAGATTGAAAAATGGGAGGAAACATGCCGTAATCTAATAGAAAACGAGTCAGATCGGGAATTTTGGTGAGTTCTCGCAGAAAACGAGTCAGACCGCGAATTTCGGTGGATTATATATCTAAAACAATAAGCATTCAATTATAAATTTCAGTATAATACCGTAGCGAAGCACGGGTATCTTGCTAGTATATATATAAAATAACTTGTCCTGACTGACTGATTCATCATCGCCGAGCCAAAACCACTGGACATAAAGAGATGAAATTTTGGGGATATATTCATATTAAGACGTAGGTGCTCGCTAAGAGAGGATTTTTGGATATTCCTTCGCTAAGGGGGTGAAAACGGGGGTGAAATTTTAAAATGAGTTGCTCTATATCTCAAAACCTAAAAAGTTTACAGATGTAAAAATTGGTATTTAGAATCTTCTTTAAAAATAAGGAAATACGTATTTTTTTGTTTTCAGAAAATCCCAATAGGAGGGGTGAAAAAGGGTGAAAATGGGGAAAAATGGGTTGAATGCCTTTAATCAGGATACCGGTACCTATATCTCAGAAACTGAAGATATTACAGACCTGAAAATTGGTACTTTTGATCTCTTTTAAAAATAAAGAAACACGTATTTTTTTGTTTTTGGAAATTCCAATTAATGGGAGGGTGAAAAGGGGGTGAATTTTTAAAATGAGTGAATCTATATCTCCAAACTTTTAAAGTTTGCAGATGTAAAAATTGGTATTTAGAACCTTCATTAAAAATAAAGGAACACGTATTTTTTTGTTTTCGGAAAATCGCAATAGGAGGAGTGAAAAGGGGCTAAAAAGTGGTTGAATGCCTTCAATGAGGCTACTTATATATCAGAAACTGAAGATATTACAGACCTGAAAATTGGTGTTTGAGATCTCCGTTAAAAATAAAGAAACACGTATTTTTTTGTTTCTGAAAAATCCAATTTGGGGGGGGGGGGGGTGAAAAGGGAATAATATTTTAAAATGAGTGTATCTATCTCAAAATTTTTAAAGGTTATATATGTGAAAATTGGTATTTAGAATCTCCCTTAAAAATAAATAAACACACGTATTTTTTCGTTTTTGGAAAATCCAAATATTGGGGGGTAAAAAGGGGGGAGTGTAAATTTTTTAAAATGAGTGTGTATACATCTTAAAACTTTAAAATTTACAGATGTAAAAATTGGTAGTTAGAATCTCCTCTAAAAATAAAGGAAAACGTATTTTTTGTTTCCTGTAAATCCCAATAGGAGGGGTGTAAAAGGGTGAAAAATGGGTTGAATGCCTTTACTGAGGATACATATATCTCAGAAACGAAAGATGTTACAGAACTGAAAATTTGTATATGGGATCTCCTTTAAAAATAAAAAAACACATATTTTTTAGTTTTGGAAAATCCAATTAATGGCGGTTAAACAGGAGTGACAAATTTTTGAAAGACTATATCTACAGAATATCTTGGAAACGTAAAATGTTACAGACGTAAAAAGTGGGTGTTTGTAATCTCCTGTAAATCTAAAGAAATATAGGTGATTTGTGTTTGGAATCTCCACTTAAGGGGAACTCAAAAAAAGGGGTGAAATTTTAAAATGTGAATTTTTACAGTTTATCTCAAAAAACTTAACATGTTACAGAAGTGAAAAATGGCAATTTTTTTATCTCTATTAAACATAAAGAAACGTGTATTTTTAGCTTTCGGAAATACCACTTGGGTGGAGGGGGGGGGGTAAAAGTGACTGAAAATGGTGTTGAATTATTTTAATTAGGCTATTGATATCTCAAAAATGAAGATGTTACAGACGTGAAATTTGATATTTGCAATCTGCTTTAAAAATAAAGAAACACGTATTCTCGGAAAATCCAATGAAGGGGGGGGGGGAAGTATTGAAAAATTAATTGAATTAATTGAATGAGAATACATACATCTAATAAAAACTAAAGTTGTTACAGACGTGAAAATTCGTATTTGGATCTCCTTTAAAAACAAAGAAAAACGCGTTTTTGGGGGAAACCATCTTGGAGGGCGGGAGTGTAAAGGAGTTGAATTCCTTTCATGAGGACACATAAATCAAAAACTGAAGAAGTTAGAGTCGTGATAATTGGTATTTAGAAGATCCTTTACTATTAAAGAAACAAGTATTTTTTGCGGGAAAATTCACTTAGGGGGGGGGGGGGAGTAGTGTGAAATGAAGTGAAAAGTAAATAATTTTTATGGGGATACTTATATCTCAAAACTGAAGGTAATAGACGTGAACATTGGTGTTTGAAATCTTCTTTAAACATAAGAAACAAGCCTTCTTTTAATTATTTTTTTTTTTGGGGGGGGGGGGGGGTGCCGTTAAAGAAACTTAACGCCGGTGGGGTGTAGAAGGAGGTGAGACCAATTGATTTTACTGTTCTTAATGTACTTATAAGGATCCTCGGCAGCGCGCCGGCCTCTCACAGCTGGGTTCCGTGGTTCAAATCCCGTTCACTCCATGAGATATTCGTGCTGGACAAAACGGAGGCGGGACAGGTTTTTCTCCGGATACTCCGGTTTTCCTGTCATCATCCATTCCAGCAACACATAATAATAATAATAATAATAATAATAATAATAATAATAATAATAATAATAATCATAATAATAATGTTCCGGACCGTCTTCAAATTTGCGGACCGCGCTGGAAACGGCTCCTGGACGGGTAATGACTAAGAATGCAGTCCGGCCGCGGGTTCAGTGCCTTCTAGGCACCCAATATGACACCACGCCGGATCTCCTGAAGGATTTTATCCATATTAAAAATGATTATAGGAAAAGATGGCAAAGATTTACGGACCCAACTGACCGGGAGGAATACCTGAGCCTAGCCCGGGAAGTACGAAATCGATTGCTGGAAAAGAAGATTGAAAAATGGGAGGAAACATGCCGTAATCTAATAGAAAACGAGTCAGATCGGGAATTTTGGTGAGTTCTCGCAGAAAACGAGTCAGACCGCGAATTTCGGTGGATTATATATCTAAAACAATAAGCATTCAATTATAAATTTCAGTATAATACCGTAGCGAAGCACGGGTATCTTGCTAGTATATATATAAAATAACTTGTCCTGACTGACTGATTCATCATCGCCGAGCCAAAACCACTTGACATAAAGAGATGAAATTTTGGGGATATATTCATATTAAGACGTAGGTGCTCGCTAAGAGAGGATTTTTGGATATTCCTTCGCTAAGGGGGTGAAAACGGGGGTGAAATTTTAAAATGAGTTGCTCTATATCTCAAAACCTAAAAAGTTTACAGATGTAAAAATTGGTATTTAGAATCTTCTTTAAAAATAAGGAAATACGTATTTTTTTGTTTTCAGAAAATCCCATTAGGAGGGGTGAAAAAGGGTGAAAATGGGGAAAAATGGGTTGAATGCCTTTAATCAGGATACCGGTACCTATATCTCAGAAACTGAAGATATTACAGACCTGAAAATTGGTACTTTTGATCTCTTTTAAAAATAAAGAAACACGTATTTTTTTGTTTTTGGAAATTCCAATTAATGGGAGGGTGAAAAGGGGGTGAATTTTTAAAATGAGTGAATCTATATCTCCAAACTTTTAAAGTTTGCAGATGTAAAAATTGGTATTTAGAACCTTCATTAAAAATAAAGGAACACGTATTTTTTTGTTTTCGGAAAATCGCAATAGGAGGAGTGAAAAGGGGCTAAAAAGTGGTTGAATGCCTTCAATGAGGCTACTTATATATCAGAAACTGAAGATATTACAGACCTGAAAATTGGTGTTTGAGATCTCCGTTAAAAATAAAGAAACACGTATTTTTTTGTTTCTGAAAAATCCAATTTAGGGGGGGGGGGGTGAAAAGGGAATAATATTTTAAAATGAGTGTATCTATCTCAAAATTTTTAAAGGTTATATATGTGAAAATTGGTATTTAGAATCTCCCTTAAAAATAAATAAACACACGTATTTTTTCGTTTTTGGGAAATCCAAATATTGGGGGGTAAAAAGGGGGGAGTGTAAATTTTTTAAAATGAGTGTGTATACATCTTAA